>NC_060882.1:1284500-1926750 GCF_021901495.1 Neodiprion virginianus
GGAAACAATAAAACTTTGAACTCTTATTAAATGTTTCTCGCTTGGTCTGGTTGCTGTTTTTTTTAATTTTTTTATTTCGTTTATATTTCTTTCAAAATCTGTTCCCGTCTTTTTCCTCCTCTAATTTTGCCGCTCGATTTAATGTATTCCTAAGTTCTTAAATTACACAGTGTAATAATATGTATATGTACTCGCACGATAAACGCGACACGTATCTTCTCCCTCTCTCACTCTGCCCATTATACCCGACGTTATTTTATTTTGCGTAACATGTGCCTGCGTTTATATCTACCGTTTAATACGTGAGCAGTTAACAAACGACTGATAAATACATGTGTTCTCTCTCTCTCTCTCTCCCTTGTCGCTTCGAAGTCAGGACCGCAGCAGAGTCTTCGGACACAATAATTATTTTCGAACAACAACCGTAGGTCATCAATTAATTTATTAATCTACCTATTATACGTGCTACATATTTCTACATATTTAAAATACGACGTGGTATACAAGTTGCGCACATCTTGGTAAAATAACTTGCCTCAAAGTTATCATCGGGCTTTCTTGTTACACTCTCTGACCGCGCTGCAGCAGCGATGCAGTTTATGTTGCAGTTATCGCGCAGGGCAAGCGTGCCGAGTGTTTTTGCAACGATCTTTTATACGCACACGCGACAAGTCGGACACCCACCCATACGCAATCGCATACGTACCTACAGGTATATACTCGTAGGGTGTGCGAAGGGTGGGCTGCGAAATACGTGCGTGTAAATCCGCAAACGAATCGTAGTGCCGTGGTATGCGTATACGTATTATGAAGCACATTCCTGATGTAGCACCGCGGAGTTGCGCCTCCCGAATGTTACAAGTATACGTATCGAACGAACGCGTAACACACATGCTCGTGAAATCAATATCCATGACACTGTTTTGTACATGTATAACCCACCTTGCATCGCCGCGCGGCTTGTCCGCCTTCTGCCGCTGCCGCCGTAGCAATGAACATTCGTACAGTCGCGATAAAAAGTATATTTCATTATAGTTGCGGAATGATTTTTATTCCATCGTGTGGAAATTCCGTCGGGCAATTCGTGCGGCGACTTGCGCATGATTTTTATATTCAATAATAATTGGTCTATCCTCACGTCACCTTGTCAGCGAAATTTATGTCAATTTAACACTTTGAGGGGGAAATTTTTATACTGAAGAAATTTTGAAAATCATGGGAGATAATATGGGTTTTCGGAATCGCTGGCTAAGTTTGCAGTTTTTTGAGTAATGTACAAAAAACAAAATTCATTTGTCGAAATTTGCTAAATTTTTTTTAGAGAAAACTAGCTTACGGAAAAATCTGAAAAAATATACACTATAAATTTCAGCACCTCAGCTGTCTACGTTACAAAAAAAAAATAGATTTTCAAACATTTCTTTAAATTTAAAACAAGGAGTATTTTCACGCGAATTGTTTACAAAAAACGTACGAATAATTAAATTATTCCAATTTTGCATTAAATTTTAATGCCTCAGGCACCCCAGAGTCTAAAACGTCTTTACGGGCATATAAAAAGTGCAAAAATATAATAGAAATATGAAAAAAAAAAACAGAGATTAACCTTCGACGGATCAATCACCACCAAAGGGTTGGAAATATTGCGAATTCTTTTAGTCCCCGTAAGGTTATTTGTCGCCAATCTGTCGTTAGCCTTAACTACAGCCGTACGATCGAGCTCAGGCCCAGACTAGCCTCGGTATCGTACAACTTCAGGTTGATTGACGCCTCGGGACACGAGTCGAATACCTGGTTCTCGATTTGTCGATCAGTAATCGTTGGCTGCTAATATTAGCGCGACCGTGACACAAAGTGCACGACCATATTTTCGAACGGGAGCGCCGCGCGTGCCTTGTTCATTAACGACGACGGTGCACGAGCGCTTCGATGCGACAGGTATTTGTACTTTTCATTTCAGATTTTCGATTTCCAAAGCTCAAGCCGCCGCTGATGCTTCTGCTGCTGTTGTAAAAGCGGATAAGATTTTTACACGTATATATTTAGTCGCGTATTATACAGCGTACGCGCCTTCGTCGTCGTCGACTCGCGATACCATCTAGGAAAAAGTGCCTCCTCAATTGCGAGGCGAGCCACTTTTTTAAATTTAGAACGTGATCGAACGTCAAGGGCTCCGAGAACGCCGGCCCGGTTTTATAAGAAGGATTTTTTGACTAACCGAATTTCGCCCAACTTGGGATAACACGCTCTCTCTGCACCTTTGGTTTTTCCCTCTAGTCGTTCCTCTTTTTTTCGGATTCTCGACTTTACTCCGCAAATTGCGCACTCCGGTGCTAATCACTTATACCAGTTGATGTACGTCGTGGAGGAGTGCTTCGTCTCTTCGCGTATCTTCCTCTCTTCTTTCGTACCTGCAACAGAGCAAGGTTGTAATTTACTGCAGAGTAACTCGCTCTTCGATATTCCAAATCGCTAAGGGCCTTTGAATAATTTTCAACATCCGATTCTTCGTCTCTTGAATATAATTCTTTCTTTGTAAAGAAAGATTTTACGTATAACAGGTGATTTAATTACACGCATATTATTAATACTAAATTCGAGTACAATATTTGAATATCGCAAAGATCGCAAGCTGAGGCAAGCTTTCGACAAACGGTAATCTTTTCACACTTTCTCCGTTCCGCATTCGGGGCTTGCCGGCAAGGGGGTTCGTAATCTCTTCCAACTGCGAGGTCTCGTTGTTTCAGGTACCGCGAGTATAATTCGCGCAACTCCGGGCAAATGATCGAGACCTCTTTCAAGGAACTATCCCGCCGTTGCTCTGCCTTCTGGAACTCATAACTATATAATCCAGGCCAGATAAACACCGCTCAAAAATAGTCCCGCCTTACGGCGCTCGCCGCGCGGTCCTCGCATCGTGAACACGGGTGCCAAACTCTTTGAGGCACGAAATAGACGGAGTAGCTCAACTCCCGAGGAATCGTTCTTGTTCCTCGTCTTCGTTTTACCCGAATTTCCGCCACCGTATCGCAAACCGTACGGTTAAGTTTCGACCAGCTATTAAACAGGGTTTGAGATGTGGTCGGAATTCAAGAAGACGACGCCAAGTCCGTACCGCACGAGATGATCCAAACAAGTGCCTCGCTACCTTACGACGGTTGGCAAAGCCGGGTCCCGATAAACAACTCGTTAAAGTTGAAAATAGTTTGTCCGTTGGCGAGGTTAAAGGCTCGAGAGTATTAATTCTCTTATCAACTATTTTATCCCCTCCGGGTCTCGTCGTCGGTCACGCGACGATGATCAAAATAAGATAGAACGCGTGCCTAGGGTGAGAAAAAATTTGTTGAAAATTTTCATCGAGAGAAAGCTTGGATCTCGATCGGGCTTCTTTGTCTCTCGTCTGAGAGAGGCAGGATGTGCTCATTTACGCCCGGAGTTTTGTAGAGGGAGATGACGGGCCGCCGGAGAGGAACGAAGAAAGAGGAAACCGTAGCTGCCTCGTCGCCGAGAGTCCAGCATCCGAAGCCTCAACGTTGCTCTTCGGCATGGTGAACAAATATGAATGAACCAATGACTGGGTGAACAAAAGTGGTTGGGATGCACGGATCACAGAGTTCTCGGGCCGATCGGTCCGAGGTGTGCGTATGTCCCTTGTTGCGTACGGACGTATATGGGCATATACACCCAGAGATGCTCGTTCGCTGCGTAATATGGCCTACGTGCCTTCGATGGTGCTGCTGCTGCCGCCGCCTCTGGAGAGGAGAGAGAGAAAGAGAGCGGCCGGTGTCGGTGTGCCTCTGAAAGCGGTGTGTGCGTGGGCGTTGAAACGGCGTCGCGTCTATGGCGTGGTTCGTCGTTTCTCCCGACTACGACGATAACTAGGTGTTGCCGGCGTAGCGCGATGCTCCCGATGATAGCGGGCGCCTTACGCCTGGTCTTATAACCCGTCACCGGTCGGCGAACGTGGCACGATAATGAAATTGCCCACCGTGTCTCGCCCTCTTGCGAAAACAAATCTCCCCGTATCGCGCGGCGGGAGGGAAGTGACATAAAATTTCGTTGAATTCTTCGGGACGTATGCGCGATTATACTCTTATAGCTAGGATGTCGTTGCGTTCTCTCAACGGTGCGGATCATTGCTTGCGTGTATATTGCTTTAAAGCTGTTCAAGTCGGAGTTTCGGCCAAGTCGCAGGGTCAAGTGACCGAAACACTGACTGATTCAACCTGACCTAAACGAATCAAATACCCTGCCCACGGGTGTTCGGCTCGTTTGCGATTGCAAACGATCTAGAGACAAATTCGATCGAACTTCTAACGCGAGATGTTATTGGGCCAAGCCGTTCGATTAGGTCGGCGGTGTTGTCGCTTTACCGATGCTTCTTCTTGCGTTTTATTTTAGAGATAGGTAACGACGAGCTATGGGGAGGAAGATCTGCCTGCAGGTTGAACGGTGCCAAGTTAATCCGAGGATATTTTCAAGTTGGATATACGGAGAGATCGGCGTTTTGTTTTCGCGAGCAAAACGCTGCAGCGCCGTTTTCCGCCACGGAAAGATCAACTCGCCGAGTTAAGGAACGGATTAAATCCTTACAAAGTTCTCACTCCTTCTCTCGGCAGACTAGAGCTAGCTATGGTTTCGTCTGGAGAAACTTTCAAACGACGTTACTCGATGATACTTCAATACTCTGATTCGAAAATAGAAAAGAGAACGACTAGTTGAAAAAACCAGAATTGTACTTTTCTTTTTCCATCTTGCTCATATTTTTTTCTCTTTCGTCTCGGTTCGTTTTTTCCAACTCGCGTGCAATATCCCGACCATTTTAGCTGCATTATACTTGAAAAGTTTGTCACGGTTGAACATGGTGGCTTTTACACCGTGATATATGCGATATTACGCGTCACACACGAATAAAGAAACGTTGCCAATTTTTTACTCCCACCATCCGCGCCGTTTCTCTTCGTTTTGCGGAACCAACCGTCTCTGCTTCTACTCAAAGTGGTGAAAAATAATATTTGCAGCACCGACAAGGTAGCGGGGAACGATTCGAAGTAAGCCTCGTGGTTATGAAATCATCGTCGGATGATCGAGATGTTCCTCGTTATTATTCCGCGAATAAAAAATCCTCTTATATCTTGTTTCACTGGAATCGGAGAGGGAAAGTGATTATTTTATCTCTGATTGTTCCTGCTAAATTTACATCTACAAACGGCGCGTTTCGACGAAAACAACGCTCCGAAAATCAAACATAACAAATCAATATTGTTCGTTAATGCTTGATGATCCTGCAGACGATAACGGTTTAACGATGAATTCACTTCGATATTCAAAACGTTTTTATTCCGCCTCACCTTCCCTGCCTTTCGCCAAAGGCATGAACTGTTTTCAAATTACTGTAAAAAAACCAAAAAAAAAAAAAGCGCGCGTGATGAGAATAACAAGAAAATGTGGCATACCTGGCTATTTTCAAATCATGTACTCATTCTGGTTCTATTTTTTTCATTTCATAGTTCTGAGCAATTTTTCGACTGTTAGGTTCTCACAAAAGTATCATATTATTTGCAAAACCCTTTCCCGAGCGTACTTATTATTAACGCATTAAACCATATAATAAGCGTTTCTTCCCGTTTGGGAAGACAACGCATCGTTTTCCTAAGTGTCAGACGAAGAGTCAGTGGAATTTATTACTCCCTCGGTAACGTGTAAAACAACCCTTCCAACGTTTGCAATTTTTTCTACCGTGCTGCTGCGAGAAAGCTTCTTAAACGCGTATTTGCCCACGTTGGGTTTCAAATTCACGTGGCATACGGTAGGTACGATACATGTATAAATAAACGCACGCCTATGGCTTGGAAAATTTATATTCGCATACGCCGTCGGTGCAATAATCAACGAAATGTGCGGAGACGGACAGTGGAAACCTCTGGTGGTCGATGGCAAGCGGTGGTTATAATTTATTTACATCTTCGTTACTGTAAACAAAGCTCTTCTGCGCCTGATCCCAGTCGGTCCTCCTCCCTTTCTCTCGCCGTATCGCCGTCTCGTTCTCATTCTCTTTGTCGTACCTCTTGGTTTGGCCTCGGTTACCCTTGCCGCGTTCCTACCTCCTCTCGGTCTCATCCCCGGAAGTGCCATTTCCCCAGACGTACTTTGTAACCGGGAGGCAAAGCCCACCGCCAATGCCGCCGCATTGCCGGAAATTCACTGCTCACTTCCTTATGAATTTTACCTCTCGACTACAGCCGCTGCTGGTTCTGCCGTCATACTTTATACCTTTGAAAGGGTCAAATTTACACGTTTAATCACGTGCTCTGCGTTGGTGTAACTAAAGGAAGATTTTACGGAAATCTCTAAACTCCGACTACACGGTTGCGATTCGAAACGCTTAATTAATTTTTCGCAAAAATCCAAGCTTTCATTCTCCGCATTCGCATGCCGGACAGGTGGAAGAGGCTAAGGTGTGGTGGATATACCGTATGGATTTAGACACCCGTACAGCTCGGGCTTCCGCAAGGAGAGAGAGAAGGCCGAATAACGTTTTCAATTAAAAGACTGACATACACGTACAGCCGCATTGCAGCAATCCCCGTCGTCGCATGTGTAAACCGGCCCTCCCTGCCTATAGTATAAGTGTATAACGTAATTCTCCGCACGCTGGTGTACGAGTGTGGATCGTACAGCTCTCTCCTCTTTCCCTGCACCACCACCCACTCCTTGACAACGCGAACGTCGATGTAAATACATTTTACAGATGCACATATGTATATATGTATATCCGTAGATATAACCTATCTATCGACATACGAGTTTGCATTATACGTGTACAGACGTGTAAACTTGTGAATCAGCGCCACCGAGTCGTCGTTGCCGAGATAGTGGATTGAATTGAATCTAAAATTGTTAATGGGGGATTTGAACAAAATTTTCCGCTACTTCTTTTCTCATTATAATTCGTATTCTTTGTGTATACCTGCGATGTCTGACATTATTCTTGGCTAGAATGTCGCCCGATATAATGTATTTGTCACCGAGAATGAGGAGATGCGGAGAGAGGGAAGATTGGAACGATAAAGTGGCTGACGCCACGTCTAATCTCGGTCCTCATTCGGACACCTCGAGGATAGCCGCGCTCGTAGTCGTCGTCTCTCGGGAGTTTTGCAGACCTCCTGGAAAATAACCGCTGAGTTTGGTACCGCGACACATCCACATATTACACGTGGACTCGCACACGCCTAACCTTTTGTCTAAAACGAGAGAGCGGGAGAGAGAGAGAGAGAGAGAGAGAGAGAGAGAGTGAGTGCTGGTCTCGTACGCGGGACGAGAAGACGAGACGAAACGATGCGACACTCCCTTTATTCCGCTTCCGACTTATGTCCGGCTTCCCGGTGTGCGTTGGTAGGTAACTCGGATGGAGGGGTGGAAACAAATTACTTGGAACGCGCGTATATATCTTGTCGCGTTGGGTGGAAATTGATTTTCTAATCAACTGATTCTCTCCCTCCTTCCTTCGAGTGAGCAGAGTAGAGGGTGTAACAAACAGCCTGCTGTACATATAAATGCGGGCGAGTGGGTGATAAAAGATGAAGGACTACGAGACGGAACGGTTTTCGGTCGTTGTGGTCGTCGTAGTTTGCTGATTGATACACGAAATATCGGATAATTATTGTGATTCACCGACGAGACACAACGCGTATACATGTTTGAAGTCCGAACAGCCGCTTAAGAGGAACAGCTAAGTTTTGCGCCACTGAAAGCGTATTAGCATATCACACGCGTTTGCGATCCAGCTGCAAGAATAGCATCGGCGAGCCTCGAGCGAAAATACCAGACGACTGTGTACGGCGCGCGTGTGCGTGTGTGTGTGTGCATGAACACGGAGAGCGATAGAGAGAGGGAAAGAGAGTGAGAGAGAGAGAGAGAGAGACCTCGCGCAGCTCGCGGCTGCGAAGATTGTGAAGGACTGTGAAATAGCAGTCGGGAGGAGGAGGAGGAGGGAGAGGAGGTAGAGGAGGAGGCGGCGTGTACCGCCGACTTATATACTATATGCGGAGGCCGCCATTCACAGCCTACCGAAATACAACCTGCACAGTGGCAACCAGACGCGTATTTTCAAGGATTTAATTAAGATTTCTTACGACCTATTTAATCCGAATAACCGCTCGGCGACAGCGGAATTAAACTTGCCCTATCTCGGCTGTGGTACACAAGTTTTTTTGTCCGGAATTTCGACGTTGATTAAAAGGGAACCAGTCACCCGGTACTGGAATTGGAAATCATCGCGGTGTGTCATTTCGGACTACGGGATTAGGAAAGAGTGGATTAATCAAGGAATTCGCTAGCCGATAGTTTCGTATAACCTGGACGTTTATTTGTTTATCCCTCTATTATGCACTTACCCCTTGTACCTGAATCAATTCATGGAGTATCACCACTCCCGAACAATAAACCCTCGAGACAAAAGATGTCGGAGGCGTGTTAATTACTAATCAATTATGTACGGTATAAAATTATCGAGAGTCACCGCCGACTGAACAACGCGGTTTCGCCACGTGAGCCGATCAGTCACGAGTCCCGATTCTATGAGAAAATCGTCATACGGCTAATAGACAAATAGCAGTACGAAGTATAACGTTACACTACCTATGCAAACAATAATTCGCATACGTCGAAACGAGATTATGGTTTTAGGATCGGCCCTGCAGGTAATAAAATATGTTAGCTACCCTACGTAAGGAGACAGGAAAACGTCAGTCAATTTCAATCCCGTTTATTCGATCTAGGTGACATTTGACAAGCATTGCGTGCCGCGTATGAAAAGTCGGTGAAGTACATGATGTAAGGGATGAAAAACAGAAGCCGCTCTTCAGCCGGTTGGTTAATGCAGCGCGCTTCCTCCTCCTCCTCCTCCTCCTCCTCCTCGCTTCCTTATACTATTATATACACGTCGCGTTTTCCCCCCATCGTGAAAACCCCTTAAGGCGGCTGAGGCCCGGGAACCCGTAACCGTTAACAGGTTCTCCCGAAAGCACCGCGATCCATCGACCACCTTGACGACGACGACGTCGACGTCGACGATGAGACGACCGGCTAAGCAACGCCACAGCGTCGAGCCGCCATCGAGTCGACGTAGCCTGCCGCGTTCACGGCTGCTCCATAAACCACCCGGTGACTTGACACTCCGGGCACGTAGTATAATTCCTTACCCCTCCTCACCCTCCTCACCCTCCTCGCCCCACCCCGACGGCTCTCGCTTTACTCGGTTCCGCAACCCGCCCCGTTAGCCCTCCATGCCTCCCCCGATAATATAACCAGCCACCGCCACCTTCGACCCTCCGCGACATCCGCGCGGAGGCAACCAACAACCTTCCTGGCCATCTCTCCTCTCGGAAGGGTGTCAGCCTAGGATGTACAGACTAAACACTCCGAGGAAGACGGGATTTGGAATTAATATTTTTGACGGTGGAGGCGCGGTTTTATCGCCGACGGGGATGTATTTTTACGCTATTCGATCCACGTACCCCGTTACACACCCCACATTTTATAACCTTCGTACAACGTACAACCCACGCTCGAGGAAATTTTCTCCCCCCTCTTTAGCCTTTAGCTTCGTATTACTATAACCCTGTACGGTAAACTTGACGGCGTGGGATTCACCGACGCGAAATAATTTTCAACCATAATCGGGTAACGTCATATCGTGTTGTATATTTACGGATTTTCAACCCCTGTAATTACATGTAAGGAAATACCTCTCCGACAAGTTATTACAACAGTGAAACATATCCGAACTTGAGAATGGCAATTGTTTCTCACTTATCTGTTTCAGTTAAGAATTCGATGCCGACTGATCGTTGAGAAAAACTTGACGCGGTTTGAAACCTTGTTCACGTGCGAATAACTAACTGCATGCGAATCGGTGAGGATTATACGAGATTCAAAGTCTCTCGCGTAGTATCCAAAGTAGATACCTCGCGAATCTCTCGCTCCATGGCAAATTTCTACGGACGAGAGAAATCGACTCTGATAAGTTTTTGCCCCCCGATTCGGGTCAGCGGTGGCCAAGGCGAGAACCGTGAATCCCGGGGCTGGGTAAATCTGCCGTCCGGGGTTGGCTTGCCGGCACCCTAGCGTACTGGCTCCTCTCACGCCGCACCGCCCCAGGGTTGGTTGGTTGGTTGGTTGGTTGGTTGGCTGGCTGGTTGGGCAGGGTAGGCGCTCTCGGTTCCCCGAGAGATCTCATCATCGCGCCACCCGACCGTCTCGCACCGCACCGCACTCTCTTCGTGGAAAAGTCAATACTAACACGAGCCACTGCGGCCGATCGGCACTTTCTTACACACTTGTTTTTTTTACCACTCTTCTTACGTCCGTCGCGATTTTTGGTACCGCCACGCACGGTACGTCGCGCGTCGTATTGGAAACTTTTGTCATCGTCAAGGATCTTTCCCGATCATTTGTAATATCTGCTTGGATGGATTTCAACGAGAAATTAAGGGACTGTTGATTTACGCAGTAATAATGGACATGTGGAGGGAAATGTAGATTCTAGAGGCAAAGAGCGGGGAGGATATAGATGTGTGGTAAATGGGAGAAACGAGAGCGGTGGGCGAGTCCATCGGGAGATCCGCGGAGTCCTTCGGACGAGAAATAAGGCCGACAGGGGTGGGAGGAAGCCCCGAGGACGTTGGGCGTCTCGACACCTCGCTAATGCAACGTGACGCTCTGAGCCACCGTTCGCCAACCGGGCGCGGACTTATGGCCACCTACCTAACCCTCGCGAAACGTGAGACTGCGATTCTGCCCGAAATATGCGAATTTTTTCGCCAACTCGATACCCCGACGAGACCCCTAATTCCAATTTGCCACGCGAGATTCTACTACCCTCGAAATTCATGGTGTTCACGCCCTCAGGGATCGGTTGAGGAGAAAAAATGGTGATAAAAAATAACGAAACGGATTTGTATTCTTCCTTTTTTTTTTCTTTTTTTTCTTTTTTATAGACTCCATCTGTTACAATGAATGTACGAGGGTGAAACAAGAGAACGAGAGCTAACGCGCATATAGATTACTTCTGAAAGATCGAAAAGTCTAAGAAAATGCTCTAGATTTTTCGGTATCTTTTTTTTTTTCTCCTTCACCTTTCAACGGTAAACCACGTAGCCGAAGAGGAGCGTGTAAATTTATTCCTCGCCACAACGCCAGAGATCCGTTCACTTTTCCTCGGGAATTTGCTCTTCTTTCCCTTCTTTGCAATACTTCACTCGGTATAATCGTGGGGGGCGTCCTGGCGAGGCGCGGGGAAAGCGAAAAAGCGAGCACGAGTATCGGGGAAAGAGAGAGAGAGAGAGTGATCGTTACCCAACGGGGGTCGAGCAGGAAGTATTTTCCCATTTTTGTTCCAGCGACAAACATCGCCCGCACTCTGCAGTATAAGCTGCAACGAAAGAGCATTTTGTACAACGGCTGCTGCCACGCGCGTCTGAAAAACAAGCGTGAAATAACAGGCGAAAGAAAAATCCATTCCCACGTTTTCAAGCCTCCGCGGTAAGGCGCCCCGACAAACAACCTTACCAAAATTTCGAACAAGGTCTGTTCCACGGAAGGCTCTTTTATCCGAAGTTGCGAATTCATACACGGTTTCCGATAATTTCTATGAACCATCTGCGAAAGAGTAAAAGGCGAGTTTCGTTCTCTCGGCAAAAAATACAATATAACGAAACTTCGCGTTTATCGTCGTCTGGGGCTAGTTGCCGTTTCAAATTTGAACTTTCGGACGGTGTCTGGTATACGTATAAGGTAATTAGGCACACGGAGTAATTTTCGTGAGTTGCTAAATTCACGTGAAGCTGGAAGGCTGAAGACTGAAAACTGAAAACTCAAGACTGACGACTGACGGCTGAAAAGGTGGGGAACGGGATCTGGTCGCGGGATCGTCAGAGCTGTCAAACTAGCTCAAAGCCGGGGTAGGAGGTCGGCAGGGAAAATAAAGCGGTTGTTTAGCGGCCGAGCTGTAAATACGCGACGTAACCCAACGCGGCTGATCAATGTCTCGGTGCTAATTAATTAACATTCCCGCTCGGCAGCTTCGCTCGTAGCGTCAGTGACTTTCGGCTACCCGCTCCCGATCGTTAGCCCTTCGGCGTCTCCTTAACTCGCCCTCGAAACGCCCTTGCAAAACCCCCGGTCCCGGGACCTTTTTTTCCTCGTCTCACTCACACTCGCTCACTCACTCATCCTTTCTAGACGCACACATATGTCTACACGCGTGTCAAACTCCAGTAATGAAAGGGAGACAAAGCAGAAACAAGAACAACAACAGCAGCGACAAAAAAATGTTAAATAATCGAAAAGTTGAAAAATCCATGGCTAAAAAGAAGGGGAAAAAGTAGCGGAGTATTCGACGACCCGGACGTTTGAGCGTGTCAAACGTGGCGCATGAAGCTGACAGGAACACGGCGCATTTTTATAATTCAGAGACTTCGCCGTGCAGCCGCACGTTGCTGCCTCCGGGTTGCAGCCCGGTTGTTATACACCTCCGGTTATACGCTGCGGTTGGCACCAACGAGTGTGAGTGCACCATCCGCGGCGACGGTGACGTCGAGGCTCCGCAGATTCTCCACCAATCCTCCGGGTTTAACGAGCCTCGAATATGGCCGCGGCGAGCTGTCACGCCTGCGTAAAACAAACGTGCACCAGGAAATACGCGTTTTCGTTATAGAAATGATATCCGGCAGCCGTCTCTGACAGGTTTTCACGCACGCCGGACGAAACGGCTTAGGTAATAACGATGGCGATGTTTTGCTGGATGCTAAGATCCTGAATTTTTGTTCAAAAGAAGCGTACTTCCTGGACATTTTTGGGAAAGGACAAGACAAGCCGAGAAACACGAGGCAGCGTATCGAGGAATCTTTCTAACAGGTCTTTTCGTACTTTAACGAGGATTGTGGGGTTCTTCGGATTTCATCTGAAATTTGACCGATACCCTACCTCCTTGTTTCTTCTCCTCGAAGGGGCGAAGAGAAATTGCAAGGTCTCGAATCGTGGCTCGACTCGGGAGGTATATCCGCCAACTACCGGAAGTGAACGGCCCCGGCACCCTTGGCCCAGGTTGACTCGTGTCACCCGAAAGTTTGCGGCATGGCGTGGGTGGATGAACACCACCGCGTAAACAAAGACCCTCATTGACAATAATTAATGCGACAACGCTACCGCGTCCGCGACGTTTCAGCCGTTCCACCGGTATAATCATCACCCCCTAACGCCTCCCGTTCTACGCCCGTTTCTTATCCCGTTGCCTCGTCCCACGCGTGCGACGATTCACTCGTATAAATTTGGAAAATCAAAGATCGGCGAGAAGAATTGAAAGGACATAAAAAATTAAATAACAGCACTTCGTTATCATCCGCGACACCGGGTAGCTCGAATGAAATGCGGCGGAGGTATGGATGTGCGAACCAGCGAGCTCCCCATGTGCACATCTATAACCTGCACATCCGTATCCATTACTTGTACACATATGTGAACGTCACCTATATGGATACATACCGATGGGATATAGCCGATGAGGAAGGAGAGATGGGATCCGGGGGTATAGGGTATATAGGGAATGCTAAATGCCACCATCGGAAATCGATGGCTGCACGATGGGGGTCCGCGTTCCCCGGTTGCGTTACTCTTCTGCAGGGTGAACGGCTCCAACCCCGAATGTTTCCCAAAACGAAATCCGTACTCATCGAGTCAAGTTTTAAGGATGAAACTTGGGTTTCGGTCGTCTTGAGCCAGCGGGAACGTTCGACATTTATATCCTCGTCGTAGGTACCCTTGACAGTCTTCTCGTGAGTTAACAAAATTTCTGCTGTTCTTCTATTGCGCACCGGCTATCATATCCCTCTCAGCTCGACCCGTTTTCACAAATCATATACCGTGGACGAAACTTAGCCGGCTGTAATTCTAAGCGAATATAATTAATTAATTTTAACAAGCTTTAGCTCGGCGGTAGCTGAGTAAGTTGGTATAACAGCACCAGTACCGGTGTCACGGTGCTCGCCTAAAACAGAGGTGCGTCCGTGACCTGGTGCAAACGAGGTCGACGTTACACTCGGCGAATAGACTGGTACGGTCAGAGCAAGTGCGAAGCAAAGTAGGAGAGGTGTGGAAAAAAAAAATATCGTCCACAAGACGGTCTGCCAAGGAACGTCTATTCGTCGTTGTTTTTTATTCTTTAATCGAATCACCGACGACTGCGCAAAGAAGAAAAAGAAAAATGCTGGAGGTGTAAATCGACGTGAGTGAAATGATACAGAAAAAAAAAACAAATCCACAAGAGGCAGTGGAAGTGAAAAATGAACGACTATCTGCAGAATAAAAACAAAGAAAATGAATAAATAACAAGTGGAAAGTTATCGACTCTCTTATCCGCAGTGCGGTACGTTCGCGACTCGTCGTCGTATACCTAAGTTGCTGGTTGAGAAAAAGTTTGATTAGCATTGCGCTCTTTTCGAGAACGTTGCGTGCTCTGTAAAATATGTTTAAAAATATCGTCGGTTTTATCTTCCTTCCGTCACGCTATACGTAGACACTTTGAAACGAGACTCCCAGGATAATTACGGTCTGGCCGTATCATCGTCCCGCTGAATAGGTAGTAAATTGTTGATACATGGCTCATAAAATTACCGTACAGATGATCAACTTGCCTATTTTGCTTAGTAGTTTGTCGCCCCCGACGACTCAGCGGCGGCGGGAGCCGGGATTAAGCGTAATTTCCGTGCAAATGTATTCAGCATCGAGGCGGAACTAATAAAAGTGTAAACAGGGCGCGTATGCCCGACTTGACACCGTCCGATAGCGTGACTTGATAATCGCCGGCCCCATGCAGTTACTTACAGTTGCCAGGGGTCGGCTTCGGATTGACTTGGTGTGATGAATAAAATAAAACTCAGTGATTCCCATTGAATTTTTCACCAATGGCTGTAACTTCCATACACACGGGACATATTTACCCTCCAAGGAACGACGAAATATTCTAAATGGATTCAAACCTACAGTTTGAGACACATGTCGCTGTGCACATGTGCATAGAAACAAACGAATGTGTATGTGTGTGTGTGTGTGTAGAGCGCGAAGAAGAAGAGACAGAAAGGAAAAGAATGAGGAGCTGATTTCCTTTGCTGAATTACGAGACTCCTCCGCCTAGTTCAGCTACCCCCACCCCTTGAAACACTCCTTTCCTTTTTGTCCCAGTTTCTTCAATCAACAAACCAGCAATTTTCATCTTCGCTATAAATTATCATCCGTAAATCTATCGAGGCCTGAGAAAACTCTTCGTTGGTATGCGTACTGCAGGGGGCAGGTGCCCCATCGGCAATCGTCATACGGATTTGAGTAACACACATGCACACACACACACACGGAATTCTCTAAAACGATTCGTTGCAGCAGTTAATCGGGAAAGTTTTGGTACGATCATTTTTACCGGTCCTCTTTTCCCGTTCACGCACCGACACAGATGTGCGTATAATTATATAGACGTATTAGGTAGGCACACTTCGGTTACTAACCAGCCAGAAATACTAACCAGTTAACTATATTGATCAACAGCGGTGCAACCGCCTATCCACCCTCACCCCCGTAAACATTGACGTTGGGGTGAGTGGAATTTCGAGGGGTTTGGCGATGAGGCTGCTGGCCGAGTGCGGAGGGGTTGCCACTCTCACCCTCCTGGCTACCGGAACACGGTGGAGGCAGCTTCGCCCAACAGCTACACCAAATGTAATGGAATATAAGCGCTCGCCTCGGTGTTGGTCTAGTATATTCGGCACATGTGTGTACACAGAGGGGCGAGTAACACCCGGACCAACGCCCGGACTCGTATAATAGTCCTCTCCTCGTCCTCGTCCTCGTCCTCCCTGCCCCTCTCGCCTATCCCCTAACTTCGACTCGAACGCTTTCGACCCTCTCCGCACCGTGTTGTACTTGAACTCATCACCCACTGCCTGTGTTATGGTTATAAATACATGTTGATACGCTCGCTTTATCGACGCTCTGATTACCCCCGGCTTTTCGAATTCCCGTAAAACGATAATCCCCGGAAATTATCACCATATATATGTGTAAAAATAATTAATCTCTTTACTTATCGACGGGATGCTCGGAAGCGTGGATGGTGCTTGGTTGTAATTTTGTGAGAAAACAAATCAAAGGTCACACTTTGGAGTGTGGTGCTGAGTCTGACGCCGCTTTAATTCCACAGCAGTACGTAAACGGTCCGATTTTAATTGATGGATCATTTCTTAAGCTACTGTAATTTTACACTCGGACGATGTTAATTGAATCACGACACCAGACGGAAAGGATCACACACCGTATAGAATTTTGGCATAGTGCTGGATTATTTCTTCCGATGATTCGTTCGCAGATGGGACATTCCTTAACATCGTACCTACGTGTAGTCAAAGAACTTTTAGTACAACATTCCACCCGTTGTGCTTTTCCTTACTTTTCACCCTGCCAAGTCATTTATACATTTTTTCAAGCACGCCTGTACACAGTGTACAGAAAAACAGTTTAACAGCGTTCGTCAAACGAATATTTACTAGCGATGTAGCTTCGCCGTACGGCAGCTAGAGCTGTTAATCGTTGAAGCAGGCAAGCCGGGGGTACATATCAACCCTGCACTCGGCACTATATCTCGTGGCGGCGGGGTGGCGTTGTGCATTGCACGACGAAATTATCGACCGGGATGCGCATGTGCCAAGACCCCTTGAAAGCACCCTCGCCTCACCTCCCCCCCCCCCCCACCCCTTCTCTCTCATTCCAATCCCATCCCCGTCTCTCTTCTCTTCTCTTCTCTTCTCTTTACTCGGCATGCCACGGAGCTCGTCATTCGAACGCTGCGGCTGCCGCGTTCCACGGTTTCATTTCGCGCGGAGGGCTTTTTCGCATAAATTTTATACCTTGGATAGAACGGGATGGTGGGAGTATAACCATCAACCTCTAGGAAAACGGGGACCGTGAATGCTAGAAACTCGGCTTTGACCGCTCCTTCGGATTGAAGATCCGTTTTACTCCGTGTGGAATTTTCGAATGATAATTTCGATCTCGAGTATATACAATCCTTGACTCATTGTCAGAGGTACTGTCGGATTAACTAAATCGTAACGTTGAGCACCACTGCGGGCCGGCCGATAAAGAAGCCGCGCCCGGCTAGAAGAACGCACGCCGCGATTATTACACACTCACGGAATTTCCGATCTCGAGTGTACACGATCCTCGACTCAGAGGCACTCTCGGATTAACCGCAGCCAACGCTTCTCTCGCCCCGGGGAACTTGCTAAGAACTGCACAGGCATATACACAAGAGCCGGCGTAAGGTGGGATCGATATTCGATAACTAAACGCGCAAACGGACCAAGAGTTTACCAAGGAGAGGAGAACGAATCTGAGTAAGGCTCTGATTGTCGACTTGAGTCGCGCGCCGCTTCGTCTCCTTCGTATAGCATCCGTATCCAAGTCATCCTCATGTCCGCGTTAGTTCGTCCAATGCGCATGGTCGATGTCGTGTATCTAATCGTCACCCTGCACCACACTCCAACTTCTTAATCTCTCATAATACTGGGACGGATAAGTTGCAGAAGTGAACCATAGACTGGCGCTCTGAAGAAGTTTAATTGTACAACGTGCAGATCGTAGTCCGCGATTCTTATCGTCAGTGAATCGATATACTCGCGATATTCGCCAACTGGAGTCGAGTCACAGACGAAACGCTGGTTTCACGCCACAGAATTCTGGAGGTCCCGAAGGAAGCGAAATATAACCGAAGGAAAATCGGTTTTCCAAATGTATATCATGCACGGAGGACGAGGACCCGCCTTGAGGCTTCTGGGTGAGGAACTTGATTTTGAGCCTCAACTCTTAACGCAGGTCTCCTTGCTCTTTTATATCCCCGCCTCACAGCGGTTCGTCAATTAGGCGAACTCGTTTTTGCAGGTGTATTAGAGATGAGAGATGAGAGAGAAGGAATATCGAGGAACCGTTTGTTTCCCCGCTCACTTTGCAATCCATTTGCTCGAAAGATCGAAATATCTTTCCTGGAACAAATGACGGGACTGAGACTCTTCGACCCAATCTTCGTCTCAACTGAAATACGAACAGAAACGGGTGTATCTTTTTGATGATGCTAACAATTTTGAGTACGTTGTGCATATCGCGGAGCAAGGCGTACGACGGGAGAACCGTAGTAGCGTAAGATTGAGGACGTCGTCGAGTAGCGTCGGTGCAGCCTGCAGCATGGGTTCATGGTTGGAATATAGCGCGACGGAACCAGTAAGCTGAAAGCTTTCGCGCGAGATTACTGCTGCCGCTGCTACTGCCGCCGTCTACTCTATGCATAGGAAGGCGAGTGCAGTGCAGGGATGACATCTAATACCGCCGCTCACTTTACTAACTTTTAAACCGGCTTAGCCACTCGCAAGGTTTAATTTCCGTCCAGTGCCTACCTAGAGAACGAGAGCCACACACAGAGAGAACGAAAGAGAGGGAGAACAGTCCCGAGAATCCGTCACGAGGTCAACGGTCGCGTTCCAGACCTTTCCGCACAAAGTACTTGCTTGATTATTTTTACTACAAGGTTCATACACGAGATCTCCAAAACCCTCGTCTGAGGCTGCAGATCCAATTAACGAAACGCGGTCAGAACGATATGAAATTTGAAATCCGGTAAGCCGAACGGAGCCCACCTTACTCGCGGCACCGCTACCGTATTTTTGTCTCTGATCTGCCGCCTTTGTTCGCGGTGGTGAACCGCCTCTTAAGGACGGACAGAGTTAAGGCGGGAGACGACGCCGCGTGGAATCCACTCGAAGGAACGAACCGCGGACCCTCGCGGTGAGTGATCGAGGCGGAGAAGTTATACCCCGAGGGACGACGGAGGAAGAAGGCATCGAAAGGCATCGAAAGGCATCGAAAGGCATGAGGAGGCATGAGGAGGTAGCCCGAACCGCACGCAACGGCCCCAGAGCACGAACCGCGGAGTCGCGATCGCCGCCGGGTTGGCGGACACTTGCTCCCGGTCGTCGGGCGTTCCTCTGGATCTGCACCGACCGCCGCGTCGCGGGGGTGGGGCGCAGGTCAGCGTCCGGAGAGGCTCCCCGCTCGACGATGCCCTGCTGCAGTATTCCGAGGCCCTGCAGAAACGCTGCACCGATACCTACGCGCCTCGCGTTTCAACTTTACCGCCGACGATGACGCGCGTCCGGAACAAGGCCGCGAATCTCTCCTTCCATCGCTCTCTTTCTCACCCTCTATCTATCTGCCCGGGACGACGTAGCTTTTCAAAGAACGTCTTTATGCCTATTTACTAATCGTAACCTAACCTAGCTGTATGTATAATAAAAATCTCGGCTGGACGTATTGATTGGCATATTTGTTACTTATGTCCGTTCTTATATATATATGCTTCATGCTATGCGTGCTATGGTTTGACTCTGCACCGCTCGACGGGTGGATCGAGTAGCTTGTTTCTGTGGTTCGAGGACTCAACGATCACGCAGTTTCATCAATATGCTGACGGTATTGCTGTCGAAGAATTTATTGTTGTTATCAATATTATTATTATTTAACAATTTAACTTGCTATCTGTCTTTTAACTTCATTGTTATTATCTGTCTATACTTGTATGCATCTTTTTTTATTTTTCACTTTTATTTATAAAAGATACATTTGGATCTATTTATTTATCTTTATTTATTCTCTTACGAATTTCTGTTATTGCACGCTATGAACGCGTGAATGCATTTTTACTGTTTTGCTGCTTGCGTACTGCGCATGGTAAATGCCGTTTTCTGTCTCTCTCTCTCTCTTTCTCTCTCTCTGTCGCTCTCTTTCTAGCGCGCGCGCGGAGAGCGATTATTACTGAGAAGATTTCACCAAAATTCAATTATCCCCTCGTGCTTTACGCCCTGTGCATCAACAGAATTACCAATATCTTTTAAGAGCCTGAAACACTTGGAGAGTGCGGAAATCATTGTGGTATAGTCGGATCATAATCGCCGTTGAGATGGTCAGCTTAAACTTGTGGATTCCACTGGAGTTGGCTAACTTGTTCCGTGGCCAATTACCACGTTCGCATTCTTCGGAGTCTATAAGAGAACGAGAGAGAGCATCGGTTGTACCGTTCCATTCGAGAGAATGTAATTTAAACTTCGATTGTCGAAGGGTCTTTCTTCAAAATATTACACAAGCCGGTAGGGCCTGGTAATTATTCAACGACGAATCCATTCAGCGAGATTCCCTTTTCGTTCCTTCTTTGGTTAGGATATCTGCTCGCTTGAATTTTTCAACGTCGAATTAACAGCTGGTACCATCGATCCAGCACTGTGTCTTACGACTGCTTTCAACAAGGATGTTTGCGAAATAACCAAATTCGTGAATTAGCATTTGCGCTCAATTATTCGAGAATTAAGAATACAAAAGTGATTCTCAAACTGTCCGGTGTCTGCAGTTTCCAATAACCATAGTAATCTTCTCTCCTGTTTTTTTTTCTCTTTGACCTCGCTTGTCGCATTCGGCCGCTGTAGTCACTCTTAGCGTTCGTCATTAAGCAGATTGCACGATCAATGACCGGGTCCGCTGGCGATCTTTGGTGTGATTTCGGAATCGGGCTAAGCAGATGGGACCCACTGCCGACCTCTGTTCACTCAAAGGCGGATCGTTCCGGAATAATATACACGTTTGATTCGGACTAATTGTCGTCTCCGTGCTGGTATCAGCCGGCGTAAAGTAGACGGCTGTGCTATCGCGATATGGAATTTGCGATGGTCTGCACTGGCTTTCATTCAACGCGGCCATCAAGTGAGGCCAGAATTTGCGCAAGTCTTTCCGGTATGTCAGAACGGTTAATCGAAATGTTGACAGTGAACCGCGTGATTCTTGCAGCACGTCGTGCGCACTTTGTCATTATACGATACATAGTATACTCATCGGGCGCATGATTTTATTATTCAAGGATAAAATTACAATCGCTTTCAGACTTGAAATTGTTTACGTCAACTGTTTTTGCAGTTTGGTCTCCGGCTGCACTTCGGTCGACACAACAAGCTGGCAAGCCTAAAGCGATCGAGCATCTCTGCCGCCGCGATTTGGTGTATAGTCCTACATAGCGGTGACCGTTTTGTCGCTATGCGTCGTCGCTCGTTTGCTTGCTTCAAACTGACACGCACGTACTACAAATTCGGCCTGCAGCCAGCCATGCGGTACCGGAACATGCATAGGTATATGTGTAACACTCGATAAACCAGACTTCTGCGCAGCAGACTGATCCCAGCGAGTCCAAGGCTGGACAAAAATTAACTACATTGAGGACGACCCGCGATCTTTCCTCGACGTCATATCTATCCTCCGAATTATCGCGTCCGTGAAGCGATACGGGATCAGCGATATTAACGTACTCGATTTTTTGCAATCGGTGCGATTCCGTCGCGGCGTCGAACGATCGAGTAAAGAATCGTGATCCGCTCTCACATTCCGTCTGAAAAGACAGCGGGGTAACTCGAGACCATCGCCGACACAAAGACGGGGTCGAACATCTAGCCTTGTCAGGATTATTAGAAATTATAAGAATGATGTCAGGACGACGTCATTGCCTCCATATAAGTCAGGTCTGTTCGCCACCTGAGCTCTGGAGCGTGTCAAATATGTGGAACAGTTGCTATTGCCATGGGTGATGACTTTGCTTCTCGACCGTTGCCCATCATTGGAGGCTTACCTCATCCCTGGGCGCAGCAACGTTTCTAGACGGGCGACGCCCGAGCCTTCGATCCCGATCCACTTATCCTTATTGTCTGCCAAAGACGCATGATCGCAATTGTAATGACTCGGCACCCGATCGCGTAACGCTTGGATCGAAAACGAAGGATATCGTATGTCGATATTCGATCGGGGTAATAATGTCTTTGTACCAAGGTACTTTTCTCATTCTCCTTGGACTAACGTGATCGTTTCGACTTTTTAGGTTTCCGCAGGCCAACACATGCAGCTCACCGGCGACCTGAAACCCGGTGTGTCCGTAGCGGCACAGCAGGGAATGTACTTCAACCAACAACAGGCCCAGAATCAATCCGGACCCGCCGGTTCCCAGAGCGATACCTACTGCTCGGTATCTCAGTCGCAGACCATCAATTTCACGCAGCAAAGTCTCAGGCAAAGGGCTGCCGCTACCGGGGGAGTTTCACAACCTGGAGGTGCCGCTGGGGCGAGAGGTCATCCTCAGCAGGTACCACCCGGTCAGGTTGATCATCAACACGCGAAACTCCTCCAACAGCAGCAAATGCTGCGCGCACAGCAGGTGAGTCGGATTCATCGAAGTTCTACAATGTTTTTTTTCGAGTCTTTGTTGTCGTTGTTCTGGATACCGATTTGAATCACGTGAAGATATCGAGCGAGTTCTCGCTGCTTGATGATGTCGTTGCGACGTTTTGTCACGGTGAGACCTTAAGGTGAATAATAATTTGGTCAACGCACCGGAACGCATATAAGCGTTGAAACGAGCTGCATCCATCCGGAACCTTGAGTTATCCGGGCAGGAGCCAGCGCAGCAACAGGTATCCGTGATTCTTTGCAAGTTTTCTCTATCCCGGTGAAAGCACCTTGAGAAAGAGCAGAAAATTCTTTGAGGAGGAACGGAGCAACAAAGAAACAAGGAGAAAGTGGGAAGAGCAATGAAAGAAATTGGAATAAAAAAGTTGTATTCTTCTTCGTCTGCTTCTTCTTCTTCTTCTTCTTCTTCTTCTCGGCTTTGCTTTCTTCCGTTAGATCTATGCCAGACTTGCCGCCAGCTCGTTCCCTCCTCCCGAAAAAAGACAATGTTATTATTGTTACGGATACTTGACCACCTAATGCTGCATCAGCACCCGTTTAATCGTCGGGCTTGTCACGTTTCTTACGAATGTTTACCCAATCCCGCGGTCTCCTCGTCGATCTCCTACAGCCAAGACTCATCGCCCGTCAACGCTTGCGAAACGATGATTCACGCGCTGTTTTGCCTACATTATCTCCGCAATGAAAAGCTCCGCGTACACGTACACGTACGTCGCACTGTCGCTATGTTGCTCCAATTACTAATTGGACGTTTCACGCTATTCGGAATTGGTTAGTCATCTTCGTGCCAGATCCTCTCATAATCGCTGCATTCGACGAAGCTGCTCAATTCATCATCAACTCCAATCTACAACACGCCCGCCCGTATCCCGAGGATCGTTTGAACACCGAGCTCATCATCATGCGATGGCTGGCTGTACAACTCAGTCTGGAGTTGGCGAAATTCTCATCCGTTTTGAGAGCCGTTTTCCAAGTTTTGAACGTGCCAACAACACATTCGGCAAAGATCGCTACGGTACTACCGGCTTAAACCATACCCTGCGGCTTAAGGCGGTAGGTGTTACCTTCCTACTTGCGACATGCCGCAATCTCGGGGCGTTCCGGGCTTAACCGCGGCTTGATTCCCCTCCTGTCGGGTTCAACCGTTAGACCGGCTACGAGAATTAGTTTTCTTCTCGCGGTGAACGAATTTGCAACACTGGGAAGTCACGGTATCTCGCAACAGCGCCGAGAGGATGCCTTGAAAACGGTTTGCGACGTCAATCTTCACGCCGCGCCACCTACGGTGGGACTACTACTGACAACCGTTACTGACTCCACAAAAACAAGCTCGAGACGTCGGAAACTCACTGACAATCTCACAACCCCTGCGTCAATCCACAGTCTATCCGTAATTCACTATTATGTATGTTTCAGGTGATGCAACAACAGCACATGGCCGGTGGAATGGGCGGCGTTAGGCCTCCACCCCCGGAGTACAAGGCAGCTCAGGCCCAGATGATGCACGCCGGCATCGGGATGGGTGGTCAGGCGAGGTTTCCCACTGCAGGACCTATGCGAAGAGTAGCTCAGCAGCCAATGCCTCCATCGGGTAAGCATAGAGATTCGTTTTGAACCGATTACTAGCTTCCAGCGATGAGAAACAAGACGCTATATTCCGGTCGGTCAGGGCTTGTTACATCACAGTTAGAACAGCGAAAACTATAAGTGGTTTCGTATGTAATCGAATTCGAAAGGCCGTGATTTTCGACTGGCAAAGACAACTGGTCACTCCTTTGGTACGAGACAAAACTCGAAATGTTGAAATTTATCCAGAGTAAGAGTCTTCGGTAAGTTCTTTTCGGTAGAACAAGCTCGCGAATCACTAAAATATCAGGCCTGGGCCGTCTCGTCCCGCACACAGCGTGTTCAGAGAGTCGATCATTCGTTCTTTAAATATAGAGCTTGAGGCTTGAGGGAAGCCACTTGGAAGCGCGTGTCAGACTCCGAGAGTCTCGGGTGGTATTGTCCTTTTTGTCATTCGTGAGTACTGAATTTAACTTTTCTCGTTGGTAGCCCGTAAAAGCCGGTAAAAACTTTTGGCTCGGTTGTAATTCCGGTCCGGTGACCAAAGGGAGCTCGTCGCGACGCCCGGCGTCCGTGCGCCAACCTACACTGAAATTTTTAATCCTGCCGGCACGGTGCGGAGCTCCTCCACTCTGCCGTGTATCCAGAGCAATGTGGCCACCGCCGGGCTTTCGACGCACTCAAAATAATGAGAACCCGGCAGCCGCGGTACGTAGGTAGGTAGGTAGGTAGGTAGGGTATGGATTTTTCGATCACCACCGCCACCACCGAGTCCGGCCATAATTTAAACCCCTCGGCCACTTGCCGTTGATCAATCGGCGGCGAGCAGCCTGGGAGGACCCAACGCCTCCAGCGATAGACCATGGGGTTGATGCGAATTTCGCGGAGAATATTCCAAGCACTCCGAACAACTTGGAACGAAGCACGTCGACCGTTTATATCCGACAAAGTGCCTCTAGGTACACCACCTACCCACCGGATGTGGGAGTCGGCGTCAACGTCACTGGTTTGCGAACTAACCCTGCGGCACCGGGCAGTCCCGGTAGCCACCGTCTTATCGATCGGATAGCGAGCCTATATCGTGACCTCTCGCCATCGCTGGTCTCGGACGAATTGATGCTGCCCATGGCCGCATGGGTATGGCTCCTCCTCCACCTCCTCCTCCTCCTCCTCGTCCTTCTCCTTCTCCTCCTCTACAAGACGAAGTACTACTCCGGTTCTTTTTTGCATCATGTGTCAGCAGGCCCGATGATGAGGCCGCAAATGGCTCAGCAGCAACAGCAGCAGGCTCTCCACGCCGCCGGAGGAAACATGTACATGGGCGGCGGAGGCATGGCCTCCATAAGCAGCATGCACCAGATGCACCAACGGCTCGGTTACCCCAGGACGAACAATCAGCGGCCGCCGAACGTAAGCGTCGGTCCTTCCGACGGTCTCGGGAACAGCATCGCTGGTCGCGGAGCGCAGCCAGAATGGCGACACATCCTGCAGATGCACCAGCAGCAGGGTTTCCAGGCACAAATGCGACCCCAATTCAATCAGCAGGGTCACCAAGGTGGGAACTCACTTTCCCGATCAAACTCGCGTCAAGCGCATACCGAGGCTTATATTCATGGCTTTACGTATCTTTTTCTATCTCATTTTTCAGCCGGCTTCGGAATGGGCGGTGCTGGTGGAATGCAGATGAGTGCTGCTCAGATGCAGCATCAGCAGCTAATCAGGTCGCAGAGCGGAGGTATGGCCGGTGGTGGCATGCCAAACAGCACTCAGATGCAGCAAATACTGTCTCAGCAGCACCAGCAGCAGAGTCTCGCGATGCAGCAAAGCAACAACCAAATGTCCGTACAGATGCAGATGTCCCAGTCGACCTCTGTGAATTCCGTCAGCAGTGCCGGCACAGGTACGGTTTTTCAATTTAATTCGATAACAATTCGTCGATTCACCACATTTTTCACATGCCATTTTACCGAAATGGTTAGCGGCAGGATGCAAGAAACTGCGGCTTGACGGTTTGTACGGAATGGTCGTGAATTGTATTTTTTAGGCTCTCCTCTGCACCCGCATCAACAGTACGGTTCTGGTAGTCCGGGAGTGCGGAGCTTGCCTCAGCAGCAGCAGCAACAGCAGCAACCACCGCAACAGCAACAGCAATCCCAGCCTCCTCCGGCGCCTCAGGACTCATCCGTTGCAACGGATTTCAGTCTCGAATTCCTTGAGAATCTTCCCACGGGAGACACATCCAATTTTAGTGCCCAAGAACTCCTCAATTCTCTAGATTCCACGGCCGGGTTTCAAGGTTTCAACCTTGATATTTTGTAAGGACACCGACGGCATTGTCGCTCTTTTTTGAGTCCTGCTGAAAAGTATTAATTTAAATTGCGAAACTCGAACCTTAAATGGCCGATCGTCGCCCTCTGGTCGTCGGTAAGAGCGTCCCTCCTTGAGGCCGCGGAAATGGCTTTTACGTGGCAGACGTTTATCCTGCTGAGACGGCGCGACGCGGGCAGCGAAAATTGCCTGAAAAATAGTCAGAAGCGGAAAGGTAATCAGGTCTGGAATCTCTATGCCGGATCGATCGATCTCTGGGGAGGAATGGAAGAAGACAGCCGCGGGTGATTCTTTACCTCGAAATCCGTTTGTTGCCAATCTTTATCTCGACCTCCGTTCTCCCATTTTCACTCTTTATATCTTTAAGAATGTATTATTATTATTATTATTATTTTTATACCGAGCCATTCGAAAAATTGAACGAAATCGGACGAATAATGAAAATCCGTCGGACGTTGTAATCTCTGTAGAAAAACGTGTAGTTTGTCGTTATACATATTAGATAATATTGTTACGAATCTCAAACCGCGAGGACTGGGAACAGTTCGTTTTCGCACGTTATAGTAGCGCCGAACTCCGATTTCTCGGAATCCCTTTATTAGTCTTATTTAATTCTTTTCCATTCGAATCCTAGTTATCTTAGATTCGAAAATCGCTAGGTGTGACGATGGAGTTGAAACGATAATAAAACTAATGAATACATATTTATGTGTGTATACACACACGCTCACGCATACAAGTCGTTTCTAGGTTTTAAAAACTTATTCGCCGAAACGTCGTTTCAGTCTCGAACACCGCGTCGCCTACGTCCATGTTATTGATTTTGGTTTCACCTGCCATTTACCCCATTGGCAAGTACAGTTTTGCATATATTTTTGCAACTTCTCTGTTTAACTCGCACCGACCCTCGTGCAATCGGTTGCGTAATTGTTGATAACAGTGGACAATGGTTTGATATAAATTCATCTCGATTCGATGACATCCGGGATGCGAGGACACGGAACGGAAGTCCAAAGTATTCGTAATAAACCAGCGTCAATGGTTTACATTTGCCTTCTGTAGTTGATTAGATTTTTGTTTTTATCCCATGTTTACCTAGGTTTGTCCCATCGTACATATTAACTATCGTATTTTAGTCTAATTGAAGATCTCTAGCGAGATAATAATAACAATAATAATAATAACAATACCAATAATAATAATAACAACAATAATAATACTAATACTAATAATAATAATGATAATAATAACAACAATAATGGAATAAGGACGGAATTTGTAGACTGTGCAGAAGATAGACAAAGAGGTGCGCGAATATATACATACGTTTCTTACACTTCCTTTTCTATAATAAGTTATTATTTCAGTGTAAATATATGTTTCTTAGTTTATCACAACATACGGTTTATACTATAGATATTTCTACCTTAATGTTATTACTTACTATTATTACTATATTATTATTTTTATTTTTGTTTCCCCAACAATACTTTTCCTTTTTTACGTCGCGCTGTGAATCTATCAATCGAAGTTTCGTGCACGTTACGTTAGACGTACGTGTTACCAGATTAGGTGGTTGGTTTAAGGCAAGCACACGCATGCTTATACATTCGAATATTGATGAGAGTGCACAAAATGAAGAAAGCAAAATATTAATCCTATTACTCGTATTTTTACTCTCTTATTTAAGTACTCGAAATACCCGTATTTAATTTCCCTACTTTAGTTATGTTTTTCGCAACCAGAAGTTTACATATCCGTAATTTTACCTGAAACCTTGGCATCAAAATGCCATATTTATTGCGTCACTTCGCAAACGTTTCATCTACTACACAGTCTACCCACAAATATTGAATAATAGTTATAATGATAATAATAATAATATCCATAATAATCATAACCATAATAATATTAATAATATTAATAGTAGCAGTAGTAACAACAACAATAATAATAATTATTATCATAAATAAACAAATCGTCATATATACAACATGTGTTACTTAACCAAATCAATTTTACTACTAAGTAAAACAAAGTACTCCGATTCATCTTGTCCGACGGTATTCGATAAGCTTTCAAATGCAATTGCGATGGCAAAACAGTGTTAATTGATAAACCATGTTTATGACGTGTGAAAGGTTTGAAGAGGAAAAAACTTCACTAGTTCATTTGGGAGGATCGAGGGCGAGATGTAGTTACAGAAGATTGGGGTAAGCAACAACCTGGTGTATAAATAATATTCGATGTGTTGATAGCGTAAATTCCCGAACGAAGTGAAAGCAAGTTAACAATTAAAAGAAAGTCAATTATAACTATTCTTGGGAAGAAAAAAAAACATTAACAACAACAAATCTGGTGATTTTTGGCTAGAATTATATTAGCCAATTATTATCGACATTAAATTGTAGGCTGCTTCTATGACATAAGTAACCCCCTCCTAAAAACGTGAAAAAAAATATTACTAGGTGAATAAGATATGAAAACTTTCATTGTACATACACATAGATATATTATATACTTTAGCGAAATTTGAGAAAAAAAAAAAAAAAAAGTGGTAAAAACTCAAGATAAAATTTATAATAATAAGATAAATTAATAACTAAGGATCGTACGTTATAGATTCAACTATTATTACTATTATTTTACTCTTATTACTATTATTGTCATTATTATCATTGATATGTATTATAAAGTGACGCGTGTAGCGCATGTCTCGGCGATAAAGTGCATTTGACGATTGATGTTTTTATTAAGTTTAGATCGAATGCACTATGTCGCTAGACAAAATGGCACACAGCTGTTCGCAATTAAAATAGACTCC
Organism: Neodiprion virginianus; assembly: GCF_021901495.1. Lineage (NCBI taxonomy): Eukaryota > Metazoa > Arthropoda > Insecta > Hymenoptera > Diprionidae > Neodiprion > Neodiprion virginianus. The sequence goes on from NC_060882.1 coordinate 1,313,590, forward strand.
TGATGAACTCAATGGAATTAAACGGTCAGCTATATACGCATGTAGTTAATTTTTCGTCTTCGAGATTCAATATTTTAATTTAATTCAGCTTATGATTCCTTTATTCTTTCTTGATTCATCAGACTTCTTTATGATTGCAGGTTTAAGTTGCAAACTGAACATATTTTAAAATCATTTATAGACACGTTTTCGAATTGAATAATTTACCTCGAAGGCGACTGCCTGAGTTTACTCTTCTTCCGTGATTAAATAATAGCTGCACTGTTGATTAAAGTTGAGTGAGACGATCTGCGAGTGGTTATAATCTTCCAAATAGTGATACATTCCATAGTTGAAAGGATCTAAAGAACCCATTGAGATTCGATTAACGAAGAAAAAAAAATTTACGTCTTTTAAAAAAGTGTCAGTGCAGAAAACCCATACTTTTCAAAATTGTACGCGAAAAATGAGAGAACAAAATAAATTTATCAGCCGTTCACGCCGACTAATATAACAAGCCTATTTGGAAAATTTATTAATTGAAATTGCGTTTTCTATTGCCAAAAACTGAATCCAGAAACTTATTTTCAAAAAATAAAGGAACAATGTATGGAAAAAACATGTACATTGAAAAATGAAAAATGGCCAGAAAAATTGATCATGATCATGTTTCATTTTCAATGTTTTTCTTTGTTTTTTTTTTCTTTTCTTCTTTTTTTATCTAAGAATATCTTATTATAATTATCACTATTGTTATTATCATTATTATTATTATTACCATATCTATTATCATTATTAAAATTATTATTATTTCGTTTTCTTCAACGTCTCATTTGACAAAACTAGTAAATTTTGTCTATGTAGAATATTGGGGCCATAAAACATAATCTAAAAGGAGACAGGTGCTCTGATTCTCACGTCAATAATATAATATGTATAAATCAAAATATGTCGTCACATACATATATAGGTAAATATCGGTTTGATTATATATTTTTTCTGTTTCTTTTTTTTTTTTTTTTTTTTTTTTTACATTCGGTCTCGTTGGATTGTTTCTCGAACATTGCATATAAAACAACGTTAACAAAATATATATATAAATGAAACACTCCAGGGACCAACGCAAGGAAGGGCACGTGTTTGCGAATCGCTGCTGATAAATGTCATCGTATATTGTTAACTCGTTATTTCACATATATAAAAAAGAAAAGAAGAATAGAACAAAATCAATTCAGATCTGATTGTTGACGGGATCATTCGATAGTAGAAAATATAAACGTTGAAAATGAAGAATTACGACCGCGATCGGACGTGTTTGTAATTATTTATAATATTTATAATTTTATATAATCTACTTCATACTGGGCATTTGAATATAGAATAGAGAATGTGTTGAACCTTGGATTTGTTATAAATAAATGCGTCGAGTTCCTCCCGCACATAATTTCATTTCATTTAAAGAAAAAAGGTAACAAATTTTTGCCCTTTTTGTTTTTGCCACCAATTTTTCTTCATTTTCATCTTTACCACGCAGTAACTTAATAACATGTCTTCACCAATATACGTACACGAAAGTTGAGTTAATATTGTCTCGCGTTTCTCATCGAACTTTTCGCAAATCATTCATAATAGTCGCAAAGGAAACCAAGTCTACCAAAAATCATTGCAGGATAATGTCAAATGCAAGTCGCGAAAAAAAAAAAAAACTTAGTCGCGGCTGAACGTAATCTTGATAATAATATATTCGCTGGTTTTGCCGAGTATAAAGCGACGGGTGTGCAAAATCGCGGATGTCGCCGATTCGCAGGGTAGCGAGTGGGTTTCGGGGCTGGCTTGCGTGGAAGGGTGAAAATAAATGGGTGAAGATTGCGGCATTGCGGCGGCTATGCCGAGTTCAGATGGTTCCCGGAAGTCTGCGTCGAGATAGTGACTACGGCTACTTTATGCGGAGGTCGACGCACCCGAAAACGTCGCGTTTCGGTTCAATACATCCGGTCTCGTTGCTTACGCGTTAAGAAACGTTTTCGGCACGGAATTGCTTTCGGTCTGGCTGCTAGCCGTGACTTCGTTCCTCGATTGCCAATTTTTCGTCACCAATTTAGTAACAATCTGATCGAATTCGCGTATTATTTGAAAATTTTCAACGATCGTAGCGTCTTCGGGGAGCGGAATTGAGTCGAAAACCAGTTTCTTCTTGCCGCTGGTTTCGTGCCTAGGCTCGTCACACGGATCACGGCAGCTACCGGCGGTTCTGGTCCGTGGGGTTGAGGGTGGGATCAATATCACGTCGAGGGAGAAACTGACCTGAAAATAGGAGGGGGGAGGGCGTCGCGTGGCTGCCGGGGGCAGAAGGCGAGCGAATTGAAGCCACCGCGAGGGATTAAGCGTCGCGGAGTCCGCAAAATGTCAGAACCAGTCCCTTTGTCTGCAGGGACTGTCCCCGAGCTTGCGCCATTTCAATTCTCGGCTCTTGGTCAAGCGACGTTCGTACACCTGCAAATTCGCAATGCGGTTGACGGGCGCGTCGCGTCGCGGCGTCGGTCAGATTTACCTGAAAGATAAAAAAAAAAAAAAAACAGGAAGCAACAGTCATTTTTCGTATCACGTACATACATTCTGGTGGTTGGAACTGCCGCAGGTTTAAGAACTTTATTTCTCAAGCAGCAATTATTCACAAAGGTAATCGCAACGTGACTGCAGGAATCTGCATACTTTTGCCATCTCTCAATGTTCACGGATACTTACCGCTCACTTTTCGTTTGCTCGTGTAATCGGATCACGCTCGTTGATTCCTGCTTGCGGGCGAAAAGCATAATTCATAAACCGCACCGCCGTTTTCGTATTTGTACCGTGAAGTCAATTACTCTTCGTCCGGTTAATCGCATCATGATACATTATTCAACATTCCTTTGATACTTGGTTACTTTTTTCCTAACAATAATGCCCAAATGATTATACCTCGGCTTACTAAGCGCGACTCGCGTGAGACGCTTTTACCTTTTACCGTCAGTATCGTTGCGGTTCGTTACGGACACACCGCAACTTATTACAACGTTTTTATTTTAATTCATGCTCGTATAAACTCGCAGCCTAATGCGGTAATAACGCCTTACAACGCGATGAAAAATTTGCCCCGAATCTCAGATTCGAAAGTAATTGAAAAAAATGATCGCTCATCGATTTATCCCTTTTTTTCTGCATTGGTGATCCTGTTGTTATATTATACCGACTAAAAATGCCACGCGTGATGCGTCTGTTTGTTCATTCATTGAAATTAAATAAAAGCCTCTCCACCGTTGTTGACTGTTTTATATTCGTATGCGATTCGATTACTGAAAGTAAATAAAAAAACAAGAAATAAAATTGTGTTTCACCTCTTCTGATATGAATGATATGATATCTCTTTAAAAAAAAATGGTTGAATAAAGATGGGCAAACGTCCCCTTAGCGTTACCAAGGAAGACCAAGAAGTTAGTTTCATAAAAATTGCTGTCTTACTATTAATATTTTGTTTATTAATTTTATTCCTATTCCTACTTCAAACGGTCGCTTCGATAGTTTGTAATTTGAAACGAAACAAAACAACAAGAAAGAAAAGGAAGGACCTTTCTTATACATATATACATACTTAAATAAATCAATCAATTGCTACGAAGAATTTATGGGATCAGTATTTCTATGTGACGAAGTTTTTGATATTCATTGAAATACTATAATAGTAAAAATAACTCGGTCTCTCGTCTTAGGTGATAAAAAACATTTAGTAATAATTAACAAATATGCCGTTGAAGAAATTGGGCTGAAAGTGGTCGCATTTTTTAGTCGACGTTACAAAATTGCATAGCATATGTACGTTGCATATCCTAACTCGAAGAAAAAAATATCACGATAAAACTTGTTGCGAGGTGAACCCTAGCTGTTGAGTCTGGAGTTTACGAGAAATCAGTGTCGAATTCCACGTTAATTGAAACGTAAAATCACAAATGGAACGTACGGCAATGATATTTATTCCTCGCATGTATTAACCGTAAGTTTCAATGGCATAATCTAATAAGGAAAATTATCCATCGCACTCATCCAGAAACTCGTTTTTTACACGATCATCAAAGTGTAATACCTTAGGTATTGTGAAATTTGCGACCACTGAATGAGATACGTAAGTTAACGAAGGTAGCAATAACATGTACGTCGTTGGGATTGAGGGGAAAATCTGTATATAACAGCGTTTTCGTTGTATAATTTATGTTGGTATCGATAATAGTAATAAATTACTGTAATAATTCATAATTTAATGATGAATCATGAAACACAGAACATGTACATAAATGTATACACTGTAAACTGATAATATCCCAGACGGTAATGGATAGTTTCGAATAGTTATTTTTATTACTATTATTATCACATCGTAATAATAACGATCATTTTTATTGTTATAATTACGATTATTATTAATAATTATTGTTATCCTATGGTGGATGATCTCAAAATTACGTTCAGAAAACAAATATAAGGTACATGATACGTATAAAAGTTTAATATTTCACTGCTGGTTCTTGACGCATGTTTATCGCAACATATATGTGTGAAAAAATATGAAATGATAATTTTTTTTTCTGAGTTTGATTATTATCTATTTATCGTCGAAAATATTTTTTTACCATCGATAAATAATATATTTGCTGAATTAACGTTGGAATCTCAAAAAAAAAATAAGTTACAGGATCGTACCAACATCAATAATTATTATTCAACTACCACAGATCACAAAATCAAAATTTCTGTCTAAAATTGATTATTTGCGTAAATTAATCCACCCGAAATCATATGAGATGCACGCATACGTAGACATAAATGTGATACACACACACACACACACACACACACACACACACACACACACACACACACACACACACACGCACGCATATATATATCGCGTTGAATTCCGTTCACATGATGAAAATATAGGGCACAATGTTTTAATTAAAATAAAAATGTTGAACTGAATTATGCACTTGACGATTATTAGACGGGCAGCAATATAACGAAACCTGATCAAAATCCTACCAGAAATCACTGCGCATCTACTGATTTTTATAACACCATTGACAAACGATCGATATCGAAAGAATGTAACAAGAACAGAACAAGCAAAAAATAAATGAATCAAATATATTATATATTATTCAATAACAGGCTCTTCCATGATATAATTAACTGATCTACCATATCTAAAAACGATTAGGTATTATACTATACGTTGTCGACGTACACGAAAAACTGCTGTAAAAATTGTGTACTGTGTAATGATGAAGAAATTGTTTATTTGAAGAAAAAATTAAGTGAAAAAAATTTCGGGAAAATTTCGTAATAGTTAATTCGTTCCGCATTAAATACCTATAACTAACTTCTAACTGTGACCCTGCACTCTTCACTTCCAAGTTCGCAAAAGCATTCTATCTTACCATCTTACATTAACGAGTAAATAAATAAATAAATATAATAAACTATTCGTAACGGATAACTAGCATAATTATAAAATAGTGGTACAGGCCGCAGGTACCAAATATACCGCAAAGAAAAAGAACCTACATAATTATTAATTGAATTTAAATTACAATTGGTTAAGGTAATGATTATGATGATTATGACGATGGTGGCGTGGATGGCGATGATGATGATGATGCTGATGATGATTATGTAAACGATGATAAATTATTCATGAACACATTTTATTTTATGAGAGTCGAGACATTTTTTCATGTCTTTGTATATTTTTATGCAATGTTGTAGTATGATATTGTTTCAAAATATATTATACAGATAATAATAAACAAATTTATATGCCATACAAGTTGTTCTTATGGTTCTATCCGTGCTAGTTTATGTTTCAGATTTTTACTTCTCAGGCATTGTACAATGATATGAGAAAAAGGGAAATAAACGAGAATTGCGCCGAAGGCTGGTATGTTTTGCGTTTTAAATTTTGATCATCCATACGCTGCAGCTATCAGATCGTATCGAACAACGATATCGCGACGTATCGGAGTCAATTTCGAGCGATCCGCGTGCCTTTAGCCTTTAGCCTTGAACCTTGAGCCTTGAGCCTTCAGCGTAAAAATGGCGGCCGCCTTGCGTGCTCGTTGCGGAGTTAGAAGCGCGATTAAATTCGGAAGATTTCTGACGAGGTCGTCGAATTTGAAGTCGAGAAATTTCTTCGAGCTAACCAGATGCAGGGAGCGTTCACGTAAGTTGGAATTTTGGGTTGTCATTGATCTGTACAGTGGATGTAACCCTGAAACTCGAACTCTAAATTGAGGTTAGGAACCTCACGCCGGTTTTGGTTGAGTCTCGATCGTTTGAATGCCCGGTGGAAACTAGCTGGGCCTTATACTTCACCTCACTCCTTGTCTTGTCTAATTTTATTTCTTTATTTTTTGCAGTATCGCAAAATGCCCACGTACGATATCTCTCGTCGCAGGCTGCAGCCGAGCCCAGCAGCTCATCCGATTCCGACCATCACAGTATAATCAAAGACACAGAAAAAGCCACAGGTAATCGAAGCTTGAAAGTGCGTATTTGTAGCCGAGAGCATCTACTAAAGTCTATCTTTGTTTTCAGGGCAGAGCGAGCGGCATGAATTTCAAACAGAGACTCGTCAGCTGCTCGATATTGTTGCCAAATCACTGTACTCGGAGAAGGAGGTGATTATCTTAATGTCAAATTTCAATTCTTAATACTTTCATAAGTGACGGGTAATTGCATTGATTACTACACGTAACGTTAATACATCTAATTAACTTTCATATTCGCTTACTTCGTAGGTTTTCATCCGTGAATTGATCTCCAATGCCAGTGATGCCCTGGAAAAACTGCGTTATCTGAGCTTGAGCAGTACAGAAAACGACGCAGCCGCTCCAAGTCAGCCTCTCGAAATTCACATCGCTACTGATAAACAGAACCGCATACTCACCATCCAGGACACCGGAGTTGGTATGACTCGGGAAGAACTCACCTCCAATCTCGGTACCATTGCCAGATCTGGGTCAAAGGTATGTGTCTCTTATCATTTTTGCGTCGAAGCTATAGTTTGATTTTTCATCCATCATGTGGTACATTTTTTCTAGTATTTATATTATCTTCTATGACTATTTTTCTCAAAGAAGAATGCTAAAATAAAGTTATAGTACTTTTCATTAGATCGAATGAAAAATGTGTTTGCTGATATCCAGAATTTGGTTGTTTTTTTTTTAGTCCATTTTAGATTACAGAATTGTCAATTTGTGAAATCCTTCTCTGTTATACCCTGAATATTGTAGGAATTTCAGACGGTGAAACAAAATTTTTTCGGCCGAGAAAATTGAACCAATCGCGACTTCTCGATATCGTATTTTAAGATTTTGCAAAATGATTAAATTCTGGCTGTAATTTTTCATCCGACAAAGAATCGTATAAGAAAACGCAATTTCCGATCGTGCAGATCGTCGTTAAAAGTCCGGAATAGCAAACGACGCCCGTTTTCGCGTAGGTATAGATGAATGCAATTATTGAGGCAAGCACTCGTCTAAACGAATATATGCAGGATCGTCACCGCGTTCTGAGAAGATTAGAGATGCCGCGGGTATAAGGGTGAATGCAGGGTGAGTGTCAGTCTGATTAAATCCGGGACGGTGGGTCGCAGTTGTGGGTGGATGGGTGGGTGGGATAGTTGCTGTTACTCGTTAGATTCACCCCAAGAGAGAACCAGATCGATCCCTACCTTACACTCCCATCCCCTGCTGTCCAACTAAATTTACCGCCTACTTCGGGGAACCTGGTAGCCCATGTGTCTTCTTACGATCCACTCGCACACGCGTTTACTGCTATCTGATAGGTATACTCTATACATACATATCTCATGAGGTGTATGCAATGTCGGGGTGAACGTCTAGCGGATGGGAAAGAATTGTTATTTTCACATGCTGCAAATCCCATTTTCTTTGCTAACGCATGACAAAAACGAGAATATTGTGTAGTTTTTACAAGCATTCGTAAAAACTGTAAAGCAGTCGAGTTGTTGACGGAGGTATCGCAAAAAAAATTCTTTCCCGCTCACCACGCCCAAATTTACGCATTGATGCGAACTGTCGCGATCCGAATTTTACTCGTATCGTTTCAAATAAATTAAGTAATCAAGCAAACCCTGATTAGGATTATTGCGGGATGCTTTCCTCTCTCTATTTCGCTCTTTTTCTCGATTAAATTGCCATAGGATTTCTACTACATACAGCTGAGAAATTTCGCCGCATATGTTTATTTCGAACGCGGAAGTTGGTGGGATGTGATATACCGGGAAACAATAAATAGGACGAACTAATCAGTGGGGATTGGCACGCTCTTATAGATTGGATCATTTATCACAATACGTTGCAGTCGCTTATCTCTGTCCACCTTAGCTATTATTTTCGACGTCTACGATAAGTTCCGCAGTCGCAAAAGTCTTTCATCGTTATTTTTTCCCTGCGAATTTCGGGCTCACGCATGGTGCGAGGTTTTTTCGTTCCTCTTCCTGATATATTTTTACTAAAGTCGTCGACTCATAGATTACGTGTCTTTTCGCAGGCGTTTTTGGAGCAGATAAAGGGTAAAGAAGCATCTTCGGGTGACCCCTCCGCGATCATAGGACAGTTTGGGGTGGGATTCTACAGCGCGTTTATGGTCGCTGACAAGGTTGAGGTCTTCACAAAGTCCTATGAAAAGGATGCTGAAGGTCTGCATTGGCAGTCTGATGGGTACGACTATTTGATAAACACGAACTACGTTGCGATTTGTTTAAAAAAATTTAGAATACAATCCAAGAGTGATAAATTTTTATTTTCACACGCTACAGGTCCGGAACCTACGAGATTTCTACTGCCGAAGGCGTTCAGCCAGGAACCAAGATCGTTCTTCATCTGCGCGTCGATTGCCGAGAATTTAGCGACGACGCAACTATAAATAGTAATACTCCCTTCTTTCGTGAAAATCAAAATCACAATTTTCGTGGGTTCGACAATAAATGAATAATTTCATCAATTTCCAGACGTCATCAAAAAGTACAGCAACTTCGTTGGCAGCCCCATTTTTGTTAATGGAAAAAGATCTAACGTGATCCAGGTGAGGTATCCAGTATTCTTCTCATATTCCCTAGCTGGAATTCATTTATTATTATGTTGTAAAATTCTTCTTTTTTTTCAGCCTCTGTGGATGTTGGAACCGAAAGACGTTAAACCTGAAGAACACGCGCAGTTCTTCAGATTTATTGCCAACAGTTGTGATACGCCAAGATTTACTCTACACTATTCAACGGACGTACCGTTGAGCATTAGAGCTCTTTTATATTTTCCTGAGGGAAAACCGGGTCTCTTTGAAATGAGCCGCGATACTGACATCGGTGTCTCTCTCTACAGCCGTAAGATTCTCATCAAAAGTCGCGCGGAAAATATTCTCCCGAAATGGCTGAGGTTCGTCAAAGGTGTCGTTGATTCCGAAGATATTCCACTAAACCTGAGTCGCGAACTTTTACAGAACAGCGCATTGATTGGGTGAGAAAAAATGTTTAAAATATGCAAAAGCATCAACGAAATATTTAAATTTGAAAAACTTATACTTTGTGCTAATTTTCGGTCTAACCTTTTTGGTTAATCAATTGTAGAAAACTACGAAATGTTCTCACGTCCCGCATTCTGAGATTCTTATACGAACGGTCGACCAAACAACCCGAGGAGTACGAAAAATTTTATAAAGATTACGGGCTTTTCTTGAAGGAGGGCGTAGTTTCAAGTTACGATCAACAAGAGAAGGTAAGACACCTTCGTAACGATATTCAACTAAATTTAACCGTAGATAATTATTATTTGTCTTTTTCCGACAATTTCAGGAGGAAATTTCCAAACTATTGAGGTTTGAGTCGTCTACTTCGAAACCAGGAGAGTTGGTTAGTATTCCACAGTATTGCTCTCGCCTGGCTGCAGGGCAGAAAGATGTATATTATTTAGCAGCTCCTAGGTGAGTAATAATATTTACCTACCTATCTAATTGTAAAATTAACTCTCGGTACCGTTTGATTGAAAATTCTACCCCGGCAGTCGAGTCTTAGCCGAACAGTCCCCGTACTACGAGGCTCTCAAAAAACGGAATCTCGAGGTACTATTTTGCTACGAGCCATACGACGAACTCGTCCTAATGCAACTCAGAGAGTACAACTCTCATCCCATGACATCAGTTGAAAAAGAAATGCGACATAACAAGGAGGATGACAGTTCACTCGAATTCGGTAAAAGTTTAACGTTTGTTTTCTGACGGACAGAAAAAATGTCGGCAAATCGGTACATTTTTTAAACTAATGATTTTATTGCGTCGAAGGTGGTTTGGACAAATCCGAGGCAGACAAGCTTGTTGGTTACTTGAGTAATGTTCTGAAGGGCAAAGCTTTTAATGTGAAAATTACAAGCCGGCTAGAATCGCATCCATGCGTCGTTACTGTCGAAGATATGGCCGCTGCTAGACACTTTCTTCGTACTCAGAGTCACCAGCTCGATAACGATGCCAAATTTTCTTTACTCCAACCTCGGCTAGAAATCAATCCTAAGCATCCGATCATAAAGAAACTCTCACAGTTAGCCACATCGGATCCGAAATTGGCGGAACTGGTCACGCAGCAGGTATTTTAGCGATATTTTACCGACTACCAAATCTGTCGATGAATTTTATTTTCAATTGATATTATTTACCATTTTCTCTTAGTTATTCGCTAATGCGATGGTCGGAGCTGGTTTAATGGACGACCCACGTTCCTTGTTAACTTCTATGAACGAGCTCTTGACTCTAGCTTTGGAAAAACACTAGGAAAACAGACTACACATCGATTTTCGTACACTACAGATAACCAGCTCCAATGGAACGATGTGAAAGTTTGGTGAATATCTTTCTAAGCTATTATTCTGCTTCCAATACCGTTACATCATATAATATTGTACATACCATGATTCGTTTACGTTTATTTTTTATTTTATCCAAACAAATAACACGTGGAACGATAGATTGACCTAATATTCGCTCACCGTCTCTCTTTCTTTGCCGACGAGCACAACGGGTCAGAAAACTAAAGATAAACTGTACCGTGATTTTAAATATGAATTATTCGTTTCATAAAATATTTCCATTCATTATAATAAATGTTATCTAATATACCTGTGCTACCTCAAATAGTGAACCTGTTACAACCACGATATCGCCATTTTACACGTCTACTGTAATCGTCCAAGTTGATCCGGCCGGTTCATCTCCGCTTATGGCAGCTGAATATCATCTGTCGACAGTAGAGGTATGTGTTGGAATAAATTTCAATAAAGATAATAACCATAAATATTGATCTTTATTTTGTGGCGTTCGTTTTCGATTGCGTTGTCCAAACGTTAATTTAACAAATCTGCAAAACTGTAAACCTTTAAATATTAGGCGTGTGTGTACCGTGATATGCGAAAGTAATTCACACCGCCGCCCGATTGTAGGCAACTCAATTGATACGTTTAAAAACATATAACGGCTATCTTTTGGGTTGCCTATTGGTAGGCGAGTGGTGTGATTAGTTTCTAGCGCAATTTTCCTGTATTATCCGCGGCCTTCGATATCGTAAATACGGGTCGGTTACTGACACGGGCTTACCGTCGATAATTAGTTCCGACACTTTACACCGTGTCGGCGGGCGCTGCTCTTCGAGGCGTCCTCCGAGTTCGATAGTTGCTCGAAGGTGGCAGAAGCGTCGACAAAAATTTGAGGTGTCGCCTGGCGGCGAACAGATAAACGAAAACTCTGAAGGCGAAGCGAGAGAAACGTTGGATCAGCTGTGTTATGAGGTTGCATTTGTTGCGTCAGGTGGTTTATTCGAGTTTAGGCTCGGGTAATAGTAAGTTATTAAAGCTAATACGGAACAGCTAGTTCGCCGAACGAGCGCCGAACTGAACTGGGTGATATTAAATCGACTCCCAGTTCGCGAAACACCTATATTTTGACGTCAAGTGGGGCATGACGGGAACAGGTGACAATAGACCTTCGCCATGTTAGATTTCATGAGATTGTGCTGCAAGTGCTAGTCGAAGGATATTTCGGTTTTACTGACTTCCACGCCGGTGATCTAACCAATAATCATCCAAGCTGGATAGGTTACCCGAATATCTCCGCGATACCGTGGACTGGTTTATGGGGTGAGTTTTCAAAACCTTACATTTCATCCCTCCAATTAGGATCGCGGTCCTCCGGTGGTAGAGGTTACCTACCACCGCTCTCTGCTCCCCCTCACGTTCCTGTTTTTTCACCGATATATCTGTCAATTCGAACCCGCCGATTCACCCGAATCACCGCGAAAACGCATCGTTTTAACCGCGTCCTTGATCCGACGTGAATATCACGTATCAACAGCCGAGAACGAATCGGTAGAAAAATGCGTTATCACCGATGCATATTATTTGAAATCTCTCTCATCCCCCGGTCATCACCGATGACGTTGTTTCGCAGTATGATAATTACCAATTCTCTAATTAGGGTCAATTCCTCGGTAAACTGACTCACGATTAATTCGCTTACTCGTTGCGGTAAGTTGTGTATTATTTACCATTCTATGCTGCATAGACCGTACCGTACAAACGGTTCACGTTTAAACTTTGGTCGGCGACTCAAACTACACGGGTCCGTCCATTTGACGAGGTAATTTTAGTAATCGGGATAGGGTCGATGGTTATTTATTTAATATTACGCCTGTTTACAGCGTGCACGTTGATTAACAGGCCCTGAGGCTGTCGTTGTTGTTTATCACGATCTCCGCACAGGTATCTTGAACCGTATCGAAACGCCTCTCACGTACAGACGTGTGTGCGAATATTATCCCGCAGATCGTTAACATACGTAATTAATGAAAATGATACCTAAGCTGCGGCGGCGCGGCGAAGTGAGAGAGTATAATGAGAGCCGCTTTGTGCTCTAATTCCAAACGCTTGTTTAGCTAATTTTCAGCGAAAACCCAGAGGGTGCTTCGCCGGCCTGAACAATTTCGAACAACGATCGAAAAAACCTTTGTGTTTATTCAGCTACACGCCGAGCCTTGTACCCAACTTGCCGAGTTTATTTCGCTCTTTCTTCTTTTATTTTTCCTTACAACCACTGTGTTTTTACACGTGCCGTAAATTCTGCGCAAAAATACGTAATATACACACACGTCCCACTCGACGATGTGTTAGTTGTGTCACACGACTACGCCGATCTATAATCGTTTATGCTCAGCCTTCGGATCGTGTTATATAAATAAAGTACATTATACCTACCGATGGATGAAGAAAAACGATTTACCCTGCGCACTGGCGTCTCTTTGCTATATCCATACCCGCCTACTTCTATCAAACATGCATATAGATGTATATTTTTTCTTTGGTCACACCTCGCTAGTTTATACGGTAATACATCATGCGTATAAATAGTAAATATCTGTAACCCAGCTAACACTGTATCACTCCATAAATTGAAATGTAATATCTGTAATATACGTACGTAATTTAACACTATCACGACGACGGCGATGGTGATGATAACGATGATGAAAATTTACGGAAGGCTAAACAGAACGGAAGAAATATAACGTTATAATACTCGCGGGGTGTACGCAAATTGCTCGTTAAATTTACCACTCCCTTTACCCCGCTACACCTGAATCTTATTATTGTTTTCCTAAATTATTAGCCGCCTGTTTTCAGCATCACCAGTCAAGTTTCCTCTGTCATTTCAGCCGATTAAGGTAAAATATGAAAACCCCTCCCCCTCCATCGCCCTGCAGGGCTTATCCCTCTCTTCTTATCTCCGCGGCGATAATTATCTTCAACACAAATCCTCTCTTATACTCTCGTTATCGGAATACAGTGTAAAAAGGTATAACAAGGCGGGTTGCTTACCTTTTAGAAGATAAAGGAACAAGTCTGCAGACCGAGAGTAAATATTTGCATGCTCGCGTGTAATAAAGAGCTGCTTTTACCGCATCAATGCAGCCTTTCTTTGATTAATCATTCTTGGAGAATTTTTCAAAAATTTTCTACCATAACGCAAGGTGCGGATGGAGAATTGCGATATTAACATGAAAAAAACAACAATATCACAAACGCGATAAATTACGCGCTATTCTTTTCACACGGAAAAACGAGAAGAGTGACTCACCTCGTGGTAGAGCAAAGCGGTATATGCCTTAGGTATGCGTGCGTATGCATGTAACAAAACGACTGGAACTATGGTTAAGCATTGCCACGCTCGCCGTTGTGAATCACGCCTAACCGCCACGCAACATCGAAGTATGTATACGCGTTGTACAGATATCGAAGGAAAATTTCGGAGATATTCTTGCGTTTTTTTTTTTTTTTTTTTTAAAACCAAGATAAAAAATTTGCCAGTCAAGAAATAGCACGTATATTCATTCTTGCGTTTATTTGCTCGCTCGTGATGATAGTTTTTGTTTTTTTGTTTTTATTCTTAATTTTTTTTTATCCGCTGTGCGTATACGCGCGACGTTACGCGTTACGTAGCCCGCTGCTATGTAAATATCACGTGGCGTGATTTGGTCGCAACACGTACGAAAATCCGTGTCTATAATTTATATACCCATTATATAAACTCACGCGACGACGACGGACGCTGCCTAGAAAAATCTGGATTATTCGAGTATGGCAAGCGGTTTTAACCTGCAATAAGAACGATGTTAGCACCAGTGTTGTTACGGAACGATGGCGCGGTGCCTCGCTTCGTAAATCGTGATAAAACGGTAAATCGTCTTCTTCAGACCCCGTTATTATTTATTAAGAGGAGGAACATCTTGGCCGCGTTGTGGGCGGATTCGGCTCGACCATTGCGCGTATACGTGTATAGGAGCTAAGAATCACCGGAGCACGTGGCGATCTATAAAAAAGGGGCCTGAAGAAAGGGAGAAAACGGCGGAAACGAGATCAGGAAATTTTATTCGAGGGGGATAAAATCAGTCAGCGATTTTTCGCGCCGCGCCAACGTTGGCAAATCTTTTTACTTATTAGAAGCTCAGACGAGAGAAGTGAACTAAATCCGGTCGGACGGTTGAAACTCGTTTTCGAGGGACATTGTTATTTTACGCAAAATGCCACCCGGGTTATCAAATTGTAGAAAAGATTTTTGGGAATCTTTTAATCGCCTCATGTTTTCAGTCGTACCAACGTATCTCTACTTTTAGACGCAGCTTTGCACACGATTACGCCTACCCTACATGGTATACGGCATATAAGGTGTGAGATGTTTGTTTTCACCCGGTTATTTTTAACGCGAACGTTATAGCTGTAGAGAGGTTCTTCGTCGTGGTGTTACAGGGTCGACTGGAAGGAAGGAAAATCTTTATCGAGACGCGATGAGGGGGATGAAAGGATTTGCGGATAGGAGTTCGTATTTTTCTCTCGCTCTAGGCTGTTATTATATATATATATATACATGTGTGTGTGTGTGTGTGTGTGTGTGTATTTACATGCGGCAGCTTTTCTTTCTCTCTGCAATCTGATCAGTTCTTGCTATGACGATGCTCGAGTATATGATGTATAATTGTACTCGATGCATAAAGTGATGAAAATATTATCATTTTGGATAATATTTGCATAAATTAATTTCTATTTTATTTTCGATTTCATTGCCGTAAAATTTTCCGTAACACGACTTTCATGCTTTCGCTTTTTATTCACGGAGATGCTTCGCTCCGCTGGTTTTCTGCCAAGTTACAATACAGAAGAAAACGTTGAATAAAAATTATCTAGAGTGCGAATTTTTTACTCAGGCGAACGATCGCGTTCTTGCTATTATGTTACATACAGTCAAGATTGTAGAGTTTGAGTTATACAATCTCTTTATCGCGAATTTCAGTTAAAACGTATGAAAAGCATAAGCAAAATGAAAGCAAGACTCCAAGTTTACTCTCTCGAAAGAAATGAAGGATAAAATACAGAAAAAAAAAATATATCTCGCCCTCCCTTTTCCTCGTTTTATTATTGAGATTTCACTCGAGATAAATATTGCGGGTTCCCTAAATTTTTCACAAAATCGTATCTTGTCGTTCATATCTTTTCGAGAGAATCTCTCGATGAGATTTCTTGTTTATACAAGAAACAAACAAGCAAACAAACACAAATAGTAGGCAGGTATGTACGTATCTCGAGTCTTATCGTCTACTCGCACCGGAGAAGAAGAAAATAAAGAGAGAAACAAAAATCCGAGCGTCTCTCCTTCCGTACTCAAAGACCAAAGTTGAAGAGAAGGAAAGATATCACGTAGCTTTTATACCACCAACATTTTACAAGCCTCTTGCCTGGTTTTGCTTTCCGAGTGAGCTTGTGAATTTTTTCCACTACAGTGTCCGATTCTGATTTCGTTTTTCGCTCCGTATTTACCTTGTCAAACAAAAATGAAATCGGCGAGATAGAACAAAGATGCACGAATTGTTGTATCTAAAGTTGAAAATAAATTAAACGCGAGTAAAGGTAAACCGTAAAAATCGATATATGTGGCAAAGGAATAAAAATAAATCAGGTGACGTGGATGCAGGTGTTTAAGAGCCTAGCGCGAGATATCAAGTCTTGTTTTACACTTATAGATATGCGAGAGATCTACAAATTGGTCAATGTGACTCACGCACTGCAGATAAAGATGGGTAGAATGAGAGAGAAGGAAGAGTGAGAGAGAGTGAGAGAGAGAGAGAGAGAGAGAGAGAGAGAGATCAGCTGCGGCGCGCAATTAGACGTGACTCTGTGTTGCGTGTAGGTTTCTATAATTATCCAACTTGGGGAATCTGCGAAGATGCTACATAAGATCGTATATCTGACGCATGTCATAAAGTTGTTTACGGCCGGAACGAGATAAAAAAAAAAAAAAAAATTCGCTTTCAAAAGTTACGTACTTTGCAATTATACATTGAAATTATGCCTCCCACGTAGATACGAGATTTTTTTTCCGCCGAGCTCACCGATACACTTATACCCGGGTACTTTCTTTGAAAAACAATTCTTAGAAGAACTTGTCAACGATAAAAAATACGAGCTGTAAACAAACTCGTTCGCCCACTCCCGCACTGTATACATGCTATAATTACGTATAATGACAAGTTGTTGTTTTCCATCGTTAATAATTCCGCGATATTATCACTGACAACGGCCATTGCTACACCAACAAATTACGCAATATCCGACTTCTTTTGTGCGGGCGGTATGGTTGAAACAAAATTTTGCGAATTTCACGCAGTCCCCTCCGAATTTTGAAGGCAATCCTGACAAACTATCCGCTAGTCTTGCGGTGTCGTTAGATTCGTCGTTAGGCACCCATCACCGCTGTGCAATAGAATCGAACAAAAAATAAATCCGAATTACGAACAAGTGTGTACTAAGGTCATGTAAGGTCATGCCGAGCGTTAAAATTTGAACCCTTTCCGTTCGTTTGTTTATTTAATATTGGAAGAAAAATGGTGAGTTTGCTCGGTCGGCAAGGGTAGGTGTACTGCACGACCTTAATGCGGAATAATGATACAACGTTACACGCTACGATGTCATTCAAGTGACGTACGTGGCGAGGCGGAGACGCTTTGATCGTGAATCCGTGCGAATAACGTGCTCGGCCTATGCGTGTTCATCCTATTATATATGCGTAATGGCATTCACAGTCGTTCGTTCAGGTGGCCTCGTCATTTTTATTTTTGCGTAATGTCACGTCCGGCGTCTTGTTAATATATGTATACGCATGCATATTATATGTCGTATATATACTATTTAAACCGGGAACATTTGGCCTGTTTATATATACATGTACTCTTTTTTTCGTGCAAATATCACGGCTATATACGTGTATATATGTAACAGAGGCGTTCATTTTTCTCGACGATGACATTATACACGTATACCGAAGGTTCCCGCAAACGCGATGTGTATATTATGCGTATATACCTGCCTGCCTACCCAGTTTTGAAGTTTTATCGAAAGCCTTGTAAGAATAGACTCCTCCTCGCGGTGCTGGTGTAAGATTACGGGGACCTGGATGGGTATCTTATTCTACCCTCTACTCCTTGGAAGAAGAATAAAATACAACTGCCGGTACACGGCGGTGTGCGGGGCATCCTCGTCGATTATATTGTTTCCAAGAAACTAAACTTTCAGCCATGGGGGCGGAAACGGAGGAGAGCGAATGAAGAAGTTAAGGGTGCCTGGGCATAAAGTCCTTTAGGCTATTTCTCCTATACTTCGCCACCCCTTCCCCCATTTTATTTTTATATCATCTCAGGTACACAGAGATACCTCGTGACGTGTACAGTGTGTGTGTATATATATGTATTACAGTCTAGTTTTCTTTTACGCATACAGACGTCTTTATTCCCGCGTGTACGTGTATTATACGTCTGTACACTACCGCTTTCTTATCTTTCTTCCTTATGGTATACGTTTTCCCTCTGAGATTTCTCGATTTATTATACATACACACACACAGAATCCTGCAACACCCTTCGGGATTTATATCGCACATATATACCTAAACCGAAATTTCTACCGTCTAGTCGAGTTTCGCCATTCTCCCTCTTACACTTTATCCACACGTGAATCTTTAAGAACACTCGTATATATGTTACATTCTTTTCTATCCTTCCTTCCATCCTTTTTCCGATTGGATAGCACTTTGTGCGCAACTCCCCCTCACATACCGACTCTTTTTAAACAACGCGACCGCGACTAAGTCGAATTGATTTGACGAAAATTTTCAAAGTCCTTCACGTCGACCGCTGCAGGCTATTACACACCTGTGACGTTGGCTAATTCCTCCCGCGTATTACCGAAGCAAATAATATCCATGCAAGCACCCGCATATGTACGACGGGTATGTACCTATTATATTGCAGGTATATGTGTCGTCGTCTCGCAAGAGTATAAATGTTAAGACAAAGCGGAGAATTGTGAGATGAGGGCATTAATACAATATTGTGTACAGAAAATGAGGGGACAACGAAAACAGCAAGTATCCGTCTGCCTGTAATACAGGCACACTTTGACAACAAGTTACGTGTGGCGGTGTATAAATTAGGTACACTTCCACGTAACTATTGGTTATCTATATATATAAATATATATATAGATATGTATATATATATATATATATATATACAGATACGGGTACGACGTACACGTAACAACGTCGAGGAGAGACTTGTTCGGCTTCTTCGTCGCGCATGTGCGCAGTGTTATTTCGTCTTTATTTTAATTTTTGTCCGTCCTTTTCCTCTCACGTTTCCCGACGTATAATTGCATTTGGCGATACACGTATATACGCCAGGCGCGTATAATCTGTCCGTTTGCGTATACACACACAGGCATGTGACAATGCAAGTTTGCCAGCTTGTTACATCTCCTCGTCGGTTGAATAAGAAGCCCCTAGCTCTCGGTTTTACTCGTGCCGCATCGGCGAAGAGAGAGCGAGTAAGTGCGAGTATGGCGAGTGAGTTGAACGCTGGATAGACGAGGCGGTGGTCCCACGACCCACAGTATCCGTAGCGGGTCCTAAGTCCCAAGTTACAACCTGCCAGCGTCGGTCCCAGCCGACCGTATAACCTACAAAATTCTACTCCAGCAGCAGCGGTTCTCCCTCGTTCGTACATCCTCGCGATAAATTTTATCTTATTATCGTCGATCGAGTCGTATTATGCGAGCCTGCACCGGCCGGGAACGAGAGAAACTCAATTATACCGATTCGTCTGCGTTGTGACGTTACAGTCCGGGGTCCGGCATCGCTTTCTTTATTCTTCGTCTCGTTTTTCAATCGGTATACACGATATACAGCTGGCTCGCTATGTTTGGTATCGGGAGCAGAAAAGTGTTGAAATAT
Organism: Neodiprion virginianus; assembly: GCF_021901495.1. Classification (NCBI taxonomy): domain Eukaryota; kingdom Metazoa; phylum Arthropoda; class Insecta; order Hymenoptera; family Diprionidae; genus Neodiprion; species Neodiprion virginianus. Next base: position 1,333,489 of record NC_060882.1, read on the forward strand.
TCCGCCATTGACACTTCCTTAGCACTGGACGTCGAGGACACCGTCACTTGCTTCTGCAGGTTAGTTTCATCGTCGAATTAAGAGACGACCTTCTACCACCTATAATCCTCGCCTTTTACACCGATGCGTATAATTTGAAACTTGCAGTGCTACACAGTGGCTGAAACCGCGAAAATCTCTCTTTCTCTTTCGAATTACGACCTTTACGCGTGTGCATGTACATGTATCGTATATTCTCTGTGCAACGTAGATGCGTGAAGTTGCGAATGTGAAAAACCGAAGAGCAGGTAGAATGAATTTTACCAAGTTTGCATGTACAGTGCTAAACGGGATGCTCGACTCGTGACGTCAGCTCTCACTTTATAAACTTACATGTGCATATGCGTACGTTGCTGTACACGTATACACGGATGTATGACGTTATTGTAAGCAAACAACCGAGATCGAGTAGAAAGTTTTACCAACTGTAATGGGATTATCACGCGGTCCGTGTCGCCTCCTTTGTACGTAAGAATCACTGCAAACCTGTATTTGTAAACGTTGTGCGTACCAGACATAGTGCCGGCAATTATCGAAATTAACCGAGATTACAAGACAAATACAAAAAGAAAAAAACAAAAAACGTCGTTTCTTTACACTCGCGTGTAAAGAACAGGTTCGTCGTATGAACTTATATTCGTTATAATACACGTGCAGTGCCATGGTGAAGCTTGTCTGCCCGATGGAAGAAAGATTTCGACACCTGCAACAGACTTTCACCGTCCCCAGGGGATCCTCCTTATCTACGTTCCATCTATCTGTTTGTCTGTCGAGTGACTGACTGATTCGGACAATTTTAAATATGGTGTCGAGACACGCACTCGTATCGTTGTCAGTCGTCGCGCATTTTTCAACGCTGATGATGGAGAAAATTAAAAATAAAAGGTTAACAATTTTACATTCTTACATTGTATACACGTCGATAAAGTGAATTAACGAAGGATAACAATCTATGAGAACAACTAGGCGCAGAAATTACGTGTGTGAATCTATTTCGCGTTCACGCGATTCACTTATAGACTTGCAGTAAGTACAATGAGAAATTGGAGGAGAGTTTGCTTGCCGATTGCTACGTAAATACCTCAGGATAGCTCTGTACAAGGTATCGTATATCTTTTGTTGAAAGGTGGTTTCGATTCAGCCGTTGAATTAGACTTGGTTCAGTAATCAGGAACCGTGAACATCAAAGGCGGTACTGTAATTATGTGTATAAAAGATGGACGCGTGTATACGTTCACGTTCGAATATTTAGACGTATCTGCAATTGATATTATAAACAAGTGACGAACGGTTTACGATCGAGATTTTCGCTCGTTGGTAAAAATGATTCAATTTTTTTTTCTCTCTCTTTGTTTTCGTGCAAGACGCGTCAATCTCTAACTACGCAGAATCGTCGATATGATTAATTTTCACCAATTTCGGTACAATAACGATGTATAAAATTTTTGCGCGACTGTACACATGTACACGCGTTCGAATTTGGATTAATTTTTCATTTTTTCACATTTTTCATCGCGCTAACGAAAAGCAAAAATACAAGCGTGCAAAATTTAATTTGAACACTTTTTTACACGCCCCAGCAGCTGTTTGCCATATTATTATGTATATAGATGTATCATGGCAATTCTGAAACTATTGCTTGATATATATATATATATACATGTGTGTGTGTATATACCTACATACGTATTATATGTAGCAGCTGTTGTGTGGTACGGAAAAGTTTTGATTCAAAATATATGCTTTAGTTTGTGTAATTATATCTATTCATTTGATATCGTGCAATTAATACTCTTGCGAGTATCATTCATGATTATACGTCGGAGCGTGCTTCTCTTGTACGTGTAAAACAGACACGTCATCAAGCGTTGTATACGTATACGTATCCAATTCAAGCGGCTAACCCGCGTGACGTCAAAGAGTATTGATTCGATTCTTTATATCGCTATACATTATATGTGAGAGGGAGAGAGAGAGAGAGAGAGAGAGTGCAGAAAATTGGCCAGATGCGCAAATGAACATTCTGCAGGTATACACCACACACACAAGTTATACTGGCACATACTGCATTACGTACACGTTGAATAATAATAACAACAACAACAACAACGATCTTCCTGTGTACGTTACGTTCCGTTGTGTATTTTCTCGTTGCTTCAATGTTACCCTCTCGGTATAAAAAACTCTGCTGGTAATCGTGTAGAGGTAACGGGTTGTACATAAAGCTATGCGTACAGGTGTGCGTCTACCTGCAACCCATCTACGTCAGAATAGTTAATCTTTGATCGTGATTAATTGGCTGATCGATACAGAGTATATCCTGGGATGTATACCAACCTTCTCTCTCGAGCAATTTGAGCAATTGACGAGGCAAAGCTAGGCGACGATAGCTATCGGATCCGAGGTACGGTACATAGGTAGAACGTTTCCGTGTATATTACGGTGGAGTATCGAAACGAGTCTTCCTCATTCTCGGATGAGTATAAAAATGATGCGAAGGTCGCTCGTAGATTGGCCGGGAGCTGGGAGTATGATTCATCGATAATTCGAGTGGATCGTCTTATAACAAGGAATGATCATCATCGTTCCTTAAAGAATATTAGGACGGACGGATTGATGGATGGATAAACAAGCTCGGCGGACAGACGACTCGGTGTATGATGATATACGGTATACGTGTAACGCGTATATAACGTCCGTCTATTTTTACTCCCACTTTATTAAAGTGCCAACTCCAAATATAAACCCTGTCAATGCGCTGCGAACACATTCGTAAGGGTTATATCATTTTTCTTAATTACCGTTCACTCGAGACCGCGATATAATTGGTATTATCATCATCGTCATTGAAAAAAAGACCTCCGACGATTAAAGATTCTACAATTAGTCGTTTAAATACGAAAATACTTGTCGAGACGTCTCATTAATTATAGACGTGAAAGTATAAAGACGTGTCCTTAGCCGTCATCCTTTGCTTCGGATGTATTCTCGATAGGTGTGTAGGCATGTCGATAATAAAGATCGTACGTACAAATGTAACTATGGAAAGGTTACGGAGACTAGAAAAATGAAACTAGATAATCTTGGGTTTTTAGGGTCGCTGAGAACGAATCCGACGTCAAAATTTCATACTTCAAAACAGTGGATCCAAGATGGCGGACTAAGAGTATAAAAATTAATTCTATCCGCTCGTATCAAATTCCCGATTGTAAATTTTGCGAATCAGCAACTTGGAGAACCCTCAACTGCAAGGAAAAATGTATGCTTAACTGGTATAAAGTATGCTTCCACAGCTCCGCATTTCCACGACAATAAACCGCGAATTCGTTTTCGTTCGGTATGTATCCGAGTTTCGTACAAGTGTCAAATTAGTACGCTACGGGGATCGAGAAAATTCCCGCAGCGTGTTTCACCGCGTGCCGATGGGATGCGGGGAATCGGAACGAAGAGGTGTTTATAAAATGCCGAAGGGGGCGGCGATAGGGCGTCGAATTACTGCCCCTCGCGATCGTCGCGGCGTCGCGTCGCGTCGCGTCGCGTCTCGTCTCGTCGACCGGACCGGGATGCTGCAGGGGATGACGATCCTCGCCCGGTGTAAACAAACGCAAACAACGCGCCGGGGGTGCTGCTCCAGTCTCGTCGGTCCACCTAGGAGTCGCGTCGCCTAGGCGCCGCCGGTCCATCGATCGCAAACCCTCGGCAATCCTCTGCAGCGAAACGAACCGGCGCCAGCAGCCTTCCTTCCACTCTCTTCTCGACTTCCATTCTCCTCTGCCTTGTTATACGCGTGGCTTTCCTTTCCTTTCCCCTCTCTCTCTCCCTCTCTCTCTCGCTCTTCACTTTCTCCACCACCCCTTTACCGTGTTTTCTCTGCCCCTCTCGCTATCTTTTTTCTCTTTCTCTCCAGCTACGACGATCTTTAGTCGAAACATCCCCACCACAAGACCACGACGCACACGCCAACCTAATTTGTCTAGTCCTTCTCTTTGTTTTCGTCCCGTATTATCATAGCTGCTGCGTAACGTATGTTTTTTTTTTTTCAATATCTTTTTCGAACGGAAAAGGTTACGAGAGTCTTCGAAGGTATATTATATTCATAATTTTGCAAATATACAATTGGAGCGATTAATCTTCAGTCCGCGAAACGAGATCGTTCCAGCGGCATTTCTTATCGCATTTGCGATTGTATCGTACGATGGTTAAGGTTGTAGTTGTTGAGCGATTAATTTTAGTCGCGATATGGTTAGCGGAAATCACGCTGCGTGGACTGCAAGCAATACGCATAATTATACGTTGGCGTACATTTGTTTATTTTATTTTTAAGATAAAAAAAAAACAAAATTAGCGTTAATTATATTTCAGGTGGTAAATGAACGCCGCATATCCTCCCTGCGGCTGCTCTGCGCCAATTTTTAGTTTGTCGAAAACTGTTGATAATATTGCTATCTGAAATGACGATGATAAAATAGTTGTACGTGAACTAATCAGTTTGATTTTCTATAAAATTCGGTATCTCTCTTAGCTCTAAAATATTTCACAAATGGTTTTTTCTCTTACGAAAATCGAGCCGCTGATATTATGTAATTGAAAACTGTATGATACGCTCGTTTCTCATGCAGTTGCGATTACGTAATGCAAGGATCATTGCGCGTGTGTCAGAGATCGAAGAACAGATGCGCAAAACCGTCTTTCCCGCTACAACGTTATATATATATATATATATATATAATAAATATTAATATGCAGAATAAACTGCACAAGAATACGGATACAATGAGTGCAGATGCACTTCGAGGATGCAATTTTATCTTTAACAATCTCTTACCGTAGAATCGTCTTCACGATGTTGAGTTTTTATAACGTCGACGGACAGTCTAGTCGGTTGTATAATTATGCAAACATAATATTGTAACGAGGAGAGACTCGAGGCGTATCCTATTCACAGAAAGCTTAATTTATTTTCTAAGGTACTGCAGAATTCGCGACAGATTTTGCATATGACAATGAGCGAGCCGTATAAAAGCTGATACCGTTTCTGAACTAAGAACAAAGAATTATTCTATACCCGTACGTGTATCGTTAATTGTTTTTAAATGGACTCTTCGTTACTCGCTAAACGCCGTTTTTCGTTATATAGCGGTAAATCGGAAGTATCACGTATCGCCTCGGCTCGTCGAGGGTTCGATATACCTTTAATTCGTATATTTACGCGTCGTTGTCCGTGTGAATAATTGCCTATCGTGAATATTACACAAGCCTTTCACGCGTCGATCCGTGTGCAACGTGAGTTACGAATCATTTAATTTCGCACTGCACAGGGTGTATAGATATATATATCATAAACTGTAACAACGTTCGTAGTGCTGTAATACTATTTATCGAATTCCACGAGTATCGGACGAAGCGAAAATTCCTGCATTATTTCTCACGATATTATCTTCGTCGGTATATTATTGTTCTGATAATGACAATAACTCGTTGATTTTCTTTCTTCAAATTTTGCAACAGCACAAACGGCAACGATGATATACTGAAAATTTGAAATTTCCGTGGAATTCACCTTCTCGCGTTGAATGTCAATTAACACGTTGCGTGGCGTACATCGGGAATCGGTGTGTTACAGCGACCCATCACCCCTTGCAGAATTAAAAAAAAGCCCCCAATTGCAAGCATCGCCCGATACGCGTAAAACATGCGTAGGTGTGTCAGTGGGGCTGCTCCGTCATGTATGTACGATGTATGCATGCACGTATATACGTGTATACGTATACCTATACAGTGGCGGGTGATATCGATTGTCGCAGAGGAGCGGAGATGGAGGAGAAGGAGGATAAGAAGGGGTCGGTTAGGGGCAGGGAAGGGGGGCGTGGGAGGAGCTTTGGGGGGAGAAACTGGAGTGACCCAGTCAGCTGACTCGTGGCTCCGACGCCAACAGCTGATCCGGCGTCCCGCGCCGTGGCGAGAGCATCGCGACGCAACTGACGCCGCATTGCCGCCGCGACGCCCAACCCCTGATGCACGATTATGCGAGTTCGCGACGTTAAAGAAATACAAACACGCACACGCACGCACGCTGCGCCGAGTATCGTTGCGGAACGAAGATAGGACCTCGATCGTTCGTTTAAACGATAAACTATCCATTTTTGTACGCTGTGATGTAATAAATTATATGCAAGTGCGGGAAACGCGTCAAGTTTCAACAGTGTTTGTCGTACTTGGTGTATTGTACGTACAAGAGGAATAAGAAGAATAAGAAGAAGAGGAGGAGGAGAAGACGAAAACAAAGAATATTAATAATAATAATCCACGTGAATTTAACCAGAGCGGTAACACAATCCGAGAGAAAGATCGATTTTACTCGGGTTATTTCATCTTCGTTTCCGGGTTTTTTTCTTTACTTCTTTTTGTTTCACTTAAACATATACTCCGAGGTGTCTGTGCGTCGTTTTTGCATTCCTATACCGCAACAATATGCGTGTCGTTTACCGAGCAGTCTCCTTTGTCATAACGTAGAAAGGAGTCGATCAATCAACCCGTCAATCAATCACCGGAAAAGGAAAAGTTGGATAATTATAACTTGATTTCAATTTTCAGTTTTCGGAAATATCGGTTATTTTTCATTATTTGAATTGTTTATTGGTTTGTTTTTGTTTTTTTTTTCTCGAGTCTTCAAGTTTTGTACAATCAATCTGAGCTACAATTTGTTATTGCGCTCCTTCTCTCTGCGGCGTTTTTTTTTTTTTATAAGATAAGAAAATCCGTAGGTATATATGTAAATAACCGCATACCTTTTATATATGAAGTTGGATACACGAGAATTCGCGGGATTTTCTTCTCCTATTGCCTGCAGATGTACATATTCAAATATATGTACGTATAATGATACAGTATATAAACTGTATGTGTGTATGCATTTCACTGACATTACATTCTCTTTCTAAATATGTATATTAATTAATATTGCACCGCATCGCCGCAAACGCTTGCCACTTGACGAATGTACAGGGCGTCAAAACCTTGCATTTGATACTAATTTAATTTTTTTTTTTTATTTCCACATATTGTAATATCAACTATATTTTGCGAATAACCGAACGAGAAGTAAAGTTTTACATTATTTATTGAATAATTTCTTACAATGTTTTGTGTACGCACAAACTTCGCCGCTATCGTATGTTACTAATTATAATTATATATCCGCTCGGATTTATTTTATCGAACTAGTGACCGCAGTTCGAGATTAACGCGTCAAGGCAGACCGGATGTGACTGTAAAAAAAAAATATGCCTTACGATGAAACATATAAATCTCATAATAATATGCAAAAGTGATAGGAAAACTTAATCAAACTTTGATACGTCTATAATATAAACGTATTTTACAGGTATACGCGGTAAAGCGACCTGCTACGATTTTCGGCTATTTGTCTCTGCTAGTTTGAAAAATTTCGAATATGTGTAGATAGATGTACATATAATGCTTTGATTCCCGACTTCGAGACAACGAGTGAGACACATTTGTTGGTCGAACACATTTAGAAGGCGCACAATCAGATTCGACCGTGGCTGCTAAAACACATGACAATGCGGTGCATGCATGTGCGGTGGTGCGTCATTGACCGCGATATCGTTAATATGCATGCAGTCGTGTTGCACGACGTATGTATGTACGTGTAACAGTACAAGTATATAATGAAACAAAGGTTGGAGGGATCGGTACGATTCGGTATTTCAGCTTATCGATAGCAGCATGATCGATTAATGATTTCACACGGGCAGGAAAGTTAGAAAGCGACAAATTATGTATGTGATGAAATTACTCGTTTTTCGAATAACGATTTTTATTTTTGTTTATTGAAATTGTAATTCTTCGAAACCGGGACGCCCGATTTGTTATTCCAAGCGAAGAGAATCCAGATTTATTGTATGTTATACCGTAATAATATCATGAGCCAAGAAAGAAAACGATGATATTATAGTACGTACGTGTAGGAAAAACCCCAAGTGGCAAGCGGATGTGACGTCACGAGACAAACAATTCGCAGATATGTGAAAAAGAAAACGAATTAAAAAAAAAAAAAAAAATACCAGAATACCGAGAATAACAATGAAATTCACAGATGTGAATTTATCATCAAATACGATCACGTAATGTTATTGAAGCCGAAAGGTTCGGCGCAGCAGTTATAGATAAATGGAAGAAATAAAAAGTGAAGATGAAAGTAGAAAAGAAAAAAAGAGAGAAGGAAAAAAGAAATGTAAAACAAATTGAATTTTGTGTGCATGTAGTACGCGAGAGAAATTTAGCGGAATCAGCGATAATCACTTGGAGTCATCGTCGTCGTCGTCGGTGTCAGCATCGGGAACACATACGCCGATAATGATGCGGTCGCCGGCACGGGGGGCTGTCGCCCTTACGGAGACGACGACGTCCTCGGCCTCGGCGCCCGCCACCCCCGTGCACAACTCCTCCTCGTCCTCGTCCTCGGCAACCGGAGGAACAAACGTCTCCTCGCGGCTCTCCCTATTTGACACCTGCCACAGGAAGATACGACTCTTCGGTGAATTAGTCGCGTGAGTCCCCCACCCCCTGCAGCACTTGGAAAAACAAAGCGAAACGGGAATATTAAACGAAAGTCGAATTACCAGATTCATGGTGGAAATCTTACCTACGAATGACAACGCGGACGAGTAGAAACTGTAATTCACGCTCGGGATTTTTTTCCCTTATCAAACCAACGGTGAAAATGATCGATACGATCTTTCATCGTGTATGCGTTTCAATCCAGGGATGGATTTTGGCCGATCACGTATTTAGTTCCGCGATATTGAGAAAGTTCAAAATGTTGAACCTGATGTATACGAAGGTCAAAATTTTATCGACTTACGAATGTAAGAGAGTGACGATTTTTTTTTCTTCTTTTTTTGTGTTGTGAAAAAGAAGAAAAAAAATTGTAGCACGTTTATACGTGCATCTCATCGTCCAATGCAAAAATCTAATTAACCTATTTCGGAGATCGTTTTTGCTTGTTTTCCATTCTTATACGTGTGTAAGGGTTATTATTGGATTCGATCGGTTTTAGCTTGTTTTTCCTAGTTGCAATACCTAACGCATACATTATACCTATATATATATATATATATATATATATATATATATATATATATATATATATATATATATATGTTACGGATATTCTTATATTTATAAATATTTTGACGGATCAGTTATTCATCGAATTCAAACAGTTACACACACGTGTACAACCAGCCAGTGATGCGGCGGCGAATCTCTCTTTGTGCATGCGTCACGCTGCAGGAAGGAAGATGTATCCATAAACGTGTAATATATCTGGGCGTATAGGTGTGAGCGGAGAGTGTGTGACGTGCATGGATGTACCACGAATCTCGATGTATTTTATACACACACACACACACACTCACGCAACATGTATCGTACGTATGCTTACGGGATGACGATTAGACGGGTGTGTATGTAGGTCGCGCAGGGCGGTACGAAAGGACGAACGAACGTGCCTTTTCGTTTCTAGACGGTAGGGAAACCTTTCTATTCCTGGTCGATAATGCAAAGTTATTCGGAACGCGGGCTAAACAGTGGTCGTAGGTAGGTATAATAGGCCGCGAGGCCAATTTACCGGGCATTGCTTGGAGAACCGCTTTATCAAACCCATCGCGACGAATATTGAAAATGTGGGGGGTGAGAAAAATCTGCTTACCCTCGCAAACGCGGCGATTTTTATTTACCACCATTTAGTTATAAATGATGGAAGAAACAACCGTGTGTTTGCCGATTTGAATTTAAGGTATTAACTTGGAACGGGTACAGGTAAGAGAAACGTAACAATTCGTAATTAGGTTTTGGAGCTCGATGCAAGAAGAGCCAGAGATGACTTTGAAACTTGAGATTGTACATCCGCGGTAGTTACTCAAGAATCCCGAACGTCTCGACTCGGAGATTGCGCGGCGGCTTGACTTTAGTAAAGTTTGGACGAGGAAAGATCTTCAATTTTGAGGCTGCCTGCTGACTCAAAGTGTAACTACTGCGGTATGTTCACCCGGCACTGTGTCACGCTCGAGTTTTAGTTCTGTTTGTACGTTTCAGCGGAGAGTTTAAATAAATAAAAATAAATAAAGCAAATTTCGTCTCGACAGTCGTAGAAAAAGTAGCAATGGCCGGATTTCGAAATTCCACTTCATTAAAATTAACTCGGTAACGCTCGGCCAACCGCTGTTTATATTCAGAAACGATGTTCGGTACCTTGTGCTTAAATCGCGGTATTCGCGAAAATCAGGATCAACCCTGATCTTGTCGTTACTGTACTTAGGTATGAGTTTGCGTGTAACGTATACAAGTTTACGGCTGCTCTCTGGACCAAAACTCTTGCCCTCGATTCGCTTTTGCGGCTAAATCAGGGTTACCGGACTTGAGGTGTCGCCGACCCGAGTCATGGCACGACGCGATCACAACGGAGGTCAGCGATTGCAATAAGAAACTAAGAACACCGGCTGCACGATGACTCACGGATCGTCCGCCTCCGATCTCGAACCGGAATCTCTCCCATCCATGTAACTCCGTGGAGTCAATGAAATTTTTATTACAACAATGCTCATTTTCACATATAATTGACATCACTTCTCAGATTATACCCTTAGAGGTCAGGATAAGAAAATTTTGCGGAATGGTTTAGCGCCGTTGATAAAGCAATGTATAAAAATGGGAATTTCCAGAAGTGGGTACCTAACCCAAGAAGACCTCTCCTCGAACCTGCTCGACGCCGGTTTTATCGTGAAATTTTCTCCTTCCTTTTACCTTTTATATATACATATCCATTTACGCCTTATCAGACTTCAAAGGGGTATCATAAATCAATTTTTTACTTCTCCAAGGATAGGCTGGGTTTCGTTTTAAATCGCGAATACACTCGAGGATCACGACTCCCTCTCGTCCCAAACACCTATAAGGTTTTACCCTATCGTCGATAGGTTATTGAGTTCGACCCTTGCTCGTCCGGATACCCCGTCACTTACGCAGGCCAGATTATGTACGGCAAACTCGAGCTTTTTTTTTTTTTTCTTTTCACCCTCACCGAGCACTCCTCGTCGAGGACCAAACAGCATCTCCAGATTTTGAGTGAAAAAACTGCTATTATCAAATCGTCGTACGTAACACGCAAAGGAGCGAAGCAACAACGACGATGTTGCCGCAGGGTTACAGTTTAAAATAGTTGACACCGAGACGTGAATCAGCTTTATATAACCAGAGATGACACACGAAGTGAACAGTCTTGACCAAGTTTAGAGGATGTTTTTACCGCAGCGCGGCCCTTGTCCCGATTTTTCACCTGTCACGTTTAAACCATCATTAAAGTCTTCTCAAAATATAATTGTGCTCAGGGAAACAATTCTCTTACATCTGTACGGATGATGATTTATTTTATACGTATAATAGAAGTGCCAGCGATGATTTACTTGTCTTAAATGCGAACGAGCTGCGTCTACGATTCTGACGGCGATCAGGCGATTGATAAATAATTTCACGTGATTGAAACAGAGCGGCAGCGGAAACGTATGTAACAATATCGAATGATATTATTTATTCGCCGTTGTTAAGGTGGTGGTTATAGGTACAATCGCTGTAGTGTCTTCTCGCGGTTAAGAAAGTCACGCTTTTTTACGATACAATTATAACTAATTTATGTTTGCTCGTAACTTAAAGTACACGGTACATGCTTGTATTATTACACTGTGTGCAGCGGGGTTCAAGCGGCCAGAATTATGGCTCGTACCAGTTCTCGTCGGTTGCATCGTTGCCCCCTGAAGCAGTATTTGTGTGTTAAATTATAATATATTACACCGTGCGGATCGTGATTATTACAAATTGTTGACTGCTATTTTTATAATTATTTACAGAAAAGCCCGACGGAAGGAGAAAGATGCCGGAGCCACGGAAGATCCCAAATTGTACCTGGAGGAAGCCGCTTTGGAACGACAGCTTCCGGAACTTGACCTGAGGATGCTTGTCGACCTACCGGCTGGTCTCGATTACAACGAATGGCTAGCCTCCCACACTCTCGCACTTTTTGACCACATCAATCTCTTCTACGGAACGATATCCGAGTTTTGTACGATGACGGGATGCCCCGACATGACGGGTCCTGGTTTGAGGTATTTGCGACAAAAATTATCAATTACATGGACGCGAAGACGAACGATGTAGATTCTTGAGACCTCGTCAAAATTCACTAACATTGTGCCGCCTGGTCGTAGCGAAAATTATGGAGATCGTTGGCTCTTTCAATTTCCGATCCGAGGACTGGCTGAAGAACTCCACTGCCTTTCGTAAGGATATCTAGTTATCAACGGTGCCTGTGTAAATAAATACCGACGTAAATATAACATATCTCTAACCGAGCCCCTCGCCGTCCAGTAAACTGTTTAGATTCGACGAATTTTATGACCGGTTTATATTTACAGAAGCGTAAAAAGATACGCGCACCCGTACTATATTTCTCGATAAAAACTATCAATATATGCCAGCATACTCTTGACCGTACTTGGTCGCTCAAATAATCACAACGACAGCACGAACGCTGCGGTGAAAATAAAAAAATAAAGAAATCGCATCGAATTACACACCCGTATTGTTTCTTTCGTATGAAATGTACGCTTATCGCAGGAAGTCATTCATTTAATTCTAGTGAATTAATTAACAATCTAATGTCTATTGGAATACACGTTGCATAATCAATACACCATTGCTATTTATCGTGTGATAGATGTCCATTCAATTTTTGAAATATTTCTCTCTTTCACTTTCAGGACGTATTTATGGTTTGACGAAAAAGGAAAAAAGACTAGAGTGGCTGCTCCACAATACATAGACTACGTCATGACATTTACACAGCGTACTGTTAGTGATGAAACAATATTCCCTACTAAATATGGTGAGTAGTGGGAAAAAATTTTACCTTTCTAGTTTTATTCAGTATCGTTTATTTCCAAGTAAAATAGAAATAGAAACTTCCGTCTCTCGGAGGAATATGTCTGCTCATTATCAGCTATCGATAAAAAAAAACAATATTAACAGCAACTTTTCGCGAACCAGTGATTGCAAAAAGTTGATCGCTTTCCTCGAACATTCCTGTTCTACGTCACTTGATATTTATTTTTGTGCCTGTTTTTAGCCAACGAGTTTCCAAGCTCGTTTGAATCGATAGTGCGTAAGATCCTGCGATTGCTGTACCATGTTGTTGCGCACATATATCACTGTCACTTTAGGGAAGTTGCACTATTGGGATTGCATGCGCATCTCAATTGTGTATTCGCCCATCTTACACTTCTTAATCAACGCTTCAACCTTATCGACCCGAAGGAGACTGAGATCCTTGGGGACTTAGAAGCTGCTCTTTTAGGTAAGAATACTCTATAGTAGAGAACATATCATGTATCAAGCTTTGTGATTTGTGAGGTGAATTCGACATGATTGAATTACGCGCGTAACTGTGTCGAGGTATCGGATCGATAGCAAAGATATTTTTCATTTCAGGTGATTCTACGCCTGCTTCTTCACAACCCCCAGCCATCCAGGAAACTCCAACCACAACTACCTAGGTAGATCCTGTTAAATGAAGCTAGAGGTTGCAGTTCCTGAGATCAGATAACGCTAGACGTTAACTGTTGACTATAGAGTTATGAGAGTTTTGGAGTTTCCATACAGAATATAGGCAAGTCGATGAAAAGCGCAGTTCTGTAAAAACCAGTAGTACCTGTACATAGAGAAGTGTGGAAAACAACTACAAGATGTAATTAGGGTTCCTCTGTTTGTTGTTTGTGAGTATTGTACATAATTTATTAAATGGTAAGATATATTGAAGGAAAATGAAAAACAAACAAAACGAAACCGACAAAAAAACAACAAAGATTATTGAATATTATTGACAAAGCTATAGTTGCTGTAAGAAATAATTTGTTCTGTATAAAAAAAAAATAAATAAAACAATATTGTAAAGTTAAAATAAAACCAAATATATACCTGGTGTTGAAATATTTGTGTCGGGGATATCTATTTATAATACGTATATCTGTATATTTTGTTTTATCAATTATCACACAAATGAGTCAATCACGTTTCACATCCATCTATAATACACGATGGGTATACAGTTAATGCCCGGTGCCCTTCTGGGTTTATATATAATTAAACTTCAAGTAATTCTGAATATTAAAAAAATGTTGCATCGCATGAATTTGCCTGCATCTGTTGTAATAAATCTTGTTCCGTTTTAGCGACATGGGATCCAGATTAGACGAAACGAATAAACTACCCCTTTGCAAAATACGTGTACTCCCGCAATTGGATTTCTACTAGCTGAAACAATCGCACACAAAGAAGTATCCAACATTCACAGTCGTACTGTCAATACTTGAGAATAATGTAACAAAATGTTCTACAGTGACTTCTCTTCCGTTCATTGATACATTATTCATTTCCTTATTGTGATACAATCGACCTTTAGACTCATGGAATAATGACGTTACCTATATTTTTATACTAGTTACAAGCGGCATGCATAATTAATTATAATAATTCTACCAGTTATTACTAGTTATATGACTTAATAAGTAGCCTCTAGTCACGTACAACTGTTGTTGGTGCAATTGTTCACTTCGACAATCCTAAACGCCCTGAATACCTGAGCTATCTCTCTTAGAAAGAAACCAAGTCCCTCAGCTATTGGTTCACAGAGGTCTCGAAAAGATGTAGCTATATTGTACAACAGTATGAGTACCGGTTGTATCGTCGCATTGAATAATATTGACAATGATGGCTTCAGAAAGTAATCCGCAATCAATTGTACGACTCCCACTGTAAGTGGCCTTACTATGCTGAAGAGCAAAAATCTTATCAGCTGCAGTATAAAGGCTGTGACAAAGGCTATTCCTATGTGAATTGTACCGAATATTTCCGCCCAGAAACGGGTCGCGATGTAATCCGTTCGTTCCGCGCATTTCTCTGTAGCCAGTATCGGCGGAGCATCAGTTGTTCGATAGTACCTGTCGATGCACAGTGTCGATCGTTTTACTTAATCGTTACAGTTACTTTTGTCTGTCTATTATTAAAGAAATGTTGAGAAATTTTAGGAAAACGTACGCCGAATTGCCGTGATCAAAGTAGTAGATGTCTATCTTCTCCGACGTGTCATCAATGCCGTTTCCCGGAGTTCTTGGTTTTTCAAAATCCCGTTTCTTCTTTTTGGGAATGCCTTCTGATAGTTCACAGCATACGTAGCTCTAAATTAAACTCACTTACTATAAAACAGTGATTAGTGATTGAACATTGAATCTGTACCTTTGGATAATTCTGATAAAGGTCCTTCTTAACTTTTACTTGATACGTCTTATCTGACATCTTTGGAGATTGCCTTCTGGGCCATTTAAAGTTCCATTTCTCACGGATGGGTCGGACTGCTTTCAAAGAGCCTAAAATACATCTTCCTTGTATCTTTTCTTTCTTTCTCTTTTCCTTTGCAATCAATCGCGCAGGGTTTTAATCAAGATTCTCACCTTGATCACGTTTCGGTATATTAGAAATACTCCTGTTGGGCAAGCGTAATTTCGAGAAATCGTTAACAGTATCACCTAGAAAATTTACCGCCTTCCTACTTTCAATGTAGTTTTAATATAAAATCATTATTCCATGAGTTATGCATCAGAGAAGTCCTCACGTTTTGTACGCATACGGGCAGTGGCATGCCACTGGCGTCTTTCCATTTTGAATAATAGGTTGACACACCAGCCCTTGATTTGCAAGACAGCTTTGTATCGGTGCTGTGGGTTCAAGCTGATACCTCTGAGGTGAGACTTGACGAACTGGTCTTGAGAGTGTATCATCTGGCGGTGGACATTGGACAGATCGACATAAACACTCTTCTGAGGAGGAAACAGGTCTTTGAATGACCGATGGCGCTTAGGGTGTGAATTAGTTGACAGCAGAGGGCTGAAAACGTTAAATAATAATTTATAGAGATATATCCTACTTTCGATAACTGTAACACCATTTTTATTCAGTTCAGAGTAGTTCATAATTGAACTCATATCTGTGTGTAACGAAGTTATGTTGGATGGCTCTGACGAATCTGAGCAATGGCATTCATTCTCAACTGCCATAATTGTCGTGAGTAATAAATTAGAACTTTCTTGAACGATATAAAATAATCAAACCTGAAATGAAAATAACGTCAACATTGAAGTGGTATTTAAAAGAAACTGTCAGAGAAACAAATGAATCTTGAACTCAAGTTTGTTTTCATATGTTGCTCACTGTAATCCGATACACTGTGAACTGTATACTCGCTGAGTTCTCATAGATCACATATCTGCAGTATGTTAAAAAATACGGGATAAATGATTATGGATGAAATAATTATAATTTTTAGGTGAATTCTTTATTTTAGTGTTTCTTTTAAGTCAACTTATTGTACAATTAAGTATTTCGGAAATCTCTTCATTGAGATCGGTTTACAGAGAAGGGAGGCGTTCTTTAAGAACCCTAGACCTTCAACTGGCAAGTCCATTCATTTCTATTACATTGGGTCATTAACTTTTGCTTGCTCTTTTACAGTATCATTATTATCATTATTCATAGTATTTTATAACAGGAGGTGCATAGAGAGCTTAGGCGTGGGGCTATGGGTAGCATACATTGTTTCTCGGAAACTTTTTACAAATTGTCCTTACATAGGTATTTCTTATTATTGCAATACATTTTTTGCCATTGTTTTTGATACCTTGCGCGTGACTTGTTAGGGACAGTATGACAAATGCTGAGTCTTTCCTTAATCATATACGAGTTTGTCTAATATCAAATTGAAATTAGTGATTATTGTGCGATGTTTTTTTTAAATTGCAATCACTCTTCATAAGTAGTATTTTAATAACAACAGTTCTGCGTTATAAAATCATGTAAATAATACATGTATACATATATTGCTTGCCAACTTCATATGAGGCCTGATCGTTTGATATGAAAAACAGTTTGTTTTTTAAAATGAAAATTAAACCATAATAACTACAAATTAATTAATGTATTCATTAGCTTGGTGAAAACGTTGTTTGTTAGTATGTTAATTTCATAGTAGTTGATCGATAATTGACTTCTCTGCAAAAAAATATTATGTATGTACAAATACATACGCATTTGAATGCGCATGTAAAGATCCTAAAATGGAATTTCCTTATTCATATAAACATTATTTTTAGTATGAAATGAATTGATACTTTTCTACACTCGTTTATGGTCTTACACCAAAACTCTCAATTCATACGTAGCACTAGAATACTCATAATATGTATAATCATTCCATATAGTAACATTCATGAAACAATTGATGAAGTATATTGGAACCCATGATACAAGCGTCTTGGCAAAATTGGCTGGACTAGAAGTTTCACAGAAGCGTAAATTAATATTCTACATGCAAATAATACATAATTTTTCGATACACTGGTCAGATCTTGACACTTGAGACAAATGACTTGATTGTCAATAGGTCTCTATTTTTAATGTGCTTTACATTTAAAGTTTTCATTTTTTTGATCAATTATTTTTTTATTTATACACCCACAAGAAATATTATAGTACACAGTTTCGCATGCTTTTAATGACTAAATATGTGTTGTGCGATGATAACTACGCTTTTCAGCCATCAAGACACATGTATGTGTTGATACTTATGATATCAATTGTGACAAGGACGAACTAATCGTTGTGTCATAAACAATTTACACACTACGTATTTAGAGAGACATTGTAAAAACATAAAGTACACACAGGATCAATGTACTTCTTACAGAATAACTAACGTGAGCCAAAGGTGTATGAAGTAATTTACAGCTATTATGTGATTGGAAATATCAGTGCACAGTATAACGATCCAATAATAGTCGAGAAATGATCGATTAACGGACATAAAGCTTACCATTCTTCAAAACATGGATGTAAGAGTTGAAAATATGAAACCGATGTCCGTAACACAGACCAGCCAATCAAACAGAAAGTAACAGTAATACATACTGATAATGTGAAAAGGACTGCAACAGCGATGTTATTAAGTTCTAAAACGCCTCCTAGAGCCTAGTTACAACACTGTTGCGGAAATTTGCACAATGCAAGTACGCAGCTGTGACTTTGTGTTTAGTGGTGAATAACATTTATTGAACAATAATGAAGTGCAGCCATAAGTTCTGTTAAAACCTGTGTTAGCAAGACAACAAGCAACTATCTGAAACAGTAAGATTTTCAATTATTACAATTATTATTACCAATTTTTTTTTCTCAAATTGCTTGCAAAGCGTATTTTAAAACTGGGTTCATATATGAAGCCCACACAATGTTTGCCTTAATCTATAATATGCCATAATTAATCTAATATTAACGCTGTTTTGTTTATATCAGAAGATTACATCACGCATCTCACATGCTAGATTTCAACGAAGTAAATAAATTTGAATGCCAAATTCATGGCGTATCAAAATCAAATTTTTTCTTTTGGTGTAAAGAACTTAGTCAGTTTATGGTCTTTAATTATCATCATGATTTCAGTACCAACCTTTATCACAATTCACCTCATTACTTACTTCGGTAAACAACGGAAAATATTAAATGACACAAGATATATACAAATTATTACAGCAAAATATATTAAAAATAAAAAGTCATTGTAGACTACTTTATGCAGTAAAAAAAAAAAAAAAAAACCGCCCTATTATCATCTTTTTTGAGCAATTCTATGAATTGTGAGATACCACAATGTACTCGCGAAAAGCATAAAAACTGTCAGCTTTTTCTCTAGAAGTCTTTTATCGCATAAAGGGGCCTGTTTTATATTTGCTTTTGGTATGTGATATAATTATTTATACAGGTCGAGCGATACAAAATGATACAGTTATGTTGACGGGATACAATTTGGTTAACGTTAATTATTTGCAAAAATATCGAAGTTATTTACATACACTGCCAATCAATATCAATACACTAGCCGGCAGTGTACATAGCTATATTTTAATGTTGGTAAAGCCGTGTATCTTCAGCTTTCGTGCAATGCTGTATATAGCCTCATCCTGTATATATAATCATAAAATGTTTCGCAAGTAATGGCACAAGGCGAGCAAATAGCGCTTCAAGAACAATAAGCAATGTACCGCCAATCAAGATACTTTATGAATTTTCTTATTGAAATGCGTACTAATAATAAGGCATCTCTGCACAAATCAGACCATGACTCAGAATTTCGATTAGTTTACAATAATGGTAGAATTAAGTGGGCAAATTGTTTAGAACTGGTTTAGAATCACCAACAAATGTTACAAAATAATATAAAAATTAAACCGGCAACAACAGTAGTTGTGATAAAACTTGTAAGAAGATTCAATACAATTACTAGTCATATAGATATAAGGAGAAATGTAGCTGCATCTAGTGCCGAGCTGAGACTCGTTTTATCATATTCAACCTGTATCGCGGCTTATTTAGAGTCAAAATTCAAACACGACACTAGTAAGTAAACGCTAATTGCAAAGGCTATTAACTGAAAGAATTTTTTACAGAGCGAGTATAGAGATCAATTGATCATCAAGAAAAAACTGTAGTACTTTTTTTTCGTCCCAGTCTACATTAGCGATTTTTAATGGAATTTGAAAACTGTCTTTGTTTTAATTCAAGTTCTAGGAATGTGTTTAGATACACAATTTGCTCCTTGCTTACCATCCAATCTTATCAAGTCACTTAATCATTATTATTTCAACATAGTAACTCTCTTTGGTACTACAGATTAACTATAAAAACAAGTGAAACGGCGTATCAAAATCTGATAACTCCAATAGTGATAACGTAATAACAATGCCAATAATCTTCACACGAGATATACCGTATTAGCTATCCAATATCCTTATACATATTGATAATTGTCTTTTGCCGCAAGCAAAGGTAATTTTTCTATGCTCTGCTTGAGATCAAAGCTGTGCAACCAGTCTGAGCTCGGCTTTGCTTTAACACCACAGAAGCTTAACCCACAAAAATCAGCAGCGTTCTGTATTGCCCCTCTGTGAAAGGGATTACCTTGCTTGAAGTGTTTGTAACGACCTGCGTTCATACGTTCATTGGTCGTCATACCCAGGACCATGATCTAAGGATAAAAATTAACTCATTCAACATTTCCATTACGAAATCCAAGTACACAATACAAGTATGGTTCAAAAAATTAATGGAAAAAACCTTAAGAAATGGAATTATTTACCTGGTAGCACTGACAAGCCAACAACGTTCCTACCCAAAAAGAATGAAGTGCTGTATTTGCAGATACCCAAGCTACCCACGCGTCGCAAGTAGCTGCTGATACCAAGTAATTATCTGGACTGTGGCCATTTGTGAGATTACTCCAACACTCAAACTGCCAGTATTGTACGCTTGCTGACAAAACCACAATACACAAGGCTAGTAGAGATGCCAAGAATCCGAGGAAATATTTATGATTGTTTGCTCCTAAGGATGAAATTTTTTAATGGAAACAACGTGTAATATGAAGAATTTTGAAACTTGGGTAAACTCCATCGTACACGTACCAATGCAGTTATTCACCCAAGGACAGTGGTGGTCGAATCGAGCAACACAGCGATCACAAGAAGAACAATGCTTTGAGCGCATCGGTCTTCTAACCAAGCAACTACTGCAAAACCATTGCGGTTCAAAACCACCAGATTCTGCCAACGCAATAATTGTCTGAAATATGTATAACTTACAACTTAGGCTTGTAGAAAAAAAGTACTTTTTATATTAATGACATGGAAGTTCGTTTGAAAAAATTCTTCTAGCCTGATAAAATGAACTAGCTATTCATATGTTGAGTATAAGTTTTCAAGTGAATTTCGCACGTGCAAACATCAAACATATTCAGTACATACATTTAATTTGTCTTCATGCGTTGCTGTAATCACTCCTGGATTTCCCCTCCATGATTTTAAAAAGCATGTCCACAAAGGTACGGATCCAACAACTAACATGAACCACAGATACCAGGCTGCATGTACTCCCAGCCAAAATATCCATGTTATATATATCCACATCTGTAATTTGTTAGAAATATCTCTGAACTTACATTCTTTAAATAGTCGACTGGTCAAAGACTTGTATTCTAATTTATATATTTGATGACTTTTTGATTACTATATAAATATTCACCTTTGTAGCCAGGTATATTGACATGGGCAAAATGTGAAAAAGACGTTCGTCAAACAGAAAGTGATTCGCCAAGTAGACGGCTATGTAGATGGTGAGGAAGGCACCTAATTTTGCTAAATAATCAAATCCACTTTGGAGGACTAATCCGATGATGTAAAACACGAAGAACGGAGTGCTGACCATACAATACCATCTCACTCTCTGAAAATCATGATAAAATAATAATTTTAGGCATTATGAGGTTTTTAATAATATGAAACTAATGTACCTCGTTCCATATAAATTATTAATTTACAACTATTATTGTAATTTACTAAGCACTGAGGAAAAAATTTCATAACTGTTATCAAGTTGTCATAATACATCGAGAATTATTAGGCAACGGTTTTTATCAATGATACTTCAAGGATTATTAGACTGGTATAAAAAGAATGGTTCAAAATTGTAATCGAGTTTCATGCAATGTAGGTGTCATTCAACAAGAGCATATTACAATACAATCGATATCGATCACTTAGAGTTCATCAATTTTCCCTGTGGTCCTCTCCTTCTACAAATAAAATCATTCACATGACAATAATTCACTGTAATTGAAAGAGGGAAACAAATTTAGTCTAATTGAGAGTATAATATTACTACGATATATCACATATAGTTATAGCTCACGATGCTTATTCCAACAATTATTCACTGTGCTACGTATATCAATAACCACCCAACTATTAATTAAAGCTTGTTTAAGTTCTATGTTACCATAAAGTGGCTTGTACAAATAAAATATCTTTGACTGTTTCATTGGCCGTACTTTTCCACGTGGTGCGAATGGATTATCAAACTGTTATACCTTGTCTCTGCACCATGCTCTTGTGCGTCCTTGTTTCTCCTTAATTTCTTGACTTATCTTATGACCCAGCCACACTGCTCCTATATGTGGACTCAACAAGCTTTGAGGTGTTTCATTTTGAAAGTTGGGAACATCTAATGATGCCCCACTGTGAACTAACGTTGATATGGCAGTGTTGTTCTTTGCTATAATGGCCCAATGCAAGGCTGTATTACCATGGAGGTTGTCTGTGAGTGAATTTGATGCACCCAGGGTTAATAACAATCGGGTTGGATCTAGACTGTAAGATATAATTATTGAATGATCATCCTGTCGTTATATACAGGATGTTGTAAAGCATTTTGAGCGTTTACCTTGTAAATGTACATTTTATTATCAATAAGAAATCTACAATCTTCAGATTTACATACCTATTCACTTTATATGCACTCCACATTAACGGAGTCATGGCGCTTCTATCAGGCATATTTGGATTAACTCCTTTTGCGACTAGATATGCAACGATAGCTGTATGACCGAACTGAGCTGCCAAATGAATGCATGAAAATCCTTCCGAGTCTCTCAAAGAAGGATCAGCACCTGCTCTTAGCAATAATACGACCGTTGGTAGGTGTCCTTGCCTAAAAATTTTTATATAGTATTGAGTGAAAACTATTAAATGAATGAGATTACTTTCTACTTTTCAGAATGTTGTTGATCAAAAACCAACCTTGTGGCCCAATGAAGCGGAGTCGAGGCTAATTCTCCACCGATTGCATCGACGATAGCGCCTTTGGCAATAAGATATTTGACAATTTCCTTCCGATTGTTGATCGAAGCCCAATGCAAGAGAGTAACAGTCTCCGAATCTGGTTGATTCACATTTGCCCCAGCTTCAACTAATTCAGTAACTCGCTCCAAGGCGCCATACTGTGTTGAATGTTATTATAATAGTCAGATATATTGATAAACATTCTCAAGTGGTTTAATATTTTATCAAGTATATAAGTATATATTATATTCTTGGCTATCGAAATAAACAGAACATCTGACTGAATTTTGATAATCTCTCTAATGATTGACTAACAATGCACATTTTTATACGTCAGTTATACAAGTGACTGGTTACCTGTGTAGCTCTGACAATGTCGTACGTGCTACAATCCTGAGTAGCAGGACGCGTTGGCTCCTGTTGTATACTACTTGGATCTTCCGGTTCACCACTGCCTTCGCCCTGACAGGCAGTTTGCATTTGTAGGGCATACATGCTGAATTTTTTGTATAATACTCAGAACAAAATACACGTGATTAGTTACGTAGTTGAACGAAACCTCAAGTCACAATCACTGCACATTCTTGAATTGAATTATCTACAAAAGCACCACTGTATAAGACAAATCACAGGTTATGTGGCTCACTCGGCGGTGTTAAAATGACGGTGACGAATTGATTTTTCTGACATACAATCAATACAGTGGATGGATTCGAGTTAGAGAATTCTCACTTTACGAGTCAAGAGATCCCCGTCGAAGATCGTCCGTAGTCAGTAATCCCGATTTGCAATGTTAGATACAAAATCAAGTTCACGACAACACTTGACTGCCGAAGGGTGGGGCGCCGGTATGTGGCACGCCAACTTCGCGTCCCGATGACAGGATTGATACTCGGCCGATTTTCTCGTCGACCAAAGGCAGGGTTTGCTGTTTGCAGAAGATTCACTACTCGGACTTTCGGAGCGGTCGCGAGATAACGCTTATTGAGTAATCGTTAATAACAACATTACAACAGGGTGCTGACTGATTTTACTTTGCTGATAATAATAATTGAAACCGTCACGTGCATTGGACTCTTAAATTTATCATGTTATTAAATGACGTAGAAAACCGAGTATGAAACTTACGCACCGCGGCCGGTCTACTTTATATCAGATGCAACTAAAAGTAGTCCTCCCACTGTTGGAGATACCAAGCGTTGATATATATTGCCCTCCGGCTTGAACTCGAGGCAGTCTCACTAGATTGACAGAAAATACATGTCTTCGCCAGACACTCTCTGTAGATCTCTGGTTTTCAACGCCCATTCGGGACACTTCGGAACTCTTATGGGAATCCATCTCTGCTCTCAAAAAGTATAATGAGCTATGGGATGGTTCACGATGGTTCTGGGAGCTGAAAATATATTGCATCGCGCGGTTACTTAGAGTATCTCATCAGTTAACGTCAACGGTCAACGTGGTAGCCGACATATCGTAACCGATAGACGACTGACGTACCGACGCTTAAAAATTTCCGTCGGAGAAAAATAACGTTTTCTCCGTTAGCCTCGTGGAAGTACTTTGAGTGAATACGGCGAGCATTGAAACGAATATCCATTCTGTCTGACTCGCAGACGTTGGAAAAACCCGGTAGACTACGCGCAATCGAATATATAGCGCCTCAACAGATTTGTTCTGGCATTTTGAAAAATCGTCAAAAAAGAGACCAAAAAACTGCAGAGGCCTGATTTTTGTCTTCCATTTTGGGGCGGAAAGATTTTCAGCTCGAAATCGATTACGACGCAGCTCTCTAGACCAATTGGAACCCCAAAAACTCAGGAAACGCAGCGAAAGGTCCGTAGGACAAGCAGCAGAAAAAGTAGGCAGTACGTCTTCGGTTTTTCGGCTGTTACTCTCATTCCGTTGATCGCAACGTATTAGGACTGCGCCCAATCGATTTCTCTCGCAAAATTACGTCGGAATAGTGCCAGAAAGACTTGATTCCAGCACTTTTCATAATCACGAAAATTTTCGCCAAAAATACAAACCTTCCTTTTTTTTTCACCAAAAAATTTTTCGTCTCAGAATTGATTCGTATGACTCTTTCCCGATCAATTGGACCACCAGGAACTCAGAAAACACAGCAAAAAGAGCGTGGGATCAACAGGAGAGAAGTTACGAAGGAAAAAGCACCTGCCGAAAAATGTCGAAAACACAGGTTCTCGTTTTTTGGCTGTAACTTTTGATGCGTTGATCGCAGCGTATTGGGACTGCGCCCAATCGATTTCTCTTGCAAAATTACGTCTGATTAGTGCTACGATTAATTGATCCCAGCACTTTTCGAAATCGCGAAAATTTTCGCCAAAAATACAAAGGGGTTAACCTTCCTTTTTTTTTCATCAAAAAATTTTTCGTCTCAGAATCGATTCGTATGACTCTTTCCCGATCAATTGGACCACCAGGAACTCAGAAAACACAGCAAGAAGAGCGTGGGATCAACAGGAGAGAGGTTACGAAGGAAAAAGCACCTGCTGAAAAATGTCGAACACACAGGTTCTCGTTTTTTGGCTGTAACTTTTGATGCGTTGATCGCAGCGTATTGGGACTGCGCCCAATCGATTTCTCTCTCAAAATTACGTCGGAATAGTGCCAGAAAGACTTGATTCCAGCACTTTTCAAAATCGCGAAAATTTTCGCCAAAAATGGAAAGGGGTTAGCCTTACTTTTTTTTTTGGCAAAAAACTTTTGGTCTCAGATTCGATTCAAACGATCCTTATCCGACCAATTGGACCCTCAGGAACTCAGAAATCGCAGCGAAAATAGCGTAGGACCAACAGGAGTGAAATGGCGAGCGAAAAAGCACCTGCTGAAAAATGTCGAAAATTCAGGTTCCGGTTTTTTGGCTGTAACTTTTGATGCGTTGATCGCAGCGTATTGGGACTGCGCCCAATCGATTTCTCTCGCAAAATTGCGTCGGAATAGTGCCAAAAAGACTTGATTCCAGCACTTTTCAAAATCGCGAAAATTTTCGCCAAAAATGGAAAGGGGTTAGCCTTACTTTTTTTTTTGGCAAAAAACTTTTGGTCTCAGATTCGATTCAAACGATCCTTATCCGACCAATTGGACCCTCAGGAACTCAGAAATCGCAGAGAAAAAAGCGTAGGACCAACAGGAGAGAAATGGCGAGCGAAAAAGCACCTGCTGAAAAATGTCGAAAATTCAGGTTCTGGTTTTTTGGCTGTAACTTTTGATGCGTTGATCGCAGCGTGTTGGGACTGCGCCCAATCGATTTCTCTCGCAAAATTACGTCCGATCAGTGCTACAATTAATTGATTCCAGCACTTTTCAAAATCGCGAAAATTTTCGCCAAAAATGGAAAGGGGTTAGCCTTACTTTTTTTTTTGGCAAAAAACTTTTGGTCTCAGATTCGATTCAAACGATCCTTATCCGACCAATTGGGCTCTCAGGAACTCAGAAATCGCAGCGAAAGGAGCGTAGGACCAACAGGAGTGAAATGGCGAGCGAAAAAGCACCTGCTGAAAAATGTCGAAAATTCAGGTTCCGGTTTTTTGGCTGTAACTTTTGATGCGTTGATCGCAGCGTATTGGGACTGCGCCCAATCGATTTCTCTCGCAAAATTGCGTCGGAATAGTGCCAAAAAGACTTGATTCCAGCACTTTTCAAAATCGCGAAAATTTTCGCCAAAAATGGAAAGGGGTTAGCCTTACTTTTTTTTTTGGCAAAAAACTTTTGGTCTCAGATTCGATTCAAACGATCCTTATCCGACCAATTGGACCCTCAGGAACTCAGAAATCGCAGAGAAAAAAGCGTAGGACCAACAGGAGAGAAATGGCGAGCGAAAAAGCACCTGCTGAAAAATGTCGAAAATTCAGGTTCTGGTTTTTTGGCTGTAACTTTTGATGCGTTGATCGCAGCGTGTTGGGACTGCGCCCAATCGATTTCTCTCGCAAAATTACGTCCGATCAGTGCTACAATTAATTGATTCCAGCACTTTTCAAAATCGCGAAAATTTTCGCCAAAAATGGAAAGGGGTTAGCCTTACTTTTTTTTTTGGCAAAAAACTTTTGGTCTCAGATTCGATTCAAACGATCCTTATCCGACCAATTGGGCTCTCAGGAACTCAGAAATCGCAGCGAAAGGAGCGTAGGACCAACAGGAGTGAAATGGCGAGCGAAAAAGCACCTGCTGAAAAATGTCGAAAATTCAGGTTCTGGTTTTTTGGCTGTAACTTTTGATGCGTTGATCGCAGCGTATTGGGACAGCGCCCAATCGATTTCTCTCGAAAAATTACGTCCGATCAGTGCTTCAATTATTTGATTCCAGCACTTTTCAAAATCGCGAAAATTTTCGCCAAAAATACAAAGGGGTTAACCTTCCTTTTCTTTTCACCAAAAAAGTTTTCGTCTCAGAATTGATTCGTATGACTCTTTTCCGATCAACTGGACCACCAGGAACTCAGAGAACACAACAAAAAGAGCGTGGGATCAACAGGAGAGAAATTACGAAGGAAAAAGCACCTGCTGAAAAATGTCGAAAACACAGGTTCTCGTTTATTGGCTGTTACTTTTGATGCGTTGATCGCAGCGTATTGGGACTGCGCCCAATCGATTTCTCTTGCAAAATTACGTCTGATTAGTGCTACGATTAATTGATTCCAGCACTTTTCAAAATCGCGAAAATTTTCGCCAAAAATACAAAGGGGTTAACCTTCCTTTTCTTTTCACCAAAAAATTTTTCGTCTCAGAATCGATTCGTATGACTCTTTCCCGATCAATTGGACCACCAGGAACTCAAAAACACAGCAAAAAGAGCGTGGGATCAACAGGAAAGAGGTTACGAAGGAAAAAGCACCTGCTGAAAAATGTCGAACACACAGGTTCTCGTTTTTTGGCTGTAACTTTTGATGCGTTGATCGCAGCGTATTGGGACTGCGCCCAATCGATGTCTCTCGCAAAATTACGTCGGAATAGTGCCAGAAAGACTTGATTCCAGCACTTTTCAAAATCGCGAAAATTTTCGCCAAAAATGGAAAGGGGTTAGCCTTACTTTTTTTTTTGGCAAAAAACTTTTGGTCTCAGATTCGATTCAAACGATCCTTATCCGACCAATTGGACCCTCAGGAACTCAGAAATCGCAGAGAAAAGAGCGTAGGACCAACAGGAGAGAAATGGCGAGCGAAAAAGCACCTGCTGAAAAATGTCGAAAATTCAGGTTCCGGTTTTTTGGCTGTAACTTTTGATGCGTTGATCGCAGCGTATTGGGACTGCGCCCAATCGATTTCTCTCGCAAAATTACGTCGGAATAGTGCCAGAGAGACTTGATTCCAGCACTTTTCAAAATCGCGAAAATTTTCGCCAAAAATGGAAAGGGGTTAGCCTTACTTTTTTTTTCGGCAAAAAACTTTTGGTCTCAGATTCGATTCAAACGATCCTTATCCGACCAATTGGACCCTCAGGAACTCAGAAATCGCAGCGAAAAAAGCGTAGGACCAACAGGAGTGAAACGGCGAGCGAAAAAGCACCTGCTGAAAAATGTCGAAAATTCAGGTTCTGGTTTTTTGGCTGTAACTTTTGATGCGTTGATCGCAGCGTGTTGGGACTGCGCCCAATCGATTTCTCTCGCAAAATTACGTCCGATCAGTGCTACAATTAATTGATTCCAGCACTTTTCAAAATCGCGAAAATTTTCGCCAAAAATGGAAAGGGGTTAGCCTTACTTTTTTTTTTGGCAAAAAACTTTTGGTCTCAGATTCGATTCAAACGATCCTTATCCGACCAATTGGGCTCTCAGGAACTCAGAAATCGCAGCGAAAGGAGCGTAGGACCAACAGGAGTGAAATGGCGAGCGAAAAAGCACCTGCTGAAAAATGTCGAAAATTCAGGTTCTGGTTTTTTGGCTGTAACTTTTGATGCGTTGATCGCAGCGTATTGGGACAGCGCCCAATCGATTTCTCTCGAAAAATTACGTCCGATCAGTGCTTCAATTATTTGATTCCAGCACTTTTCAAAATCGCGAAAATTTTCGCCAAAAATACAAAGGGGTTAACCTTCCTTTTCTTTTCACCAAAAAAGTTTTCGTCTCAGAATTGATTCGTATGACTCTTTTCCGATCAACTGGACCACCAGGAACTCAGAAAACACAACAAGAAGAGCGTGGGATCAACAGGAGAGAAGTTACGAAGGAAAAAGCACCTGCTGAAAAATCTCGAAAACACAGGTTCTCGTTTATTGTTTGTTACTTTTGATGCGTTGATCGCAGCGTATTGGGACTGCGCCCAATCGATTTCTCTTGCAAAATTACGTCTGATTAGTGCTACGATTAATTGATTCCAGCACTTTTCAAAATCGCGAAAATTTTCGCCAAAAATACAAAGGGGTTAACCTTCCTTTTCTTTTCACCAAAAAATTTTTCGTCTCAGAATCGATTCGTATGACTCTTTCCCGATCAATTGGACCACCAGGAACTCAAAAACACAGCAAAAAGAGCGTGGGATCAACAGGAAAGAGGTTACGAAGGAAAAAGCACCTGCTGAAAAATGTCGAACACACAGGTTCTCGTTTTTTGGCTGTAACTTTTGATGCGTTGATCGCAGCGTATTGGGACTGCGCCCAATCGATGTCTCTCGCAAAATTACGTCGGAATAGTGCCAGAAAGACTTGATTCCAGCACTTTTCAAAATCGCGAAAATTTTCGCCAAAAATGGAAAGGGGTTAGCCTTACTTTTTTTTTTGGCAAAAAACTTTTGGTCTCAGATTCGATTCAAACGATCCTTATCCGACCAATTGGACCCTCAGGAACTCAGAAATCGCAGAGAAAAGAGCGTAGGACCAACAGGAGAGAAATGGCGAGCGAAAAAGCACCTGCTGAAAAATGTCGAAAATTCAGGTTCCGGTTTTTTGGCTGTAACTTTTGATGCGTTGATCGCAGCGTATTGGGACTGCGCCCAATCGATTTCTCTCGCGAAATTACGTCCGATCAGTGCTACAATTAATTGATTCCAGCACTTTTCAAAATCGCGAAAATTTTCGCCAAAAATACAAAGGGGTTAACCTTCCTTTTTTCTTCATCAAAAAATTTTTCGTCTCAGAATCGATTCGTATGACTCTTTCCCGATCAATTGGACCACCAGGAACTCAGAAAACACAGCAAAAAGAGCGTGGGATCAACAGGAGAGAGGTTACGAAGGAAAAAGCACCTGCTGAAAAATGTCGAAAATTCAGGTTCTGGTTTTTTGGCTGTAACTTTTGATGCGTTGATCGCAGCGTGTTGAGACTGTGCCCAATCGATTTCTCTCGCGAAATTACGTCCGATCAGTGCTACAATTAATTGATTCCAGCACTTTTCAAAATCGCGAAAATTTTCGCCAAAAATGGAAAGGGGTTAGCCTTACTTTTTTTTTTGGCAAAAAACTTTTGGTCTCAGATTCAATTTAAACGATCCTCATCCGACCAATTGGACCCTCAGGAACTCAGAAATCGCAGCGAAAATAGCGTAGGATCAACAGGAGTGAAATGGCGAGCGAAAAAGCACCTGCTAAAAAATGTCGAAAATTCAGGTTCCGGTTTTTTGGCTGTTACTTTTGATGCGTTGATCGCAGCGTATTGGGACTGCGCCCAATCGATGTCTCTCGCAAAATTACGTCGGAATAGTGCCAGAAAGACTTGATTTCAGCACTTTTCAAAATCGCGAAAATTTTCGCCAAAAATGGAAAGGGGTTAGCCTTACTTTTTTTTTTGGCAAAAAACTTTTGGTCTCAGATTCGATTCAAACGATCCTTATCCGACCAATTGGACCCTCAGGAACTCAGAAATCGCAGAGAAAAGAGCGTAGGACCAACAGGAGAGAAATGGCGAGCGAAAAAGCACCTGCTGAAAAATGTCGAAAATTCAGGTTCCGGTTTTTTGGCTGTAACTTTTGATGCGTTGATCGCAGCGTATTGGGACTGCGCCCAATCGATTTCTCTCGCAAAATTACGTCGGAATAGTGCCAGAGAGACTTCATTCCAGCACTTTTCAAAATCGCGAAAATTTTCGCCAAAAATGGAAAGGGGTTAGCCTTACTTTTTTTTTCGGCAAAAAACTTTTGGTCTCAGATTCGATTCAAACGATCCTTATCCGACCAATTGGACCCTCAGGAACTCAGAAATCGCAGCGAAAAAAGCGTAGGACCAACAGGAGTGAAACGGCGAGCAAAAAAGCACCTGCTGAAAAATGTCGAAAATTCAGGTTCTGGTTTTTTGGCTGTAACTTTTGATGCGTTGATCGCAGCGTGTTGGGACTGCGCCCAATCGATTTCTCTCGCGAAATTACGTCCGATCAGTGCTACAATTGATAGATTCCAGCACTTTTCAAAATCGCGAAAATTTTCGCCAAAAATGGAAAGGGGTTAGCCTTACTTTTTTTTTTGGCAAAAAACTTTTGGTCTCAGATTCAATTTATACGATCCTTATCCGACCAATTAGACCCTCAGGAACTCAGAAATCGCAGCGAAAATAGCGTAGGATCAACAGGAGTGAAATGGCGAGCGAAAAAGCACCTGCTGAAAAATGTCGAACACACAGGTTCTCGTTTTTTGGCTGTAACTTTTGATGCGTTGATCGCAGCGTATTGGGACTGCGCCCAATCGATTTCTCTCGCAAAATTACGTCGGAATAGTGCCAGAAAGACTTGATTTCAGCACTTTTCAAAATCGCGAAAATTTTCGCCAAAAATGGAAAGGGGTTAGCCTTACTTTTTTTTTTGGCAAAAAACTTTTGGTCTCAGATTCAATTTAAACGATCCTTAACCGACCAATTGGACCCTCAGGAACTCAGAAATCGCAGCGAAAATAGCGTAGGACCAACAGGAGTGAAATGGCGAGCGAAAAAGCACCTGCTGAAAAATGTCGAAAATTCAGGTTCCGGTTTTTTGGCTGTAACTTTTGATGCGTTGATCGCAGCGTATTGGGACTGCGCCCAATCGATTTCTCTCGCGAAATTACGTCGGAATAGTGCCAGAAAGACTTGATTCCAGCACTTTTCAAAATCGCGAAAATTTTTGCCAAAAATGGAAAGGGGTTAGCCTTACTTTTTTTTTTGGCAAAAAACTTTTGGTCTCAGATTCGATTCAAACGATCCTTATCCGACCAATTGGACCCTTAGGAACTCAGAAATCGCAGCGAAAAAAGCGTAGGACCAACAGGAGTGAAACGGCGAGCGAAAAAGCACCTGCTGAAAAATGTCGAAAATTCAGGTTCGGGTTTTTTGGCTGTAACTTTTGATGCGTTGATCGCAGCGTGTTGGGACTGCGCCCAATCGATTTCTCTAGCAAAATTACGTCCGATCAGTGCTACAATTAATTGATTCCAGCACTTTTCAGAATCGCGAAAATTTTCGCCAAAAATGGAAAGGGGTTAGCCTTACTTTTTTTTTTGCCAAAAAACTTTTGGTCTCAGATTCGATTCAAACGATCCTTATCCGACCAATTGGACCCTCAGGAACTCAGAAATCGCAGCGAAAAAAGCGTAGGACCAACAGGAGTGAAACGGCGAGCGAAAAAGCACCTGCTGAAAAATGTCGAAAATTCAGGTTCTGGTTTTTTGGCTGTAACTTTTGATGCGTTGATCGCAGCGTGTTGGGACTGCGCCCAATCGATTTCTCTCGCAAAATTACGTCCGATCAGTGCTACAATTAATTGATTCCAGCACTTTTCAAAATCGCGAAAATTTTCGCCAAAAATGGAAAGGGGTTAGCCTTACTTTTTTTTTTGGCAAAAAACTTTTGGTCTCAGATTCGATTCAAACGATCCTTATCCGACCAATTGGGCTCTCAGGAACTCAGAAATCGCAGCGAAAGGAGCGTAGGACCAACAGGAGTGAAATGGCGAGCGAAAAAGCACCTGCTGAAAAATGTCGAAAATTCAGGTTCTGGTTTTTTGGCTGTAACTTTTGATGCGTTGATCGCAGCGTATTGGGACAGCGCCCAATCGATTTCTCTCGAAAAATTACGTCCGATCAGTGCTTCAATTATTTGATTCCAGCACTTTTCAAAATCGCGAAAATTTTCGCCAAAAATACAAAGGGGTTAACCTTCCTTTTCTTTTCACCAAAAAAGTTTTCGTCTCAGAATTGATTCGTATGACTCTTTTCCGATCAACTGGACCACCAGGAACTCAGAAAACACAACAAGAAGAGCGTGGGATCAACAGGAGAGAAGTTACGAAGGAAAAAGCACCTGCTGAAAAATCTCGAAAACACAGGTTCTCGTTTATTGTTTGTTACTTTTGATGCGTTGATCGCAGCGTATTGGGACTGCGCCCAATCGATTTCTCTTGCAAAATTACGTCTGATTAGTGCTACGATTAATTGATTCCAGCACTTTTCAAAATCGCGAAAATTTTCGCCAAAAATACAAAGGGGTTAACCTTCCTTTTCTTTTCACCAAAAAATTTTTCGTCTCAGAATCGATTCGTATGACTCTTTCCCGATCAATTGGACCACCAGGAACTCAAAAACACAGCAAAAAGAGCGTGGGATCAACAGGAAAGAGGTTACGAAGGAAAAAGCACCTGCTGAAAAATGTCGAACACACAGGTTCTCGTTTTTTGGCTGTAACTTTTGATGCGTTGATCGCAGCGTATTGGGACTGCGCCCAATCGATGTCTCTCGCAAAATTACGTCGGAATAGTGCCAGAAAGACTTGATTCCAGCACTTTTCAAAATCGCGAAAATTTTCGCCAAAAATGGAAAGGGGTTAGCCTTACTTTTTTTTTTGGCAAAAAACTTTTGGTCTCAGATTCGATTCAAACGATCCTTATCCGACCAATTGGACCCTCAGGAACTCAGAAATCGCAGAGAAAAGAGCGTAGGACCAACAGGAGAGAAATGGCGAGCGAAAAAGCACCTGCTGAAAAATGTCGAAAATTCAGGTTCCGGTTTTTTGGCTGTAACTTTTGATGCGTTGATCGCAGCGTATTGGGACTGCGCCCAATCGATTTCTCTCGCGAAATTACGTCCGATCAGTGCTACAATTAATTGATTCCAGCACTTTTCAAAATCGCGAAAATTTTCGCCAAAAATACAAAGGGGTTAACCTTCCTTTTTTCTTCATCAAAAAATTTTTCGTCTCAGAATCGATTCGTATGACTCTTTCCCGATCAATTGGACCACCAGGAACTCAGAAAACACAGCAAAAAGAGCGTGGGATCAACAGGAGAGAGGTTACGAAGGAAAAAGCACCTGCTGAAAAATGTCGAAAATTCAGGTTCTGGTTTTTTGGCTGTAACTTTTGATGCGTTGATCGCAGCGTGTTGAGACTGTGCCCAATCGATTTCTCTCGCGAAATTACGTCCGATCAGTGCTACAATTAATTGATTCCAGCACTTTTCAAAATCGCGAAAATTTTCGCCAAAAATGGAAAGGGGTTAGCCTTACTTTTTTTTTTGGCAAAAAACTTTTGGTCTCAGATTCAATTTAAACGATCCTCATCCGACCAATTGGACCCTCAGGAACTCAGAAATCGCAGCGAAAATAGCGTAGGATCAACAGGAGTGAAATGGCGAGCGAAAAAGCACCTGCTAAAAAATGTCGAAAATTCAGGTTCCGGTTTTTTGGCTGTTACTTTTGATGCGTTGATCGCAGCGTATTGGGACTGCGCCCAATCGATGTCTCTCGCAAAATTACGTCGGAATAGTGCCAGAAAGACTTGATTTCAGCACTTTTCAAAATCGCGAAAATTTTCGCCAAAAATGGAAAGGGGTTAGCCTTACTTTTTTTTTTGGCAAAAAACTTTTGGTCTCAGATTCGATTCAAACGATCCTTATCCGACCAATTGGACCCTCAGGAACTCAGAAATCGCAGAGAAAAGAGCGTAGGACCAACAGGAGAGAAATGGCGAGCGAAAAAGCACCTGCTGAAAAATGTCGAAAATTCAGGTTCCGGTTTTTTGGCTGTAACTTTTGATGCGTTGATCGCAGCGTATTGGGACTGCGCCCAATCGATTTCTCTCGCAAAATTACGTCGGAATAGTGCCAGAGAGACTTCATTCCAGCACTTTTCAAAATCGCGAAAATTTTCGCCAAAAATGGAAAGGGGTTAGCCTTACTTTTTTTTTCGGCAAAAAACTTTTGGTCTCAGATTCGATTCAAACGATCCTTATCCGACCAATTGGACCCTCAGGAACTCAGAAATCGCAGCGAAAAAAGCGTAGGACCAACAGGAGTGAAACGGCGAGCAAAAAAGCACCTGCTGAAAAATGTCGAAAATTCAGGTTCTGGTTTTTTGGCTGTAACTTTTGATGCGTTGATCGCAGCGTGTTGGGACTGCGCCCAATCGATTTCTCTCGCGAAATTACGTCCGATCAGTGCTACAATTGATAGATTCCAGCACTTTTCAAAATCGCGAAAATTTTCGCCAAAAATGGAAAGGGGTTAGCCTTACTTTTTTTTTTGGCAAAAAACTTTTGGTCTCAGATTCAATTTATACGATCCTTATCCGACCAATTAGACCCTCAGGAACTCAGAAATCGCAGCGAAAATAGCGTAGGATCAACAGGAGTGAAATGGCGAGCGAAAAAGCACCTGCTGAAAAATGTCGAACACACAGGTTCT
Source organism: Neodiprion virginianus (assembly GCF_021901495.1). Lineage (NCBI taxonomy): Eukaryota > Metazoa > Arthropoda > Insecta > Hymenoptera > Diprionidae > Neodiprion > Neodiprion virginianus. The sequence continues at coordinate 1,368,965 of NC_060882.1, forward strand.
CGTTTTTTGGCTGTAACTTTTGATGCGTTGATCGCAGCGTATTGGGACTGCGCCCAATCGATTTCTCTCGCAAAATTACGTCGGAATAGTGCCAGAAAGACTTGATTTCAGCACTTTTCAAAATCGCGAAAATTTTCGCCAAAAATGGAAAGGGGTTAGCCTTACTTTTTTTTTTGGCAAAAAACTTTTGGTCTCAGATTCAATTTAAACGATCCTTAACCGACCAATTGGACCCTCAGGAACTCAGAAATCGCAGCGAAAATAGCGTAGGACCAACAGGAGTGAAATGGCGAGCGAAAAAGCACCTGCTGAAAAATGTCGAAAATTCAGGTTCCGGTTTTTTGGCTGTAACTTTTGATGCGTTGATCGCAGCGTATTGGGACTGCGCCCAATCGATTTCTCTCGCGAAATTACGTCGGAATAGTGCCAGAAAGACTTGATTCCAGCACTTTTCAAAATCGCGAAAATTTTTGCCAAAAATGGAAAGGGGTTAGCCTTACTTTTTTTTTTGGCAAAAAACTTTTGGTCTCAGATTCGATTCAAACGATCCTTATCCGACCAATTGGACCCTTAGGAACTCAGAAATCGCAGCGAAAAAAGCGTAGGACCAACAGGAGTGAAACGGCGAGCGAAAAAGCACCTGCTGAAAAATGTCGAAAATTCAGGTTCGGGTTTTTTGGCTGTAACTTTTGATGCGTTGATCGCAGCGTGTTGGGACTGCGCCCAATCGATTTCTCTAGCAAAATTACGTCCGATCAGTGCTACAATTAATTGATTCCAGCACTTTTCAGAATCGCGAAAATTTTCGCCAAAAATGGAAAGGGGTTAGCCTTACTTTTTTTTTTGCCAAAAAACTTTTGGTCTCAGATTCGATTCAAACGATCCTTATCCGACCAATTGGACCCTCAGGAACTCAGAAATCGCAGCGAAAAAAGCGTAGGACCAACAGGAGTGAAACGGCGAGCGAAAAAGCACCTGCTGAAAAATGTCGAAAATTCAGGTTCTGGTTTTTTGGCTGTAACTTTTGATGCGTTGATCGCAGCGTGTTGGGACTGCGCCCAATCGATTTCTCTCGCAAAATTACGTCCGATCAGTGCTACAATTAATTGATTCCAGCACTTTTCAAAATCGCGAAAATTTTCGCCAAAAATGGAAAGGGGTTAGCCTTACTTTTTTTTTTGGCAAAAAACTTTTGGTCTCAGATTCGATTCAAACGATCCTTATCCGACCAATTGGGCTCTCAGGAACTCAGAAATCGCAGCGAAAGGAGCGTAGGACCAACAGGAGTGAAATGGCGAGCGAAAAAGCACCTGCTGAAAAATGTCGAAAATTCAGGTTCTGGTTTTTTGGCTGTAACTTTTGATGCGTTGATCGCAGCGTATTGGGACAGCGCCCAATCGATTTCTCTCGAAAAATTACGTCCGATCAGTGCTTCAATTATTTGATTCCAGCACTTTTCAAAATCGCGAAAATTTTCGCCAAAAATACAAAGGGGTTAACCTTCCTTTTCTTTTCACCAAAAAAGTTTTCGTCTCAGAATTGATTCGTATGACTCTTTTCCGATCAACTGGACCACCAGGAACTCAGAAAACACAACAAGAAGAGCGTGGGATCAACAGGAGAGAAGTTACGAAGGAAAAAGCACCTGCTGAAAAATCTCGAAAACACAGGTTCTCGTTTATTGTTTGTTACTTTTGATGCGTTGATCGCAGCGTATTGGGACTGCGCCCAATCGATTTCTCTTGCAAAATTACGTCTGATTAGTGCTACGATTAATTGATTCCAGCACTTTTCAAAATCGCGAAAATTTTCGCCAAAAATACAAAGGGGTTAACCTTCCTTTTCTTTTCACCAAAAAATTTTTCGTCTCAGAATCGATTCGTATGACTCTTTCCCGATCAATTGGACCACCAGGAACTCAAAAACACAGCAAAAAGAGCGTGGGATCAACAGGAAAGAGGTTACGAAGGAAAAAGCACCTGCTGAAAAATGTCGAACACACAGGTTCTCGTTTTTTGGCTGTAACTTTTGATGCGTTGATCGCAGCGTATTGGGACTGCGCCCAATCGATGTCTCTCGCAAAATTACGTCGGAATAGTGCCAGAAAGACTTGATTCCAGCACTTTTCAAAATCGCGAAAATTTTCGCCAAAAATGGAAAGGGGTTAGCCTTACTTTTTTTTTTGGCAAAAAACTTTTGGTCTCAGATTCGATTCAAACGATCCTTATCCGACCAATTGGACCCTCAGGAACTCAGAAATCGCAGAGAAAAGAGCGTAGGACCAACAGGAGAGAAATGGCGAGCGAAAAAGCACCTGCTGAAAAATGTCGAAAATTCAGGTTCCGGTTTTTTGGCTGTAACTTTTGATGCGTTGATCGCAGCGTATTGGGACTGCGCCCAATCGATTTCTCTCGCGAAATTACGTCCGATCAGTGCTACAATTAATTGATTCCAGCACTTTTCAAAATCGCGAAAATTTTCGCCAAAAATACAAAGGGGTTAACCTTCCTTTTTTCTTCATCAAAAAATTTTTCGTCTCAGAATCGATTCGTATGACTCTTTCCCGATCAATTGGACCACCAGGAACTCAGAAAACACAGCAAAAAGAGCGTGGGATCAACAGGAGAGAGGTTACGAAGGAAAAAGCACCTGCTGAAAAATGTCGAAAATTCAGGTTCTGGTTTTTTGGCTGTAACTTTTGATGCGTTGATCGCAGCGTGTTGAGACTGTGCCCAATCGATTTCTCTCGCGAAATTACGTCCGATCAGTGCTACAATTAATTGATTCCAGCACTTTTCAAAATCGCGAAAATTTTCGCCAAAAATGGAAAGGGGTTAGCCTTACTTTTTTTTTTGGCAAAAAACTTTTGGTCTCAGATTCAATTTAAACGATCCTCATCCGACCAATTGGACCCTCAGGAACTCAGAAATCGCAGCGAAAATAGCGTAGGATCAACAGGAGTGAAATGGCGAGCGAAAAAGCACCTGCTAAAAAATGTCGAAAATTCAGGTTCCGGTTTTTTGGCTGTTACTTTTGATGCGTTGATCGCAGCGTATTGGGACTGCGCCCAATCGATGTCTCTCGCAAAATTACGTCGGAATAGTGCCAGAAAGACTTGATTTCAGCACTTTTCAAAATCGCGAAAATTTTCGCCAAAAATGGAAAGGGGTTAGCCTTACTTTTTTTTTTGGCAAAAAACTTTTGGTCTCAGATTCGATTCAAACGATCCTTATCCGACCAATTGGACCCTCAGGAACTCAGAAATCGCAGAGAAAAGAGCGTAGGACCAACAGGAGAGAAATGGCGAGCGAAAAAGCACCTGCTGAAAAATGTCGAAAATTCAGGTTCCGGTTTTTTGGCTGTAACTTTTGATGCGTTGATCGCAGCGTATTGGGACTGCGCCCAATCGATTTCTCTCGCAAAATTACGTCGGAATAGTGCCAGAGAGACTTCATTCCAGCACTTTTCAAAATCGCGAAAATTTTCGCCAAAAATGGAAAGGGGTTAGCCTTACTTTTTTTTTCGGCAAAAAACTTTTGGTCTCAGATTCGATTCAAACGATCCTTATCCGACCAATTGGACCCTCAGGAACTCAGAAATCGCAGCGAAAAAAGCGTAGGACCAACAGGAGTGAAACGGCGAGCAAAAAAGCACCTGCTGAAAAATGTCGAAAATTCAGGTTCTGGTTTTTTGGCTGTAACTTTTGATGCGTTGATCGCAGCGTGTTGGGACTGCGCCCAATCGATTTCTCTCGCGAAATTACGTCCGATCAGTGCTACAATTGATAGATTCCAGCACTTTTCAAAATCGCGAAAATTTTCGCCAAAAATGGAAAGGGGTTAGCCTTACTTTTTTTTTTGGCAAAAAACTTTTGGTCTCAGATTCAATTTATACGATCCTTATCCGACCAATTAGACCCTCAGGAACTCAGAAATCGCAGCGAAAATAGCGTAGGATCAACAGGAGTGAAATGGCGAGCGAAAAAGCACCTGCTGAAAAATGTCGAACACACAGGTTCTCGTTTTTTGGCTGTAACTTTTGATGCGTTGATCGCAGCGTATTGGGACTGCGCCCAATCGATTTCTCTCGCAAAATTACGTCGGAATAGTGCCAGAAAGACTTGATTTCAGCACTTTTCAAAATCGCGAAAATTTTCGCCAAAAATGGAAAGGGGTTAGCCTTACTTTTTTTTTTGGCAAAAAACTTTTGGTCTCAGATTCAATTTAAACGATCCTTAACCGACCAATTGGACCCTCAGGAACTCAGAAATCGCAGCGAAAATAGCGTAGGACCAACAGGAGTGAAATGGCGAGCGAAAAAGCACCTGCTGAAAAATGTCGAAAATTCAGGTTCCGGTTTTTTGGCTGTAACTTTTGATGCGTTGATCGCAGCGTATTGGGACTGCGCCCAATCGATTTCTCTCGCGAAATTACGTCGGAATAGTGCCAGAAAGACTTGATTCCAGCACTTTTCAAAATCGCGAAAATTTTTGCCAAAAATGGAAAGGGGTTAGCCTTACTTTTTTTTTTGGCAAAAAACTTTTGGTCTCAGATTCGATTCAAACGATCCTTATCCGACCAATTGGACCCTTAGGAACTCAGAAATCGCAGCGAAAAAAGCGTAGGACCAACAGGAGTGAAACGGCGAGCGAAAAAGCACCTGCTGAAAAATGTCGAAAATTCAGGTTCGGGTTTTTTGGCTGTAACTTTTGATGCGTTGATCGCAGCGTGTTGGGACTGCGCCCAATCGATTTCTCTAGCAAAATTACGTCCGATCAGTGCTACAATTAATTGATTCCAGCACTTTTCAGAATCGCGAAAATTTTCGCCAAAAATGGAAAGGGGTTAGCCTTACTTTTTTTTTTGCCAAAAAACTTTTGGTCTCAGATTCGATTCAAACGATCCTTATCCGACCAATTGGACCCTCAGGAACTCAGAAATCGCAGAGAAAAGAGCGTAGGACCAACAGGAGAGAAATGGCGAGCGAAAAAGCACCTGCTGAAGAATGTCGAAAATTTAGGTTCCGGTTTTTTGGCTGTTACTTTTGATGCGTTGATCGCAGCGTATTGGGACTGCGCCCAATCGATTTCTCTGGCCAAATTACGTCTGATTAGTGCTACGATTAATTGATTCCAGCACTTTTCAAAATCGCGAAAATTTTCGCCAAAAATACAAAGGGGTTAACCTTCCTTTTCTTTTCACCAAAAAATTTTTCGTCTCAGAATCGATTCGTATGACTCTTTCCCGATCAAATGGACCACCAGGAACTCAGAAAACACAGCAAAAAGAGCGTGGGATCAACAGGAGAGAGGTTACGAAGGAAAAAGCACCTGCTGAAAAATGTCGAACACACAGGTTCTCGTTTTTTGGCTGTAACTTTTGATGCGTTGATCGCAGCGTATTGGGACTGCGCCCAATCGATTTCTCTAGCAAAATTACGTCCGATCAGTGCCACGATTAATTGATTCCGGCACTTTTCAGAATCGCGAAAATTTTCGCCAAAAATGGAAAGGGGTTAGCCTTACTTTTTTTTTTGGCAAAAAACTTTTGGTCTCAGATTCGTCTTAAGCGATCCTTATTCGACCAATTGGACCCTCAGGAACTCAGAAATCGCAGCGAAAATAGCGTAGGACCAACAGGAGTGAAATGGCGAGCGAAAGAGCACCTGCTGAAAAATGTCGAAAATTCAGGTTCTGGTTTTCTGGCTGTAACTTTTGATGCGTTGATCGCAGCGTATTGGGACTGCGCCCAATCGACTTCTCTCGCAAAATTACGTCCGATCAGTGCTACAATTAATTGATTCCAGCACTTTTCAGAATCGCGAAAATTTTCGCCAAAAATGGAAAGGGGTTAGCCTTACTTTTTTTTTTGCCAAAAAACTTTTGGTCTCAGATTCGATTCAAACGATCCTTATCCGACCAATTGGACCCTCAGGAACTCAGAAATCGCAGAGAAAAGAGCGTAGGACCAACAGGAGAGAAATGGCGAGCGAAAAAGCACCTGCTGAAGAATGTCGAAAATTTAGGTTCCGGTTTTTTGGCTGTTACTTTTGATGCGTTGATCGCAGCGTATTGGGACTGCGCCCAATCGATTTCTCTCGCCAAATTACGTCTGATTAGTGCTACGATTAATTGATTCCAGCACTTTTCAAAATCGCGAAAATTTTCGCCAAAAATACAAAGGGGTTAACCTTCCTTTTTTTTTCACCAAAAAATTTTTCGTCTCAGAATCGATTCGTATGACTCTTTCCCGATCAAATGGACCACCAGGAACTCAGAAAACACAGCGAAAAGAGCGTGGGATCAACAGGAGAGAGGTTACGAAGGAAAAAGCACCTGCTGAAAAATGTCGAACACACAGGTTCTCGTTTTTTGGCTGTAACTTTTGATGCGTTGATCGCAGCGTATTGGGACTGCGCCCAATCGATTTCTCTAGCAAAATTACGTCCGATCAGTGCCACAATTAATTGATTCCGGCACTTTTCAGAATCGCGAAAATTTTCGCCAAAAATGGAAAGGGGTTAGCCTTCCTTTTTTTTTCACCAAAAAATTTTTCGTCTCAGAATTGATTCGTATGACTCTTTCCCGATCAATTGGACCACCAGGAACTCAGAAAACACAGCAAAAAGAGCGTGGGATCAACGGGAGAGAAGTTACGAAGGAAAAAGCACCTGCTGAAAATTGTCGAAAACTCAGGTTCTCGTTTTTTGGCTGTAACTTTTGATGCGTTGATCGCAGCCTATTGGGACTAGGCCCAATCGATTTCTCTCGCAAGAGTTCGTCTACCCACGGTCAGATTAGATCAAACCCAGCACGCTTCCAAATCGCTAAACAATGGAACGAAATCATATGGAACATAGATTGATTTGTCACTTATGTTCTGTGTTTCAGGACATGAAAGTGACCAGTTTCGTTGACTAGGGAACGAAATCATCATCGCACCAATAGCTGCGGAATCAGGCAGAAGATACGATCAAGTCCAATTGTTCGTTTATTCTAATTCAGGACACATACAACGGTACCAATATGATACATAGTGTATTGCATTCTGCATAGTGCGTTGCACGTGCATTCAGGCCGGAATCTCAATCATACTTACAAATAACAATAATAATTGTCTTGTATAATATTACACATATCTCGATTCAGATAATTCACATTGCACTCTTTCTTGTACATACAATAGTTAGAATTACTATGGAATGCTCTCCATTAAATAATTTTTTTGCATCTCTTTTTACCTTTATCTTTCTCACTAGTCGGCAACTTGTAATGTACTTATACACACCGACACTCGAACACTTGTACTAGAATTAAGGCATGTTGAATAAATTGTCAATTAATTGAAACTGATCCTTCATCGTTATGAAATTATGATTTTTACCCCCACCCATTTAAAAGCCCACTGCAAACTTCACATCTTCCGGCCGTATCTTCCGACAGGTCGCTCGCAACGAGTCGAGAACGTGCGCAGTGGATTTCTCACGTGAATTTACATTGATGTAGGGTCTCAATAAATAGATTCCAGCAGTTTCCAAAATCTGGAAAAAATGCAATCCAATTAGTTTTACTTCTCTTTTTATTTTCGAAGCAAAAAATTTCCCAGCCCCGAATCGACATAAACGACCCTATTCAGACTAATCGCACTCTCAGGAATGCGACGAGGATATGATATCCCTAATTATGCTCAATCTGGTAACAGCTCGATGTTCCGCAACAGTTTCCTTCCGCTGCTTTCCGAGTACTCATGCAGCATTGAGTCAACGCTACCGTGAATACCACATAAGCTTAGTCGGTAAGAGCGTGAATGATCGTAATTCTTTTTCAACCGTTAGCGTAGCGACGAAGTGAGTTCTATTCACGAGTAACTCTAACAGATGGAACCCTGACTTGAGCCGATCCGTCCTTCCCTCTGTGCCAATTCCTGGTACTCTCTGGGAGAATTTTGTTTCACTCAATTGACAACAAACAATCCACATGTTATTTCCACACTGTGACGGCGATCCGTTTAGACCGCGGAGATTAAATTTTTTTAAATTGCTCATAATTGAGTACCGGCTGTAAATCGTCTCGCGGGCACTTCTGCCATTTAATTCGTATTCAATCTGGTTTTCGTCATGCCTGCGTGCATCATATGTGTCGGCAGAAACCTCGATATGTTTTTCTGCAAGCTTTTACTTCTAATACGATAAAATATCGATGAACGTTTCAATTATTACACATAACATCAGTTCAGTTAACTAGTTCAGAATCACACTTTGCACAATAATATATTCATTGTGTTTTTGTTTAACAAGCGTGTAGGTGAATGTGTTCATTTCTTACATTCTTTGTATTCTCAATGTTTATAATCTTCTTTCTGACAATTATACACATGATACATGCATCGTCTCTGCAACTACAAATTATATTCTGATATGCAGTTTGTCACAAGTCATCTGTATAATCCTTGAGGTAAGCTCAATCTATTCGTAGCTTTATATTTTCTCATTCTTACTTAACCTCGACAATATCAAGCTCGTGTATCCATCGTCATCGTCGATGTTGTTCAATTGATTTCACCTTGCTCTCCCATTTAAAACCAAAGTCACAAATCAGTCAACTCATACGACACGGTAGAATGTAGATGAAATTGTCTCGTATCCTATGAATCCCTGTAACATTTTATTTAGCTCTTAGCTCGAGTCTTGGCTGCTTCTCATTCTAGTTTATTCTCAGTTGGTAAATGTGTTAAAAAAGTAGAACATTTTTCAGGTTTAGTTTTCGGCGTTTCTTTCAGGCTCGAAGCATGCCCAATAGATTGGAATGGCTCGACCATGGATAAGGTGTTTTATTGGAGCCATTGCAATATCGACGATGTTTTACTTCTACTTGTTCTCGAACGGTGAGTATGTATCTGCCGATATGATCAGGAATCTGGGCATCGTACCGATTAATATTCGCCGAATTAAAACAACATCCTAAGCAAATTATTTGATCGATGGTTTTGACATTTTCTCAGTTGCAGAAAGTGACAAATCCAAAAAGGCACTTCAGGCTGATCTTAAATTTAGAAAAGTATATACTAGCATAAACGAACCACATAATCTCACTGGCTACCGAATGCCTGACGAGCAGCCTCAGCCTCGAAGGAATGTGGAGGTAACATCGTTTCACTTGTCCAGCTCGCCTGTGGGTGATTCTAGAATATAGCATAGTCCGTTACTCTGTAAATGCTGCTGGATTTCAATAATGATATCCTAAAATTAACAGACCGAGTGCAGCATCATCCACGTAGCGATGGTATGCGCAGGATACAACTCGACATTTACTACCGTAATTGTGGTCAAGTCCATTTTATTCTATCGAAGGAATCCTCTTCACTTTCACTTCATCGTAGACGAGATTGCCAACACAACTCTTTTCACGTTATTTGAATCATGGAATCTACCAAATGGTCAGTACATCTATACTTGCTGTTAAACAAAGTATTCGCTAGTTATAATTCTGTGAAATCTCGATTTCAAAATGACATTTCCATTTTATAAGTACAATAGTTTTGAATAATCTTCTAACAGAACATTCTTCCTCAATTTCAGTTCAACTGAGTTATTATAAGTCCGCAGAATTGGTACCGCGAGTAGCTTGGATACCGAACAAGCATTACTCCGGAGTTTACGGTCTGCTAAAACTGATTCTTCCTGAGGTACTAAGTGTTGATAAAGTGATAGTACTTGATACTGATGTTACCATTCTAACGGATATACTAAGGCTATGGAAATTGTTCGACAACTTTGAGTCTCAGCACTTCATAGGATTAGTAGAAAACCAAAGTGACTGGTATTCAAAACCGTCAGCAAGAAACCCGTTTCCCTGGCCTGCATTGGGTCGAGGTTTCAACACGGGGGTCATTTTGATGCACTTGAAGCGACTTAGGAGTATGGAATTTCTGAAAATATGGGAAAAAACGTCGCGAGCCACCCTAGAAGAGATTTCCGAAACTCATCTCGCCGACCAAGATATAATAAATACTGTGATAAAGAAGTACCCCGGTATATTGTACAGGCTTGATTGTACGTGGAACGTTCAGTTGAGTGTTCAAACATTGAGTGAAAATTGTTATACTAACACGAACGAAATAAATGTAGGCTACTTTCTATTCACTGTTAAGTCATCGTCTCATTTATCAATAATTTACGAACATACAGAAATTATTATGCTCAGATTATTCACTGGAATTCACCAAAAAAACAAGACGTGACCAACAAGCATATTGACGACTTTCGAAAGGCGTATCAAATATTTTTAGAGCTGGACGGAAATCTGCTGCGAAGGCAGCTTTTCCCATGCCAAAAATCAGACGAGCGAGTTTTTTCCCAAAACTCGGTAAGTTCGATTGTAAGAATTTTTGGTATATCACGTTCTAGAGAAAGTCACCTGTATGTAATTCTTTAGTTCAGTGATAATCTCTATAAATGCTGTATTCTGCCTTGTTTCTTGAACCTTGAACCGGGCTTATTTTTCAGGAAACTGGTCACGGCACGTGTCAGAAATTCGAGGAAAGTTCGCGAATTAACTATCGTACGTATTTGTTCCTCCTCGAGTACGAAAACAACTTTCGGTACATCCCCGACGTGACTCTGATCACGCAGTGTAGTGGAGACCGGTTAACGCTTTTGGAAGATTTGTGCAAACGTTGGAGAGGCGCGATATCCGTGGCCCTGTATTTTACGGACGCAGACACTTATAATTTCATTAAATTTGTACGGGGTTCGGAGGAGCTGAGCAAACGAAGAAACATCGCCTACCACGTCGTCTACAAGGAAGGGGTAAACGTGTTTTCTTCACTATCATTGCACGAATTGTAATCGGCGGTCACACCTAAACGTAAAATAACAATCTTCATTCGCAGGACTTTTACCCGGTAAATTATTTACGCAACGTAGGAATGTCGCACGTGACTACATCCTACGTATTTCAATTAGACGTTGACTTTTTACCCTCCAATGGTTTATACGATACACTGATGAGCAGTATTGTCTCCCTGCGATTGACCCAAGATAGACAAGTTGCGTTGATAGTACCTGCCTTCGAAACCGAAAGATACAGGTATCAAGATTTCACGTGCGGTAATCCGCAATCCTTAGATAATGCATAAATATATTGCCCGCTTATGGAAGAAACCCTTATTATGCTCAGGTTCAATTTTCCCGAGAGCAAAGAAGCCCTCGTTAGGTCTCTGAACCGTGGTATGTTTTACACATTCCGATATCACATCTGGTCCCAGGGACATGCGGCAACGAACTACACTCACTGGTGCAAGGCTTCTGAGCCATACGAGGTAAATTATACAAGTACGATGTGAGTACTAATATTTAGAAGTTTGTTACCTCAACGCGATTGCCAATTAATCTTTTTCTATGCATCAGATTCGTTATTTTTCTTACAGGTTGATTGGGAGCCAGACTTCGAACCGTATGTCGTGGTTCCGAGTTCGGCTCCTAGCTACGATACCAGATTCGTTGGTTTCGGTTGGAACAAAGTCTCGCACATAGCACATCTAGCGGCGATGGGATACAGGTTTGGAAATTTTTATAACCGGGTGAAAAATATATTATCAGGCCGTCAAAATTTTCTAGAATTTATACTTTCGGATACAAAAATGGGCTGTGATGTTATTAAAAGTATCCTGAAATCTGAAAAAAATAAAGTTCAATATACGGCCTGGAGGTTTATCATGTTTTACGTCGAGGTAAAAATTACAGGCAATGACTTTACAGGTTCGTCGTTCTGCCTGACGCGTTTGTTATCCATCGTCCTCACGCACCGAGTTTCGACATCGTTAAATTTCGACAGGACTCGTTATACAGAAGGTACCGAAGTTACTTTTGAGGAAAACGCGTTTCCTACAAGGATGCATAACTTCATACCGTTTGGATTGTTTTCATGTTGACTTTCTTTTATATTTTTTGATTTTTATTTCAGATGCCTGAAAAAATTGAAAGATACTTTTGTCGACGAGTTGTTAAGGAAGTACGAGGCTAGTGCTGTTTCCAATTTGAAGAAGCGATCCCGTTCATCCGGGACAAAAGTACGAGATGAAAAGGAGCAAAATGCTTGATTCGCCGTCTCTACACTCTGGAAATCACCTCGCCAAGTAATATTAATCTGGTATTTAGACAAGGAACGCATGATTCGCATACTACCTACACTCAGCTCTCCAGAGAAAATTGCGTTCACTTTTACTGTACCAAATGCGAAGTTTGACACGAACGTGCAGCAAACCGCCAAGACGTTTAGAAAAAAATTTAATAAATAAATAAATTAATATTCGCGCGCGACAATTTTGAGAATGACGTAAATTCTTGAATTGCGATTACCGCTTCTTGCTCTCTCTCTCTTTCTCTCCCCCTCTCCCTCTCTCTCTCTCTCTCTCTCTCTCTCTCTCTCTCTCTCTTTCTCTCACTCTCTCTCTTACTCCTATTGTAGCCAGAGATTCTAAATTTTTCCCATTAGTTCCCGTCTACGGGAGAAACTTAGTCCTCTTCTGAGGCATAAGCCGATTAATTACTTATCACTCGCCCCAGGTTTCCCAACTTTTCCCATCCCAGAACTGCGCGAGCTCCATTCTCTTATTGTTTTATTGTGTCGAGGCCTGATGCTACTTTTGAACCGGCAATGAAATCTGTAAAGAAATTGCTTTTCGTGTTGCCTGGAAACCTGGTACTAGTTGAGAAATTTTAAATTCACAAACTTTTGGCTATCTAGAATATTTCAGCGGGATTGATTAGTTTACAGCGCAATGCACACAGCTTGCGTTGGGAAGAATTTATTCCACTCCGAAGACGCTGAAAGTTTAGCGCCTTCGAAATTTATACCTTGAATGCAAAGCGCTGCTAATAAACACCTCGCGATCAGACATGCGAATTTACTTCCGAAATGAGGTTCTAAGCCATTAAGCGCGATGGGAAGCACTCAAAATGGTTTGGCGGACTGGCAGGTATTAGATTAAGTCAGTGTCTTGATTTAAAGGTCCCAAGAAGGCGATTTCCAGTGATTGGGTGTTTTTTTTTTTTTCTTAAGGAAGAAGAACAACGAAGGTTCTTAATATTTCGAATGTTTTTTAAACACAAATTTGAAAAGTGCCAGAAAAATTTGTTGTCGTCAAATTGTGTGTTGAAATACATTTAAAATTTGAAGAAGCTTCGTTGTTTCTCTGCATATCAAAAAAAGGAAAATAATCCCCGTAAATCACTATTTTTAGGCCTCTAAACCAGGACACCGCCTTAATTCCAAATCGATCCCGGTGTAATATCATACAATATTTCTGACTACACCTAATTACAGTACCATTACAAAACTGAAAAGTGCAAAAAATGCGTGTAGATTCGTAGAGAAAGATAAAAAGCGAACGAAACAGTAATGTTCAATTTAAGAATTCTCACAGCGGCGATGAAAGAGTAAACAGGCTAGGGGGTCGGATTTTGTCGGGCGAAAATCCTGTGAGATGGATAAAATATTACTCATCTCCGAAGACATGGAAGTCCCGAAGGCTTCACAGGGCGTAACTCGTGGTCGGCCAGAGAATTGAAAAATAGCCGGTAGCTTCGAAGTGATAGAATGAAAACAGGAATGATGCGAAATGATAAAAAGTCAGTCAGGCGCATTTCAAATCGAGTACAACGCGTACATTGAATACATAACTGTCGATAACGTGGAAATAGGAATAAATCGCGATCGGGTGAATAAATCGGCCTCATCGATTTTCCCGATTCAGCTCCAAACGCGGGTTTGTACTCGACATTTTCGCGCTGCATCGTATTTCGAACGGAAATGCGCTATTCGCATCTCCCAATGCAATTTAGTTGCCGCAATTCGCAATAAACTATACCAAAAACTAAAAAGACTGATGTTCAAACACGCTGCTTAGTCAAATGGATCTGACGGACTTTCAGTTGGGCGTAATTAAACTTTATTTGGCAAATAACTGAGGTTTATAATAACGAGAAACTCCGGGCTTTACTAACTCGTGATTTCAGCAGTACCGAGTACTAATTATTCTAATGCAATACCTCTGTTATTTATTCGCGTGGTTTTAGCCGGATTAGCCCGCGTAGTGGAATTCCAATATTGAATCATCCGCGTATTAACTCGCAGGGACTCGGCGTATAACGCGATCGATCGATCATTACAGATCTTTCAGAGTACGTGAACAAGTAATTATTTCATCCATAGATCTCGGCGCTGAACACTCGATATGATCAATCCAGCCGCGCCAAAATTTCGTCTGATTATCCCGTACGCTGTTCACTCTCCGAGTTTGTTGAATTATTTTCACACAGTGCCTTGTACTCTGGTACCCTGTACATATTATACAAATATGTTTATCAACTCAAAACCAGCTCCGATCACTCGCAGTATTAATTCGAAATATTATTATAACTACGTTTCGCTGCCCGCAGTCACGGAGATTTGGAATTACGCTGAGTAGGCGATACGACTACCGTTAATTTTAATCATTCGATAATCCAACTAATTGTCTGCGGATAAAACATCTTTGCTAAGAGTTTCTGCATAGTTTTTACAAGCGAATGGCTCGTTGCGCCTTCTTTGAATTCCTTCGAATAGTTCTATACATTTTTCTGTTGTTTTTTATTAATGCATATAACTGGTTGTTCAAAGGGATTTTCGAAGAAATAATTCACTGTACCGATAGATAGATAGATAGGTAGACAATTGTACGCGTACGAGTAGAATAAAAGGAGAACGGTTTTACGTACCGTCTTCGTTTCCTCGTTCGGCGGAGTAGCTTGTGAACCAAAATTTTAAGGACCAAAGTTAGAATTATACACAAAAGGTTAATTTTTAATATCGAGTAAATTTTATAATAAAAGTTAATCGTATATAAAACACCTAGGTATAGATTATAGTCAAAGTATACAACGAGGATATAGAAGATAAGAACGAAACAAATAAACAAATACCTTTGTAAAGTTATATCGACCATGTGACACTTGAAAATTTATATTATATGTTATATACGTATATCTATGCGTAGGAATGATTCGGGGAATATTTATTAAAATTTTATGATCCACCATGAAGTGTACAGAGCGGTTATTTAATTTGAATGCTTCTTTTTTAAATATTATACAATCACCACTATATTATAGGTAGATATTAATCGTTTATAAAATATTTATGTAATATTTACACACCCCAACACCAGATTCATTTTTATGTAATACGACACGTCCCAGAAATTATTTTCTATACAAATTATTATTATTATTATTATTATTATTATTATTATTATAACGAAGCACTCGATGAAAACATTTATATTATTGAGGCAAGCTTCGACCCTACGTGCTAGTTATTAGTTAGATTATACAAGTATTGTACCGTATTGTTTTCTCTCTATTATGCATCTACGTATTATAATTTTTATTTTAACGACATAATGAACAGGCATATGTAATGTTAATCTTTCAATTACGTTGACATTTTCAGGTATTACATCTTCCTAGTTACACGGGTGACCCGTTAATTTTTATTCTCGTCAATAATTATTATTAATGTAATTCAAGCAAGAAAATTAAAAACAGAAACTTATTCCTCGATACAACTATTCGTATATCCATTTTAATCGTCGACTTTGTGCCCTCCCGTCGTCTACGATTTACCCATGCACTTATACCTATAATCATTTATGTATTTACATTAAATCGCTTATCGTTTATACACCAAATCCAACGCCGATTCGTTATTTTACATATTCATTTACATATGTATAATACCGTCTCTCTTTTCAATAACAGCAATATAGGATTATGACGTAGAGAAAAATCGTACAGTATTGTTTTTCTATTTCCAACAAACAATTTAAAGTTTCAAGTGATCTCGATGATAGTTTACAGCTAATGAATGCATCGTATCGCATAAATGAGCGCGAAAAGATATCGCGTGGAAAAATTCCGGCCGCGTAGCTTCTTCCTTTCGTAGGTATCCGAAGTTGACGGAAGTACATTTTGCGAGGGTAACGCGCATGTATGTATCCATCCGAGTGCCGGTGTTACAGGAGTAAAGAGGATTACGGGGATAAGGGATAGAAGCGGCAACGTGCCCTGCGAGTTCGCTCGGCAGAGTACCGGTTACGTTTGAAGCGTTAATCAAGTTTCTTCGGAACCGCCCCGTTTCAAGAAATAACGAGAGGGAGGGAGGGAGAGCGACCTTTGCTCTTGTCGCTTCGCTTTCGCAGCTCCTCCGGCTCTTCGCGAATTAGTTTATGAAGTTGAGAGGCGGTTTTTCTTCTATTTCTTTCATTTCTCCCCCTCGGTGTACGGGTAATTTAAATTTCTCACCGAGATCGAGACGCGCCTGTCTGACGACTAGTGTATATTACAGGTACAACGCGTAATACCTGAAACGACGTTGCGAGACCTACAAAAAAGTTAACTGCGTCGCAAGGAAGCCTCGGTATGAAGGCTGTATGAATTTGATTCAGGCCAGGACGGGGTCTTGATTACGAGGATTTTCGGAAGGCCGGTTCAATTTTCGTAAAGAGAGAGAGAGAGAGAGGGAGAGACGAGTGTCGAGATGAAGCTGTGAAGCGGTAGCCGAGCAGCAGTTGGGGAACTTGGTAAATAATTACTTGTTTTTCTGCGGTCCTTGCAACGAGAATAATTTAAGTAGCTGTAACAATGGACTGAGATCCGACTGCTAAAGTAGTCCACTTGTCATTGCGGTGGGCGCGTATAAATATATATACGTACAGTCGAGTCTCCTGAATTAATTATCAACTCGCCTTTGTTACTCTCGAGGAAATTACTGCCGCGTAGGATCCTTGCAGATTCAGATAAGGCGCAGTTCTCCGTCTCTCTTTCTCCTTGAGCTCTTCCGACACCGAAAAACGGTGGAAAACAGGCCCATTCGAAATACAAATGGGGCACGGTCTTTGCTCGTTAACTCAACTTGGGCTGTGCGCAATTTCGCATCTCTGGCGTCAAGTTTCACCGATATATACATATACATATATGCATACGAAATTACTTATTATAATTTTTCCTACAATCCGACTACGCGAACATTCAATTCCGTATCGCGAAAAAAACGACGTTTTGCCACAATCGTAATAGATACATATCATTTTCATTTCATCACATTTATCGTCTTTTTTTCAACCCTCCGTACCCCCGTACGAAATTCCCCTGCAGCACAATTATCGCCGTTACACGGCGTTCAGTCAAAAAGTGCTTATCTGAAATGCTAATGGACTCTGCAACGACTCGGTTGCCGGCGGGCCATAAAGCAGCTGCAGCGAGGGGAATCGGTAAAACACGCTATCGGACAAATAAAGCCCTTCACGTTGAGCGTAAAAAGTGGATGCTTCGCCCTTCTTCCTTCGCCCTTCGAAAAGTGCTTGGGCGCAGATGTGCGAAACGGCCCAATCAGCGGTGACAAAAAAAAAAAAAAAAAAAACCCGACCAAAATGTAGATTTTGACACACGGGTCTTCATTCTCAATCCGAAACTCGACGACCCCGTCAATTACGAATTCCCAGGTCACGCGGACGGATAAAGTTTTTGCTGAAACGGGACGTGCACGAGGGCACTGTACTAAATAACTAACAATAAGTTTCGCAAGTCCTCTGTATGAAACTGTGAGGCAGGTATCTACGTGCGTGGAATTCTGATTGCGCAAAATTCTCTCTCACTCTCTCTGCTCATCGTATCTCGGGACGAGCAACACCCCTGCACACTTTGTCTATTGTTTTTGCCCGGAATTGCCACCCTTTTTCCACTTTGCAGCCACACTGTTCCCTTTTATCTACACACAGCGTCGGCTAAGTGAATTCGCAATGAACGTTCGCGGATTTTATCTTATCAGATTTTCAACTCTTTTAAATTTATTTACCAGTATTTCTCGTGCGTGTTAAGGGCAAAAAGTTTGTAGGAAGAAAAACGAAATTTCCGTTACCGAATGTTTTAAAATTGCTCTTCCTGGGTCGAAATTATGCTTTGGATATCACGATCGTTCCCGCAAATGATCAAAGATGGAAATGGAGCGTGGATAAAGTAAAAGATGAGCGATGCGGACGATTGTGTGAATAAAAGATGAAATGGAAACAAAAGAAAATGGATGTAATGTTTGAACTTTTATTGATCCCAATGGATCCATACACTAACAATCTACTATATGTAATAATTAATACCTATCTATATCATTTAACTATAAAAATTATACGAAATTGTTAATGAGAATAATATAAATTCATTGTGTGTACATATTGACGTGGGAATATTTTTTTCTGTTAATTATACCCTTGGTATAACTGCATGATCACTTTGTTTGACATTATTATTATTATTACTATTACTGATGATGAAAAATCGTCTAGTGTAATCTCTCTACATATTAGCAAAAGAAGTCGATATAAAACTGATGATGTAAATTTGACATAAATCGTTTAAATTGATTGATCAGTTAATTATTGTACGAATAAATGTTTATAATCTAAATGCTTCAGCGCGTTCAATAGTTTGAAACTTATAATTTAACATGGGTCCCATACGTTTAATTATACAATAATAGACGATAAATAACCAAATATAGTGTATAATATAATATAATGAACGTGATATAACTAATTAATACCGAGTAGAAGAAATTGACGCAATAAAAATCATACGCATACATATTGTGCGAGATTAAGCACCCGTTAAATGCGATCATTGTTCTTCTCTTTCTTTTCTGCTCGTCAAACTATAATTTAGTTTAATTTTTTTAAATCTTTAAATTGTATCCTAACAGACTTTTAGTTTCCCTAATGGCGGGTCAACGTTACACTTATATTGTCAATTAAAAACGATCAGGGTTCACTTGTAAATACAACAAGGAATGCGCGTGCGTATTACAGCTGCAGCTAGCCACGAGTACCGGTGAAGAAAAATCTCTGTGTTTCAACTTGATCGTTGGACTTGAAATTAATTAATACAGATCGATTTTTAAATTCAAGTTAATTATAGCGCCGTTTTGCAACGCAGTTTTAATCGATTTCTTCACAATAATATCTGATCTTTGGACGAATGATTGCCGTTGTGATCACGTTAAACATAATAAAACGACATCAGCTCGGTGAAAAGATTTCTCTCCGTGTGTGTATTGTTATTTATTGTTTTTGTCGTTATACGCGACAGCTGCACGGAACTGCAGCAGCTGATCCCTGTGTAACATGTTATATTAATAACAGTAATTATAACTACTTGGAAAAAATTCACATTATTCATTATTATCGTTACATACTTATATAATAATTATTTTTATATATTTATATTAATATTTAAATATACCTATATACATATGTATACGCGTTAATGCTAATATATTAGAGTCATTTATTGTAATTATTATTACGTAGACCATAGTTATAGAATTTGAATTAGTAATTAGGAATTAGGTGTCCTGAAACAATAACTGTTAGTTTCGCGTAGCGAGAAAGCGCGAATTGTTATTGAGCCAGTCAATGTTACACATGTATATATATATATCTCATCGATCTGTGTTACAATATAGTAAACGACGTTATATCAGTTACAATATTTAATCCACGTGCTGCGAAAAAGTGACAAGTATTTTAACAATCACGAGAAGCGATGTAACTATATATTATACAAATCCCTTTCGATCCTTAATCCGTTGTTCATCCGCCTTGATTTCCCTCTTTCTGTTTCATAAATTTTGTCCTTCAGTTATTACAATCCTAAATTTAAAAAATATATGATGTGTGTGTATATATAATAATAATAATAATAATAATAATAGTAGTAGTATTAACAATAATTATTATTACGTATTACGCTAAAAGGAATATGTGTGTATATGTGTATTGTATAGGTATCGGCTCGCCTATATATGCATAATGCATGGATCGTAGAACGTTGCAAACGGGGTGGGAAGTGGCGAATATTACATGATTCAAAATACAAAATTACAAAAATATATTCGTGGACGTCATCCCAGCCTAACGAAAGTCGCACGTATCAATCGTGTCGCATATATAGTAATAATGTATAATTCGCTATCAAATCTTTTTTCCCGAGCTAATATGCATAAATTAGTGTATTTACATTGGACGACTTCCAACTGGGATGAGCGAACCGCGACTCTTCTAGGCCGCTTAAAATATTCACGACATCGAAGCCTGCTGCTGCTGCGCATCATGCGTCGCGGATAGATGCGCGAAATTTTTGCGCCCCCTTTTTTTAAAAAAAAAAAAAAAAAAAATACAAGCTTAGGAGAGTGGATAATAAGCGCGAAATTTAATTTCTTTTTTTTTTCCCAATCAACACCGGAAGGAAGGTGGCCAAAAAAAGGAAAGCAAAAAAAAAAAAAAAAGAAACCTCGGGCGGTAATGTATGCAGGGCACAAATTGCAAGATATCTGGGGTACGTTGGTGTGTACTTACGTATACGTGTCGTTTTTACGCCGCCACTTCCTCCCCGCGCCGTATAATATGTACACACATAACGTGTATATGCCTACATATATGTAACTTAATTCTGTCATACATTCTGCGTAATACTGAACAGTTATCGTATTGTGTATAATATGTGTACAATATAATTCAATATTGAAACGGATAATCTGAATCCGGGGTTTTTCACCTTGTTGTTATCATTTCTTACTTCTTTTATTCTGTTTCATTCACATACATGTTATTATATTATGAAATTGTCGTTCGTGTCTGTCTGTGATTGATTTTCCCTGTGACACGGGTGAAATTCATCGCGAAATTACGGAAAAACTTATTTGGCATCGGTAGCATGAAAACGAACGAATTTGGTATATCTGTAGCAGGGAAAATCGAGGGGGCGAGAGATAAAAATGAAGAAAACCCCCGTTATAAACGAATGGTTTGAGCCTGCGTTATAATTGATTTTTCGCCGCTGCAGCGAACCTTGTACGTACGCGTATTATTAATAACAAGTAATCCATCAATTTGAAGTTGGCTCTCGACATTGTGGAAAACAGAAATAAAACACACAAAACCAAAAAAAAAAAAAAAATGTAAAAAAGAGATTGAACAAAAAAACATATTTTCGCAAAGAAGTATAAGGAGGCTGTTGTTGCCGTATGAAAAATGATTGAGTGCCTAACCGAGCTGAATAATAAAAACAGTGAGAGTTAAAATAACGCGTTCAAACACCATCAGATAAAATGTCGCATTTCACGACGAAAGGCATAAATTATTATTGTATTATTATAATTTTTATTATTTTATCACCTTTCGTATATCGTGTGTACAATATTCAACGATCACTGAATTCAACCGCAGAATTCGTAATACGTCTATTTGTTGAGGAGAAACATTATTCCTTTGATTTCAAAGCTGTCGCTCAAGTTCATACATGCGTTTCTTTTGTGTTTGATTTAATTTATTTTTTTTAAGAAAGAAAGAAAAATAAAATCGACCGACTACAGTCGAGACTTTTGCGCGAAGTTTTCTGCAGCTCCAAAGTTATATATCAAAGACCTTTGCTGCTTCGTTGTATGTTATATATATATTATGTACCTATACCACGCTCATCAACGGAGTTCTCTTGCAATTTATGATAATTAACTCGTGCAAGATGATACTCGCAATTATTTTCCTTTCTAGGATCTTGTTACTTTTCCGAAGAAATATCACGGAGCAATTAAGATTTTTTTAGCGGTGCATTAATTATCGTCACAATTATAATCAACGCGAATGGGTCAACGAAATTGCTAGTCGTGAATAATCGCAGCCTGCAATTGATGATTTCTTACATCTTAAACGTCAATTTTACTGAATTTTTACAATTACAATCGTGCGTAAATGGGAAAAAGTTTTTCTTCAATTCAAAACAATTTTCAATTTTCACATGCTTAATATTACGATTGTAAATCCTCCATAATCACTACTGCATTATTTCGTGGCGCAAGGATCCCCCGAATTTCAGACAATCCATCCATTTGACGTATGTTGTTATTTGTATTACTAGTATTATGTCAGTAGTATAGTACAGTATAATAATACCAGTAATACCAACAAGTGACGCAACGATCCCCCGAATTTCAGAAAATCTATCGAGTTGATGTATATTATTATTGGTATTACTGGTATTATTATAATTATTACTACTTTTATCGCCAGACATTTCAATTGCATTATAAAATAGTAGGGGAAATCGTTGAATGACATCGTTTTTTACAAATGAATATCACCCTAACAACAATGATAACGGTAATTATGATAATAATAAATTTTCGACAGTCAATTCGAAAATAAGAATAATTCAAAAAATAATAATAACGACAACGATGTTATGAAAGTATTCCCTATACGTCGCATATCTTATCTACTAATTTATGATACAATATATCGTTATACATACATACCATATGAATATACGAACAATATTCATCATGTAATTGGTTGATTCGTACAATTATTGATCATTTATGTATGATATATACGATGTTCAATTATACAATAATCGTATATAACATACATAATTGCTGTACAATTAACACGTAATACTAAATTGTTTAGGTTTCTCAACGTTTGTGCGTCGAGAGTTTCTTTTTTTTTCGATCGTTTGAAATGATAACTATACCATTCACTTTCTATGCAACTTACAAACAGTGTAGTAGGATATAGTATATGTATAGACAGTTGAATATACACTTGGCAGCACACCGTTGGACAATGACAATTGAATAGTCAACGAATGAACGGAAATTAAGAGGAATAAAAAAAAAAAAAAAAAAGAAAAGCCAACAACGATAACAAGTAAAAGAAATACGGAAAGAAAGCGCAGTTAATTGGACCAATTGTCGTTACGTCAATTGTCACAACTGTCGATTCTTTCGTTACGCGGCGTAAGCGACGTTGATTGGTACAAGGCGCTGATTGGAGAAAAGGTTAAATAAAAATAGAAGTAGAAAATAAAAATGAAGAATTACATTAACAGTACCGGAGAGAAAAGTTGTAACGTTCTTACTATACTCGTTTTCACTAGCTTCTCGCTTTGAATAACGTAAAGACGTATCATCATCCGGTATCCGGAATCCCGCACGTTTCATAAATTCCCCAGTGAACGCAGGGAAAACGGAAAACGGAAAACGGAAAACGGAAATAAAAAAAGAGAAAAGAGACAGATATCGTCGAGGTAATTCGCGAAACACCCTTGTTCCGTACACACGTCGCGGCCTAGCCGCCCCTTCAGACGGCCAAGATATCCCGAGCTTTTGTCGTCTGAGGCGTCCGACATCGCCCGGGATTCCGGGGTTCGCCTCGCCTCGGATATTTCCTGGCTCGGGTACAAGAGCCTTTGGGTGTCCCGACGACGGGAATACCGGCGTCTGTCTCTCACGCCCCCGGAGTTCTTCCCGTTTCCATTCCTCCCACCCTTTTCCTCTCCCTCTCTCGCTCTCTCTCTCTCTCTCTCGCTCGTTCGGGGCGTCGCGACGGCGGCGACGGCGGCGGCACTCCTGCCAATTGGATGCCGACGGTCTGCTCTTTACTCGCGAGGACGCGGGGAGAAGAATGACGGGGGGGGTAAAAAGGGAGAAGAAGAGAAATATTGTATTTCCCGCCAAAGTATCTTACCCTCGACGATGTGTGCGCGACGAGATAAACGATACCTGTACGTGACAGTAACCGATGAAAATCTAGCTCGGTGTGAGTTTCCTCTTCGTCCGCGTGCCTCTGATTTCCGGCGGAAATTCAACTCGAGGTGCAGCTACCCAATAAACGGGTATAACCGATTCGGCTTTGCTGTATATACTCTTTATCTGCTTCTCTTAATGTCAAAAATTTCCTTCGTTTGGCGGAAATCAAAGGCCTCGATCGAGTCTCGAGACGAGTTAAACGTAATCCGATATCCGTTACTGGGTGTGTTCGAATATTCTTGCTTTAAGGCGGTGGTGGCAGCAGGTGAAGAGAAAAAATACAAATATTTGGGGGTCTGAATTTATAAACGTCTGAGAATTTGCGGTAGCCACATAATAATATTCTGCACACTTTACGAACGACGCGTTGATGTATAGGAGAATTTCGTTGACCGGAGAAATGCAAATGTTGACGCGTCTCGCATGCATGTATAAAGTTGTGAAAGGAAGGTGGGAGGCTGGTGGGATTTCGCACACGCTTTGTAGAAGCCTCACGTTTCGCTTATGTGCGAATAACGGTCTCATCTCAGCATCGAGAAAGGGAGGGAGAGAGAAAAAGAGAGAGAGTGTGAGAGAGAGGCCACCTTAACATCGTTTCCATTCAACGTCCAGATCTACAATTAGGCGTATACGTCGAAGAACTTGATCCCATTTTCGAAATCCGGAAATCAGCAGGGTTGCTCCAAAATTAAATTTTTCCTCTTCCGGATGGAAACTTCGCCAATTGTGAAATAAAAATTTCTGAACAAGCACGTCAATGATTTGGAGTATTATTTACAAGAATTAAATTTTCCAACAACCCTGCAAAGATGTGATACAGGTATATTGTAAAACTATAAACTAAGAGTTGTTTTAATACATATGAGATAAAAAAAAAAAGAGGAAAAAGAAAAAAATATCACTGAAAAATGATTCTATACAATAACCTTGGATCTGCACCGCGAATGGGTGAAACAGTTTCTGTTCGAGTTTTGTTTTTTTGTTTCGTTTTTTTTTTCACATTCTCTGCGGGAAGCCCTTACATGCCGACGACTATGCGAAACAAGAACAGAGTGTACATCGTAGTCCAGTAAATCGCACGTATCCGTCTTAGCACATGATAGTAGTAATAGTAATAATATTGTAATAAAGTACAGCGATTAAACGACGAATAACAATCGCGCACACACTCGCACACACATCGTTTACATTACAAGTTTGCGTAAAGGCACTACCGGTTAGAAGGATTGACGGTACGAGACGATCCTGAGGGTCCTGAGGGCGCGTGGCGTTGGCCGCGATTCGTCGCGGCTCCACCCTCATACCTCGGTTCCGTCCTCGCCCTCGTCCTCGTAGAGCGGCCCGTTCGCGGATTTCTTCTTGGGCTTCGGGGGCGGCCGCGGTGGAACCTTGCGTCCGAGGGTGCCGCCGCCGGCTAGGAAGGGCACGTCCGTCTCGTCGGCAAGCTTGGAGGGCCACTCCGGGGCACCCTCGGGTGCGGCCCTGTCGTTGGGACTGGCGGCGAGGATGTTCGGCGTGCTTCGCTGTATCGCGGGATGAAAGTGCGCCGTCGGGGTGCCGGGAAGAGGCCGCCCCCGCATTCCCGAAGGCTCGGGACTCTTGTTTAGGGAGAGGACGGAGCTGCCGTCGGCGGTCGTGCGTATGCCCAGGTTGTCGTATACGGGTTCAAGGCCGTCGGGCGATGTGGGCGGGGCGCTGCTCCAGCTGGGGGCGCGGGGCCGCCTCGGTATCGTGACGTATCCGTGCCGCGGAAGCACGGGAGGCCCCGAACTGTACGGAGCGGCGCTGCGGTTGTGCGGCAGCGTCTTGAACCCCGGCGGAAAGGAGGCGATGGTTCCGGTCGGACTGAAGCTGCCGGGCTGCGAGGGTAGCCGCGAGCTGTCGGGGGCGGTGGAGGCCTGGCTGGTCGGGGAGGCCCCGCGGCCACCCGAGAAGGCGAGGAGATCCGGAGGGTACTGCCGGTAGGTGGCGCCCCTCGGCAAGGTCGATCCCTGATCGAGTTCCGGCGTCGACCGCTCCCTGTCGTCGTCTCCGACACCTCCGGCTGCACGGCGCGCGGCGAAGAAGCGTCGTCGCAGTCCCGTAGGAGTGAAAATAAAACAGAAAGAAAGGGGATGAAAATTAATGTAAAGATCGAGGAAGGTAGCGAGGCCGGATTACTTGGCCGGGCATTGACGCGTGATAAGCGAGGCGTACTGACCGAATACTGATTCGTTGTCCAGAAGGGTTCGGTTCAGCTCCGTCGTCTCGGTTCCGTGGGAGGTCACGGACGGCGCGGCTTCGTACCTCCGGGGCGGTTTCACCACGGGGTTGATCGCGGTTATCAGGGACTTCTCCTGATCCCCGAGGCCGTGGTGTTCGATGGCGTTCGCCTCGGTGCTCTTCTCGTTAGGCCGGGAACGCTTCCGACAACAGTAGCACGCGCAGAGCACGAGGGTCAGGATGACCAGAACCAGGAGGGCGGTCAGCCCGAGGCCCAGGGCGAGGGCCAGGCTGACCCCGGACTCCGTGTTGCCGACGACGTCGCCCAGGACGGTCAGCGTCACGTTTTTCTTCTCCGAGCCGCCCGGGCTGACGGCGCGACACTCGTACTCTCCCTTGTCGGCGGACGTCGCTTTCGGGATCGTCAGGTTTAGCCAGCTTCCGGCCTTCGACAGGACGTAGCTCTTCGTCTCGAGAGGGTAGCGTCGACTCGAATTGCTCAGCTCTCGCTGGCGTAGCCACCACGTAACATCCGGCAGCGGGGTGCCAAAGACCTTGCAGACCAGGGTGACGTCGCCGGGTCCGATTTCGACGAGGGGGGCAGGACCGACGTAGACGATCTTGGGCCGGCAGGCGAACTCCTCGCTCTTTATCCCGCGCCAAATCCTCCCGGCGAGATTCGGAGGTTGGGCGCAGGTCGTTTGATCTGTATAGAAAGTGGTGTTCATCAGCCAGTCGCGGAACTCCTTGAGATGACAGTCGCACTTCCACGGATTTTCGTGCACCTCGAGGCTCCCGAGTTTCGGAAGGTTTTCGAATATCTGTTTCCTCAGGTGGGTCAGGTTGTTACGGTTGAGGGCGATCGCATGGAGCCCGGGTAGGTTGACGAACGGGTGTTGTCCGATGCGCTCGAGCCGGTTGTTCGACATGTCGATCCTCTGGAGGAAGGTATTGTTTACGAAGACACCGCTCTCGAGTTGCTGGATCAAGTTCGTGTTGAGATACAGGATCCTGAGCTTGTCGGTATCCCCGAAGGTCCCGGGGCGCAGGACCTTGATTTTGTTGTGAGACAGGTCGATCTCGATAACGATTTTCAGACCGTTGAACGCGCCGGCGTGAATCGTTTCTATCCCGCAATCGCGGAGCGTCAGTTTCTGAAGATTGTCGAGTTTCACCTCGAGGAAGGCGTCGCGGCGCAGATTAACCAGCGCGTTCCCCGTCAAGTCGAGGCTCTGGATCACCGAGGACAGCCAGTTCGGGACGGTGGTAAGATTCTGCTGGATGCACTCGGCCGACTTCCTTCCCGAGATCCACTTGCACTTGCAGGGTGCCTCGCAGTCCCAGTCTTCCTGCCCGCCGCAGATTCTCGCGGTCGCCAGCAGGAAGCCGACGAGAAAAACTAGCGTCGAATCCATGGTTGCTTGTCGCCCGGCTGTAATCAGAAAAGAGAACGAAACGTCAGGTAAGATTTCGGCTACAGCGGTGCCGTGTTTCTCCATTCGCATCCCGAGGGCGATGACGGAATATCCACACCCCCTCCAGGCCTGTCACTGACGCTAGCACAATGCGCGAAGCCCGCCACCCCAGAGCAAGAAAGAGGAACACAGATCCTCACGATTGCTGTTGCTGAAGGCTCAAGGAAATTTTCAAACCTGAGAGGCTTAAGCTTCGGATATTAACCGAAATGGCTTCGAAAAACGGGAAGGCGTTCCTCCCAGGTCTGGGTGCGAAATATGACGGAGGAACGAAGGGAGGGATCGAGTCGAGAGAGAGAGAGAGCGAAAGAGAGAGAGACTTGTACGCCACAGTAAATAACAAACGATATTATACCGCCGCAAAGCGCTCTTCTTCTTTTCGTTTTTACCCTTCACCCTTCACCCTCTCTCACGACGTTTCCACGAAGATAGTTATTATCCAATTACGTCGAACGTGCTCTACTAGACGGTCTTCAAACTGCAACGTGCCATAGGTCATCCAAGTCTCATTATAACCGAGTTCCGTCAAAGGATAGGAGAAAAATTTCAACTTATCGTTAGACATATTGAGAATACCATTGTAGTTGTTAACTTTGCTGTTTTTGCGGATTAGATACGCAATTACCTGTAACACAGTTGCGTTCGTTACCAATTGCACTGTGAAGCTTGCCGAGTCAAAATTCTAATTAAGTTTCCAGCTAATTATATACGCGGACAGAATAGCGGGTGTGTCTTGTTCCGGATTGCAATGGACACTCGACCTTCTCCGATTACTAATTAATCAAAGACAGGCGCGTTTGCAACGTTAGCGTCAAAGGAAGAATGGGGTGAAACAAGAACTCGCACAAAGCAGGCGACGGGGAACAATAAATGAAATGTAGGATAATGGAGACAGAATACAGGCCGAGCCTCTTCCAAGGGAAGGCGAGCCTCAAATGCTCGGCTGTGAGGCGGGACGAAATCACCGAAAGTCAAACTACCGTCTGTTAGAAATGTAGAAAGACCATAAACACGGAAAGATGACCTGTAGAAATATAAAAAAATTTATAAATAAATTTATACCGACATTCTTTTTTTCAGAACGGCCAAAATGTCAGCCTCGTTCCTTCGTCGAAAATTTACGAATCCGAATTTATGAATAACGACTGGCCAAACTTACTCGAAAGATTGAAATCCCGAAAAACCCGCTAAAGACAGAATGGCCAAAATGGCGAAAGGTCGGATGCCGTCAGAAACCCGTGTATACTTTGCAACGCCACGCATATCCGATGGCCGGTGTTTAGTGCCATCTGGGATAAGTCTGCGTAACTATGATAACCGTATTGCGGTCTTTTGGCTTTCTGGCCTTTCTGCATTTTATGGATC
Source organism: Neodiprion virginianus (assembly GCF_021901495.1). Lineage (NCBI taxonomy): Eukaryota > Metazoa > Arthropoda > Insecta > Hymenoptera > Diprionidae > Neodiprion > Neodiprion virginianus. Next base: position 1,397,681 of record NC_060882.1, read on the forward strand.
GTAATTTTGCTCCTTCTGAACTTTGATCGTTGACAACTAATTTTTTGGGTATCGCGGCTATTCGAAATATTACCCGCTCTCAATTATTAATTTCGAAACTTTCAATTTTCAATATCTCGACATTCTGTGCTTCGGTCATTCGGAATATGCCGACTGTTCTGAAAATACTTTTTCGGATAAGAGAGCGTTCGGTTAAATGAACCATCGGGAAAACAGTTATTCTACTCGGTGATTTATCGAAAATCCCAACTTCGGTACGCTGATCATTCGTTGTTTTAAAATTCGTATCTCGAAAATATCGGGTTTTCGACAAGTCCACTTTTGAATCTTTCAGGATTTTCACGCCCATCCTGAGTATGTTATTACGGTTTTCGTCGTAGGCACGGATCGGCGGATCCCGTTGTTCAGAGGAAAACAACGATTCGCGACGAGTGTGAGGGAAAGGGTTCCCGTACGTAGTTTTTAGATCCTCGCGCTTTCCTCGCTGGATTTTAATTCCCGTCCACTCACTCCGCAGGTCGGGCAATTACGAGGTGATGCACGGCCGATCGAGCGGTTCTTGGATTTGTTGAACGCAACTCGGAACAGCCGTCAAGACTCGAAAGGCAGACGCAACGACCCCGGGGCACGCGACAACGTTTTAATTAAAGTTGACCGACGAAAACGGTTCCAGGGTGCAGGGGCGAGTCGCTGCTGGTGCCGGTGCGCAAAGTTTACCCAAGACAAAGAAGGAGGAAAAACCAACTCACCGGTTGCTTATGCACCCACAGTTATACACGTCCCGGTAACGTCCGGAATATTAATTACTCGCCCCGGGCCCATTAATTAGTCAAATTACGGCTTGACTTTGATACCTTAAATTTGACCCGCGACAAAATTTTGTAAGCGGTGATGAACGACGGTAATATGAAATAAGTATAGGAACTCGGTGTTTGGACAAGAAAAGTGCTGTTGGGCTAACTCTGTAATTCATGTAATATTATATACCTAGGTATATGTATATTGTACATTAATGTGAATACACGGAACTCGGCAGTTGGTTAATTGTATTTAATTCTGTCAACAATTGGCACGAACGGTATAATCAACGGCTTGTGTGCCATGCAGGCTGTAGGCAGTGGCTCTCGAGAAGTGAAGCATTACTGTATTCATCATCGCGGGTTACATAGACCGGGTGAATGAGTGTAGAGCGAATGAGTTACGAGGGTAGAAAATTTACCAAGTGGGTATTGTGCGAATTGTTGAAATAATTTTATAAACCTGCGGGGAGGGATTTGGCAACACTGGTGGGTGCTATTTTTTTTACATCCCCGGATCGCGTCACCGGTGTCAGTGTGTGTTTGCGTCGCGCGTAATTAATGGTCTCCTATGTAAAGCTGGGACTAATTACACCTGAGTGAGTAAAAATTCAATATGTAAATGAAAACATTTCTGCACATGGCATCGTATCGCCTCCTTCTCTCCGCCCAACCGGTTTTCCCTATGACCGCGTCGTTCGTTAGCACGCGTGCATGGAATGGAAACAAGGAACATGATACAGCGAAGGGGAGGTCGGCTCGACAACCCGGGGACGCCCGGATAAAATTTGACGGGTCAACGGCGACGAAGAGCGTTAACACTCGGCGATAAAAATGATCGAGTTATGGTGCAGGTGGGGTGAACAACGGGACGGGAGTGAGGGTCAATCAACGCAGTTTAATGGCGAAAAAAACGCGCGTGACGGCAGAGAGAAAAAAAAAAGAAAATCACTTATCCCGAATTTTTGCACGTCAAAGGTGATGAGCGTTTCGATGAAAAGAACGGCTCGCCCCGGTCACGGTTCCATTACGCAACAACGCGCGAGACGCCATTTTTTTTTCCCCCGATGAAAGTGAACGCGATTTTCGGCGAGAGGAGATCCGAGGAGAATGTGAAAAATCGTAATATGTCGAGCGGGGTTATCCTGCACAGATGTATACTGTATGAAATAGCCGAAAAGCTGAAGATGAGTTTATTTTATTTTCATACATTTTGAACGAGGGTAAAAATACTAGGGAGCTACGGTGGGATCAAATAAAGAATAATAAAAAATAAGATAAAAGCGTTATTACGGGTGCATGGAACGAGGTAAATCCCGGAGACTCAGCGGGAAGTGGCGGCCATCGGAAGAAGTAGAGGAGGGAGAATGAGATCCCCGAATCCCGGGCCAGTTGCTTGCTTGGGGGTTCGGGGGGTTGGGGGGTGGTCTCTATACCACGGCGAGTGTAACGACGACATTAAATCCGAAGCACTTTCTCTCGGAAATAAGGGGTTTCACGGGAGACGGGGGTGGGGGTGGAGGAGCAAAGCGTGCCTTGCTCTGTTACGCACAGCGTTTCGCAATCTCAAAATATGGGAAGCGACATTGCCGCTTTAAGGTGCAGGTGTGTGTATGCGCGTGAACTTACAACGTCCCCCGCCCCCTCCGTCCTCTGGGAATTTTGACCCAAGGTGCCGCCGAAGTTAAATTAATAACATCTCGCCCCAACCGCGCCGTCGTTCTCCTTTTATTATTGCATTAAACTCCGCGGTTTATAAACCACCGTGCCGGGAAATAAATTAATAATTGAGGGTACACCACGGCCTCGGCATCGCGTCGGCGAAACATCGCCTCGTATTTGTCATAGACGTATCTACGCAACAAGTGTCCTTCTCACTAGTCCCGTCGATGACGGTATCAAGGAGTACAACTTATTATCGGCGAGCGACAAAGGGTGGGTGGTGGGGGTGCGGAAAATAAAATCGGCAAAAAATAAAGTACAAATGACGGGAATGAAGAATTTACATCGTGTGCAGGTACTGCACTCAGATCCTAATCGTAATAAACAGCTACACAAGGGTGAGGGTGAAGGTCTATAACCACCCTGCAGGCGGGCGTTGTTTCAGAGTTCCGCTTCACGCAAGAGCTTGCTAGATTAATAACGACCTGCACGCGGGACAGGATGTGGCAGAGGTAGCTAGCTACTCGTGGCACAAGATTGCGTTCGTTCATGTGAGCCGTGCACGATGCCGGGTACCTTACTTTGTATTCACTGCAATAATGGAAAAACGATGTAGGAATTAGCCAAATATTTTCATTCAATTGACCTACGTTTGGATAACTGGGGAACGACGAGGTATTTGAAATTAAAATACATGACGCAGTGTTGCTGAAAGATGCATTGTCGCGATGAAATGACACTAAATCGGTCAACGGTTCGTCATTTTCCACATGAAAATTCAACGCTCGTTATGGAGTGAACAAAGTGAACGACCGAGGCTGCGAGTCTAGACCCCAATACGCCTCTATACTTCCTCCCGGAGTCAATATACACAAAGTATCTGGGTCGTTCCCTTACGTAAAGGGCATCGAAGGTAACCGGAATCATCTGTTACGAGGCAAATTGACATCGGAGCTTATAAGGGGGGTGGAAAAATGGCCGGAGCTGCTTTTGATTGAGGCTGCCGGTTCCTTGAATTTCCTTCACCCGCAGCAGCACGAAGAATCGTGTAACACGTAACGTCATCCGCAAACGAATTGCACGACTTATAAAACGTTCTTTGACTTCCGGACAAACGCAGCGCGACATGATATCGACAAGAACGAACGAACTGACGCGTGACACGCTACCATATTTTTGTTACGTTACGCATATCTGGAGGGGTGTGTGCGGTTCGAACCCCCAGATTTTTACCGGGACACCCCGCGACTCGTACAGATTTTACGACGCTTCATCGACTCTCCCATACTTCGGGCTAAATTTTCCCCAGATATACAGCGTGAAACGGGGTCGAGTTGAAAACGGATTGGCTCCCGGACGAGACAGATTGACGTTTTAAATTGCCCCCCCCCCCCCTTTGTTTCAGGGTAATTGATTGCGTCCAGGGAAAATATTTCACGTCCGTTCGTCAACTCAATTCCACGGCATTTAATTTCGCGAAAAAATGATAATCCAGAGGAAACACCGCGATCTCGCTCGATCGAATCGCGTTGTCATCGTCACTTTGTAACACAGTGCTTCCCAGGGTCTGTTACGCTCTGTTTGAATTACACCACCGCATACACGCCCGTTCTCAAACACTCGCTACGCATACAATTGTGCCGCGGAATTGATGCGACTTGAGGGTTTCCGCCCGCGTGTATTATCCATAAATATACATGTACATTTCGCTCCTGGAAGAGCAAATACTCCGTAGGGCGCGTGACCTTTGTCACAAACGATCGGAGGCAGGTATGGTTGTTGATTCAAGGAAGGTAGGTGCATCAAAGCAGCCGCGATGTGGATCGTGTTTTAATAATTACAATCGGAGTAGGTACCTACTCTGCGTTCCTCCTGTTTCCGTTGCAAAAGTGGCACACTAATTTTAATCGGTATTTACACGAGGGCTCGACTCTTCTGCCCGCGTTTGACGACGAAATGGATACTGTTAAATTAGAATTAAGCGTTTCCTTTGGCTGGATAAACGTGCAGCGCTTCGTTTCTACCCAAGAACTTTAATCACAGTCATCAATATACGGGTTCGGCGAAACGATCGTTCACGCAAAATTTTACCCCGTGACGAACATAATGCCAGTGAGGTATTGGCCGTATTTTTCTTGCGTTACCTTCATCCGATCAGTTTTCTCTTTCTCTCTTTGACCGGTGAAAATGTATTACACGATTACCCGAACGTGAATAAAGATAAAAGGAAGATGTACCGTCATCTGTTAACGTAGAGAATAAAAAATTTTCGTCTTTCTTGAAAAAAGATGTGAATAAAATGGAAAATAAGAAGCAAGGGGTGGAAAAAGATTGACGCACGTCTGGAACCTCGGCGAAAAGCTTCTTTCTTAGGATTGATATTTATGAACGCACTTCATTTCGGACTATTAATAACAGACGCATAAAATCAATGTAGCTAAGAGGTGAATAAGAATGATGGCGATTAAAAAAAAAAAAAAAAAACAGCATAAAAACAACGTTTAATTTGACCCTTATCCATAATTCAGTTGAACATTTTCCACGCTACATTTTCCGCCTCTGTACCCCGAAGTTAATAACGCAGGGTTGACCGGAGGAAATTGGAAAAGCGTTGCCGTAAGAACGAGCAAACAAATAATTACATCAGACTTTCGTCTCATGCTAGGGGGGTTGCTTCGTAGGTAGGCAAAACACCAACATCGACACCGACGTCAACGGTGAGATGCGAATGTCGCGTGTCGTTTATCGTCACCTCACCCGCCAAGGCACAGAGCTTTTTGAGAGAGGTTCAAGCCTGAGGCCATCTTACTCTCCTCGGTATTCACGAGGGTACAAACGGACGGTTTTTCCTTGAGCTAATCCTGCTCTTAAATTTGTACGGGTTTTATTCATCCCCTTCCCGACGTTCCTCTCATACCATCTTAATCGCCCCTTTTCCACAAGAGAAAAGGTAAGAAAAGGCAGAGAAGCGCAACTCAATTGGTTCGTTACTTTGTACAATTTAAATAAAAAGGGGAGTTTACCGTTTCGTATATTACAGGTGTACGATACGCGTGGTCGTGTAACGAGAATTCGAATTCATTCTTCCTTTCTTTCTTTTTACTCTCGAAGGTTTTGCATATCCTCTCTCCCTCTCTCTCTTGCTTTTTTACCTCGCTCTTATACCACGCCAATCCCTGCCCCGAGTTTGAAGTAATTAAATATACGCGATATGTTAATTACCGGGGAATACATTACGCGCAAGAGGGGCTCGCGGTGCTTCGGCTTCAACCACGGTGTGCGGCTCTCGTGACTGCCGAAGGTGGGAGCGGCTGCCCCCCGTTCTCCAGGTGGGCGGCGGTTGCGGTGGTGGCCTACCTGCCGCATCGACCGCAGAAACTCTACAATGCCCCTCGTGCCGCATCCAGCATTAGGAGAAGCCTGAACTTAGTCGATCGCCCGAGAGCGAGTTGGCAAACTTGGCCGTGGCCGTACCATTCCTCATATTATCGACTAGCGAGTCGTTGGTCTACGGCCCCGTTATATGCACGGTGTAAATCGTCATCCCGTGTATCTCTCGACCACCGTAGGGCTCGCCCGGCGACCAACTTCGTCCATCACCAAAGATCCCGGAACTCGGAGATCTACCGACGTCGGGACTCGGGGCAGGAAACCTTATCGAGTGCGGTGAAACCGAGGAGAACCGGGAACTCCGTCCTGACCCCGGGAACTGTAGCCAACACGCATCGTTCTAGCGGATCAGTGTAAACCCGGAAATACGTCCTCGATGAATCGAGACTGGAAACTCGAAGCGGGGAACTTGGAATGTAGGGGACAAAGGGGACGCGATACTTTTATTCGTCGAACAGACACGTCAAATAAGCCTTGCTCTTTTTTCACCCCCCTTCCTCCACCCCATCCCCCTGAAAGTGAAGACAGGTTTGCGGAACAAGCGTTGAGGCGCGACTCTCGGTGGACAAGAGCTGGCTTTAGGCTCGATTATCCAGAGGTTCAGGAATCGAGGAATCAGTGTAAGGGATTCGGAAGCTACAACGCCCGGTCCCCATTAGGGGATAAGTCAGGGTGCTGGCGGGACGTTGCGGGCGAAGCGGAGGCGGGAGGTAGAGAGATTGGTGGCTAGGATGGGCATCTCAGTTTCGGGCTTCTAGTTTTGTTGTTCTTGAGAAGGTCATTCCGGAAATCCGAGGAAATAGCCCCAAGTTCCCAAGGATGTATATCCTCGGTGTAAAACGGCGTGGAGATAGATAGAGAAATGGAGAGAGCGGAAAACAACTCCGGTGTATAATTTGTCACGGCGGTGAGAGACGGAGACAGAGAAAAAGAGAGAGAGAGACGGAGTATTTAACGCTCGGTATAACCGGTATTTACCTTACTTCCTTGCACGGGGTTGAAATCGGGCGACAAAAGCGAGTGTACGTACACCTAGACCATCGTAGATACATCACCATGCGAACGCGAACACGGACGTACGATATTTATGCATATATGCGAACGAGTGCAGGGTACTCAAGTTTTTGCGATCGTTAAAGGAATGTTCAAGTTTTCCAGTTCTACGCGGCACCAAACGAAGATTGTAAACCGTTCCGGCAACGACCCGCGGAGTCGTTAGGGGTGCCACACTGATGACGGTGTAAAAAAAGCAGCCGATGGGGTAGGAACAGAGTTGAAATATACAAATTCGTAGAGGGTAGAAGAGTGTTGGAGCGCCGTGTGGAAAATGTCTGCGCGCATAAATCGGGAGTGTCGGCGTATCGCGGCCGTTTGATCAGGGGTAATTTTGTCGGATCATATGATTTATATCTTTCTATAACTTGGTGCCGCGAAGAGCGACCTGACGAAACGCCGTTCGAATATTTTCTTTCCCCGCGAACGCGATGGTCCTATTGATTCGTTTCCCTCAAAGGAGTCTCGTGGCTTCCAAGGCAGGGGAGGAGGCGAGGTCAATAATATCAGTTCGATCGGACGACGAGCAGGCACGACAAAAAAGTTAATGGTGCCAAGTCCTGATCGAAGGCTAAACCGTACACGGTACAGAACCGACAATATCACCGATGCCCACCTACCACGGAGAAAGCGGCTCTGGTGGAGAAGAAAGTTCTTTCGAGCTCAATACTTCAATTCAAATTGACCATTCTACTGCCGACATAAAGGCAAGCCTTTTATTCGATCGAGCTCAAGCGATGGCTGCCGGCTGGCTATAGCTGGGACATCGAGATTTGATATCACTCGCCGACCGAACGACGTCGCTCGACGAACCAAAGTCCGTCAAAATCCCGGCACTCGCGACGTAACGACGAAGGTGCGATTCATTGGTGAACAAGAACGAAACCCTTGGTTTCCTCGGCGAAACCTGAACTCCTCTGGATGTTCAGGCAAAGGTTACAGACCGCAGCTACTCCTGCAATTTGGAACGATAACTCGTGAAAGGGGCAGGCACGTCATCCTGCGCTGGATAGACACGTAGCCGAACGTGTTGGTGCGGCGCACTTTGCACTTTCGCAACCCCGATATGCCAAAGTAGTCTTATTTCCGCACTTTATCGGCGGAGTGCAAACGCGGCCGGAGGCCAGGCGGCGTCACTTATTCGCCGCACACTCTTTCGGGACTCGGGGTGTGTTCGACCTGCAACGCCGTAGGCGCAAGATAAGCGACGACATCGACCCCCGCGGAAAAGGGAAAGGGTCCCAGTTTTCGTCCAGTCGGAACGACGAAACGATTCCGAGATGCACAGAGTTTATTCCAGCGAAACGCCGTGCGGGAAATGGAACGACTGTTTTCTGCATCGTGGCGTATGCAGTTGCTCGAATATCCCTCCCTATAACTCGAGGCCTGCAGACAGTCGCCGCTGCCAGGTCAGGTCGCAATCTCGCGGTTCGGCACCTGCGCATTACCATTTCATTCCGCCGAACGTCATCCCGTCGAATCCCGGTCGACTGGATTTGTGCAACGAGCTTTTTGGAAGTCGAATTCCGATTACAGCCTGCACTCCAAGTCGTTTACAGTGGACTCGAAATAACTTGCCCATTTGTTTTCCGCGTACCTACCTATAACGCAAACCCGGTTGCGAATCGAATTATATGTATACTCTATATCCATCAGTCAATTGCAAACGGAAGCGGGTTAAATTGTGAACTCAAATTATCGACTGATGGAAGTTCGGTTTAGGGTTGAGCCTCGCGAAGTTTCTGAACCCCATGAGCCTAACTCCTCCGTTGCGTTTCATTGTCAAGTATAGATGTAGGTATGGTTTCTCTTTCTCTCTCTGTCAATGATGCTGAGCTTGCCTCTTTTTCTTTATTCCTTTTCCTTTCTCCCCACTTTCACCTCCATCCCTTCATCCTCTTTTTTTTACGAACGTGTGTAGACTCGGGCCTAAGCACACTCCGTTAATGTTTTACGCGCGGCACATTTGCGGAGCTGATTACCCCCTTGCCAAATGAATTCCACGCCAGGGAATATAAACATTAGCGATCCCTACCCCGGCGAGAACGGACGCCACAGTTTTTTTTTTCCCGTCCATTTCTCTCTATTTGTTTTATTTTTCCCATTTTTCTTTTCTTTTTTATCCTCGCCAGAAAACACTGGTTTTATACGATTTTCGTTATTTTATGAATCTGACACATGTCAGATTTTACACGAACGACGACGATGCCGCCGCTCTTTCCTCCGATCGCAGTCACACTGTGTCAAATAATACAGAAACTGCGGACGATGGGCATTACAGACTCGCAATCAGCCGTATTACGGATAAGACGGGAGGATATTTTAGCAAAACTTTACCTTTAATTGATACTAAAGGAGCGACGGATACATGGCAGTTGGGTGGGTAGGGTAGGGTAGGGTAGGGTAGGGTAGGGTAATAGTAGCCCGGATATAATACAGAAATTATTGGAAAAGTTAAAAGTATAAGTTAGTTGGCAAGTTATGAATGGTTAAATATGATAATGGCCAAGTATACAATGGCCGTACCAACCAACCCGCCTACCCCCAACTCCTTTTTCTTCTTCCTCTTCTTCTTCTTCTTCTTCTTCTTCTTCTTCTTTTTCTTCTTATTCATTTTTTCCTCTCGGGGTATTGGAATTGAAAAATCTTTAACGTTATCGAAGAAAGTAACTAAGTGCATCTATATAGAAAATTGGTAAACGATCAAACAGCCCGGTCAGGTAATATTGGATGCTCATTTTCCTGCAGGGTCTAGACCAAAGAACCGCCCACTCACAAGCCGAACTCAACCCCTTGCGAGTTAGCTCGAGACTATAGAATTCATTAAACCTTTCGCATGTCTTACGAAATAACGTATACAACATACATTATAACCCCCGCACGTGCGAATAGGTAAAGGTATGGATATAATAATGTATCTACTTATCGAAAGAGCCCCCTCCCCCCCCGATGTGTGTGTCTAAATTAAATTCGTCCGCTCGTTCCGACTGATGCAGGTATGTTATACGGGGCGTAAAATACACACGCGTATCACTCCCTCGAACTTTTATTTACCCGCGGGAAATTACCATTTTAAGTATCCGCCACCCCGTGCCGCGGTGGGGCTGTGAATCGGTGACCCTGCAAGCACTAGCTTCCCCTCGCTCTGAAATGGCCGATAATTGCAGTTATGAACGACAAATGATCCGATACGATTAGTGGAATCCATCAAACGAATATACGTCAGTTTGGAGCATTGATTTTGGTAATTACGGACGGTCATTTTTCTTATTTTTAATTTTTATTCTTTTTCATTGTTGTTTCATGGAGCCATTTTTTTCGGTAATGGACACACGTATATCGACGTGACGCACGTGTTTAGCAAGTTCCAATATTCTCGCCACGTAGTTGAACAGAGTCAGAGATACTTCCGATTACTTTTTCAACTATTCTCCCGAAACTATTTAAGAATTCCAGAAGCGGCGAGTCCGCCGTAGAAGGACTAAGAGGGTGAGGGGGAGGAGGAAGGAGAGGAGAAGGGGTCGGTGCACAAAGGCGTAGTGTAATCTTTGCATCTTCTCTGAACGTTATTTAGCCGGAGGGAATTGCAATTGCTAACAAAGGCCGAGCAGTTTTACCCCGTTGCTGTAGTAATAACAGCACAAACACACAAACGCGCACATGCCCGGAGAAAAAACGTGGATTTATCTTCGCATAGAAAAAAGGATTCCACGGCTGGTACTCCGCAGGCAAAAACCGGTAGAAAAATACATTCTCTTATCGCATCCTCGCGGCAGTGAACGGGGCGCCTCTTCTGAACCCGGTCATTGATCGAAGGTCATTTAATCATGAAAGGAATGATCCATCCCTCGGTGACTGTACGTCTTGTTGTTCGTGCACTGAGCGCGGTCGCAAACGACTTTCGAGATTAGTCGTCCACTGCTCACGGAGCACTGATCGTCAGAGAGCAAACAGCGGGCCGCGAGGATTTAGCGTCCGTTCGAGGTTGACGGTGGCTCTTTGGCGCCGAAGCTCGACTGGACGGAGAAAGGATTCGAGCTTATAATATCCAGCTCGGCCATTAGAGCTGCCCGCAACCAGCGCCGCGTCGGCGGTTCATTGTTATCATTCATCATCATTATCGGCGTTCTTATAAATAGACACCGGCTCGCGGCTAACAATCTCCCTCCTCCTCGTCCTTCTTCTCGCGGCACATCGTTGCACCACCTCCAGACTTCACTTATCTTCGGCTAGGGTCAGACCGTGAATTAAACGCATGACCGCACGATTTCACCGCCAGTCATGAGTCGACCAGCGAAATATCATACCCGTCCAGGAATCATCAATCATGCCCAGTTTATACAATCGGTCGGGTGAAATAGTTGGACGTCCTCTCCTTGTCACGCGTCGTTAGCTCGTCGGGAAAATTCAACTCGCCCCTAACACCCGTTTCCCAATTCGGAAAGGTAAGCAATTTGCTCACAACGGAAAGCCAACCTTCGTTCCGACTTGTCGAGTACCGATCGTACGTTTCGTGCCGTGGACACGAACTGGAACGGCAATTATACCATTCAACGCCAATTCTATCCACAATTGTCGAGATGTCAACGGCAGTCATTCGTGGAAAAATCAGTAGGTTAACCGGACGTTTTCAGCAATATAGTATCGATGGCACTGGTAAGAGCTTATATAGGTAACTGTACGAAAGAACATTTGCCAAGGAAACATTTCACCATATTTTGAAACAGCTGTATACGTTCAGAAATAATGCAAACGCGTGAAGTTAATTGGATTTATAATTCTTGGTTTACACTGCAGAATATTGGCGTGCAAAAACTGGATAATCCGGGCGAACACATTGGTTCTGGGATTACGCACGAACAACGCATCAACCTACCGGTAGGTACAATGTGAACAAGTCCCGACCGAAGGTATCGTTATCGTGGTTAAAAAACAACGAGGTGAGAGGTAATTTCATAATAATTGCGTGCATATATATACACATGTAAGCTATTGCGTGATTCGCGTGACCGTAGCGCATTGTCTGGATTAAAATAAATGTGATAATAAAAGGGCACCACCACGGCCACCAGTGGGTATCAGAAACAGCAGGTGTGCACAAGGGATTTCAAAGGTCTGGGAGTAGAGTAGAGATTATATAACGGGAGAACTCTACTGAAAAGCAAACAATTGAATATCGCGCGGTGCCCCGATCGACAAATTCTATTCAAACGCCGCTCCCTTCTTCTCCCCCGTTTTCATCCCTTCAGAGGTTGTAAGTTTTCTTCGAGCCAAACTTTCGTCATAAATAAAGATGGGAGGTATCCATGGAATCTAGGGGCTACGCGGCGCTGCAGAATCTCGGAGCGTGCAAACAAATTATACAGTTTGCTCACCGCTAACGAGATTGCTCCCTCCCTCGTCCTTCTCCTCCTCCTCCTCGTCCTCCTCTTCCTCCGCCTTAACCTTCACCAAATTGCTCAACTTGATCAGCTCTCATACGAATATAGGTACATGTATTATACGCGTCCGGACCGATGATACCCCCTTTTCTCTCTCTTCATTTCAATGATGCTCAACGTGATGAAGTATTTACCCAATCTTCAATAATCTTATATACGTTATATCGAGAATTTTCGTAACAGTTTGTTCAAGTACGTTTGATTCACTGCCAGGTTAGACGATCATTTCGCACTTAAATAGATCCACGTACCTGTTTTACGTTCAACCGATACTTTGGTACACTTGAACGACCAATTTGATCGCCCTCTAAAGCGTAGTCAAACTGCACCATCGACCTGACCGTCTGACAGGATCAATTGTTAGAACATGAACTCAGCTATAAGTGATGCAAAATTGACTTATTCCACGACTGCTCGTTCTTCAAAGACTACAGGTTTGATGTTCACGATCCCAACGATACAAACGTTACGAATGATCATTTTCTCTGTCACTGCAAAGTCAGTTTTTCCCTCGTGAGACGGTCGTGAAAGTGACGTCGGTACGTTACAGAAAAAATAGATAAAAAGAAAAAAGGAAAGTATGAAAGATGCGTATCCTCGATAATTCAAGAGCGAATTGGGACTCGCCTTTCCTTCCAATCCTCGCCTCGCTACCAGGCGAACGGGAGCCTTAACGGTGTATATTACAGGCAACTGACACCTCGGGCGATAACCACGTTAACTCTGCACTGCCACACGCAGGAAGATGAGGTAGAAGGCTGAGGGTAGAGCGGGCAATGGCTGACTCGACACCGCACAGGTGCCCCTGGGGGACTCGTGTTTGGCTATTAATATGGATACCATGTCGATACACACCTGCTGGCTTCCCCGAGCGAGAGAGCCTTACTTACGATTAGACACGCGGGTTACGCTTGTACCTGTGTGTGGTTCAGGAGGATCGGGAGGAACGCGAAGGAAATTTGTGAACGTCACAATTTCATACTGAAACGAGACTCTATGTCTCGAGTTGTCTGAGATATTGGCCAAGATATTGAGGAGGGAATCCCGACACCGAGGTCATAATTGCCGGTCGATACGACTTTGAAAAGGCGAGATTCGATTGGCTGACACGAAGCCGCACCGCAACGTCGTCCAAATGTATCGATGCAAGAAGGTATAAATGGAAGCTACGCCGAGTGTTCAATAAAGCCTGTCTACCGTCTGGTGGATGTTTACAACTTTTCGAGATCCCTCAACGATGTAGTACGTAAGTAATCCGCGATGGCGCACGTCGAAAGGATTGCATATAAACTTTTCAAATAAGACCGTGTTCAATAAATCAGAAACGCCTTGAGCTGCTCAGCTTCCTCTCTCCTTTGCTCCGGTATATTCCTAGAAGTCTGATATTGTGAAGAGTATATTACGCACGCGAGGAGCCCGCCGAACTTCGGCGACTTGGTACACAAGACGTTACACACAACTTTTGCGAAACCACCCGCTTCGTCCTCCACCAATACTGTCTACAGTTATAAGCCACCGAACACGAACGCGACTTTCGTTATGTAAATATTACTCGCGCGTGAGTCTATGATACGTAGAACTTACGCTTGCACCACGAAAACTGGGGGTAAGAAAGGGGAAGCACGAAGAATTAAGGGTTACGAATTATCCCGCTACCTCCGAACCGATTCGCGAAATTTTTGAAAAATTTTTATCCGTCACACGCGGTTTCAGTTCCCACGTATTCGTACACACACCGTCACTGAGAAAATAAATTTTAACCCACCGCCCTTCGACCGAATCGCTCGAGAATTCCGCGACATAACAAAGTTGATGTATCGAAAAAAATTTATCGTGGAGGATTTGGCAGAGAAGGAAAGAACGTACAGGGGAGGCAGGGGGGGGGGGGGTTGAAAAAGGAAACAAAAAATCACGCCCACGAAAAAACGACTAAAATGGTTCACGCGAATCGCGGTGCGGTGCGGTAGCCCTGCTATAAACCGCGGCGTAACGTACCTTCTAATTTAGCCCCGTTGCCTCAACCCATTGAACAACAATTCTGCACCCACCCGGCGTTCTTCTCCTCTTTTTCCTAACCACGACGACTAAGTTATAAGTGAGCGAAATAACAATAAAAATGAAAATGAAACGCGGTGTTTCACCGAACCGTGTTGTATACACTTTATACACCGCGTTAAAGCAGGAACTAAATTTTCCTCCTTTTATTTATATAAGCGGACGCAATGGCGGAAGTTCCTACCACCCCCGTGTAAATACTTCACGGTATTCGACAAATTGTTTGTCGCCCTCCCCGGACGCTCTTCTTTCTTCTTCTTTTCGCGTTAAAAACACCGCGGAGCCGAAGAAAGAGACAATTATAACGGATAATTAGAGCTCCGTCGAGTTTCGCGGATGCCCAACACGCCACGGGACGATCGACGATCCTATCTTTGGGTCTCGACCGATCATAGACAAAGGGTCCGTATTATATTCTCATTTAGCGGCATACCCGAAGCGATGGATCACCTGTATGAAAGTGCTTTGTTACGAGGCCCCTTCGGCCGGTTAAATTTCACCGGGAGAAAGATCGGTCCGGGACGAAGATCAGTGGCGGTCGAACCTCGAGACGTATCATATGTCTTCGGAACGACCTCAAGTTAGCCCCGAAGCTCGGACTCTTCTTCTCGGTCCGACGTAGAGTCTCAAAAAAAAAAGAAAGAAAAAGAACCGTCGCCGTCCTCTTCGCCATTTCGAGATTATTTTCACACTTTTTCCAATGTTTTCTTTTCTTTCCTTTACCCCCCTTTTCTTTTTACCTTGCCAAAGTTTGAATCCGACCTCGCTTTTATTCGCCCGCGAAATTAGATGCTGGAAGCGTGCGAAACTGACCTCCTCGTTTCACCCCCGTGTTTCTTATCGCTAATTTTCTCCTTCTTTCTCCCGCCGTTTATTTCAGCGAAATGGTCGAACGCCCGGTTGCAACCGGGAATTTTCTAGCCCTGTTATTCTCGACCCTACCATCGCATCCCAAAACCGACCGACCGAGCGACCGAACCACCCACCCCCTGCACAGCCCTGGTGTGCTACCTTAGCTTTGCTTCCGTCTTGTGCCCCGGAAAACCCCCGAAAGATTTACGACGGGCTCTCAATAGCTTCGAACAGCCGTTGGAATGGTGTCAAGCCCCGGGTAAATTGTAGATATTTTTTTTCGGTCCAACACCCGTATAAGCTGCTAGATGTTAAAACGAATCGTGCGAACCCTGGGTTTTGTTTCGATGAGATGAGAGACGAGCTGAACCGACGTTGCAAAATATCTAAACTAGAAAAGGATACGCTCGGTCATAATTCCCCCTCGTCTAACCTCGAGAGGTGAAACTGCGAGCAAAGCTAAACACACCGAGGGGGCCACCGGTATCCGGATGTAAGCTTGGGCGAAAGGAAGAAAAAGTCGACGGTCACGAGTCGATTGTGCAAACAGCGGGGACGATAACAAAAGACAAACTTTGACGCTCGCGGTTTTCACCCACCGCCACTCTCCACTCACCTTTTATTTCCTGCAGACACAGCTATGGCCCACTAACTCGGTCAGGTCTGGCTCTCTCGTGGTTGATCCTGCAATAATAAACCTCGGGGTAAATAAAATAAAAGCCATAATGCGAAAGGGAAAAGAAGGAGGTGAGAAAGAAAAAAGAAGAATGGTGAAACAAACCGAAAGAAATACAGAAGCACGGGCCAAAGTTCGTAACCGAATCACAAGACCCGAAAAAGCGATGACTGACTCCGAAGTAATCAAACTCGAGTCGCCAATCAGACGATACCTCAAACACATCGCGCGTCACGTCTCCGACGAATTCGCCCGTTCCGAAGAATCGTCCGGATCACAGTCGATTTCCGGACAGGAGTTTGAAACGTGATGATACCCGCGTTGTTGTATTGTTGTAATTAATAAACACCGGCACTTGACACTCGCAGAGTGCTCCGAACGTCAAACAGCAAATACGAGAGAAACACAACAGTCTGGAAATATTTAGAGAGACCAAATCGAGGTACCTTGTATCGGGGAATAACAGTAAAAGCGGCAATGGCTGAAAGGATTGCGTTGGGTTCCGCAGACCAGAGTAAAAGTGGATCGAACACTCGTTTGATTAGAGCGCTCATTCCGAGTTCGAAGGAATTGAAACGGTCTGCTCGACGCCATCGTCGTTCGGGTCGGTTTGATATCGGATTGTTCGAACGACGTAATCAGGCCGCCTAACTGGAGCTGGTGGACGACTCGAAGAAACGCAGTAACAGGGCCCAGGGCACGCGTTTAA
This sequence comes from Neodiprion virginianus, assembly GCF_021901495.1. Lineage (NCBI taxonomy): Eukaryota > Metazoa > Arthropoda > Insecta > Hymenoptera > Diprionidae > Neodiprion > Neodiprion virginianus. The sequence continues at coordinate 1,414,316 of NC_060882.1, forward strand.
AGGTCTTCCGCCCCTAATTTGTTCGGGAATAAACGATGGCAGTCCATTCGCGACGGGAGGACCGTCAAAGAGTCGGACAAAGAAACCTCCTCGGGGAATGAAGAGCTCGGGCCGCGGACACCGAGTGCTAGATTTCCGTTTCAAGATATGCAAAAACAAGGTAATGGTATTCCGGGATAACGAAGGGCGCATCAATCACGCCGTGAAATCCAAGGTTAATTGCCACGGCCGGGAAGTCGTATCTGGGAATATACGTGGAAATTCGCGTTAGTTGCTCGAGGCATCTGCAGTACCCTCCCCTATAAATTCAGGCCCGTGTTAAGGGGCGAAAATTTTTGCTCAAGATAGGCCTGCACCCGGGTATTTTGCGCATACCAACGGTGCCTGGGGGGTCTAGGTCCCTCGGTTCATCAGCCGGCGCATCCATCTACCGGGGCTGAGACAAATTAAATGTCCGGAATAGAAGCGAGGGTTGATGTCGGGGCAAGCTCAGCGGGCGGTTTGACTCCGGCCGGGGTTAAAAAGGGTAGTTCGCGGATTATGCATGTAGGAATGGGAGAAACGACGTGGGATGCGAGGCGCGCGGCTACGAGGCTGGGAAAATTCTGGCCAAGGCTTACAAGACACTTTCAGAGAAACCCCTTAATGTTTCTTCTTTGACGCCTTTCTTTGGGCCGCCTGCTGAAACCCTGCGGAGTAGTAACCCACGCGAAAATTACACCCTCGCAATCGTTTCTCTCTACGAATTACACGACACACGGATCTCGCCGTGCGAGATGCGAAGACCTTGGTTGATCAGGATAAACGAGCAACGTCGATTCATTCAAGCCAACATCGGAGGGGAACCAGTGCGGGATGATCTTCGAGGTGTTATTTGTCGATTGGAGGGTCAAAGCGATCCGGCGATAATGTTCGATCTCTGAATTCACACAGAAGCTCGAACTTGCGACCGCTCGACGTGGACAATTCGAAAATTTGTCGGGCTTCCGCGGGGTCTGAGCGCGAAACGAGTGACCGTGACGAGATTCGAGATTGAACTTGTTACGCTGTTTCAATACGCCTTGACACGAGTTACGTAAGACCGAGATCCGTAACGCTGTCACCAAAGTTTGGCTACGGTCGGGTGGATATTCCCGAGTTTCCCCGTAGGGTTTCCGCCCTCGTCCTGCGTGTCAGGGATCGTCCTACCGTCCTCGCGTTTCTCGAACAGATGCTCACTCCTCGGAACCACTTGATCCGCTTCACGGAAAAGACAGATAGCACCAAGCAGACAAGTGAACATTTATAATGCACGCTGCTCTTGGCTGCAAATTTATTTAGATGTAAGCCTTCTTATATGCCATCCTCGGGACGAAGATCCGCGGTAAGCCAGCCGAGCGGCTTACCTCTGATTTATCCGAAATTCATGGATTTCGAGTTAAAAGTTCACTCCGGGGTTCCAAGCCTCTCGTTCCTCTCTCGTTGCAGCCGGTAACGGGCGCTGAATTTTCCCAACAACGACGCGCTGGCTAACCAAGGTGAGTTCGTTCCCTCGCACTTCGCAACTACTGTACTCTAAGCGTGTGGCGTACGCGGGGATAAACGCTCTCTAGCGGAAATGGCCGATCGCAGCTAAAAGCAGATTTGGATCGCTACACGCTCTTCGAACTTCAAACTTGAAGCTCAACGCTTTCAGCTTACCATCGACATTTTGGACTTTCATTTATTTCGTAAGGTTGATACGAAGCAAACGAAAAAAAAAAAAAAAAAAAAAAAAAGATAAAGAAAAACCTCGAACGTGAATTTTGCCAGTCCTCTATATTCCAGTTGGGGAAGTAAGGCTTGCGTAACTTATTTACCGATCGTTTCAAAACGGAAGAATGAGTAGCGAGCTCCGCAGTGAGATTGTCTGACGAAAAGCAAAAAAAAATCGAATACACCGAGTTGCCGGTGAGTCTGTATCGCTCCTTAATCAGACGCGGAAAATTGCTTTTGCAATCAAGGGGGCGTAAGGAGACGTTAGGCGGTAGAGGGTGAAAACCGCGTTGCGAGAGAACCTCGAGGAGGGAACGTGCCTCGATTCGTGTACCGGGTACGGTATACGGTATACGGTATATATACGTGGATGAACATTTGCGAAACGTTTGTAGAGGAGAAGCGGCGAGACGAGATCTGGTATTCCTTTTCAAAGGCGAACTTCATCCACTCCATTGCTCTCTCAGGCGGCTGATCCAATCTGGTCTAACTTAGCAGAGACGGGCGTTAGACGTAACAATTTTTAATTAATTAAGGAGACGGCGGTGCCACGTGCGGTAGGAAATTCCCGTTAATGAGTTCGCTCCTTGCAGGGATCTTGGGTCAGATCCTTCCAGGGGCCGAGTTCGGGCAGCGCGAGGCGAGAAGGCGGGGGTGAATAATTGTATTCCGAAAGAGGGTGGGAGAATAAAGGCGCCAGGATCCGTGGGGAAAAATACACACGGCGCGGTGGCGCAGAAACGCGTACGTCCCATTGTTTTGAGAAACCCGGACACGATTATTCCAAGATGGCTGAAATCCAGAGCCCTCCTCGCCTCCGGCAGATGATAACCGCAGGCACTCGATCCCTCGGCGAGAAAGCACGCGTCGCCCCAACGGCGCGCTCCGCGAAGCGACATGAATAAATCTGTCGCGATTCAATCACATTTTGAAAACGGTGCACCCGTGACCGGAATCGGAAAGCCAGGCGGCACCTCGGTCGGGTCGAGAGGCAGCCGCCGTGTAAGTGACCCGGCCTTTGCCCCGGGGATTTGGCGCGCTAATTCGAGCCGGAAGCCGAGGCCAACCCTTCCGTCGGTCCCTGGGCGTCGGACGCCGGCAGGCGGGCATCTTCGCGTTGGAAGTGTCCGGCGGCCGGGTGATCCGTGAGTGCAAATCCGTGAAAAAACTCCTCGCAACACAGCCTGCAGCCGGTATACGCGGTCCCTCGAGTTCTCGGAGAACGCGACGCCCCCTCGAATTTGCATAATTAGGGCTGCAAAGGTCCACGTCTCGCTTCCGGGTCTCAGACACAGCCGGCACTCACTCGCGTGCTCCGCTGTATTTCATTACCACCTTTTCCGTGACCCGCGGCACGAGAGACCCATTTCTTTTTCCCGACGACCCGGTCAATGCCCGTTAAATCGGGACTCGGACTCGGGAAACGTTCATACCTTCTCTCGATACACTCGATTGCCGCTGCCTCTGTGGACGGGCTGCTTTTCGCGGATTTCGAGAGGTTCCTCAAGACTCGACGATCGTTGCACGCGTTCCGGAAGCCCGTTTCCTTCACAGGGTGTTGATTCTTCCAAATCATCTCAAGTATCGGTGATCCTCTTTCGCGCGAAATCTCTCGCGTAATAACCGCGACGATAATTCGTCTTCGAGCCGAACGAATTCTCACGCTTGACGCGCGTATATTCGGAAACGATTTAGTCCTCGCTTGAGTCTGAGGATTAAGTGTGTTTGCTCGGGGCTTTTTTGCTCGAGTGAGTATGTGGGTGCAAGGATCGGCGCGTTGGTAAGGGAGAATCCACAGCTTGAAAGCACTTTTTGTACACAGGCATCCGCGGCGGTACGTGAGAGTGAAGGCGCGGTGCCGTGCGTTATAATAACGTACGAGATCGTAAGCCCTTGCCTCTTTGCACAAAGATTTGCAACTCCGATGTAGACGGGCAAGTACCGAGGTGTTCAAAATTGGTCCTCTACGCACGCGTTATTTTCGTCTCGCGCATAGAGGCTTTTTCGTCACTCGGGCTTATTTTGGCTTATCTTGAATTTTTCCCCGTCTGTTACGCAGCTTTTTTTTTCTTTTATTTTTGCTTGCCAAGCTTGTTCTCCGACTATTTCACGATTTCAGCCCTCGTTTCTTCTCCACAAGGCTCGAGAGAGACGACCCGCGGAAGAACTAGAAATTCAATTTTTCAACAATGTCGGATGTTTTTTGTTTCAAAATACCGGCATTTTTTTCCCGCGAATATTCTGTCCTATCAAAATTACATGTGCAGCTGGTATAATTTCAGGGCAGAGTCGTGAGGTGGTGACCCATTAAAAAGGCGATACATTCTCGGTTGCAGTCGCGCTAATGTGTAGGGGGGGGGGGGGGGGGGGGCCCGATAAGGCTTCGGGCGAAACGCTGGGTGATTTTCTTTTTTCAGCACTTTTGGACTATTAGTAATATTTATAACCGGCCATTTCGTGCGTCCTCCCCGCCCACCCACCACAACTGCGAGCCACGCTAATTGCACCTGTTCCTGAAAATCATTATTATATTACATACATTCTCAGACCGGGTTGCAGCGGCAACGCGACGTGGTGAAAATTTGAGGTAGTGAAATTGTAAAAAATGACCCACAATTAACATCCGCGTTGCAGGGATTAATGCGAAGCATGTAGCACTGTTCGGCTGGGAAATTTTTTGTTGAACCGGAGAACGACGAAAGAGAAGAAAAGCGGGTCGATCCTCGATCGGGCTGAAAAAATCTGCGGGCAATATCCGCAGCCCGTTGCCAAACGCCGTCGTGGAAACTAATCTGATTAAAGGGAAGGACTGCGAAGGTATTCCCATAACTTCCCTGATTATCGCTGCCGCGAAGTCTATTTAATTGCAGATACGACGACGACGACGAGAACGACGACAGCTCCTGTCCCCACATGTCGTCGACGTCGACGTCGGTGCCGCTCGGCGTTACGACTTTCCCAAGTCCGTACGGACGGTGGTTCGTCGTTCCTTGGAGCAAGACTTCATGCCACCGGTCGGGAGTTTAACGGCAGAGCTGCACGGCACCGTGAAAATTACATTCCAAATATAATGATACCCGCCCGTTTATATTGCTCGGAGGACGAGGACGAGGACGAGGACGAGGAGTGTTACGCGAAAGTAAAATCTGACCGGAGGGGTATAATACGTCTAGGCGTGAAAGAGCTTTTCACAATTCGTCAAGCGGTATCTTTCCGCGTCGATTCATGGAGACAAAGTTTATTACGCAGACGACGAGGAGGGGTTTTTGTCGCCGATGAAAATTCGGTGTGAGATATTAAATTATTACACCCTACACCTTGAGCTTAGCATCAATTCCGACCCTCTCGTGTAGAAGTTACATTATACGTATTGCAGAAGCACGAAGCATAAACGGCGCCAGATGGGTTTACATCGGAGTGAATAAACGCCGAGTTTTCACCCCGCATTCTCCGGCAAGTAGGTGTCGTTAAATCGGTGCTCCGACAAAAACCCTCTTCCTTTCTCTGAAAATGAATGTCTATAACCCACCGCTAAACTTTCAACCGAGGCGAGGTTAATCCGAGTGCAGAATTTTCCATACGAAGGAGGAAGACCAAACTTGGGATACCTACTCGACGGTCGAGGGGGGCGATTTGAGAGATTTTATTAATCGTTCGGTTCTCTCTCGACGAGAGGTAGTAGTAAAACTTTTTTTCTTTCTTTTTTTGCAAATCCCTGCAAGCTCAGTGCGGCAAACGGGAAAAGTTCGAAACGGATACGCTGGGAGGGTGGGTAGGCAGGAAAGAAAAGAGAATAAATTGATTTCCAGCTAAGGAAAATCTTGCGCGGGGAGGCACGAGAGGTCAAGAAAAGACAAAAAGAAATAGAATGGCAAATAAGGCCCTGGAGAAAAACAAACCATTATTTCAGGTCACCCGAACTTTAACTGCCTTCCGATTCGCGTCAAGCTCCGTCGTTTCGCCGTAGAAGCGGCCGGCGGAATTGGCGAGATTTGATTTTCCTCGAGCTGTCCGAAAAAAAATTCCTCCACGCGATCAACGACGAGCGAGATTTCACGGGGTTAGATACCGTCGTCTTGGCTTCCGCTTGAAAAACGGGATACTCGCCGCGGGTCCCAGGACGACGGGCAGTCGGAAATGAGAATTCCCGTAGGACTTGTGTTACCACCGGTAAGCAAGGGACGGCACGGCGTCACTGAAATTAGGATAAAAATTTCCCTCCGCTCGAGGCAGTAGCGACAGGGTCGAGTTAGCATCGATGATCCAGGCTGACGATGAGCCGAGGGCTTGGTTAACGCCGATAGAATCGATTTCATTCGGAGAAGAAGGAAGCACGCAGCCGGATGGGTGTTTATTCAGGAACCTAGGCTACGGTCTCGAGAAGATGGTGGTTGAGATTGAAACCGAACTGTTTTCAATCAAAGTACCTACCTACCTAACCACTTTCCACGCCCTCTTTGAGAGGACCCGAAGCTCTGATTGAAGGGATATACATGCGCATTATATACCGGTCGCCGACTATCTACTTCTAGGTTCGGCTTACCGCAGCTACTCTTTTCCATTATCAGCTGCAAGATACTCGATATTGAAGACCCCGTCTCGGAGGAGCTTATATACCAGACCGATCCCCGCCCCTGCCGCCTTATACTGCTACTTAACTTTTGAACGCGGGGCAAAATTGCATTTGCGTTTACTCTTCGAACCTCGTGACTTCCTCCTCCGCAGACCGCCTTTCTCTCCACCTATTATTGCCTCTTTATCTTTGACATTTCGAGTCTGTCGTCGGAAATTAGTCAGAGAAAATTGCCTCGAGCCGTGCCGAGTGACGGTGAATGAATTTTCCGCAAGTCCGACTGTATATTCTTTAGAATCAAATTATCCCAAGTAATCGTCGATGTTCACGATTGTAAAATTAGCAAATTGTTTCGCATCCCTCGGAAGATGAAAAGGGACAATAAAACGTCTAGGATTATTTGCCGTTCGAACGAAACGGTCCTATAGTCCCGAAACCTTCACCCGCATTGAGCCACCAGCCCCTGGTGGCAATACCGTTGAGCTTTTGTCAGGGCGAGGTGATTTGCGGGAAATGGCCGGCCGAACGACTTGCGTAACTTATGTACATACGCGTGTATACGTGCACACGGATTTACAACACCGGTGTAGGTCAGATTTAAGAGGTGTTGTGTGCGCATTGTGGAAAAGGGGACGCAAGGACCTAACTAGAATGTATACCGTGTTTCGCCGGTGAGAAATGCCAGCCGATTTCAGTTTATTAGATTCGCGTATCTCAATGAAAGCGGGGCAATCAATTTCGGCCCGCTCTCCGGGTCCTTAACAAGAATGCCATAATGGAAACGGCGAAGCACATGTCTTACCCGAGGCGTGAAACCATTTGTATTCCCCCGCGCGTCTTCTACATTATATAATAATATAAACAGGCTCAAGGGAGATGCTCCGGAAAAATCAAATCGTCCAAAAACGCTGCACGTATCCGCTCGAGGTTTCTCCTCTCTCACTTGCAGCTGATGGCACGTCATTTTTATTCCCCGGCTAACCGGATTATCATTTTACACGATACGGGAAAACACGGCAACGCGTAACCGATATTATTTATAGGCAGAGACTTGCGATGTACGCGCGGAAATACGTTGGAAATTAGTACTCGAGGTGTATAATTGGCAAGAAATGATAACAACAACGATAAAAAAAATAATATTAACAATAAAACCACAGGGACTAATCAAGCGGGGCAAAGCAGCGAAGCAAATAAACATTTTCATCGCCTTCGATTCGGCTTTTGGGACGTGCTTTCGAGGATTTTCGAAGCTAGCTGGGGCTTAGCGTAAGCCCCCAGGGTAAATTGCTAGCAAAGGAGGAAGAGGAGGGCCCTCGGCAAGCAGTTCCGAGACTCATGGGTGGCGTGAGCCAATTTATGGTGTAACAAATGCGTTAATTTTCAACTGCAGGGCGAGGAGGGTGATATGAATTGCTTCGTTCAGGAACACAAATGGAATCTGCACTTTAAACATTCGCCTTATAGGCGAGGGCACATATTACATTTTCCGAGCCAGGAATGATGATACGGAATTCAATATTACCAGAGACGGAGAAGAAAAGAAAAGAAGATGAAAGAAGAAAAAAGAAGAATAAAAAAAAAAATAAAAAAAAAAACCGCTCCTCTCCAAGGGCAACCGATTTCCCACTCAAGAACATCTCGTCCCGGGCAGTCAACCACCGTTCCCGACAGCCGGGACTTTCAAGCGTCTCTTCGAATAGGACAAATTCACACAAACAAGGGAAAGTTAATTGCCTCCGACGCGAGAAACAAAGTGCCGTCAGACGCGTGACGAAAATACCCGTACTCATCACCGTCGCCTAGAATCGGCTCATAGTTTACTCGCGTCTCGTGGTTCCGCCCGTAGAAATTACGCAACACGCGTGCCGCGCGGCTCGAGAGATTTTGATTCGTTGTTGGGATGTCGATGTTCCAACAGTCGGAGTCAGACGATTGTCCCGAAAAACTTGTTTTTCTTTTAAACTTTTTTCCGAATTTCCTCTCCTCACGCGACGAACGTTCTTTTCACGAAAAGTGAGCGACCCCAAAGAGCACATCGACTTTTTCCTCTCCAATGTCTCAGTGGCGCATCTCTCGAGCCTCGACGCAAACAGGAAGAAGGGTAGGTGAAGAGCGCCGCTATCCAACGTTCCTTATACCTGTGTATTATACATATACAGTCATACGGGGGAGCATAGATTCGTGGGGCTGATTTTTCCTCCTCCTCCTCCTCCTCCGCCCCCGGACGTCTCGCCACTCCTTTGGCTTGTCGTGTTTGCCTTTGAATCCTTTCATGCTTCATGAACAAGTTTGAATTGCGAGAACGGGGCACGGAGAAGGACGGCATTGTGCAGATGAGGAAAGGAGAGACTCGAAGATGAGGAAATGGCAGGGCGGTGTCTTTCTATCCTCGCTTGTCTATCTCACGGTAGACTTGTGTGTATTCCTCGAAGCGTCTCGTGCATTGATTTTTACAATTGCCGGCGCACACACGGGCGCGATCATGCGCGTGTTACACAACCTGGACGTAGGTTTGCGCGTATACGGAGAGGCGAATAAGATGGAAAAACGCGAGGGCAAAGCGCGACGTGCGCGTTCGTCAGGCATGGAAGTAAGGCAGGGTGAAACAAAGTGATGAATTCCTCGGTAAAAAATTCATGAGAAAAGTACTAGCAGCCGCACGACGGAGAGAAAAATCCTCCTCGAGCACTCGCAATGATAAAAGTTTTAAAGTATGTAATCTCATCCTTGTCGAATGAATGGACGCGGAAGACGGGCTTATACCTGCAGTTTCCTGGTTATTATTCTTCCTCAACTTTCGAAATACGGTTCACAAAAATTTCCCCGGTACCGAGATTTACGACTGCTCCGTTCACGTGGGACCCGAATGATTGTGGAAAAAACTGACAGGGAGCGAAGGGGCGGGAGGGGGGGAGGAGGAGAAGTCGAGAATTTTCGTAATTAAAAACGTCCCGGACAAAGAGAGAGAAGGATATGGAATGAAGGGGATCGATGAAGCGAAAGGAAGCGATACCAGGAGGATGCCGACAAGGTTACGTTTTTTCGTCTCTTCCTACGTTCGTTCGGTTTTTCTTTTTTTTCTTTTTTTTTCTTCTCCCTTCTTTCATTTTCTTTTTTGCACGCAGGAAAACGTACGGTCGATTTATTCATGGAACCGTCGAGGAAAGCAATTCAGGTTCGAACTATAAATTTATTACAAACTCGGCCAAGGGCTAGTGAAGCAGAATCCTCGTCGAATACTGCAGGCGCTTGTATGTATATATATGTATGTATAGGTAGCTACGGGAGTATAAGTAAAAAAAAATAAAAAAAAAAAAACGTCGAATCGAGCTAAGAAAGAAAGAGGAAAATATCCGCGCGGACGTTATATGTACATACATATATGTGCGAATCTCTCTATGCGCACGCGAACGGTTTCGAACCAGTTTCGCGTAGGTCGGGGTCGCTTCCACTTCGCCCTGAATAGCGGCCGCTGCTGCAGACCGGAAACAGAAGTCCTAATCAATGCAACCGGGTCATGGTGTACTAGCTATAGGAAATTCCTCAAGTTATAATAACGCCCAAGTTCCAGAATAGAGATTGGAAGGCAAATACAGACTGTGTAACAGCTTGGCCATCCCCCCCCCCTGCCCCTGCCCCCTGCCGTTGCCGAGGAGACCCCGCAGCGTCGCGACGTGGTCCGTAAAATTGACCAGCTGCCTATAGAGGGAACAATTTTCCACTTCAAACTTTACCCGGGAGCATATCTTCTCTCGGAAACTGAGAGAATATAAGACGTGGAGAAGGAGGGAACGAGAATGGAACCGATATCGACGCTGCTTCGCTATAAAATAGATACGCAAGAAAAAAACGATTCTTTATTCAAATATTAAGGATCGATTTCATTCCTTTATTTTTTATTTATCCAACCCGTGATTTCGATCAATTTCATCTATGCAGAGATAAGATGAACCGACTACATCGTCGCTATTTAATGCAAATAAAACTCCAAAATTATTTTCAACCGACCACGTGACTAGTTGTAAAGGAGCAATAATAAAAAGTAGTACTCAGGTATCAAATTATTATTTGTAGATTTTTTTTTTATCATTCTGTTAATATCTATCGTAAATATTTGTCATAGGAATTTTTCCAGATATTGAGAATTCGACGATTCACTACCGATCTTTTTAGATTTTGCAAAGAAAAATATCCGAGTACCGTCGACTTCGGGCGCGGTATGAGAATAAATGAACGGGAAAAACGCTGACCGATCGAGTATCGGAGTCGAGTAGATTTGCTTAAGAAGGTTTAAGGATCGGGAATTCTTTGAGGGTGGTTTATCCGACGAGGAGGCGGGCGGGCGGAATTATCCTGGGGCTCAACGGCTGCAGTTCCTCGAGTCTTATACGTAGGGTGGAAATGAGCAGTCGTAAATAAATTTAAGTGTAATTGGACAAGGGATCCTACGCGTTAGCTCCGCAGGTTAGCGGTACCTTCGCGTAGTGGGGTGGAAGGGCCGAAGGAAAATAGGCAGCGGCAGAGGCAAGGGGGGGGGGGGGGGGAGGGAGAAGGGGTCGAGAGAAAAGGCACCTGCGGTAGGTGCAAGAGAGGGCGAACATTTTCGAGCGGGATTCAATCCTAATACGAGACATCAAATCGTTGTTAAACCGTGATGGATAAAACGGGGCGAACCAAGGGCACGGATTCCGCGCACCTACGGCAAAAATGACACGAGATGCCGAGTTGGGGTGAAAGAAGGAAAGTCGAAGTGGAGCGGAGGGTAAAAAACGAGACAAAAAAGCGTAAGATGCTTCCGCGTTAAAGTCCACTTAATCCTAGCAAAGAGGTCGGCGAAAATCCTGATCTACCGCCGCATTCTCGAGGAGCAGCAGCAGCAGCAGCCCGCCTCCTCGTTTTGTTGCAGAAGAAATAGGTGAAAAAGAGGAAAACAGAAGAGAGAAGGAATTAAAAAAGGAAAGCAGAAGAGACAAAGAAAGGAGAACGGACGCTGCAATCGGATTTTCAAGCTGAACTAACATCTACCGATTATGGAAATCATGGAATGTAAGATCAGCCGTGATCGCTTCGTCCGCTTCGGTATACAGCTTGCAAGGTACGCTGGATAAGGTGATAGGGAAATGATTTCCTAAGTGAAGTCTCAACTACGACTGCAGTCGCCTTGCAGGGAAACTGTCTTTCGCAAAACTACACCGAGAGGTCGGTATTCACCTTCAAAGCACAAGTCTCTGTACCAAAGACGCGGAATCATTTTAACGTGATTAACGACACCGGAGGTGTACAAGAAGACGCCGGAATCGAGTTCGCTTGGGAATAAACTTATCGTCAAACGGTGTGAATTAACCAATCGCTTTGGAAATTGAATCCGAAAAGTTTTCTCGACAACACTGTTGAGGATTTCAGGGGGATGAGGAGCTTCTTATACGTATCTGGTCGATTTTCAAAAATTACTACGAATGAATACAAGCTCGTCGATATGTGCGTCAACGTGTAGAATATCTACCGCACTCTACGTACCAAGACAAAAAAATTAATCCGTATGGAATTGAAAAAATGTACAAATTTGAAACATTGAAAAGTCAAATTTTTCTATACTTCGATATATTTCGATTGTTTGCATTCCGAGTCGAAATTTAGCGTGCACTTTAAACCCTACGTAAGACCTCCTAGGTAGGGTTTCAAGATAGTAAAATAGGTTTTATTTCAATACAATGTCAGGCCCTATTCCGACGCTAAAAATGTCCGAAACTTCCCGATTTATTAAGTTTCGGCTCAAAGTAGGGTCTGTTTAGAACCTACTTGAACCCTCCAGAGGTTGGGTTAGACCTGCTTGCTCGAAACCCTCCCTTAACGCTCAAAATCCTAACCCGTTGATAAAGGTCCATCGATTCCGATTGATTGTGGTTGAAACACAAAAACTACGCCTAAAACGTATGAAATCAAATTAAAATCCCAATAAGAATTGGTTCATGCGTGCGTTCAATCGTATCTTCGACCTACAGAAATGGTCGTGTATATGATTATTAATAAAATTATTAATAAAAAAAAAAAAAGAAACAGAAGAACGAGAACAACAATAACCAGAGGATTCGCCAAATTTCCTCGAGTCCTCACCCAACTGATCATTCTACATTCCGACCCGAATTCCGGCAGTTTCGTTTGACCTACAGCCCGAGAAGCAGAACCCGTTAATTAGCGGGTTCCAGATCCAGCCAGTCGAGCAATTAAAGTAAAATTATTCCGACGAATCGAGGCTGGGTCATATGGAGAGTCGCGTGGGTGGAGATCCTAACCTGGGCCAACGGAGGCCTGATTAAGATACGCTGGAACGGGACGACGGCACGAGCAGCAAGCGGACATCTGTCACGCACATATTAGTATATCGTCGAGGGGCGGGGGTGGAGGAAGAGGAGTCGGTACTAGACGTAGGTCACTCACAGCTGTCCTACGCGGGCGGCGACGAACACGGGGCATTAATCATATCGAGGTTTCCCACCCCTGCAGCAGGCACTCCTCGCCAATAACTGCCGACCCGAAACCCCCGGCCGGCGTCCAGGGTGTTGGTTCGCGATGCACGCACCCTGCGGACTCCCGACCCGCACGTCTCTCCGTCCAGACTCGCGCGTGCTGCCTGCATCCCGCATCCTGTGATACTGGTTGCAATTTCTCCTGCCACTGCCGCTCCGCACATTTACGTCAATCACACGCACGGCTTCCCGGCTGTGCCCGATACTCCGTCGCTTAATCGCACCTCGGCACTTTGCGATCTGCGACCGGCACCGCGTGTCTACTGCTCTTCTCCAATTACCTCCACTTACATTCGCTGTTCGCCGTGTTCATTGGAAAAGAACCAGACCCTGTCAATTTTCGCATCTTAGGCATATGTGGAATATGTCCGCTGTTTGAAAACTCGTAATAATATTGTTATTTTAAATTTACCCAATATTATTCGAACAGAGGTTTCCGGAACTTCTGCGCTAAATTGTACGATCGCAGGAGTATGACGTGACGAGGATGGAGACGCGCGAAGAAGGTGAGCAGATATTCAGAGACGAGTATATCAGCTGGCGTCCTTTCGACGCAATTTGAATTTTTCGCAGAATCCGCTGAAGGGGGGTGTTTCGTCGTTACAAAAGGCATCGCGATAAAATTTCACGATATTATTTTCACCCCGCCCGACACTTGGGAAATATCCGTTATAAAATACATATTTCAAGCTGAATTTCAAATAAAAGGGGGTTTGGATTTTATATCGGCATCGAGTGAGTCACGATTCCGCGTTACACCCGCATATATATATTTTTTTTTCACTTTTTGTCCCCATGTTTCTTTTTTGTTCTATTCCGTTCCAATCGCGATCGATTTCGAATTGTTCCTCCAGTATTCAACGGGTGAATAAAAAAAAAAAAAAGAGAAAAAATAAAAAAAAAAAGAAAAAAAACACGCCACAGAGAACAGAATCAGCGAAATAAGGACCGTGCAACGGAAGTGAAAAGGACCGGCAGGACGAGGTTCAATTATGTAGTTGTCACGTGTTTGCAGCACAATTCCGCTTGTTCGTTAAAGCCCGTTGAAAATTACACAGCGACACCCTGGGAACGGCAAAAATTACCGTCAGGAATTATCCGCACAATTGAAAAGCCCGGGGATAATATCGCGTGACTCTTAACGAAATTTGTAATTCCCGGGCACGCGGTGAGCCCCGAGTCGAAAGACGGCGGCGGTTCTTTGAGACGGTGACACGTGCTCTTCCTCCGCTCGTCCTTATAGTGGTCTAATATCTGCGTCACGCTCTTCTTATCGCGCCGCACGTAGGGAGACTAACGGGTAAAATACGTAAATGGCACCGGCGGGAGGTTAGCGACTTCCGACCGCGATCTCCGTTTCCTTCGCAAGGCGTACGTACTTGCCGCACTACCGGGTGCTCGACTCGCAAAGATGCTGATGCTAATTTGCTCGTTAATTTTCAACGCAGGGTCGGTTCGACCGTGTGGAATCGGCTCAAGATGCGAATGACAGAACTGAACCGAAATCATTATTTCGCTTGAGGACCGCGGTTATAATTGTCGCCGAGTTGTCTTCGCCCATCGGATCCTCGTCAAGGAGAAGAGGAAGTCTTCTCTGCGACAACAACGAATAGTTTCATCGTCTCAATAAGTTTTCATTATCGTCATCACCCACTCGCTTCGCAGTTTATACGTATACGTATATATATACTTCATGAATCGTCTCCTCCTCGAGGAAAACGAGACGCGACGACGGTAACACCGCCAAGGGTGAAGGAAATATAATTACTCCGAGATTATTTACGCCGCTTAGCACTTCTCCTCTTCCTCCTTACACTCGGCGAAGGGAGAAACTTCCTTCAGGCGCCCCGCTGACGGAGTTTCTTCTTCTTGCCGGAGTCCGGGTTTTGCCGCCAACTCTTGCACCTCGGGACTTCTCGAATAATTAAAAGAACGTTGATCACTTTTGTTTACTCGCATTTCCGGGACGCGGACACGATCAACGCCTCGAGAAGCCGAGGGTCGAAAGAGAAAGAGAGAAAGAGATAGCGGAAGATCGCCAAGGATGAATTGGAAAGTCGTCGAGCGTTCGCATCACGGGGAAAACACAAAGCGCAAGCGGCCCTCCGGCGCTGGACGGAGGCAAACGGAGTGAGTCTAAAATTGGTTGGAAGCTTTAGGCAGTTGGTGTAAACCTACACATGGTAAACCTGACATGAGGTGCCTCCGACCGTGAAACGGGCAAGTCAAACAAATCAGTTAGGCGTTTAATTTCGCCGAGAATATATCTTTGATGTTTCAAATTTTCGGAAGCGAAACGTTTGTCGATCCCGACACTGTGCGTCGATTCGATTTCACGGGTTCGGTATGTACCTTGTTCACGTTCGGCGGCGTGCTTCCACGGTTCTCTTTGGATTAATTGGTATCAAACTGAATTTGAATTTCAACTATAATACGTCGACTATTATACGTACGTACACATACATATGTACAAACCGGCGATCCAGAACCTTACCGGCTGTGGTAAAACAGTGAACTAAATCTGGTCGAGAAAAATCTTTCCACGAATGTGAACATGCGGGAGTTTGCCTATATTTCAGTACCGTGTTTGCTTTGGCCAATTTTATGTACCACTTCATGCGTGCAGCGAAACGCTAGAGAGAAAAAAAAAATAAATAAAAAAAAGTAACACCGATTTTGCGAAGGTCTGTTTTTCCGACACTTCAAAATACTCGCGACTGATGAAATTCCTGAAAACTTCAGTGTCTGCAATAAAGTTGCAGTTTCCTCGTCACGAGGAATGCGGCGGCCGTCGAATCG
Organism: Neodiprion virginianus; assembly: GCF_021901495.1. Lineage (NCBI taxonomy): Eukaryota > Metazoa > Arthropoda > Insecta > Hymenoptera > Diprionidae > Neodiprion > Neodiprion virginianus. Next base: position 1,429,952 of record NC_060882.1, read on the forward strand.
CGTTTTGTTCGCCCTTAGGAGGTCGCACCGTTTCACCAATTAAAGAAAACGTCGGCGTGTTATCGACGAATTATTATAAACATCGGTGTCGAGGTTATCGTCAAAAAAACAAAAACAAAAAAAAAAAAAAATACCCCAGAATTCTTCCACCCGGTGAATTTTCTTCTCGGAATATAATGAGCTCGTCGTCTCCTTTCCGCGGTTTAGCTACATAATCGGCAAAGCGAGTGTATATAATAACAATATTTCTCTGCAAGGGTGAGGACGGGATGGAGGAGAGTGGAGGGCACCTCGAAAGGGGACGCAGGAAGAAGGGTAGCGAGATAAGGGAGGAGAGAAAGGAGGGAGATAGATAGATAGCCGAGGGAGGCGCCCGTCTTTTGTCCGTAGGATGCAGCGGCTGCGATGCAGATTTCGATGGAAATGCACAAAGGGCGAATCGTATCTGGGTCTGTGCACCAACCCCGCGTATAATAACACTACCAACTATACGGGGCATGGTAACTATACGTGCAGGGTCTTCCGCCCCGACGCACCTCTTTGCAACAGCAGCAGCAACAGCACCAGCAGCACCAGCAATGGATCTCGTTCGCATTTAAACAGAACGCGAACGTCGTAACTTCGTCTACAAATAACGTCGACGGGATGGAACGAGCGAGATACCACCACCTCGCCCAGCCGAGTTCTCCACGAGCCTCTGGAGTAGTACTAACTCGAGTTATAATGAGCAGTTACATTTGCGAGCTGCAGGTTAGGAATAAGCGTTGACATTTTTTAGGGGTGGTGGTGGTGGTGGTACGTATATCGATTTATACTACCGTACGAATTCTAGGCGCACGACGTGAATTTTTCGAAATACTTTCGGTTTTTAAGGTAGAAAATCATTTTTATCACTCAGTTTTGGAATTCTAAAAATGAGTGAGAACGATAAGGCCAGCGATTTTCGCGTCAATATAACGCTCGCCTTTCTTCAGGGTTCGTGAAAGGAGATTGACGTTCGTAGGACGAGAAGCTTCGGTAGAAAGATTTAACGCCGAAGTTTCGATCAAAATCGGTAATGAATATTAAAGAATTAGAAAGGGGAAAAATCGCGTTAACGTCAATCTAATTTCGTTCGATTCGCCCCTTTTTTCTCTTCGAACTTCCTCACCTTCGTCACTCGATATTCACTCAACTTCCCAACGAATGAGACGGCATTTTATTATAGATTACGAAGAGAATGGAAAGGGGATGTGGGGGGATGAGGGCGCAGCATTGTTCCACAGTTCAATATTAATACACGAGTTATAAACAACAAAGGAAGAAGGAGGAAATAACGGCGTTCGGCAAACTTGATGTTTCTGTATCAAGTCGGCAGCTCGTTTAATGATTCTTATTGTCGTCGATTGTCTGAAGCCGCATGATTAATATCTTAGAATTAGAGCATCGGGGTGAGTTGGTGCATATATAAGGTGTTAAAGGTAGGCACATCAAGCTTGGTTTAATAATTCACAATCAACCGGAGTGTCGAGTTTACTGCGAGGGATTATTTCCGACGTTTATTACAGCATACACACATATATACAGTACACACAACGAATAGAGGGCGTTAATAAATTGAACTAATTTCATTACAGAAAATTTACACTTGTCTCATCATCCGTTTCATCGCCTTCCCTCCAACGTTCAAAGTGTCTAACGAACTTGTAATAAGTAACAATTAACATGCTATTGTGTTTAGAAACTGTCGTTCCTAACACGTGACCTCCCCCAAGTTCCCCCTTTCTCAAACCCTTGTCAAATTCTCCCATCGATACTCACTTGTGTAAATATCTAAAAATCCTGCAAACCTGCGGATGAATTTCGTCACCTGAGAACGCGAGGGCTTCGTTACATTTTGTATTATAATTAGATTTCCATCTAATTTTTTCTTCACCACTTGTAATTCTTTCCTCTTCCCCCTCCTCCCTCCCTCCCGCCCTCCATTCCTCATCCACCTTTCCGGAAGTGCCGCAGCCCAGCGCTCAAAGTCGCTTCGGTTTTACGTCTAGAAACGCGTAGCTGTGCGGAAGAACGCAGAGCAGAACAGAAGAGAGGGTGGTTTACCACGTTAGGTATACAGCCTGCCTGCCTGCCAGCCTAAAGTGTAATTTAATCTTTGTGATGAAAGAAAGAGAGAAAGAAGAGTTCCAGAGGGGAAGAGGAATGAAAAGGGAAATGAGAAGGAGAAGAAGCAGCGGCGGTGAAAGGCTTTGGAAACTTGAATGAAAGTAAGAAGGGGGGGGGGGTCGGAAAGCGTCCAGGGATCTGGTCAATCCAATTCACCGCAAGTATTTTTTAAGCCACCTCTCAAGTTTCTACCTACCTACCAACCTCTTGCGCTTTGCTTCATTCCGCGGCTCGTCTTTCACTCTTGATTCTACCGGACTGTTCGCACAGGCGTTGAACCCGCGGCTCCGACGGGAGGGTAGAGCTGGTATTTTTTTTTTTTTTTTTTCAACCTTTTTTTTTCCTTTTCGGGTAAGGAAGTAAAAATCAACTCTCCTACAGCCCGCGGCATGAATGCTGATGGATTATTGCATGTCCCGGTACCGTTACGATATTCCACTCAGTCGCGACAAGGGAGGACCGCCCTTACATTTTACCACGCGTTTTTAATTCGGCCGGGTAATAAAATAGGAATGCTGTTGCCCCGCGGCCCCTCGGCAGCGATACCCAAGGAATAAAGCCGCCAGCTGCGACTCGAACCTGGATGGAGGATCAGATCACAGATTTACGATCCAGGATATCTGATGTACATGCTTCTTCCTCTTTATTGGACATACGCGATATATCGACGCACCGGCCATTTCGGAATGCCGATCGTTTCGGGGAAACACTATCGCTCCTGATTAGCCGGGGCGCGCGTGACGGTTACGCGATCGATATCACGGACAATAATATTCGGGAAATGTATTTTCCGCGAAAGGCGAATAATCCTCACTCCCAATCATCCTGAGAGGTTGAATTATCAATCGTATATGCACATCGGCGTCGAAATGACGCGAACGAATCCATTGAATGGATGGAAATAACGGAGGACGAAACGTAGGGAATTATTTTTCGACACACGTCGCGATCCGCTCAAGTATCGGTTAAGTAGTAATACCTACAACCATTGGAAAGGGGTGTGTAGATTCGAGTGCAATCTCGTAATGGCGGTGAACCAACCTATTACCAGGCGACTGATATAACGGCGCCCATTCGACCTGCGGAATAATAAACGCGATGGATGTACATATACATATACGTACGTATGCAGAAGTCCGAAAGTCGACATGTTGGAAGTCACGAGTTGAAGTGAGACGTATAAAGGCGATGAGACTTTACTTCCAACAAGTTTTAAAATCGTGCCACGAATGAAACTGATTATTTGACGGTTAAGGATGAAACATTTTTCCGAAGCTGTCGAAGTCACGAACATACAGACAGGCAGACATATCGTTCCAGATTTCCAGCAACGATTCTCATTCAAAATATTCCCTCGTCGTCCTCCTAATCCACGTCTCGATCACGATGTTCGGGCGTCAGAGATCGAGAGCCTCGACCAGGTCCGGTTGAAAAATCACTCGGCATCAGTTGTCGTCGGTCGAGGATCCGCAGAGATAGCAGCTCGGTGGTTTTAGATGGACGAACGGATAGCGGTGACCAGCACGAAGCCGGCTGACTAGCCTCGAGGAACAAAGGAGGCCTGATACTTAATTTACCGGCTCACGAGGTGGAACAAGGCTCCCCGAAGAGCCTGTCCGTCCTTCTGTCAGTCGTATAAATATTTAACGGACTTACCAACAAGTCAAATCAGCCGCGTCCACCTCCCTCGAGTCGTCCTTCAGGCCCGAACCTTAAACCCCAACGTCTGCGTGTGTTCCACCAGTGATCGATTCGTGATTCGCCATTTCAAACTGCGAAACTTCCGACTCCTCGTTCGCCGATCACTCGCAAGTTCGAAGCCGAAGTATCGACGATTCATCCGGTGATGAAATCAAATCGTCGCGTCCCCCAGAAATGCTCCTCCGTCGACGAGCGTTTCAAAATCGACGCAATTAGCCGAAACATGGCTGCCACTTTGCCCCCTCGACCCTTCTTCGTGCCAATCAGCCAACACCACGGGCACAATTCCCAACGACGTAAATCCCGCGCGATTCCGGCTCATTAACAGGCCCACCAATGGTCCGTGCGACACTCCCGATCCACTGTGAGTACCAACGTCGGATATTGAATTTGATTGAAGTTTGTTCGCGGTGTACTGTCGAATAGCCATTCATTTTTCCCCGCGATGCTCGCTGTCCTCGAATCGAGTTTCAGAAGTACGATTAGGTATACAGCCTGCAGAGTTTCACCAGCATTTTTTAGGAATATGCTTAAGAGGCGAAACGAAAATCGACAGATTCGATACGAAGGTCTTTGGCAATTTGCGAGCAATGAATTTCTAGCGCGATAAGTAACGCGAAGAGAATTTCTATAACACGCTTTGCTCACTCAGCGTAGCATCAGAGTTTGGTACAAGGTTCGAGACTCCCTACGTCGAGGCGCAAATTTATCATCAACCAAACGGCGATTCGGTAGAAGCGATTTTGGGATAACTGGATGATCGTTGTGACGAAGAAATGAATCGAAGGGGGAAATAATTCTTGAATTATTACGACTCGGCGTTTTCAAACAAATCAATTACATCCCTTGTGCCAAAAAGTGAAAATGAAATACGAAAGTACGTCGGCGACGCGGATCGATTGAGGTTGGAAAAATTTAATATCCACAAGTTGACTGATTTTTCTCAGGGTTATTTTCACTTCACTTGTTAGTGGTATCGATTCGATTCTATTCGGTTGCCGCGCCTGCGGGTTTCGAAGAACGAGGCTTTACGATTGCCACTTGATTCTTATCGCAAGTTTAGCTCGCCTCAAGTACTGCTTACTTATTTGGTTGTCGGCTCCCGGAAAGTGCGTCTTGAAAATTGTAATTTCCTTTATGAACGGGCGGCCGAAATCCCAGCCTGTCAGAGCGGAGAATATATCCGATTGTGAACCGCTTCTCGTTTCCACTCGAGTATTCAAGATTTTATTAAGCCGGTCCTCGTCGCGTTTTCACTCCAGTTGTGTCGCCTAAAATGTCGATTCGTTTTCCGCGCCACGCCGCGTATAAAGGCAAAGAATTTAATACCCCGCAAGGAGATTGCAAACGTTACGAAAACTCCTGCTTTTTTCTGCACTCGTAGTTCTTTTGTAGACTGTTTTTTTCAATATTTCCCACCAATTTTTCTTTTTTACTTGGAGTAATTAAAAGATTTCAGACGATAATTGCATACCGTGTCAGGTTACGAGAAGGGCGTTGCGTTCGTGGTCGAGTATTCGTAACTGCGATACAGGGTTGCAATTTTATTGGAGAAAAAAAAAAATAACAAAAACAGATAGAGCACGAGGGGAAATGTTTGTTGCCTGTTGACAACAGGAAAGATTGTAATAAAAATAGACACCGATGCCGGTTAGAAATTGCCGCATCAATGCTAGGAGAAGAATGACAAATGATTATGTTTTAAATTAAGGGTGTAGGTATCTGTGGGTTCAGGCATGGAACGAGAGAGAGAGAGAGAGAGAGAGAGAGAGAAAGATTCATAGTCGGAAATTATTAATCATCTCAATATATGATGATAATAATAAAAATACGAAAATACCTAGCTCGCAGTTTTCCGAGGTTCTAACTCATTTCACGTCTGGAACTTGCGTCCCCGGTTCTCTCACTTCTTCTTGTTCTTTCTTCTTCATCTTCTTCTTTCAGGACCTTCGGACAATATTCCATCCGTCAACAATACAGATGACAATGCTGCCCGGGAGTTTCGCATCGTTTCGAGAAAAGCTCTATTCCGCGAACTCGGGGAAAGGAGTAAAAGCACGCGTGCGTTATTTCCACGCGATCGTCAGGCGAATTCAATCCTCCGGAGTTCGCCAGCAGCGTGACTATTTGGCTCGGACTCAAGGGCCCGAAACTCGGTAACACACGACGACGATCACACCGTGTAGAACACCTACGGTACTCTCATTTATGTTCTGCAACTTTCCCGCAACTACGGGACACAGCTAGTACAATAAGGCAATAGGCGCGACGTAATGTCCTGCAATTTCCAGGCGCAACGGAAGGCCGGAATGTCCGTAGGATATGCAACCGCCATGAAGTCAGCCGCGCTTCTCCGTCCCTCGGCGAAGGTAATTCTTTCGCTTGGTGAAACTGGCAAATTTATACTTGATTCGGTCGGCTAAATTTATCCCTTACTTTTTCATTGCGAAGCTGAGCTTTACAACGGCGTATTTGATACGCTGCGCGTATATCCGATGTCTTTCCGTACAAAAGAAATAGATACGACAGCGGCGAACCATCAAATATTCAGGACCTCGTGTTCGTCCGCTTTCTAGCCGCGCTGACGTAACCTCGTCTCGCAGAATAACACCGAAAGTGGATTAATTGCGTGAACGGTGTGAGAAACGCCTCGGAACTTTCCGTAGCTCCAACTCATACGCGTCAAAATGAGATCCGTATCTCCTCGTGTGTGTCTCTATCCTTGGTTTTCATCTGGAGTTTCTGCGTTCGAAAATTCGTGTGTCTACAAATCCCGGAGTGGATATATCCGCGATAGAACGAACGAAGAAATCCTATCCGTCAGCAATTCATTTCCTTCGGAGAATCATTCTCGATATATACGATTTGATTGGTCATAATATTGTTTCGATAAAACACACCGTTACCCAATGTTTGAGGACCAATTTCATCCAGATTGGTTTTTCCGGGCTTTGCCGGCATGAATTTAGTTGTATGAGGAAATCCTTGGATACCGTACGTAAGAAGGACGAACTGTATCGAATTTCGGTTCAATATTTATACGATTTCTTCTCAATCTATCAATCGCAAAGCATCGATGACGCATTACTTTCACAGTACTCTGTACGTTCGGACCCACTGACGCCTCTTGGAGGGCCCGAGGGCCTCATCAGGTTTCGACGTCTGGGTTTCAAAGGCAACGTGTGACTTGAGAAAGAGCAGAGAACCATGTATCGTCGATTTACGATGTTTAGATAAAGAAAACCCCGCGGTCCTCGCTAAGCCAGCTAAAAAATTCCAAGAAAAAAAATTAAAAACTCTTCATGGGAAAGAGAAAAGTGTCTCTCCCCTAGAAAAAGGCGAACCAATAAAGCTCGAGAAAAAAAAAAAAAAAAAACTACCCTTTCTACGTAAGCAGGACCTGCATGTCACTTGATTGAAAAGAATCTAGTTTTTTAGTTGTAATCAAACCAGAATCCAGTCAACATCAATTATCCACAACAAACACATCACCAATTCCATACATTGTACATTTTCTACCAATATCTAAAAGATTTTGCGAGTAAAAACAAGACGTATCGGAGTTTATGGATAACAAAATTGCGTCTATTTAAAACCGAGTTTCGTTCGTCCCCTGACGTGGATTCCGTCGACTAGCCAAGGACGCATTATCCTCGAAGATCAGAGCGGGGTTCGCGTCGTCCTTCCTTCTTCCCACGTTCGGTGTATACATTATTATACCCCGAACATCAGGTTGGAGGTAGCGTTAAAGGGACCAGCTTTCTATTTACCCGGTGACTATAACGCAGGAACTTTGTCAGGTTCAGAGGCAGGCAGCGGTTGGCTTACTTACACAAGACTTTAGATAGAGGCTGCGGTTAGTCGGTGATTAATTGCGAATCAAGGGTTGAAGTTTGACGTTTCTCAGCTCGTCGCCGGCGAATACTGCATGGAAATCACTCTCCGACGACTCGGTTCAGCTGCTGCTAATTTTAGTTCTCCAGCAGTCGCCGCGTATCTCTCTCTCTCTCTCTCTCGCTCTCTGTTTAACATATAATAATCCGTCGGCATGCACTCGGTAAGTGCACGGAATACCGATAACCGCACAGCTTTCGTCGTTCTCCAACCCTCTCCGTGTTTCTGTAACTTCTCTGTATCTCTGAACGCGCAATTAACCCGTTTCGTTAGCTTCTCGAACGATCCAAAGAGCCGTCGTACGTACGTGATGCAACGTAATTGAGCGTTTAATCCACTCTGTCGATTTCATTTACCTTCGGGTAACCGGCCACGGTTTAATCGTCTGTATATCTTCGTGTATAATAAACTGCACGTGTGATGAAAAAAATAAAATATGTAAACCCAGCGGGTTTAGGCACGGTAATTATCAAGGATTGTTTCATCGAGGCGGCCGAGGTGTCAACGTCATTCGAAATCATTTCGTGATCTCCGAAATCATACTGAAATCGGTAATATTGAAACAAAATTCTGCATTATTAATCATCGAAATAATCATTGTTATTTATGAGAAATCATTTAAGATTGTAGAAATCTGTTTCCCATTTTAAGAAATCATATGAAATCACGTAATCAAGGTATAATTCATCTGTCAAGTAATATCTCGCAATAGCTCTGTAAGAATAAAATGTAAGCAATCACGAAATACGTAATCATGGCGTCAATTATTGGTCCTGCGAAACAGTACGTGATAATTATTCATTCGAATACCGGTTAATATAGCTTTCTTGGTACGGGAGTGAAGTTCCACGATCCATTATTCGAATTCTGATTATCCACTGCTTGCATAATAATTTCGCTGTAACGAGTCAAGAGTTTTTTTCCGGATTGTCTATAATTATATCTTCTTAACGGATGTTAAAACGATGCGATGTCGAGGTAAAAAGCTTCTCGGCGATATTACATTTCAGCCATTCTTTTTTATTTATTTATTTTTTTTTTTGTTATAATTAGTAATAGAAAAGAAGAAGAAGAAGAAAAGTATAACGAGCGACCAAATAAAAGCGTAGGAATGCTTTTAAATCTCGCGGCTATGCTTCACTTTTTAACAATTATCTCAATTTACCGAAAAAGTCAAGAGAACAGACAAAGAGAAAAAAGACAAAAAAAAAAAAATTAATGAAAGCTCAGCGAAAGATACACAAAATGGTGAGCCAAAAGCAGAGCGAAAGGGGAGAAAAAGTACAGCCACAAACCCTGCTCATAAAGAAAATAAAAAGCACCACTCCATTCAGTATTCACAGACACCAATTCTAGTCTTGGATTTATAACCGAGCTGCTACGTAGCGAATCAAAAACGTGCAAAGTTGCGTCTGAAATATTCCTTAACAATACACTTTTTTGTTCCCCAGTGTAATTCCGCGTCCTCGAGGTTTATGGCGTACCTTTATACGTAAACGTGTAACGCGAGTACTTTCTTATTTTTTTTTTTTTTCCCCCCCACTCATTGAGTCCCGTTTACGCCGCTTTTCCTGTTCGCCCCCCGCCCCTTCCCTGCAAGTTCACCTGCAGCACGGTGAAAAAAGCGGGTGGGCAAAGGTAGATAAGTTATACTTTCTCGCAGGTTCAGGTCGTCGTCACCGTCGTTAAAGGCGGCGACTTAGCCGAGGTTCGACCGAGGCGTTAAACTACCCGCAGATTTTACTTGGCACGGATTCAAGATCGTAAATTGATCGCAAAAAACAGCGTAACACGAGTCCCGCGTATGATCCATATATCATCGGGATTAGGTAACTCGCACATGGATGAATTTACACGTATGTACGTCGGTAGGTTAAACACATACAAGTACAGTTTGGCTTATTACGGTAAGTAGAGCCCTCAGACCGCCGCTACTCCAAGTTCTCCGATATTTTTCAAGCCGACGTTTTACCATTTTACCATCCGCGTACGTCCGTACGCGCGAATTCCCAGAGCGCGAGAGTTTGAGTAATTTGTCTGATACGTTGGATCTTACGAATTCGCATTAATCTTTATAAGAGGAATCAAAAAATACATTAGGTGTCTGTACATGTATAAAAAACGAAAATGGCAGACATTGGATAAACGTGAATGAAAACGAGAAATGGAATGGAATTAATTCTGGAGATACCTGTAATCCCCAAAGCAGAAAATATCGCAAATCCGCGATTCTGCAGACGTTATTCGTCACTATTTCAGGCATATCCCGATTCCCGTGGATCGTTTAATCATCGTTAGCAATCAGAGGCCGTACCCCGAAATCTATGAGCGAAGCGGAAAGATGAGAATAAACACAAACCGAGAGAGACAAGATGGATGCAGAAAAATTTCTCCACCTTAGGGTGTTTCAGTCACGTACAAGTTGATTCATTGGCCCGGCTTATCGTCTCGTTGCGTACCATACTTATTTATATTTCAAGACCGCGTGTCTATATACGCTGTACGGCTGTATATATTTATAATGTAAACCTTGATATCTGAAAATTTGCGACCTGCGATCCTGAGACATTGACGGAAATTACTTTTTGCCGCCATTGTCAGGTGTCAGATTGTATAAAATGAAAAGAAAACAAGGCATGATAGAAAAAAAGAAAAACTACAAAAACGCAGTTTGCAGAAACGAAAAATTCTTCTCGAAAATTATTAATGACTTAATAGTGACTGTACGCAAGCATGTATAATATACATTTCATGGTGTGAATAAGCCGCAACGGCAGCGCGTAAAGTTTCATTCGCTTTTCTCTCTCTCTCTCTCTCTCTCTCTCATTTTCTTGAAAATTGGCGTTGGTGTGAAGAAGAAAAACGTGTGTTAATCGATCAAACTTTGCAGAGCTCAACCTGCAGCAGCGAGTCTGCAGAGTATTTCCGAACACCGTTACAAGCAGGTTAATCTTGACGAGCGAATGAATAAATTGAGTTACGTAAGAAAAGCAGGATTTACTAACCGTTGAAAGAAATAATTTTTCGAACAAACCGCGATGTCTTGATTTTCGAGATCCGTGCCGAGAAGTTCACAGGGAAATTAAACCCGAGAAATTGAATTCAGACTCTTCCCAGTCGTTATTTTATTTTTTTTCTTCTTCTTCTTTTCCTTCCTTTATTTCTCTTCCTTTCTTATAAGCACAACCTTGCAGTTCGGAATTTTCAACCGTAAGCTGAGGGTCTGTCGTGCCACCACCAACATGGGGTGAATATAAAATGCAAAACATCACGTCGATTGAATTTCGCACGATATCGTAGCGCGATTGGCACGGATCTCCGACGTACCTACGAGTTGCGCGTTATATCAAATGATATTGATATATTCGAGAACGAATCGAACGATTCGCGGTTGAAAATCAGTCAAAATTACATGCGGGTCGTGCGATTTTGCAATATTTTTTTCAGTACGGTATTCGCGAAGAAATTTCTTCTGCAAGTTCGACGCAGCTAGGCGAGTCGAAATTCTTTTTCCCGTTCACCTTAATCTGCTCTGATGTTCAACAGCGCGGTACGAAAAATGAACAACGATCTTACAGTGAACAATCGACAGCCAAAGTCGTAATTATCGGATTCGTTACCACTATCGGAACATTATTTTGCAGACGAGTTTTATGTTATGAGGAAAAATTTCTACCGAATCGATTATACGTATACGGTATATTCCGTACGGAATCAACGTCGCCGAATTCCAGTTTCAGCGACTCGAAATTGGCGAATTGGCTCCCGGTATTCTTGGATACTTGCGGGGATGAGGCCGGAACACACAACTTAGATTGGAGATGGAATCGTGCCATTTCCGGTTACCAAACTCCACCCTCCTCACTCCCAGTTGTTACTAACGAAGCGGTGCCTCCATACATTTGCCTTTCACCCTCGTCGGCGGCTCCACGCGGCTATGTTGCAAAACCCGTCCGGGAATTTCCTCGGAGTTAAAGCGCCAAAGGTGGTATAATATCTGCCGTGAAGGGAAATTCGGCTCGCCGGATAAAAACCATTACGAAATTTCTTTTCTTATCTAATTTTCTTCCCTTTTCTTCGTCTTCATCCGTACCTTTCTTCGTTTTATTCATCTTCTACGTACACACACACACACACACACACACACATATATATTTTTGTTATATTTGCTGCAGGTATAAAACGTTTTGCAAAAAATCCGAGAGACTTGCAGTCTGGACAAACTATTTAAAAATAATTAAATTCAAATATGCTCGGTAAGCGTCGACGCCGCGGTAAAAATGAGTAAAAAATAATAATAATCGCGGCGATGAGAGGAAGACAATATCGCCGCGTAGTCGTCAATGAGACAGGGGCAGGGGGTGGGGGGTTTATTATCGTTATCGGTATGTTATTTGATCAATTTGTTTTTATTTTCATTTATTTTTTTCCAACTACTAATTGAAAATTGACGATCCATTAAGCATACCGTATATCATAAATCCTCGTTATAGATACGGTCTATATTTATACGTATATATATATATATATATATATATATATATATATATGTAACACAAACGATGAAAAATACGCGATCCCTAAAGAGATTCGTTTGCAAGTAAATATGTGAGAAAGTGTGTGTGTGTAGATGTGTATATATATATATAGGCAAAGGTAAATATAAAAATGAGGCATAAAGCAGGGTCGCGTATTCTGTTGAAAGCCTATTTGCTTTAAATAAACGATACTTTATATTTCCAGTCGATACAACAACGCGGGGGGAACGTTTCCACCCCTTGCAACTCGGTGTAATCGATGCCGTAAAGGCTTTTCTCAAGGCACACGGGCCTCGCCGCAATCTCCTTTCAATTTCCACCATATTTTTTTCATCGCTGTTCCCGTATTCCTTCAAAGGTAATATATATATATATATATATATATATATATATATATATATATATATATATATATATATATATATATATATATATATATATATATATATTATCCGCTCCGGAAAAATATGTGGTATAATACGAATCAATTATGCACGCTTCATGAATTAACGATTACATCACATCAGTTTTCTGAAAATTTTTCTCAAAGAAAGACAATGATACCCTTTCACAAGTACGTTACAAAGTGAAATGCGGAACAAGGCGAAGGCGGAAATTAGGAGCGAGGCAAAAAAAAGAAATGAAAAGAAAGGAAAAGAAACGAAAAAGAGAAGAAGAATAAAACCGCCTCGAGCCCGAGAAACGTAGTAGGAAAAACGCGAAAAGTGAAGCGCAGCAGCGTCGTAGGCTTCTGGAACATACTCGCGGGAATATCGGGTCAAGTTGGCCTGAGGAATAAAGCGGCGCAAAAAGCTAGCGGGTTGACTACTTACGTAGTAGCTTCACCCTCCTCCCCCTCATCCCTGAACACGAGTTCACGTTGAAGTTCGCCTCGGTTCAGGTGCTTAGGCTTCAGCTCGAGCTCCGTTCTACGGGTGGGTATAAAAAATAAGGCCACGCGCGCAAGAATTGCTCGGTGCAAAAAAGCTCCGCGCTGCAGCGAATGTCGAGATCCGGAAAACACTCTGCCACCTTTTCTGCCGCGTTTAGATCCGGACTGCGAGATTACCCAACGTTTTCTCGCTATTGTGCCGTTTGATCGATCGTTTGCAATTCAGGATATTCTCTTTTCTACTTCAAATTTACTGCAACAATTATTTCACAATACAATATGCATACGATATACATATACGTAGATACGTATAAATATATTTCCCCAGGTGTCTCGGAATCAGGAGGTTCTGATAATAATCTGAATGTTGGGAGAAAAACAGAAAAGAATACGTTTCGGTACGAATGGACGGAACAAAAGAGCTCGTAAGGTAGGTGTTGCAGTTACCGACCATTTTTCGTTGCATCTGTTTGATCCCTGGTTCCAAAATTAGCAAGAAATAAATTTGTAGTGTTCAACCCTCTAGCGATTGATTTCATTAATCGAGAAATTCACAATTTGTGCCGTCAATTTATAATTTTGCAAAATAAAATGTTCAACAATCGGGTCTAAGCGTGTCGATAACTGATACGCACTTACCTCAAGTCCAAAACCGAAACTTTTATCAAGCGAGAAGAAAAAGAAGAATCGGCACACGATTCACCCTTCCAAAGCGACACGTCGAGTCTGATTTGATTCTTGATTTGCGAATAGGATAATAATTCAGCAGTCCGCACCGTCCGACGACTGTACATTTTCGTTATTCAAAGCGTGTTTTTCAAAGCTGCTGCAGCGGGCAGGCTGCGCGTGAATTTGGAACGGAAGGAGTTCGCCGGAAGTTGGGTCAGTTCCGGGGTGGTAGAAAAATTTTTGCAAACGAAGCTACGGCAGGGCGAAGCGGTCCGGGGGGTCAAAGGGGTGGCTCATAATCGGGGTAATGGGAAAACAAAGCATGCTACACGTGTGCTGCGCCTGGAGCGAAACAGCCATCGCGGTGCGATGTGACGGGCATGCGTTATACGCGACGCTTTCCATCCCCCTGCGGTTCGAGGGTTGGGAGCAGCTAGGAAACGGGGCACGTCTCCCCTTATTTCGGGGGTGCGAACGCACGCACACACGGCTGTTCGAAGTCAACGGCCTTGTTTGGCACCGGAGCCGCACGCTAAGTACTCTGAAACGTTAAACTGACAATGAGACTCATTGTCAGTCGTGGTGACGTCGGTGGTGTCGGAACGCCGCGGAGGGAGTTGCGAATAGGGGGTGCGAGAAATCCGGTCGAGGGAAAATTACGGCGGAAACCCGGAGCGAAAGGAAAACTCGGTGAAACTCGGCGTGATTCTTGTAATGCCGGGGTACCTCTGACAATAAGTCGAAATTACCTGTGATTCTGTGTCTCATTCATAGGTATACCCGGCAAGAAACGATTTAATTTTCGCAAACGATGAGACGACGAGACGATGTCTTCGTTCCTCTATTTTCTCATCGCCTTTGGCTGTATTACCGAACAACGATTCAAAGAGGCCGTACCTGGTGTACAATTGCGCGATCCGAGGCTGCAGGATGGTTCTCACTGGGACGAATCAAACCTCGATCGTTAATACTTACTATCTACTATATACTTACTATCTTAATATATATAAATCTCGTGTCACGATGTTTGTCCTCAATGGACTCCTAAACCACTTAACCGATTATAATAAAATACGCACACCATGTGCAGTTCGATCCAACTTGAGAGATAGGATAGTTTAAATCTCAAATTATAGTCGCAATTATAATATATTGCTAATTATTTGTCTGTTATTATTTGACAGTCACAATTATCTGTTAACTCCGAATGATTCTAACAGATGTCGATACCTTTCGACTGGGTTGAGTAAGTAATCAATAGATGGCGCTGCTATGGTAAATCTACGAACGTGTCATATAAGCTACATTTTAACAGCATAACTAGCAACCCATCCCGGCTTCGCACGGGCATATAATAATATAATAAAAGAAAATACACAATGTTTACAGTGAGTTTCTAGAAAAATAACATTTATATTATTACTTAATATTATTATATGCCCGTGCGAAGCCGGGATGGGCTGCTAGTCTACTATATATTATACACACCTATGATCTACTAGGCAGGTATGAACGATAATCTGCTGGGCAATCTGATTAGTTTTCATTCGGCGGAATCTGCGAGACGAAAACCGGGCTCTGAGGCGTGGAAAGTCAGGCGTGACTTCGACTTTCGAGTCCCCCGTTCATCCCCTTGGACCTCCCCCCAGTTCGCAGATAACCAAGAGACGATTTTGCGAAGCGTGGAAATCGCTACGGGACCTCTGCCAATCAGTCGGTCGGCAAGAATTGGCAATTTCCGTCTTCGAGGAGTGTGGAGACAATGAAATTAATCCTAAGCTTAACGGTTGTGGCGCAGGGAAGCGGAAGGACAGGATAGGGAGCCGGGAATGCAGCGAGAATTTCAACCCTCGGCGAATTACGCATCGAGACGGGTTTATCTCCCCGTTGCGAAACGGCAGCCCGGTAACGGTGCTGCAATGCATCTGCAATGACACGTCGACTAATGCGTTATCGTACCCTGGTCCGAGGACACGCAGGTCCTTCTAATGGACTCCGGGTGGTTCCGGTAAGACCCTTTCGGTCACGGAATTAATTTTTTTTTTTTTTTGGGACGGAAGTGCAATTTTACATTTTCTATGTACTTTTTAACGCTGTTAATGAAACTAAAAACAACCCCTAAAATGGGGTGAAACCGAGGTGAATTATCAACATTGTTTTAGACAGTGTTCCGAGTATTTGTTTTAAGACGGGACAATTTTAGGCCGAGAATAGATGCACGGAGGAAAAAAAGTGTCCCTGTGGATTGGATTTTCTAAATCTAATGATCATTCCAAGATCTTTGTTTGTCAACCAATAAATTCCAAGTCTTTTTGGTGTACGTTTTATATTATATATTAATTTACAACGACGATAAACTATTATGGATTCGCAAAAAATCCCGTTCCGTTCCAAAGTTTGAGTAATATTTCAACCCAGAGATGCAAAAAAATTCAGGATTATGCACGGAGTGTAAGAAAAATGACAGAAAGAGTCAAGGTATAAATAACGAGAGGTACAAGGTAACGGCGATCAAATAACACCCCACACTTTCTTCCCTTTAACCGATCCTCGTCTCTCTCTCTCTCTTTTTCTCTGCTCGTCTTCGACGTCAAGGATATCTTGAATGCCCCCGAAATACAAAGCTAGCCGTGCACACTGCGTCGTGCGTTTCTCGTCACCCCCATTCATCCAATCCTCGTCTATTATACCTCAGCCGCGTGTTGCGCGGTTCTACCCCCGCGTACACGGTGGAAAGTATGATACGGCCGGCATCCGTCGGCGCCATACTTCACTCACCCAAGTATTCATGGGGTTTGCCTCGGTTCGTCTCGGCCCCGACATACGCGGCTCTACCGGCACGTAGGTATAGAGTCGGGCTTCCGGCTCGACCACAATGAGGCTGCGAGGGTCACAATAGGCCTCGACTCGCCCTCCCGAATCACCCCCTAGAATTTCCCGCATGCAGCTTTTAGCGTCCCTTCCTACCCCGTTTTCATTCCTTCGCCATTTTTCATAACCCATGATACTTGATTGTCGTTGTAGGTTCTTCCGCCGCTGAAGACAATGAAATACACGCGTTGCACCGGGGTTGCTTTTCCAACCCTCCGGTGTGATGAAAGACGGTGCGAAACCTCTCAAAGGAACCTGCAGGCTTTTAACCTCTTTCCAGGGTTTAGAGTTTTAAAAGCCGGGGAGAGGATTCTTTTTCCTTTTTACGGTGAGACGGGGCAACAAGTTATCCCGAAAATCAGTATCCGTTCGACGTAAGACGGCTTGATATCGCTCCCCGTCTTTTCATTCTCTTCTTTTCGCACGGTTTGTTTTTGTATAATTAAATTAGCGAGGGCTACGCGGTGACGTTTGCGACACGGCTTTACTGCAGTGTCAGGCGGTTCCTTGGCGGGGAAATTATTGACCCCAAGACGGTATAAACGTCGCGAAAGGGGTGAAGACCCGAGGCCTGGTTCGGCGCAAAAAAGAAGATATCTCAGCTTCTATCTACTCAATTTTCTAATTTAAAACTCCCAAGGCAACTTTATCTCCTGTTTCTTCTAAATTAACTTCCCTTTTTTCATCCTTTTTTTTTCTGCCCCCGTGACTCCTTTATTCAGCTGATACTTTTTTTCCCTTGTCCGTCATTCCGTTAATCCGTTTCCCATCACTCTTAAGAGTTTTTAGATTGCGTAATAACCTTTCTGAGTGACAAGTCTCTACACGACCAGGGAGAATATCGTAGATATCTACTCACGGAATATATATATACACATATGTATTATTAAACAGGTATATTATACAATAAAATTCCAATAGTATAATTTTTATGCAAAATCTTCTTCCAAGAATACAGTCAATCTTACTATCAGTTCATGTGAATAAGAAGAATACTGTATAAGACAGAATTTGTGTAAGATAACGAAAGAGATTGAGACTGCATAACGAAGGTTTGTACAACAAACGAAAAGAAGGAGTTTGTCTAATATCACTTTATAAGTTATAAGAAAAAAAAGTGAAAAGAAAAATGGTGTTGATACACCTTTAATGAGGTCAGCTGACGTGCGATGAATTTTCTTTCAGAACTTTTACGACGATCTTTTATTTTTCCAATAATTGATCCTACTTTTCGACCGTAAAATCTAATATTCGAAAAGAGTTTCTTTCTTTTATCGCAATGAGATCAGAAATCCGAAAAAAATTGTTCGAAGACGGTGAGATTGGTAAAAAAAAAATTCCATATCACGCAATCGATCGTAATAAACCAGATTCACGCTGTGAAGACTGCAGAAGATACGACTGTTTAAATTACCATCAACGTACCAACGCCTTGTGAAAATATATCCGTTCTCTTCTTCGTTCTCTCATTCCCTCAATTCTTTCGTACTAACTTTTTTTTTTTTACGCTCTCTTAAAAATATTACCGGATTTCAAATTCGACGAAATATCGATGTGCCCAAATACTGAAGAAAACGGAATGCAGGGCGTTCAAATAGATTGTAACACGAAACCGGCAATGATTCTGATAATATTAAAAAAAAAAAAAAGAAATTAAGCGCCCACCCGAATAGTCTACAAATGGCCTCTTTAAAATTACAACTCTCCACGGCGCTGCAAATAAAGTTCCTTTCAAAATATTCCGTGCTTTATTTTCCTCGCGATATTCCCAGAGCGAATATTCTTCACCAGCAATCGCGTAAATATTCGCAAGATAAACGACAGAAGCTCGGGACGCGACGTCGAACTGTCGCTAGTGCATGTTTATGTAATCTCCAAAGTTACTTTGGAAAAGTTGGAAGAGCTAGAACCGTCCTTGCGGAAACTAGATAGGTAGGAACCCGGCCGAATATGCGAAAACTATACCTAAGAAGCAGGCGCCTAGATCCCCGAATTTCGCAGGGTCCGCCCTTCAACGAGTGACGGGATCAACGATCAGCCGTCGTTTTCGCGCGGCGCTATTTTCCCGCATTTTTGGTGCGAAAGGTGGCTGAACGGGTTTCGGCGTTGCCTACTTTTATGCCGGAGGGTTCCGCGTGCAAAGATCACTTTGAGAAAAGTGTAACGGGCGAAGGGTTCGGACAACGTTAGGAGACGAGGGCCAGCCGGCATCGGTGAAAATATTTTCACCCTCAATCCTGGTCTTAGAAACAGCATCGGCAGCTCTCGTTCAACTCGTTCTCCCTCGGTCACTCTTTCTCTCTCTCTCTCGAAAAATACACGGTCCACCCCGAGGTAAAATTTTGATTGGAGGGGGTGGCGAGTTTGTTGATTTATTACCGGGATTCATAATTATTATACCCGGGATGAAAAAATCTGACGGCAATCCGCCCGGAGCTTCCGCGTCTGTCGGACGGACAGCATATTATACTCTCGTTCCGACACAACGCAACGATAGTCACCCTCTTTCCAAAAGCCTGCTGATGCTGGAGGTAACGAAAAACGATAATTCCGAGTAAAATGAGTCGCGTTATTTATTTTTCATTTTTTTCCTCGAATTTACATCATTTCGTTATCATTACTCTCTTTACACGTGTCATCCTCACGTCCGAATGAAAGTGACAAAAAAAAAAAAAAATTGTCTTGCTCAAATTGAAAACCAACTCCACTCTCGTAAACTGTTTGCTTATTACACATGCGAAAATAATTTTTCCCTCGCCCCCCTAAATCGGAAATGTGCCCTGTCAATATTTACAAACTTCCGTGCCTACCACAAGCTGTTCATCACAGAATAACGTTCGCCGTGTAAACTGTTAAAAATCCGACGAAATTTGCACGATTTCATCTGAAACCTTGCCATTTCTTGATCTCTGAGTTCTTCCATCGCTTCCTCTTCTTCTATGCCATTGGAATCGTAACCTCTACCGTTGTTACATCGACCGACTAATCCGTGCGTACGACGTATGGATCGATAAAAAACCACAGTCCGTTGGAGAGTAACGGAATGACGCGATAGGTGAAAAAGTAAAATAGTAGAAAGACGTTGGGAGGTTTCACCGCGTGGAGGCAGATGGTGGTTTTATGGGGTGGTATGCGCTCACGGCATCCGGTTGGGGGAGGACGATAGCGGGAAGGGAGGGACGGAGAGTGTATAGCGTTTATGAAAAAGCAATCATTTATTCCTGACAACGTCATGTTTACGTGTAACTGGATATACACACGTACACATGTATATCTATATATACTTGTGTATACGCAGGCAGATGGAATGTATTTACCGTAGTTCATACATACAACCTAATGTGTGCATACCTATACGCATACGATACGTGTATAAAGTAAAACCCGTCACCCGGTCTGCCCCTGCAGTCGTTTATAACGCTTTTCCGCGCAACATACAAACACTTTTCATTCTCGGCACGCATTAAAATCGCAATTCATAAAGCTTGAAATACTCGTGGCATTTGACGTCCAGCGAATATAGCCGCCGTTTCTCCCGATTCTCCCGGTTTTCCACGGTTTTCACCGTTTCTCCCGCAACCCGAACGAACACCGACGTAGCTGCCGACCGGGACGAAATAAAGATAAACTATTGCTCTCGCCGCCTTCCGTAAACACCCTACACCGAGCGAAACGCTCCGACGCTCCCAGGTCCAAACGGAAAAGCGTAAATAATGATTACAATAATAACAATGATAATAATAATATTAAAAACATCAACAGAAACAACGATAACAACGAAGGACTGGAATTAAAATTTATCACGGGTAAAAGGGTATAACGTATAATGGTGAAACCGTGCAGTGACAAACGAAAGGAATTTTTTCACGAACAAAGGCTCAAGTTCACGGTGAAAGAGATCCGGGCTAATTGCGAAAAAATCTGTCTACCTTGTCGCGGTGATATTTTCATTTCTGAAAAATAAATTTAACATTTTAGTTTGACGATTGTCAAGTTTTCGCTTTCTTTCATTCTTTACCACGCCCCTAGGTTTGAACCCGCGATCAAAATTTACGTCCGCCTCTTTTATCCTGTAACATATGTGTAGGGGTGTATGAATAATCAGGTAAACGACACAGCGTAACGATAATTCCCTAGAAGAAAGAAAAAAGATCGGAGGGCCACTCTCGCATTTCTTATTACAGCTGAATTACCATCATTATCATACAAACAGGATTTCTTGGATCCTTTCGCTTATCGTTAGTGTACAGCATATATATATACACACACATACACATACATACACTCTCCTCATTATTTTCCTCCGAACGTTATCATTATTGATCTCATTATCGTTGTTTTTTGATGTAATTATTATTATTATTATTGTTATTGTTATCGTTATCATCATCATCATCATCATCATCATCATCATCGTCATCATCATCATCGTCGTCGTCAGCATTACGATTATTGTTGTTACTAGTATTGTCAATCACCGCCGTGCGCGTTTTCATCAACGAACGGACTATCGATCGGGGTGCAACGGCACGATTCACGGCTGGCTATACGCAATTACTAAGCAACACAACTGGCGAAAGCGATAGATAGAGAAGATAGAGAGGATAGAATAGAAGAGAGAGAGAAGGAGAGAGGGTGGGGAGGGGGCGATACTGTTCTCTAATAAAGTCACGTTCACCGGCCATTCCGTTTATTGTGGGGATGAAAAGTGGCGGGGGTTGGGGTAGGTTCAGGCTCAGGTGTGAGAGGCCGAATCCTGGAGACCGGTTCGTCTCCTGTTCCGCAGCAATTAGAGTGACAATGGACCAGGACTGTCCGTCGTTGATCAATATTGAAGTTAATAGTAACGTTATCGTAATGATTCGCGCTGAGGAAAATCCGTTATTTCGCAATCTTCGAATTGTCCGAAATACGGTAAACCGTGTAATAAAAACGAAACACGCTAATACATCGAAATCCCAATTACTTAACAATCGTTTCAGGATTCCGAAAAAAGTGATTTTTTCCCCCAATATTTCGTCTTCGCGATAACGTTACACCAACTTGAAATAAGTAAAAAATTACATTAAATTACACAAAAATTAATAATAAAAAAGTACACACCGTCCGTGACGTGACCATAACGACACATGGAACATGCGCATCCATATACACGAGTGCACGGGAAATTATACACAATTGCAATACAGCGCGAAGCGGTAACCGGTGAAAATTCATTGAACCTCCAGGTATTGCAGAACAGTGCGTGTTCCTTGTCCAATTGTTTAATTCCCTAGCGGTTAGGTTGTTGCGATGCAGGATACATAGGTCATGCGGTCTACGTACGTAAAACAGAGATAGCGACGTAGTCTGATGCACCGTTTCCAACAAATTGGCAATATATTTCATTGGTATCAGCTCGGTTGTCCCCGGGGCGAGATTCGGTCCCGATAAGACCGAACGCAAGACCAGACGACGCGGTTTCTCCTCCGCGCATTGCATTCTGAGCGTATGTATAACGTACGGTTTCTCGCATACATCGTGCACGGTACGATAAAGCGCTGAAAAGGATTTCGAAGAGGCGAAG
Organism: Neodiprion virginianus; assembly: GCF_021901495.1. Lineage (NCBI taxonomy): Eukaryota > Metazoa > Arthropoda > Insecta > Hymenoptera > Diprionidae > Neodiprion > Neodiprion virginianus. The sequence goes on from NC_060882.1 coordinate 1,452,231, forward strand.
CTTGTGGAAGCTTTTCGCGATGAAAGCGAGTATACGCGGTGCATTAAAACAAGTATGTATGTACAATGTACATACGTGTAGGTGCCGAGGCGTTGTGGTCCTAAGTAGAAGATGGGCAAGGACTCGACGGCTATACGGCGCTTCCAAGAGAGGGTCCGCAGCGAGCCCTTGACGTCGCCCGGAGCAAACGCCAACACCGTTTCTCCCCTCGAGAGTGTGAGAGAGAGAGAGAGAGAGAGAGATGGTAGAATGGGTATTAATTGCCGGCAGAACACAGGGCTTCGAGTGCGGCTCCCTTTACCACTTCGGTTCGTTAAGGACCAGCCTGGATGCGTCAAGGATCGGCCTGCGCTACGCGCGGTGCTTATAAGTGCCCTTCGGTATCGGTGACTGCTGAAGCGTCACTTCTATATGCGGCAGCTCCACGTGCACATTCGCGATTGGCGAGCTTCCAACCGGGGAGGGGGAGGGAAAGCATGCGGTCCTAGTCCCAATTTCAAGTCAGATGTGAGATGAACGTACTTTTTAAATAGAGACAAAGAAAGAAAGCGAACTTAAAAAAACGATGTTCGACGAGAGAGAGAGGGAGAGAGAGAGAGAATGAGGCTGCACAGGCTTCGGGGACAAACGAGCGGCTATACAGTATCACAGCCGGGTTATTTGTCCGGTGTAATTAAGCGGGGCGCAATTAGACAGAATAAACGGTGAAAGGTTGTCTGGCTTCGTGCGTATCATCCGTCCCGGGGCTTAAGGATGAGAGAAGCCTTAGACCTGCTGCCGACGCGACCTCCCTTGGACTTTCCCTTCTCGCTCCCGCTCGGCGTCTTTGGCATCGTCTTCGACGGGTTCCCCGATCCGCATCCCTATCCCCTCCCCCTTTCACACTGACAGCAGCTTATCGCGGCCTGTCAGCGCCCTCGTTAAATTTAATACGACGTCTGATCGATCCTTTACGTATAATTTATTTCTAAACGAATGATATCAGCTGGTGGGAAAAACTGTATCGCCCAGAAATTTTCAACAAACTGCAGCAATCTGTACGTATGCATACATACAGATTGCATAGAAGTCGCGTATTTCAACATTATCGAGAAAATATTAATGAAGAAAGCCAAGGGCGTGAAAGTTCCTAATAAGACCCAGGGTGTGCGGTGTATAACAGCATTGTGGGCGTAATTTTACCAGCCTGTTATCAAAGAATGCCGAAGGAGTCTGGAACGAGTGTGAAACTTCAGAGAGGTTGATGTGACGGGGCTGGTCGAGGGGGAAGGGGAGGGGAGGGCAGCAGCATTGTCATCGTGAGGCGGCAAAAAAACGACGAGGGAGAGGGAGAGGGAGAGGGTGAAGATGCGGCACGCCCGACGATTTGTGGCTTTCGCGTGGTCGGCGATAACGCCGTAGGAGCTTGTACTTTACAAGTGATAATAAATATGCATAATTAGTAGAGTAGGAGAGGAGAGGAGAGGAGAGGCGTTTGTTAAGGCCGCGGGCTTACGATGGTTCTTTAAAAGTGTCGGCCTTACCGCCGCCACCGGCGCGAGGAGAGTAAATAAGAGTTCTTCTCCCTCTCGGCGGGACTCTTCCAAGGAACAATATCGTCCCCATGTAATTAGAGAACCCCCGTCAACCCCCCCTTTCATCCCGCCGCGCGATATCTATACCCTTGCAAGAAGACGAAGGAGAAGAGTCGGCGGCTTCGTCCTGCTACCGACGTCGCCGTAATTTCCAACTTCGGTAAAAAAAAAAAAAAAAAAATGTCGATGGTAGCAAAGTATTAAATCATGAGGTTCAAGTTGGTAACTTTCGGGAAAATAATTACTCCGCGCCTTTAGGATTGTCCGATACATATTTAGTTAGCCATGGCAAACAAAACGTACTAACGTTTCGAAAATCCAATGCCTAGAAAGTCGTTCTGAAATTTCAAGAATGACAATTTTTCTTCCCGATGTTCCGTTACCGTAATGTTACTAACTTCAGCCTCTGTTATTGAATAAATGTTCGATGTCCGATCATAGCTAAGTCAAAAAACTCACCAAGCGCTGGTATTCACCACTGGAGCATGAATGAGGGAAACCAATCCCAAAAATTGGATGAAAATGTCTCACAGCCTTAGCGGGTTCGGATTTCCGTCTGTAAAGTAAAAAGCAAACGAAACAAAAATTAACGCGTTGATCTTTCGTTGGTAGGAGGAAAAATTTCCATGCCCATGAAATTTTCGGAGGTTATTTTTTAGGCGGGAGGAAAAAAAAAAGGGTGACCGAGAGACAGTCACTCCTCGACTTTGAGGGATGGAGCTGGAGTTATTTTTTATTTCGGAAAAGCTGCTTACACGGGCTTAGGTCGGAACATAAATCATAAAATATTACAATAAGCTCAAGTCGCGGCCCCGCAAATCTCCGGGAATATCCCCCCCCCCCCTTTTGCCCGGCGCGGGCGGTGAACGCCAGTCTGGACCGCGTCGTATCGGCCAAATAGCCGGGCAATTTGTGGTTCAAGGAAGGCTGTAACAGGAATAAATTATGGCCTGAGTGTGCGGTTGCGTTATACGTGGGTGGAGATGTTTCCTTGGTGGTTCGCTTTCGCCTGATTTCGTAAGCCTGTTTTCCAGGAACACCGAGACTATCGTCAAATAATCCTGAATTCGTATCTTCGTGGAAGTCTGTTCGAACCCCTATACAAAATTATTATTATAGACGTATTTTAGCGCGATGCAATGATTGCCAAAGGCAAATATGACCGCAGGTCAGTCAGGCGCGGGTTTACCTTGGATCGGATTAATGGAACGGACGGATTAATTTGAAACGTTTGATACGCCCCCGCGTGTATTTGCCCAAACGCGAAACTCATTAGAGAATCAAAATTTGAGTATAACAATTCGCGGGATATCGTCATTTCGTCCTTCCGAAATCACTGCCCGCATCTCCCTTTCGGAAAATTATATGGAAACGCGAGGTAAATTTCGCACGTGGAATTGTCTCATTTAGATAATTGTTACGCAACTAACGTTGAAATTGTAAAAGTCTGGTACAATATTTTCATCCTCGTTCTTGCCGCGCTGTTTTCTCTTTAGCCGATGTTACACTTACGCGTGCTAATTGCATGCAGGTGACGCATAATTTAATTAAGATAGATGTTGCCATCGTCGAGTATTGCAGCGCTTGGAACAACGTCTGCCGCAATTAAGGGCATACGCGTTACACCTCTCAAGTATACGAAGAATCGTACTTTTTTCGAACGTTATACCTACGTGATACACCAATTCTAGGCCAACGGCGAGAAGAGAACACGGAGAAAAGAAGTTGCTCATTAAAAGAAAACATTAGGAGCGATAGCGAAAATCATGTGAAAAAAAATTGGAACAGATATAGGTACATCACGGATGTACAACGTGTACACTGTAAGTACAGTTTTCAAAATCTGAGGGACTTTGACGTGACGAATACTGGTTCAAGTTGATAATTCACAAGAGATCGAGGTCGAGACGCTCGTTCGAGAGAATTGGTAGAATTTCAGTGGTCCTACAAATCACGTCGGTCGAGAGAGAATAGAATAAGAAAGGGAGTGCGAGGGAGTGTGTGTGTGTGAAAGAGAGAGAGAGAGAAAGAGAGAGAGCAGAGTGTTCGTTTCAAAGCTGTTAATTTCACAAAGCGCCAATCGATTTGTTGAACGTCTGCTTTCCGCGAGTGCGGGTATCGGTTCATCCACTGCTTAGATTAAAGTTCCTAGACTGTGATCGGGGAGAGGGAATCTCTTTTTCTCTCTCTCTCTTCGTTCCACAAAGTTTCAAAGCCCGCAAAGGAGGGAATAATCGTAATGTTGGAAGAGGAATCTGTCGACGCCTTAGCAGCTATTAAGATCGTTAAGATTTCCAAATAGTGTCTTAGGTAATAATCTTAGGCTTCAGAGTATACAAAGTCCGAAAGAACCGCAGGTGTTTAGAGATATGAAAATTGATTATGGTAAGGTAATTTTGGTACAGAGGGAACTTTGAAATTTTGAAAAATCGCGAGACGCGGAAATTCGAGAGTACCGGTTACGCGTGCGGAGAAAAGAATAGCTGCGGACACATCGTCGACGTAAAAGCTGTAGGTTCACGGGTGTGTACATCTGCTACGCCGTCACTTGGTCTTAAATCAAGCGTGAAATCGCGGATATCTTTGCGACTCAACGCGCCGATTTTCCTCGATGGAATTTTTCCGAGGTTTCTTTCCTTTTCTTTTTTTCTTTTGTCGAGGTATTCTTCGACGCTTGCGAACGCAAACGGATGAACAGATATTTTGAAATTCATTTGAAAACGGTGTAGCAAGCAGCGACGCAAGCAGCGACACTCGACGACTTCTCCATCTTTCGTTCCGGGAGACTTGACGCATCATCTCCGTTTCAAAATATTCCTCCACCTCGCCTTCGCGTCGCCGTATATCTGTAATATATTAGGGCAAATACTGTACGCACATCTATAGAAGAGAACCGCGAAATATTCAAAGGGAAATGAAGAGTACGAAGGACAGAGATAAATAAAGAAAAGAAAAGAGATCTGCGAAATTGGGTTTAACCCGCGGAATATTCCCGCTCTTGTCACAATCTTTGACGCGTACCTCTCTCTGCAGTTTGCCGCGGTGGATCTTCTTTTCCTCTTGGCAAAGCTCGCGTGTCAGAGTACAAGGAGAAGAAATGGCAGAGCGAGATGGAGTAAAAAAATGCCCGCGTTAAATCCGCGAGTATTACGCGTGCGGGACGTTATCTGACTACGGTGTATAAAAGCGGAGTTTGATTGATCGCCATGCACCCGGTACAACGTATAAGAGCGTAGCGCCGCTGCTGATTAGAGGAGAATTCCAACTTTCCGCACCTCGCTTCGTGCAAGTAATTGTTAATAATACACCAGCCCCGTATCGAGTAATACGCGAAAGTATACTTTTAACAATGTAATCGATAAGATAATCGAAACGCGAATCTAACAATTTTCACACAAAAATTTGAGGAAAACTTATTGCCGAACCGCGACCAATTTCAACGGACCAAAATTTGCACTTCATTTTCTCTCCTACTAGTTTCCGAGTAATTATACGTCCCTGAGAATAATTACTGTTGTACGAATAGCGCATTCTCAGAAAGTTATATTCTGCTTTGATAAAGGCCGCATTGTACGTATGCGATTGTCGACACGACCGCAGCGACCGCAGTTATATTCTGCGGTTTTACTCGCGTTGCAGAAACGTTCGGAATTCTTGTACCGGTGTGCTCATAGAACTCTGAAGATATTCCGCCACGCCTGTTGCTAAGTCGCAGAGCGAGAAACGCGTTCAAGAATAACTTTTGCAATCTCGTTTACGGTTATTCCGTGAATGTCTTGCCTCGTTATTTCTTTGCAATTTTTTTACAACAATCGCGTAACGTGTGTGTCTTGTTTTGATAAACTTGGATAAATTTGTAAATTCGCGCATACGTAAATAACGTACTACGTCGTGTTACATACAATTTCATTCAACGAGTTTAGACAATTTGACAAACATTCATTCTCGCTTAGGCGTGACGGCTGAAACTTCAACGTCCCTTTGTTCTGAATTCCTCGACATTAACAGCTTTCACCATCATGTACGTCGAAACACCGAGAGACCGAGCCATTGCCATAATTGTTACTTATTCGCTCGAATATCTTGACGTTCCCTAGACTCTGTCTGAGCACTGAAATTCCCCCGACATTTCTAGACTTTCCAAAATTCCACGTTTTTCACAGCAGGTCGCAAACGAACTCAAGCGTATAAATAAAATATCGTACCATAAAAATCTGTCTTTCATCTTTTACCCGAAGCTTCGCCTCTCGTAATACTCCATACGTAATTCGAAAATATCTTTCAAGGGTACAAGAGACGATCTTAATTTCTATCTCGGCGGTAGGTGAATCACGTCTAAAAAAATCGCGCGCATTGTTCGTCGATGTCAACGACTCGTCCGCAGAGTTTATCCCGCAGGGCGTCGAAGTGGATCGAGCTTGCGGATTCTCCCTGCTGCCACATTTCTCATTACACCGTGTTATTAGCCGGTGCGCGGGTTTTAAGGGCACGGGTAAAAGGGGGGGGGGGGGGGGGGGGGGACGAACTCGTCGAGGAATGAGAGGGACGTACGGTTCGCCGGTTGTTAAGGAGTTGAGTTAAGGACCCACAGCGCCTTCCGAGCACCCTTGGCAAAAGCCATTTCCGCACGGGGAGAGCTAAATTTCAACCAAGGTTTCTTCCCGTTTCACCCCTTTCTTTTCGCCACGTGTGACGCAGTGAAACATCTGTGAATTCGATCAGCCCTATAGCCGTACGCGTGGGTTCTATAACTCTCTATTAAGCTAGAGACGGTGACAATCCGGCCCAGTTTTCTTCCTCGTCTTCAGGTTTTTTGTTTGTTTTTTTTTTTTTTTTTTTATTCCCGTCCTCACTTTATCCCCGATTCTTTCATTCTCCGCGCGATAGTAGAGAAGGAAATATCTTTTTCCTGAAAGGATCTTTTCCCGAAAATAAATCGGCCGAAAATAGAGACACCCGGCCACCTTCGGATCCAGAAGCTCCAGCAGCTTCGGCACCCTCGACGCCACCGCGAGATCCTATCTGAAATTCACCCTCGCGCCATGCGGCACGTGCCGAAATCCAATTCGCAATTATTATTATACTTCTTCTCTCTCCTCCCCCCCCCCCCCACCCTGCCCCTCCTCCACGCAGCCAGTAACACCCGAATAATTGACCTGAACAGAACGCTACCCACTCTGATATTAAATCGGGTATTTTTGACAAAGATTCTTATTACTCTTTTACTTTTTCAAGCAGTCGCAGGCAGTTATACGCTAAGGTGTATTGCGAACGGAATGATTGTTCGATTGCAAACCGTTCTCACGCGGGTACAGAAAAATGGCAAGTAAAATTCAATTTTCAACACTCGCAGCTATTGTGGCTTTATTTTCGTTCAGTCATTTGAATTGTACCTAAACATTTTACAGTGATTCAAATTCAGGACAATTATATATATTCAATATAACAAATTACTCCGCGTTCGGCACAGATGAAAATCATTCAACGAATCACCTCGTTGTTAATAAAATTGACTCGAATAATTTTATCCGCTCATCGATGAAAATTGCGGTCGTTTTTACCAAGTAAAAAAACATCACGGAACGTAAAAGCCATATCTCCTACCGCGGCGGTAACGCACAAGGCATATTAGTAGACACAGTTGACCGCATAATCGGTGAAAATAATTATTTTCAATCACACGATTGCCAGAAATAAAATTGATTGGCGCGAGAATCGGAAAAAAGATAGAGAGGGGGACAAAGTCGGGGGTTGATAGGCGTTATATACGAGCATACATACACAGGGGTATATATACAGATATATATATCGAGCTACTTGGCTATGCCACATCGCATTTTCAACTTGGGAATTATTCATGTCACGTTTCCCATATTTTATGCCGGATTGGCACCAGCCGCCGATTACGAGTGAGGAAAGAAGAGAAGACGGAGAAGGAAAAAATGAGGGAGGAGAAACGGAAAAAGAAAAAAAAAAAAAAAAAAAAAAAAAAGAATTGACGTAGAAAATGGTTAGCTCTAGCTCTGTGTGCGAGTGTGTGTTTGTGTATGTATATCGCACGTTGTACACAGTTGCCTGCATCGGTCACCCCGACTGATTATCACCAAAATGCAATTCATAGTCGCGCCCGCACTCGGGAAAGTAATTTCATTCGCCCTCTACTCCGATTATATTACATTACAACAGTTGCACAAATAGAGACTTTCAACCCCCTTTTTTTTTATATCGTCAAATAATCAGCATTTTTTCTCGCCTTCGCGCTTTTACACACTTGGTCGCCGAACAAAGAATTTCGTTATCAAATACTTTCGAAGGATTTTCTGTGAAATTGTTTTCTTTTTTTTTTTATTTTCTTTTCTCCACCGCAATTGACGTATCTTTACACGAATCCGCACCCCGCGGTGTAAGAATATACGCGGCCGTTGTATGTACAACTCTCGGTTCAACTTTCAACCCTAATAGAATGGGTGTATCCCGACGTAAAACCGTGCGCGGGAATAGTGGAGGATTTGGATATTGGATAAAGGAAAGCTCGGCGATGCGCGGAGTGACTGATTTCTGTTATTTCCTTCGCCGCGAGGAGCTTTTTCACTACCTACAGTACTTTATACACGCGTGGGATCGATCGATTCCGCGCGCACAATTTTTGCATCCAGCCGTAAAAGTGAAAATAAAAAGAATCGATAAAGGTACGCCGCACTAGTCATTTCCATTGCGAATCATCCGTAAGCGTGTTAGCAGCTTTGCGCTGCTACAATGCGGTATTGCAATTGCTTCTCAGTCGGCAAAGCGAGGCGGTGAGAAACATGCAGGACATCCCGATGTGTAACCCGCGGGATCCGCGTTATATACACGTTATATGTGTACATGGAAATCGTGCGACGTATAACAGGAGGTGGAGAATTTGCCAATTTTACGGTGGTCGCTTGCCAAATTGAAAATTAGCGAAGCGTCCTCTTCAAGCAATATATCCGCTGCCGTCACGTCGTTCGGGTTTCGTCAATTAATTGTCATTGATAAATTCCTCGCGAGAATATATCGAGGCCCGAAATTCACCCGCAGTAAAGATGCGAGCCTCGAATTTCCGTTGGGAAAAAAAAAAAAAAAAATTAGCACAAATGGAAAAAAAATCGCAGCTTCTTTCGATATCCGCAATCTGTTGTGATAAAAATTGTGATAGATCGAACCTAGACGAAAATCCTCACTCCGTGGCTTCGATATCCAAGGATCCGAATAAAAAAAATACCGCCCTTATCCTACACACAATCCCCTGAATCGAAATTTTCGTTTGCAGCACAAAATTGCATGCATGAATCTTGGAAGCGGGCAACTCGGGGTGTTGTTATACGTGTATCACCGCATCGTATCCTGTATTATGTATATCGCCGAAAGGTATTTTAGTTTTGCAATTTTCGCGTTATTACGCGTCTGCTGTATTATACATGTCCGTGATGCTCGGGACTTTGCCCACCGTGCGATTTTAACGCAAGCGATATTGCACGCCATTTCGCGATTCTGCACTGCGAGAATAATGGAAATCGAGCGTCGCGCGCTGCAACCTGATTTATATAATCGTGACAAATCGCCGATCGACAGCGTGTAGTGTAATAATAGTAACAACAATAACAATAATAATAATAATCGTTGCTGAATCGTCGCGATTCGCACCAACTGATATGTACCAGCAAACTTATAATTGGTGTTGGAAATGGTAGATTTTTACAAAACTCAAAAACTGAAAACTACGGGAGGGGGGTTGAAGAAATTTAAAGAATTATTAATAGGTATAGTTATAGTCGTTGGATTGAATTAAAGTGCAAAAATAGGAAGTGGGAGTTTCATCAAAGAGAATGGAAATAAAAAATAGAGAATCAAAAGAAAACAAGAAGAATTGAGCAAAGAATAATTAATTTCACAATTTATATCCGACGACTCAAAGGTAAAGGACGCATCCAATTATGCATCAAGAACGAATCCTTTTTATCCTTTTCTTTTTTTTTTTCTTGGTCTGCCTTTCGCTCCGAACAAAACCAAGCTGCTGCTACACGTTCAGCTTTGCGAAAGACGTGGATTACAAAGAAGGTTAAAACGGCAAGAAAATAAACAAACATAAAAAAAAAAAAAAACAAAATAAGACGAAAGCACAAAGAAATGAAGGAATGAAAGAAAAAGCACCATCACTTTGAGAAACGTGACCCACACTTGGAGGAAAAAATTACATTTTAACGTACATCGTTGCATCCTGGTATTATTAAAATGCAAGCCGAGAATAATCGAGCACATAAAACGAGAATAAGGAGCCCAACAATTCACTATGAGAAATATTTTCGATATGAAATAAATGTTATTCCGGGTGTGATATGAAATTCCAACGGTCGGTTGAAAATTGGAAGAAAAAAAAAAAAAAAAAAAACTACAACGTGACACATTAGTCACAAGTCGAAGACGTTGTTTTTCATCTCTTCTGCATGCTACACATCCCGTAGACGCTAAGCTCAGGAGTTTCGTCAGATTGCGTCTGGCGCTTCCCTCTTTTTCTCCTTTTTCTCAAGATTCTCGATTTCTTGGCATTCGATGAGCAACCCTCATACACAACGTACGCGCAAAGTTACGGCACGGCGGCTACGCGTCCCGTATTTCAACGAGACGAGGACCCAGCCGGCCCTGGGGGCCCCGAAACCCCGGGGCGCCGAATTCCCGATCCACAAAAGGTACGGGAGAAAAAAGCGTGCCGCATAATTCCTCGCGGATAAAGGGATAAAAAATAAATAAAAAAAAAAAGGAAAAAAAAGGAAAGAAAAAAACAAACAACAAACGACAAAGGAAAAAATACAAAGAAATACGAACGGAATTGAATTTTACCGAAATTTTTCCTTCAGTGCACCACTGCCTGAATTGAAATTATTCATTGATACGGCGACGTTGCAAACGCCGCAGTGTATAATTGAGGGTAAATACCGAACATATTAGGTACAATTTGTTTTTTAGAATATACAATTAATTGAAATATCGATTTTCACAACGCGTGACCTGGTCGTTTCCGTTAAAATATAACGGCGGTACACCTGCGGGATATGTAGAAATAGGTAGCGGTATGTGTACGCTATGGCCGCACGCGAGAATTTCGTATAGTCCTATCGTCTCATGTCTTATACGTGGATTATTTCATACATATAACATATATACATATACATATACATGTATATTGCAGTATGGTAATAATCATACCACCCGCGCTATTAGAATAATGATTTGAAAGGCAAATTCTAGGCCGTAAGATACGTATAAATGTACGTGTAGATATATTATATTTATACATGTGTATGTGTGTATATATATATATATATATGTATACACATATACAGGGCACAAAGCAGCGTAACACGGTGTAATGCAAATTATCATACTTACAAGATAAGAACACCGGTGTACATATAACGTACGCTATCTTAACCATAAAGTACTTGTCACCTTTCGCGGTGTCAAGAGGGGGGAATTGGTGGGAAAATGTATGGTAAATTTCCCGCTTCTTACCACTTTTCTTTCTCGTCTGCTAGATCGTTAGGTTTTGACGAGAAATTCACACGAATCGAATGATTGTAGGTACTATTGACAGAAATTGTCGCGCGCGATTAGTTGTGCACTAGGATAATTATCTGACTTTCGCTTTCTAATTTTAACAACAAAGAAGAAACTTGCCGCGAGTATTGAAACAAAAGAAGCGTAACGAAGGATTTCATTGAAAGCGTTGAATTTTCATCCCCTGTGAATTTGGTAAAAAGAGCCGAATTGACGGGGCTGAAACTCGTTTCCGACCCCACGCCGCGTGTCGCCCGCTACCGATGGTTTGGTAATTTTGATCCTGGTTCGATTCACATTGCAGGCAGACCCCGCCTCTTCTGCGTCCTGAGCGTTCTTTGACACCCCGGATTTCGGTAACGTGACGGCAGCTTCGATATCTGCACAAGATTAACAAAATATACCGTTTCACTTATCGGTGAAAGTGAGTCGGATTCAGAGTCGGAGAAAAGAAAGAGGAAGAAATGAGGGGGAAACTGTTGAAGGACAATGTACAATCCTTGTACTTGAAAATTGGTAGTTTTTTTTCCGCCTCATTCTGTGAAAAGTTGTAAGAGAGAAGCAGAGGGAGAGAAAGAGAAAGAAACGGGCAAGAAAACAAGCAGGAGCTTAACTTAATATTTGGTATTTCCAGTATATTTCCGATCTATTTACCGTGGAAGCACGATGGAAAAATTTATCTGCAAACTTGGTGGAAGAATTGTACGAGACGAAAGTAAAACGAAGAAATAACGACGGACGGGATACTGCGGTGGCATAACGAACCTCGAACAAAAAGAATAATGTATATGTATATTGTGTATATACACGTAAGGAAATCTCTCTGCTGCAGAGAAAAAATTAGTAGAAAACTTGAGGGATTTCATCGAGTACTCCATACTGCGCCGCGCGATAGTAGTAAAAGCTGTACAGGTATGAAAGGTATACGTACATGTATACGTAGACGTGTACGTACTACGCTGTATTAATCGAAAGCCATAGAGGTAAAAAGACGGCGGAAGAGGGATCTTCGATTGAAAGGAAACCTTTAAAATAAACAGAGATAACAAGATCGATGGGAAACTTCGATTCCGATATTACATTTTCATTGAAATTTATCTGACCAATCGAATCTTGTGTAAAAAAGGCTGACGAACAGTCTTGCGGAACAACAAGATATGTACAAGAGAAAAACAAAAGTAAATAAATGGCATGGAAAAAAAAGAGGAATAAATAAATAAAAAAAAAAAGCAACACAAAAACGAATCAAAAGCTGAGGAGCAACGAAAATCCGAAACAAACCGTGAAATTAATGAACGAGTAAAATTTATAACCCGCCACACATTTGTCGTCCAATTAATTATTCAAAGCGAGCCAGTACGCTCCGGCAGGACAGCGAGCCGCTGTTCGGGTGGTCGAGTATTCCCGTTTGCAAGATAGATGACTCCATGTACATGCGCACATGCATACGTGCGTACGTATATACACGCACGTTTCAATTGTCACGTATAAGTCGTACGTAGCGCGTGTGCGATGTAGATAGTATGCATAGGCAGGCCGCATGCCCCGATCACGTGTACGTCACTCGTGGTTGTCTATAAGCGTGGGGCAAGAGTGCGGTTCAACACTTAAATGTTTAACCTATAATCAACTCGAAAGGATCGTGAGGAGGGAAAAAAAAGAGAGAGAGAGAGAGAGAGAGGAAGTTGAAAATAAAATTTAAAAAAAGGAAAAAGATCTCAGATTCGGGAAGAAGCGGAGAGAAACACACACCCGTAAGAGTCAAAGTTTAAACTGCGCTGCTCGAGATCTGATCGGTAGCGGGACTTTGGACTCGAAAACTTTTCAATTTCCCCATTCTTATTTCTTTCTCATTTCCCACCTTGGCTACTCTTTTTTCGCCAATTTTTCTCACGACCAGATCACAGGGGTGAGAAAACGTATCGCACCGTCGCGTCGTTTTATATAAATATGTGCCTAAAGCGAGATAGAATTGAAGAGGGTTGGAAAATATTCACGGTATATACTTCCAATCTCTTCTTTCTTCGTCTTGAATATGTTTTTCTACCCTCGTCGCTGCAAAATTCATAAGTACAGTTTTACTCGGATTGAGAATTCGTCCCTTGACTCTCCGTTCTTAAGCTCGACCGACGATGCTCTTCCAGAGGAGACAAAATTCCCGAAGGAATTGCAGTAGGCGTGAATCGAGGCGCAGCAGGAACAAACTCCCGGTATGCCGAAAATCCTGGCGTTGATCCTTTCAGCGGTGTACACGCAGTTTCCCCGCATAAATCATGTGTTATTATATTCCTTCAACCGGATGCTTTTAGCGTTTCCAGTCTATCAGGATGACAGAAAAAAAGAGAGAGAGAGAGAGAGAAAGAAAGAAGAGAGAAAGGTACATTGCGCGAGGCGAAAATCACGCCGCTGTTTCATTCCGCTCTCTGTTCTATGGATCTTAATGGATCTGACCTTCTCGATTTTTCCCCAACGCGTGGCATCGATGCCCCGCTGATCGGACGCATCTCTCCTCCTTTTCCCACACTCTCGACAGCCCCAAGCGCTTGTCCTGCTGCACTACGCTCCGGAACCTACGAAGTTTTTGGGTCTTCGAACAGCATCGAACTGCAGGATCTTGGCGAAGTCGAGGGTCGCGCTTCGTCTTTGCTGCATATCAGCGGCGGGTCTCGAGAGTCGATATCGCCGCTCGTAAGGGGGGTCGAGAAGGAATGTTGATGTCGAATGAGCTGAATTAATGGATCTACGTCAGGCGCAATAACAGAGTCATCACCCGCCGGACTCGTACTGGCTCTGCCAGGTTCGCCTGACTGGCTGTTTGCCCGCTGCTTGGCTGCTTGCCTGGCGTTTCTCACTTCCCGACTTTCATCCCCACCCTGCCAGGTTTGCAGGGTGTTTTGCAGTTTGGAGCGCTCCCCGAAGCCTTCTTGGTTAATTGCCACCGTCACTCCGCCTTCGAAATGAACCCGCTCGGCCGGCTTATATGCAATCCGGAATCACCGACCACCGCTAATTTTCACATATATTCACACACCGCCCCGGGAACCGAGTTCACTTGTTATGCATCCGATCGGCCAAATTTCATTACAATTATGAAGAACGGCTCGTTTGGTGTCCACGATTATCGCGTCACCTTATTATCATTTTCGGTTTTTGGTAACATGTTTGATGAACGTGTCTGTCTATACGATGAAGTCTAGACTCCTCGGATCCCACAGGACTCTAAAATACCCTGTCGATTCAACATTGTTCAGCGATGAAATAACTTTCATCGCTAATTATTCAATTAGTCTCCACACAAATCGCGATCAGAAAGACTTGAATCCGAGTTTCTGAACTACTCCTTTGATCGGTGCACGCGGTATAAAAACCTTTAACCTTCCAACTTTTCCGCCCGACGTCGAAAAATGCTAAATCTGAGGAAAGTGTGCAGAGAAATAGAGACGCACACGCAGCCTAGGTTATAACCAGCATCCTCCACTTATCCATTTTATACGAGCACGTTTCACCGACGACGGTGATAATTTATTCAAACCGTGTCAAGTGTCGGTCATGATATCTCGAACGTCGCTGCATCCATAATGCAGGCGGTTGTACCTACTCCCTCTCTCCTTTCGTCCGACATTTTACTCGGAGGTTGCAGAAAACTGGGTACTGTCGTGAAAAAAATCACAAAATACAAGAAAAAAAAAAAAAAACCCCAACAAAACACAAAGTACAGGCTGAAAACGTGAAAAAAGAAAGAGTCTATACGCGGATAATCTGTCGCGGCACGCGAGCTTAGCGTCGCACGGTTACAAGGTAGGGTAGCCTCGATACACCTCGAGGGAAATGAAATAGAGCGGTGGTACGAATTAAAAGAGAAGCTGAATATACACGACTAATAACCGTGATGCGGTAAACGTTACGTGATGCTCACTCGTCTGGCGCTCGTTAATCCCCCATCACGTCTCCATATAATTTTCGGATGAGCTCGAACCGACGCGACGCGACGCCTAATAATCCATATGAACCGGGGCACCGCTGCAAACATATCGGCGGCCCTCTGTTCTCCAAAATTCGAAGGCCGAGCGAGGGTGGACGGCGATCGGGATGTAGCGACGGCCTGCAAGGCTGCCAGGGAAGCGGCAGCCGGCCTCAGTTAAGGGCGTATATCACTCGTTTGGTTACCCCGTGGGATTTTCCCGTGTTAGCTCTTCCATCTATCCGTTACTATGTATATATGCAGACGTGTTTCACACTCGGTCACGTCGCTGACGGTCGGGGTCGTCCCACCGCTGCCACCAACGGTGCCGTCGTATCGACGTTACAAGCTTAAGCCGCTTCCAAACCACTCCTCTCAAATTTGAATAAGTGTTTTTCATCGACGAGGTGGTGGAAGGAAGAATTCAGGTGGCAAAACGAGACGAACGGTTTCAGGCTTGATCAATTCTTCTTTGCGTTACGGGACGTTTTTTTTTTTTTATTTTTTTTTTTTTATTCTATTTTAGTTCGCCGAAAAGTTTTCGTTCTTTAACCGGATGGAATAAAATCTCACTCTCGCAGCACTTTGAGACGCTGAATCGTGACTCGCGCAAGCTTACCAAAGTTCGCGCCACTTGGAACACTCGCTCTCGTTACTCTGTGCAGAAATTCGTACCAACCAACCAACTTCGGGGTTTAACACACTGCTCAAAGCGCGCACAGAACTGCAACTTGTCTGCAGCATCGCGCCTCGTTTCACGTAACAAAGTAAAATATACACATCGCACCGCAGCACCAGCAGCAGCAGCAAGCTGCAGGGTTCTCTTGGTCGGAGGAACTGCATTCGCCGCGGGCTGTTCGTCCCGCCGTACTGCTCCAAGACTAGCCGAAACTAAATCAAACTTGATTACAGGGTATTCCATACTAACCGGAACCATGCAGCTGATTAATTTGCAATTTTTCATCGACATATCCGAAATGCGAGATCAACTTATGCGGAGGAGTTGAAGGACAAGGAAGAGGGAAAGTAAGCCGAAGTAAGCTCAAGTCCTCTTTTCGTTTCAATCAGCCGTCTTACCACCGAGTACCTGGTAAGGACGAAGACGCGACAAAGACGAGACTCGTCGTCGGTGTGAAAAGCTCATTTGGTATTCTACAAGGATAATTTTATTCGAATCCATTAGACATGGCGTCAAGCGTCGCGCCGCCGTCGCGACCGTTCCTTAAGTCGCGGTAAACGCAGACGCTAATATCTCATCTTGGCTTTCTTTCTCTCTCTCTCTCTCTCTCTCTCTTTTTCTCTTTCTGCTTTCTCTCGCCCTCCTTATCCAATCCTTTTCTCTTTCCCGAAACGGGCCTCCGGCGCATCCGAGGACGCGGAGCACGTCTCAGTAGCGCAATTAGGCATCCGTAGCGTCGTCACCGATCGGTTCACGGCGAGCGCGTGCCATTGAAATCATTACTGGCGCTTTGTGTCTCTGCACGCGTGAATCGTGACGACGCGAGGAACGACGAAATGTGAGGGGACGAAGACTCTTTTCATGTGGAAAAATCTCACACGTTATACATGTACAAGTAGGTAGGTACGTACGCCTGTAACAAGCATCTCGGTGTCAACGCCGAGTGGTATTTTTTACCCGATCCCCGATAAGCCGCGCATGCCGCGGCAGGCGGGAAGCTCCTCTCGACCCAAATTTAAAGTTGTCTACTTAAAAGTTTTCATTACCTCCACCCTCCTCCTCGACCCGCCGGGGTGTTATGCCGAGCTTGATCGAAGATATAACTCCTCGGCGAAGCGAGGAGTCGACTGTATTTATACGTATGCTGCCTCGTCGAGAATCAAATAATCCAGCTTACAGTCGCACGTAGGTATTATTATATTCTATACGTACCAGAGTCCAATTAAAATATCCTTCGCAAATTGTAAATTTCACCTTATCTGGACTCCGGCATCATCGGGGGTGAGAATTCGCGAGTTCGGGTTCGTCGACTTCGCACGATGAAATCGCTCGGCGGCAAAGATTGGAGTGAATAAAAATTAAAAACGTCGCCTAAACAAGACATTCTGTTTCAGATAACGCGGCTCGAGTCGACCGATATTCGTAACGCGTGTTGTTACGATCGTTTCGACAGTTGCTGTAGTAAATTTAAATTTCGCCTTACTTCGTGTCAACTCGCGATTGGGAATATAATCGCGTACGTATACGTATGTGACGCCTCAGTTTAAATGTTGGGAGGAAAAAGTCTAGTACACCGTAATGTGCGCATGTGATACATAATTGAATATCGAAAAAATACAGGCGGATTTCGTTTTTCGACCGTTCAATGGAAAAACGGCGAGACCGGGAAGCATTATTTTATCCTCCCCGGCGCTCATCCTCTCTCTCTTTCTCTCTGTCTATCTCCGTCTACCTCTTCGCCATTTCAACCTTAGTCCCAGGGGGCTATTCGTGAAGCAGTTATTTATTCAAATTGATGAACCCGAATAGCAGGGGCAGAGGAACGTTGAACGTTGAACGTTGAACGTTGAGCGTAGGATTACCGGTTCTACGTTAGAGACTGCTACAGGTATGCTATAACGTGAATACCGATTCTTCGTTGCCAAAGTGAAGAAAAGAGGGGAAAATGCAGGGTCTGCTCGAATCGATTATTCGCAAAGTGGGTTAATAAATTATCAATTAATCGTGGCTTCAGCTATCTCTCCGCCCGAGTCGTACCGCATAAATTAATAATAAATCGACAAAGAGCTGCAATTTATAATAATTATGCATGAGGGCAAAGGAAGAGAAAATAAAAGAAAAAAGAAATAAAAGAAGAAGAAGAATTTCGCCCGAGCTCAGAGACCCCGCAGGAAATTGACCGCGTGGTCAGAATTGTTCGATCTTGTCTGCACCGCGGTCGTGGTGGAATTTTCACACCGTGTGGTAACATTCCTCGACGACAACGTACCATTCCAGTTTCTCCAGCTCCCGCGTGTCAACAGAAAGTAAAAATTTTCAAATTCCTCGTCTCTGGGTCGGGTCGACTGACCCAAAGAAACAACGTTTAACAAAAGACGGTAAACCCCCGCATATGACACGAATACCCCGTACGGAAAGTGTAGTGAATGTTTGATTACAAAAAGAGACGAAGTGAAAATTCCCAGTAATTTTCAAAGCTTAGGCAATATACGTTATACATACGTACATAATATGTATAAATTAATTTCCCTTTTATTTACTTTCACATATTCTTGCAGCCCTCCACTCAGGTTCCTCTGTTTTGCGTAAAATTGCAACAGCACGTGATCATAAAAGAATTTACGATAGGGGTTTATTTGCAATTCCAGTTCCCCGAGAGCTTCCAGCAGGGGGAGGATGGAGATGGGGTTTGGGGTCAGATCGTGAGCGCAAAGAGCCCTTGGCCAACCAAGGTCCTCGAGCGGTTCCCCCCGGTCGAGTGTCGTGGAGGGTGGTTTGGATTTTATTAATTCCAGAACGACCGCACAACGCTTTTCGAGGAGGGACGAAAAGGAAGCTGTTGCGCCCGGTGTAGCGCCTTTAAGACGACGATGAGTACGGCAAGCGTCGAGGCGTGTTCCATTATTCATTCAAAGGGCGAGGAATAAGGGAGGGGCTGAGAATAACTCGCGGAATAAAGAGCGCGACGTCATTAAATTATTTAAATTCTCATTCCATCCCTTGCGCGCAATCAAATTACATTGAACCGAAGGCGCTCTTCGTTTCGTTTCACTTCGGCCCTGGGATTGGTGCAGCCGTGCAGCCGATGCACAATTTTGCAGACAAATGGGAGGACGGAGACAAGTCAAGGTCACGCGGAGAGGGCGAAAAGGAGGAAAGCTGGGCTCCGTTTTCACTGAAACGAAGCTGAGGGTGGAAACGGGGGAACAAACACGCATCGTTGCCACCCCCCCAAAGTTTACAGGCACAGAGAGGACGGGGAGGTTTGCGTCACGCGGTTGCGTGCGAGGCCTTCCTTTGTCGATCCGGCTGTCCGAACCTAGAGGTAGGTAGGTAGGTAGGTAGGTACGTGAAAGGAGAAATGCGAAATGAGAAAACTAGAAACAAGGAGCGAGAGGTATACCAACTCGTCGGACGAAACTCCTGCCTCCGCGGCTTGGCACGAATTTCCCAAACCAAGACGAATTTCCTCGGTCTCGCTCTCTCACGCTCTCTTCTCGGCCAAATTCCGCTACGCACCTGGGGCGTTTTCAATATCCGCTATTGCACGAAGGGCAACCGCCACCCACATACCCCAAAACACAATCAATACTCGGGAACCGACAAATTATCTCTGGCTCTGCTTATCCTCCCGATGATCCTTCAAGGCGCACTACAGCCTACAAATATGACGTTTCATATTTAAGAGCACCGGAGTCCGAACTGACTTTGATAAATGGTCCATCCGATTCCAGGTGTTATTTGCTGCATAGCGAAACTTGACTCATCTTCGAAACGACGAAATTAAACAACGGTATTCCTTTCGAACTATTTACCCGTTCCGTGTACTACCTCTTATACTCGGAAGTAGGAACTAGACACCGATATTCATGGTTTCCGAGAGCTCGAGATTCTATCGCAGAGCTTCGCTTCGCAAAAATTGAGATACCAGTGGCCTCTTACCTCGCGAGCGAAACTCGACCCCGAGAATCGTGGCCGGCTAACGGAAGTTCCTAGGTACCTTGAACTAATAACAAGCTGGACTAGCTTGTTTTGGAACGGTGCACAGCTGGACGGTTCGCAATATCCGCCACTGAATCCACTCGTATCAGTTTCGGAGCTACAGTCGACCCTTGCGAAATTTATGCTTGGGAAATTTCGCGTAGGACTGTCGACAATCCGTTATTTTCATCGCGCCACATTAGGACTTCCGCGGCATTTTCGAGACTCGGCGTAGCACGCGTGATACAATTCGAAAAAAAGAAATATTACGCGAGATATTCGGTCAGCTTTGAAAGCCGGACCCATTAGCCTGCAGCCCCGAATCAGCAGTTAATTGACTACTTTCCTTCATCGTGCTATTTCTGCTGTTAGAATTTATCGCTGCCCTGAATCTGGCGTTATTCAACGCTGAGAGAGTATGTTGGTGTTGGTTGCCAATCAAGAAACACGGCATAAATCATCTTGCTCCGCCTAGTGCGCCGCCGTTGATGCATTTTACGAGTATGAATATTTGTGTGCAGCCACTTTTAAAACGAGGGTAAGTAGGTACGGGACTTTGACCGAGGCGCCTGCACACCGGCGAAGAGTTTGACTCGGGAATATTATCGAAACGAAATCTTGATCGACGGATCGGTGCATGATCTAATTTCATTAGGAAAAAGAGAAAGAGAGTTATGTTAACTGGCTTCTTCATGTGCGTGCGATAATTAAGGAGGCCAGTTATCGTGAATCACTCTTTTATCTCGAGATACATATCCGAGTTTGGCTACGTGTTCGCCTGGCTGATAAAAGCGCCGGGTATACATTACAGCGCCTTTTGTCAACTATCAACTCGTACTGTAGTCCGATGTTTCGTATTATCGCCCACTACGTGAAGTGCCTATACACGAAAAACGTGAAAGGCTGAAATTTCAAGGAAAGTGCTACACTCGTATTTCCTACTCACCCACCCACCCCTTTGCTTCTATCCCGAAAACGAAAAGTGGGTAAAAGAAAATTCAATTCACCCAACGTGGTACGGCAGCAGCAGCAGCAGCAGACGTGGTGGGATCTGATGTCACGTGAAATGGACGGGGGTGTTGTTTTCTCCGGTACCGTGTAGTCTCTAACCGTATAGGCATATCCGGCGGTTCGGTGCAATTGATGTTTTTCAGTAAACAACCGGGTGTTGTACGTTTGGCTGGGCAGATCCTCTCCTGCACCCTCCCATCTCATCTGTTGCCCAAGGACGAAGTTATATATCTACAGGATTCGCTATACGTGTCAGGGACATCAGCTTATCATGTTTGTCTGGCAAGTCCGAAAAACATTTCCCTAAAGGCTCGACTAGTCAATCGCCTCGACGCGCGACGTTACGAATGCCTGTATGAATAAATTATTGACAAGTGAGAAATGAGGATTTTTCGCGTTTAATAAATAATTACCGTGCTGCGACACCCACCTTTGACACCGATCGAACCCGTTTCATGCGAAATATATCTTGGCCGAAGGAACGTTATTCTTCGAATCCCTTGTCGCGGCGGTTCGACAGTGCGATATGGGAATGAGGTAAATATGGACGTGTGCCGTAGGAGGGAGAAGAAAAAATGGCGTGCTTCGTGGCACGGAAATCGCGTGTCGGGGAAGCACGCCGTTCGGATCTGTTTCATGTAACGACGTTACAACCGTCGGTCAATTGAAGATTTGAAACGCCTTTGAAACCGGGACGAATTTCCGTGTATATTTTAGGATCGGAGATTCGAGAGGTAAAACTTTCCCGCCACTCGACCCACCCTGACCTAATGAAATTGGAAAGGAAATGAGGTTAGGGACGCCACAACGCCCAAGGCTAGGCGCAAGGTCTAACTCGTGCTTAAAGCAGTTCCGAAATTTTCAACGATCCTTCCTTTCCAAATACACGCTCTCCACCCGATCCTCGTTTCCGTTTCTGAATCGACGTGATCGCATTCGGTATATAGAGATACATAGATAGATAGACAAACGGATAGATAGACGGAGTATTTATTGAGGATCAAGACCCCCCAAGAACCGCTGAATAGTAGAGTTGAGGATGGCATGGCACGGTAGCAAGATGACGGACAATGAACTGGAATTGCATCCACAAAGTCACTGAACACCTCGTGTCGATTACCAACATTCTTCTCGTATTCCAAAGTCGTCCATAATCCATGGATAAGAATGAATAAACAGCGTGAAACGAGGAACCAAAATAAACTACTGTGCGAACGAGCCGCGGCTGTTTTATGGATTTCCGCAAACTTCCTCCGCGGTAAAGAGGGCAAAGAGAAGTAGGGAGCGATGTGGCCCTGTAGGGTTTTAAGGTGGTTCAAAACAAAGCTCTCTCTCTCTCTCCTCCTGGCAGCAACTCATATTCCATCCGAGGTGAATATACACAACGCGTGCTTGTCTCTCCGTATCGCTTTTCCCAAACTACCCGCCGCGTCATCCGGACAACGTACCCCAGCAACACAAAGACAAATTCCCCATGTAGTATGCGAACGAAGCCTGCGGGCAAGCTCGTACAAGGTGTTCGAAACGCTACGAGTTCCGCACATACATTACGCTTCCGCATATAGTAGACGTGGCGACGCGACGACGCCATGAACCGGAGTACCTGGCAACGTCATTGGTAGTGCAGGGTATGCAGTCACGTAATTATGAACCCGTTCCGTTCCGGACAGATTTCAGACCGACCGTAACATTATCGTCCCGGGTCTGAGTCCAGGCCGCGATGCGGTTGTATGATTAGGCGCGAGGATTTCCTCGTGAATAGTTTAAGCCTCTAGTCGAGAGAAATTTCTCGGGATAATCCTCGAGGCTTACGGAATGACAAACGGGCCGACCCAAAAACGCATCGGTATTTCCACAGAGTGATGAGGATATTTCTCGCCGAAACTGAGAGGCCTATACATGTGTATATCCACGCACACTCTCAACTCTCCAGCGACGAGCTGCAGACAGTGTGAACTGAAAATCAACCCACTTTGGCCGGTTTAACACCCGCGATAACTGAGCCCCGGTTAAACGCTGCCCAGCAGCGTTTACAACGTTATTCAACGAAATTGAGGAGCCGCCGGAATCCTCCCGAGTCCTGGTCTATAACCTGCCCGGTTTCCAGCGGGTATTTCCGCGATAATTTATGAACTAAGGTATCTGCGTCAACGCTTTTGCTTCGACCATTTCCTGACGACTTTGCTTGACCTCTAGTTTCAGCGGCGACGGATCAAATAAGAAACTGGAAACACCGCGAGTGGCAACATTTTTCTTTCGCACCTTCTATTCTCCGCTGACTGAAAGCGTAGATTGTATACTTGCATTATTTCTACGCATTTGTTATCGCGAGCGAAGAACGGGTAGTTAGGGTAGATTGGGATCGTTGAATAAATTGCTCGATTCTTGGGGAGCGTTGCGACTAGGTAAACACGAGGTGAAAGTTTCAAGAAGGTCGAACATCTTGTTACACGCTCAACAAAGAGGGTTGAACAAGGTCTCGCTAAGAGTGCATATCCACCACACGAACCAACCGCCAAACGTGTTACAATGTCATGAATAAATCGTAAAGCTGTGTTAGGATAATTTCTGCACAACTATCGGCGATACTCGTGGGGCACTATAGAACTATAACCTCGATGCCAACAAAATTTCGATCTAACAATTATGACATTGTAACATTTGATACGTCAAGTTTACACAGGTTACCTGACACACCGCAGGAAAAATGCTGACGTCGAATTGTCAAATTGGCAGTGATGAAGGCTCGACGAGAAGCGTGTCTTGTCTTCGATCTGTGTATCCTCTTCCTCTTCCTCTTCCTCTTCCTCTTCCTCTTCCTCTTCCTCTTCTTCTCCCTCTCATCTCTCCTCTCTCTTTTTATCTCTTTCTCTCTCGCCCCTCAAGCCGAGCCGTATAAAAATACTTACACCAGTATCACGGAGTGGTCCGTGCACCGATGGCGGAGATTTTTCTCGTCTATCAGCGACCGGAAACTGGGTTCCGGTATCAGCGTTGTCTTTTAGATCAACAGAGAAATCCGCAAGTTCCGACCGGCACGTGAAACTCTTTTTTTTTCTCACCGAAATGGGCACCAGTAAGCGGAAGAGGGGACTCACTTTTTCCGGCTCAAAACTCGCCCTTCTATCTCACCTGTGTGTAATGTGTACGCGTGTGTGTGTTTACACGTGTGCGCGAGATATTCGCAGGAATGTAAAAATTTACACGGTTTGTTGTCCCGCAGTGCGTATATTATACATGTATAAGATGTATATGAGGGAGGGATCAAGAGACGGGAAATTGAACGTGAAATGCGAGACAAAAATCTGTACAAACATTTTTATATAACCCAGTGCATACATCGGAGCGAGTTACTTCCGTTTTGTTTTCTCTTCTTTTCCTTACCTTTTTCTTTCGTTATTTTTTTTCTTTTTTTTCTTTTCTTACCACTTATCGTCTTTGTCCCCTTTGTGCGAACGAATTTGTTTGTTCAGCTGTCAAAATTGTTCCTACTCCGAATATGAGAATAAATTCTTTCAGATTTTCATCAATGAATATTAAATTCTTCTACAACGCGTTGCTGCTTCTGTCGGCGTTTCCCCTCTGGATTTCTGTCATACGATTAGATTTTAATCCTTGCGTTATTCATGAGAGTAGGGAAAAAAAATCACTATACACAAGGACAAAACTCGCAAGTTTAATATTATCGGTACTCGCAGTGAGTAAATATTTCGGTGATTGCTCGAAAGATGCGTAAAATGCCAAGTGCATCAAAACGTATTGTACTATACACGATACACGCGGAAAGTTCAAAGAGTACGAGTAAGCGACGAGCGTATATAATTCAAGAAAAAGTATATAAATGCAGAGTCGAAAATTCCCGGTCCATGATCTCGGCCAGAGCCAAAACCTCCTGCGAAGTTGGCAAGAGTCTGAAAACACCCGGGTCGCTTTGTTTTCAAACGAAACTATAACGAAACTGCACGACAAAGTTAAAGTTAACCCCGGCTCCGTTATACACGGACATAGGTAGATGCATGTGAAACGTAAAGTAAATACGGATGTATGAACGGTAGTCGCATAGGGTTGCTGCACAGCGTACCAATGGAGTACAATAAGATTTGATAAAAATGAAAACGCTCCATTTTTGCAAGCGGAAAATTGTTCCGAGCATTTTCGGTATAAATTTTTCAAACGCTCAGCCTTGAAAAAAGAGAACCACCACCCCATTAAAAAAATACCAAGGGGAGTACGTGGTTGTTTTTTTTTTTTTTCGTTTTTTTGGTCTTGTTACATTATTAAAAAGAATTTACCGCTGAGTGTCTCGACCGCTTCATGGCAAATTAAAGCTCTGCACGTTTGCAAGGGGGAATGGGGAAGTGTTGTACGTGTGTGCCACGCGTGTAATCAGCGGTAAGGATTTAAAAGGCGATTAGACCTGAAACGCTCCGAAAAACATGAGGCCGCGACGACGCTTACGTGTCGTAAGCTTTGACATTGCGCGCATTTGAGAATTCCCGGGGAACGGGATATTCCGTAAATAATTTCTACTTCGGCGTTAATTTAAATGACAAACGTGGCTTCTTTACCCCCGTTGCTGCCGGCGATGGCGCTGTGCTGCAATATATAAACGTCTACTGGGATAAACGTTGCTTATGCAGTAAGCAATTTATGATAAACCATCTGGAAGAGAGATTTAGCCACGGTCACCGCACCCGCCCATCAACCGACAAAATTAATAAACGGGTGACTTTGAAATAACTCAACTAAACAATGAACGATATTTCGTAAAAAATGTAAATATATAGAGAGGAAAAAACCAATATTAAACTGTATACATATACGTATATACCTACACCTTGTATATAAAAGGTACGTACGTACGTATCTTTTGATCGAAGAACAGGAAAATTAGTCACCCGGATGTTGATTTATAAATTTGAATAAATAATTAATTGATAAAGCTGCGTGAGGTGTTGAAAGTTAAATTTTTTCAACGCTAATTACCACTTCTCACAAATTGCCTAACATCAACGTCGATCAAGCCGATTTGGGGGTAAAACGACGATAACGAATGTCATTGAATAGTTGTAAAATCGGCTGAGGCCTACATTGCAAAATATAATTTATTTATTAAATCAGTTCGCGTGCTCTCGAGGAGTTAGGTCAGCGTCGAGTATATTAGAGATGTTCGGAGGTTGGTGTTCCGGGGCACGGAAAACGAACCAACCTCCTCCTAACTTATTCCTTACTCCTCGTCTTCCTCCTTCGTTCCATTCGAGCGGGTATCTTCCTAATTTTGAATTTTATTTATTTTTTACGGTCAAGGCACTTTCCACGGTTCTGCGGTAGGATGGCACAAGGGTTCCCTGTCCTCGAGTCTGATCGTCGTAGTCGTCGGAGTGGTTGTTCGCTCACGCAAACTTTTAACCGTTAACCTCGCGCCCCGTTGGCAGAAATATAGCTACTTTTTCGCCGTGCGGTCGAATGGAGAGAGGTTTGAAAAGAGGCAAAAAATGGAAAAATAGTGGGTTGGATACCGGCTGGCTTCGTACGACCAATCCACGATTAAACGGTTTCACGTATTACCCACGGATCACCCTTCAGAGGTATGGAGGACGAACGACGTCCGTCGATAATCAAACCGGAAGTTAGATATCCCCTTGGCGGAATGGATTTATATCCAACTGTATATATATATATATATATATGTGTGTATATTTTTTTTATCCTTCCTCCCTCTCGCTCTTTCCCGCGTAATTGAAAAGGGATTAGGTCGTCTATCGACGATTGATTCCCACAGGGTGAGCATGAAGAATCGTCCTGGCACATATATTTCCAAGCCTCCACTTCCTTCCTTCCTTCCTTCCTTCCTTCCTCCGGCGTGTGTATAACCGGCTGCCGCAACCAGGCTGATACTCAAATACTCACCCCAAGAGTTCGATACCTCGCCTCGCCTCGCCTGACTTTCCGATCTTTCATTCGCCGCAGGGTAATGGGAAAATGAGGGCGTGGCTCGTGCCGAGGTAGGGGAGGAAAAATCCGACTAAGATCGAGGGAGGAAAACCCGTGTCCAAGTTTAGCCCTCCTTTTCTACCTATCTATCTATCTATCTCTCTCTTTCTCTCACACTCTCTCGTTTTTTATCACTACGAATGGATAGAGATTCGTCATCATTCTTCATTCTCGCGAACTTCGGTATCAAACGATCAAGAGTTCCGCACGAGATCGTCCGCTCGCTCTCTCAAGATCACGAACGTGGATGTGGAAAGAGCCGAATAAGACCAGTAGACTGCAAACCCCCCACCCCGAAAACTGAAAATAAATCCAAGCACACGTGTAGGTATACGTCAGTCGTCCGCGGACAGAAGCGTCCCTTTCAAGCCCAGGGAGAGCATTTGTCTGCGGAGGAAGAAAAGTGATCCGAAATGTCCGGCTAGCTACCCTCCTCAAGGTCGGAGAGTCTCAGCGTCTAACAAATACCTCATACGTCCTCCGGACCATCGAGCGACGGACAAATGACGTCGAAATTCGTTTCACCCAGGCAGGGCAGCCAGCTCTAGCCGGCATGTAATGCCAGCAATCATCGGGACCCACTTTTTCATTCCAGGTTACATGCATATTCATGCCCCTTGACCCCGGCTCTTATAATATACGAGGGATAGAAATCGAGAGAAATTTTTACCGTCATCCCGCCGCGTTTTTTCATCCTCCGCGAGGACAAAAAGACGAGAAGAAGAAGAAGTATAAGAAAAAAGAAAAAAAAAAAACAAACAGGCTAATTTTACTTACAGCTTCGGATGATTAACGCGAATTACCCCCGAACTGCTCTTTCAATCGGATCGTTGGTTTGCCCATTATTGCCGCGTTCGTTGCCTTGGGTGTGTTATCCTCGCAGCGTTGTACAGAACGACGGTTATCCTATAAATTTATCGACTTCTGTGACGCAGCATTTTCCAATGGTATTAGAGGAGGTGAAATATGTCTGCATCGTGATCTCCGATGGATAGATTATTAACGTTCACCGGGCACTCGCCTCCGAGGTACAGGGGGTCCATACCACTCACGATACTGCAATATACCTTTCAGAAAGCTTCGCAGTTTCCTGATACTGCTGCGGTTTTATGTCCTGCTCTTCGACCTCCGGCGCCGTTCCTCGGGCAAAGAGAGAGAGAGATAGAGAGATCGGCGGGAAACAGCATGTAGTACAGATAGAGACGGTGGGGGAGGGGGGGAGAGAGGAGAAAAGGGGCGAATCATCTCATCTCTCTTTCTCCTTCTCCTTCTCCACCTCGTCCCTAGTGGCATAATTATAGTCACGTCGATGTCTGACGCCGTCGTCGCCGACCTCGTTGCTCCGACGGTTCATTAATCCCTCCTCCCCCACGCCGCCAAATCAACGTCAGACATCATTCCGCACCGTCGAAATTCCGGACTAATTGGTCGCATACCAAACTGTCGCTGGATGTCCGCTAAAATCAATCCTGAATAGATTTGAAGCACCGGTTTTCAGCCGCGGCGTTACTCCCTCTTCATCCCTTCCTGCGTATCCGCGACCTCGTCGCTGCAGGTAGGTACGTTATGGCGAACGCTGCAGTTTCCCCGAGTTTCCGCACTTGTTCGAAACTTTCCTCGTCTACACCTGTCAGAGCGGTGGAAAAGGAATGTGGAAAATTGACAAACTTCAGGAATTACGTTCGTCGTCGTCGTCTGAAAATGTGCACCGCGAAAAGTTCGATGGATATTTCATTTTTTCTCCCTTTTTTTTTTTTTTTTTTTTCATTCACCCCCGGTGAATAATTCCAACAATTTATAGATTACGTTGACAAATAAGCTTTCTATGAATTGAAAAATTATCTACCTATTATACGTATACCTGTCAAATTCGCAAATTTCGAAAATAAACGATATACATCGTTTGTATCCCGGGAGGAAAAGTGAGATTGTTCCTAACCACCGTCTGTCTGATATGGTACCAATCTCGTATGATAAATTATGAAAACGCAAATCATAAGAAAGATGATTGATGAATCCGTCCAAGGAAACAAATTGAGGATAACTCACGCGCGGGTTTCTTTCGTTATACGTATACCTAAACCGTATTGTTCAGAGGCAGAGCTTTGTGCCGGTGTCCCGATCACGGGAAAGAAGGGAAATAATAATAGCCCTAATTACGATAATGACAACAACGACAATGGTAACGAGGAGGATCGGAGGAGGTACTTTTGTACTTTTCGTAGGTTTTTTTTAGGCTTACGTGCGAAGGAGGAGCTGGACGAACGACGTGCCCCGTATCAAGTTAAACAAGAACTCTAATTAGATGCCACGACTTGTTTGTGTGTTCTTATCCTTTATTTCCTACTATTTTTCTACCCCCGTACTTTCTTTCTATGCTTCTTTTTTCTTCAATGAAGAATAATAATTAGATTGAAATACGAGGTTTCTGAATTACCAACCTGTACCGAGGAGTAGCGGAACTTTGCACCAACTCGAGAGTTATAATTATGGGGAAGCAAGTGCACGGTTGCACGGATCGATATCTTCGTGCATATCGAAAATCTTTTTTTTTTTTGTCTTCTCTTTTCTGCACTTTATACGACAATTCGAAAATAAGGTAAGGGAAGAACTAACATTGCTCAATATTAGTACATATCAACTTGTTTGCTTAAGCGTTATGTCTAATGTTCGAAAGTACGATTCGTCTGGTGTCGCATTATTTGCGCATATATGCTCTTTTGATGAGTCGATGCAGCATTTCAGCTGTACTACTCCTGTCGCTAACATTTCGTCAAACGATATCCGTATTTGGTGTGTTTGACATAAACAAGAAGCAGATCTGTCGGTGTTTGACCGGTTGCAAGTTCGATCGGACAACAGAAATGGTAATCGGCTCTTTTCCTAACAAGTACGCGTTATCTGTTCCAAACCGCGTTTACGTCAAATAACTTCCGACGCGACATGCTACTGGAATGCTTGAGTTCATCATTATTTCGGCACAAAGTAGCCATGAGCCGGAAATAACAAACGCAATTCACGGTATAAAGTCCATTAACAAATCGTCATATAACATGGTAAAAACCGTCCAAGTTGTTCGTTCGTGAAAATGACAGCTATTTCTTTCTTTTTTTTTTTAAGACAATAATTGCAGTCGACTCATCAATAATTATCTTTTCCTATACAGAATTTCAAACTCAGCCCGCGTTTTTTCCTTAATTTTTTTTTTTTGATTTTTTTATTTCCTTTCTACACTTCAATTTTTCACAGGCGTGTAATTATCTAATACAATAGCGGAATAATAATTCAGGCAACTCGCGTTAGCGAATTGAAAACGGGACGTAGTTTGTACCTGGTATAATACCCGAGGTCGTGGTTCCCGAGGGCGAACGGGTTCCGGTTCGGCGTTTTAATTTCGCAAGCTCGTAAGTCCTGCGTAATCCGCGATTCGTAGTCAGCCGGTCGGTGTTGCAGGTATTGGTGAGCGTTGGTTTAGCGAGCCGAAGAAAAGGCGGGCAAAAAAAAAAGCTCTGCAACGTTTCATCGCGAGGGAAAAAGGGCCGGCTATAAGTATAGGTACGTATACCTTATACCCGTAAGTACAGAGAGCTTTCGGTCGGATGGATTATCCGTCTAGAAAAGAAACCCGGTGAAAAAACGTTGTCGTAAAGTTTTCGGCGGTGAACGAGCCGGGAAACCGCAACTTCGACCCAAGTCCAAAAGCGCAAATATTTACCAACGACGGGAAAATCTCTTCGTTAGGATATTCGCCGAGTTACCAAATGTACATATGTATATATATACGTACACACTTCTCTATGAACGCGCGACGAAGTTGACAGCGCTTATTGCGAGGCGCTTTGCAACGTCGATCAACCAAGTTTCTCGAGGTTGCAACGTTCACAATAAGTTCAAAACCGAGGATACAAGCAGGGATTAGTTTTTGCTGCTGGGTGGAAAAGGATATCCATTCGTACTTTTGATGTCAGACCCACCCCCCCCCTCCCCCCCCCCCCCTCCTCCCATTCTCCTCACCAAAATTTCACAGACATTTGGACGATTCGAGAAAATATGACGATACCTTGAAACATTATCAAGGTACAGATTCACCTCGTGCTGATTATCGTAATTTTTCGAAACTCAACGAGTTTGATTAAACTCTGAGATTCTCCGAAATATCGATTCAAATTATATACGTCGACGAAAGGATCCGGGTTAAACTGCCAAGTGTGAAGATGTCTACACCGTGAATCTGAGACTAATTGGCGTTTCATGAATGTCAATCGTCAAACTCACATCCGTGCACGTCAAGAAATTTTCGAGCAATCTGCACCATTTTCAAGATATTCGAAACGCGTACTTCGCGGTCAATACTTATAGCAACGAATTCCGAGAGTTTATATTTGAAATTACAACGAGTATGTATATACCGTTAAAATATTTAACATTTCTCGGAGGTTTCGTCGACGGCGCCAGCGGGAGATGAGAGTGAGCGACTGACTACAAGGTATGTATGTGTATAAACGCTTGAGATAGGAACGTGGCTAGTTACACGTTGTATCTTTATACTTGCTTGTTACAGAAATGACTCGACAAAATTCCACGCGCCTCGGAAACCTTCCCTCGCTGTTATTTTCTCCTTTTTTTTATTATTATTATTTTTTTCCACCCAGCTCTCCCCCCCCCCAAAGCGTAACCGGCAAAGCGAAATTACCCCAATCTAAGCGAAAAGCTCAACTCTTCACCCCCGCGATATTTGGACGAGCTACTCACACGTCAATGCATTACAGTTATACCAAAATACCTATGAATTGTTCATGTGTATACGTAGTCCTATTCGATGATGGCGGAAGGGCACGGAGGGAGGAAAGGGCCGTGAGAAAAGTACAGGTGATACCATTGTCCATACCTGCCGGGGTATTTAGATATGGAATAATAATTCCAGGCACGTATACAGGATTGAATCTGACTATCGCCGGTGGAGATTAGCCCGTTTCGCGTGTCGCCGAGTTCTCCGCTTGTTTGAAATCGCGCGGGGATGAATGAAAGTGCGATCCGCAGGAAGTTCCCAACCCCCGACTGCAACCGGTGTTTTACCCCTTTTCCTCGCCATCGTTTTGCCGGATTTACGGGCAAAAACCTCGCGAAACGTGCCCCGTCACCCCTGAATAAGAGATACCAAGCTGCAAAACTTTCCCCTGTCTGCCTCACTGCCTGCCTCCACCTTAGGCGTTGTTTGCCAAGTTAAAGACGTCGTGTGTCTGAGATGAATATGCGAAAACAGCAGAAACCACTCAGTGGCCCGATTAAACGCCTACGTTATGTTATTTTATACGGATTTAGGAGTGTAAATATCACGTATATCATCCCCTGTGTTAGACTATAAGAATTGACAAAAAGATGTGTAAAAATGTGAAATGAATATATAACTTACAATTTGTTTTTTTTTTACACATACGTTTACCTATATATAAGGTGTGCAGCGACGTTCCTCGCTGCAAGTCGCGCTAGTATTTTCCCCGTAGTTATAATTAGGTAATCGTGAATAATTAAACATTGCCGCATTTTTTTATTTTTTATTTTCTGTTACGTTAATGTTTTTGTTTCATTTTCCCTCTAATATCCAGACGCGCGCAACGCAAACCGTACGAAACGGAGTGGAAAAAATATACATATAATTTACCCGTATTTGCTACCCGGTATAATATACCTGCAGTTTGCAATTGTTGCGATATTATCAAGGTAACGTGAGAGGAATTAATACCGTACCGGGACGGGGTCTAATTAGTGATGGAAAGGAAAAACCATTCGGTACACCGACGACATTGCAACCCGATAACGCGTCGAGTTGCTAACCGGATTATATATTTGCATCTTGGATTATTACTCAAGAGTCGTAAATCGATACCGCGAATTGATATTTTGCAAATAAAAAATAAACCATTCTCGCATCGATGTGTAATTTTTCTTTTTCTTTTTTTTATTTTTCCTTAAATGGCACAATTTACAATTTTTCCATTCCATCCGATCGGAGTAAGCTTCGTATTTCGTACGATAACTAACTGTGGAAGAATTTTTAATATTTCCAACAACTTGGAACTTCTCGGTCAATATTGAGAAAATTTTTAGCGTATTTCACTCTGGTTGAGAATATATCGCTTTACGACGACAACTCAATAAAAGTTTCGTACTCGCGCTAATAAACCCAGTGAGACGATGTACGTGTACTATATGCATTAAACCCACAACAAAGAATGAGCGCAATAAAATTCCACTGAAAATTCCAATTCCTCGATATCACGCATCGCAAGTTATTCACCGTCATATTTTCAATAATTATAACAATCGGCATATCGCTATCTGCTACGCGGAGTTGTTGCCGCGAAAAGAATAACAATGTTTCCGTGAAAAATTGTGCAGAGAAATTGGAAAGCATAAGAATAACGGAAGATATTTTCATCGCCTAACCGGAAATTAATTACTTTATATTCATCTGGAAGCGTAACGTAAGTACATATGTAATACTTATATGTATATACGTATCTATATACAATGTCGAAAATGAAGGAGAGGGAGCGAGAGGTACGGGTGCAAGAAAACAAGAACGTTTCCTCGCGAATATCCCTACACCCGGACACGGTTTCCCCTTTCACACCCCCACACCCCCACCGCCAAGAATGCGAAGATACCAATTTCAAAAAGGGGTATTAATTCTCGGGGCTGTTAGCGCAGAGCCAAGATATCTACGTGACTCTAATTATTTC
The DNA here is from genome assembly GCF_021901495.1 of Neodiprion virginianus. Lineage (NCBI taxonomy): Eukaryota > Metazoa > Arthropoda > Insecta > Hymenoptera > Diprionidae > Neodiprion > Neodiprion virginianus. The sequence continues at coordinate 1,485,753 of NC_060882.1, forward strand.
TCAAGATCTACACCCTTTCCTCCATCTTCTCTCCTACCGCGGTGATATCGTCGAACACGTTTCTTCGGGAACGACGTTGAATTTCCCATCCCCGTCATCGACTAGAACCGTTTTCTCCTCGGCTCGTTCGGCATACGCCCGGTATATACTATATATATAATAATACCATCCTAGCTCGTATGTTTGGCTGACAAAATGACGAGGCCATCTTGGAAAAGCTGAGCCGAAGCTACACGGCGTAAATATACGTATATACATAATATATACGCACACATACGTATATATGTATATAACACCAACACCACACGCCCCAGCATATACAAAGAGAATTTATTTATGTATATTGGGGTGAAGTCTGGGCGCGACTCGGTGTGATTTCTCAGGCGTAAACGCATACACGTCTATACGAAAAGTTTTGTCTACCCGGTGTCTCGTTTTAAACAAAATCATCCGGTATCTTCACACCCTTGAGGTCCAAGGCAACGAAGAGCACGATTTTGTTTCATCTGTCGTCTACGGTGTTCACCAAACTTCTCCCCGTTTTTTATAATTCTGAACGACCCGAAGCGAGCGATGTAAAAGTCCAAGAAGAGCAATCCCTCGAGGTGAAGATGATCGTCATGAAAATCGGCACTGGACACCGGCCAATCAATCACGTGATATTTTTACTATAATTTTTATTTTCGAGAGTATGTGTCACGAGTCTTCTTCGCACTTTTCTTTTCCCTCACGCCGTTTCCGGGATATTTGCGGATCCTGTTTTGGAAATGGGACACCCCGTGCACACCAGTCGGATCGGAGAGAACTGAGCGCGTAAATTGTGACGTCGAGGGTGATGGTGGTGGTGGTGGTGTACGTTGTTAGTGTTTGCGGACCGAGGAAGATATTTCGTGTATATTTGTCGTTTCATTTTTTTTTTTTTTATAATCCTCCCTATTTGTCATTCACGAAAGGCGCGGAGATTTCCAGAGCTATGTAACACCAACGCTCGCACCCACATCCACCGTCTGAACCTAATACGCTAGAAGGAAGAAGAAAGAAGAAGGAGATTGTGTGTATAACATAAAACCAGAAGCCCCGTTTTCCTATCTCCAAAAGTGACGATCCGATACGATGCGGATTGTATCTTGAAAATTACCCTTGTTTTTCCACCATCCACTCTTGACTCGAAAAATCATATCTTCAAAGTCAATCAATCGGTAGTTTAAAAACAACGATCGAGAAAATCAAATGACCAAATGTAGAAAATCACTCAATTATTTTCACTGCGACATTTGTATTGCATAGTTTCACCGATACAGACGTAACAATTACGACTTAAACAATCGAGCGTGACAGACCTGTGACACTTTGCTCGGAGAGTAAACGTTGTCATAATAAATTCCGAGGCATGCCTGCACGAAATCGTTGCGTACAAGGTACGATTGAAACCAATCGTTTCAATTGAACGTGTTAAACCGGAGCAATCCCTTCGTTTCTTCTCCCCTTCACGAAATTAAAGTAGTTAGGTAGACGGGAGTAGCAATGCAGCGCTGGATTTCGTGCCGAGCATTCGGTGCCCATAAAACAGCCGAACGTAAGCAAGCATAAGGCGGCTATTACGCGCGTACCTTCCCACAAACAAACACAAGCGCAGCAATTCCACAGGCCGACATGAAATTCGATCCTTGGTCGAGACTCGGTAGGTAGACTTTTAGTCATTGTTACGACCACGCGCTCACATAATTAGTATGTTTCCGTAACAATTAAGCGGTCGGGCATAACGGAAACTTGCCGCGTATATTTGACGGTCGAAAACTTTTTAGGCAACAACAATCGGAAAGTAGACGACGGAGTGAAGGAAGGGTGAAGGAAAACTCGGGGTAAAAAACAAAGCTCGAGAGTTTAAGTTTATGTCTACCCTACGCCCAAAATTTACGACCACGGTATTTTCGGGCAGCACTAGCTAATTGTGAGCATTAGCGATAAGGGATGGAGAGAAAAATAGAGAAATCTTGATGCAGGGTTGTATTGTACACAGGAATGTATATATATAAGAAGTTGTACACCTGTATCAGCCGTCCGACAGCCGATAAATAATTGTTCATTATCACGTACCTTGTATCACGCGTGCAGAGCTGGACAATGGCGTATCACCTGTAACAAAAAGTAATAATAACGTTATCAAACAATTTTTCACAATCAAATTTCTGCCGACCATTGTTTCCAACTTTTCTATTTTCTCCCTAGGCCTTCCGTTTGATTTACGTCAACGTCGTAAATCTACATATACTCTGCGTTTATGTCGGCTTTTTTTTATTTTTATTTTGTTTATTTTTTGTGTTCCCTTTCCTTTCCATCACGGACAAGCATCGGGATTCGAATTTTAATTAATTTATATCATGCCGAAAAATATGCTAAACCCGATTGCAAAGACTCTTCTTTAACTTTAGCCTTCGATTCGATGTTTTTTTTTTTTTTTTTTTTTAACGCAATCTTTCTCTCTGCGCGGAACTTTTACAATTAGTCTTCTTCTAATTTAAACCCGTTGCATTGCAGAGGCGGCTCTGTTAATCCGTGCAATTACCTCGCTAAACCTCGGTTATACGCTCACCTCGTACAAGGATGTAATAATACCCGGTGTTAATACCATAGTTAATAATCACACCGTCTCTCTCTCTCAGAATGTATTTACTGCTTCCGTCTACATCTAAACATTAAACACAAGTAAAATATACACACACATACATACGTGTATAAATTTCTATTCTTAGCAAAAGTTTGTGAATTTTGTCAATGATTTCTCGTGGCTTATACTCCCCTGAATGTTCAAACAACAACATTATTCCTTTAAATCACTACTACATATTATATAGCCTGCGGAATTGTAATTCTTTTTCTTCTACGTTATTCGTAGACAATTCATACGTACGTAATGTATTACACGTAACAGTCATAAAATTGACGGAACACGTACAGACAGAGATATATCGTAGAGAAAGGATATCTAATGTCTTTCGACAGACGAGAAATGGAGTAAATTTCGTTGAGCTATATCTATTTGAACAGACACGAGAGATAATATCTTCGGGCAAGTAACACCGATGCACCCTGTATATAAATATTCTTGACCACGTGTACGTGAAAAGCTATTACATAACATTTCTTGTAATACAGGTAGTTTCGGAAGCTTGAAATAGGCTCCGGGATTAAGAGCAGGGGTCGCATTATACGATCGAACATTCAAGAGCTGCGTTCCTACAAATTAGGTTTGGGGTTCGAGGAAACCGACGGCGGTCTAAAGTAAAAAAGAAGAGGTAAAAAAAAAAAATCCTCAGAAAGAGAGACGAAAATTAATATTAATTATACAACGTCACGAACGTACGCTGATTTGTGACATCAACGCACGCTTTCAGGATTCACTCGATGATCCTGGGGGATGATTCTCTTCTCCCTGCTTTCAAATTCCCTCAAGCCTCGATAAACAGGACAAATTGATTCCAGGAAAAACCATGAGCTTTTTCTCACCCTTCAAAGACAATCGAGACACCTATCGTTTCCAGAGACAGTTAAGATCAGCGATTTGAAATCTCGTGTTTCTCGTTTTTTTCAGATTTTTTGGACAGTTTTATAATCGACGAAAAAAATGTTATTCATTTTTCCTAAATTTCATCAACAAAAAGGAAATACAGAAATGCATTGAAATCACAAACGTAGAGGGAAACGATGCATTGTGACTACATGCACGTGAAAAATAATATATTCACATTAATATCGAGAATCAATTCGACGGAAGATACGTTTCCATGTTTTTTCGCTTTCCGTATTTCGTTTTCTCCTTCATTGAAATGCATTATTCAGTCTCTCACGGACGCGTCGGACTTTCTGTATACTCACGATGAAGCTATAAATCGAGCTAAGATTAGGTTCGATTTGTTTCGCTCGCGGATGACAGCTTTCGGATCATATTCCGATATCAGCACATTTGTTATTTGTCTTCCCTTATTTTCTTTTCACATGTTAACCGCGTAAACAATCACGTGTATCGCAATTCTACATGTTCACAACACATCATTGTGATTACGTTATTACCTTCATGATGCTGAAAAGAAGAAAAGAAAAAACAAAAAAAAAAAAAAAAAGAAGGAAAAACGAGTACGAAAAATATTCTCGATACGCTTTACCGCATGAATTATTGTTACCATTCACGTTTATAAATGTACGTAACGTGGTTGCGTGCGGTGGATAAATTAGGAAATTATCAAGGTAAACAAGCGTGATTAATACGTGTGAAATGTCTATAAACGTAATGGAACGCACGTAAAGTGTTTGCAAATAAAGGTGTGTACTAAACCATGGAAACAATTCATAGGATGTATTTGAAAGAAGGCAGAAGGGTGCTAGTTAATATGGAAAATTCTATTCCTGCAATTTCACTGTTCAAATTTCAATCTCCGAGTCTGCGTTGAACGAATTTTATCAACGGTGTCTTTTCCAGGCCATGTAATGTAAGTAGACACGCAGTGCCGATTCTGATTACAGATTCCGTAACCAACACTTTACCTACAATTAGCCAAGACGCAAACCTTTTTCTAGAATGTTTTTACCAAGCGTCGATAACGAAATCCGTAATCACAACCGACACTGCCTATCTACTAACGTACTTCACGAACTTAGCGGATCGTCGCGGAGCGTTTTGCGGAAACGTTGCGGATGTCCATTGTACTCTCGGGCGACGTTTCAACGATTCCAAATAGCCGAAAATGCTCGTTCGAATTATTTAAAAATTGCGAACAGCACAGCAGAGCGAGGGTCTATCACTTCGTAGACTCCCTCGGCTTTTTATCACCGAGCAACGTCAGCGGATATAGTAGTATAGATATTCCGGTTCTTTTTCCCGTGTAATCGGTACGGACGGATTGACAGGGCGGCAGAATTTGACGACGGTCTCTCCGTACGTCTCGAGAAGTATCATTTTTCCTCTCGATAAGACGTCGCGAAGCGTTTCGCAGATCTACTTTACCGCTCCGCTGCAGAGAATACCTTTCCTCTTGATCGCCACCTCCGGGCCGGATTTTCCAAGTCGAGCCTGAACGGCATCATCCCTGATCGCGAACCCTGTTCCACTCTCATTGCAGCGAACAACGAAAAACAATATTATATTCACCGCCTGAGGGAAGAACGACGATAAATACCAATTCGCATTTCCCGTTCCTTGCCGCACTTTTTTATCGATTTTTTACATCCTTCACCGTGAAATTTCTCACCTGACCCAGAGCCAATAAATCACTTTTGTTTATTCATCGCTTCGCTACGGCACGGCAATGCTGGTACATTGCGTATCCGTTTAACCTCCAGTTTAGGGAAAAACGGTGTGAGAGAAGAGGGCTGGTGAAAATTTAATGATTTTAAACAACCGGCGGATCGACGAAGAGGGTTGAAAACAATTCTTACGTAATCGATCAGATTCCAATTAATCGGCATGCGTACATAGGTATAATAAAACTACGCGTAACGCTTAAAGTAAAATCAATTTATATCTCCGTATTCAGGTATATTCAGAGAGTGCACTGTATTATTGTATTACAGTAATATAGAGCCGCGTGAAGGCCATGAGCTTCATCGATTGTTGTAAAATGATTTTGCACAGTTGCTTTGTGATATTTTTTCAACCCTTATTTCAGAAAGTATATGAGACAAAGAAAAAAGAAACCGGAAAAAATGTTCGGTGTATAGCTTGAGAAGTGAACTCAACGCGAAGTAAAGAAATTATAAGTTGGCATATATTTTTTTTTTCTTCTTTGTTTGTTCAACAACTATCCAAGTGAACGTCTAGTAAACGTATCGGCAGAGAGCATGCACGAATACATAAAATAACGTACCGTTGCCGGTAATTGCGAGCGAAATTGAGAGAAACAAATTTCATCAAGGGAGGGAGTCGGGACCGCAACAAGAATTATTCGACGTTTGAAATTAATTACTTTTCCGACGATTTTTCGAAGCGAAGAGGGTTTAATTTGCCGAACGGAAAACAACACAGCCTAACTCTCGCCAAGTGGGCGAACGAGAGGAAGAAAGAAACATCGGAGGAGAAAAGAAGCGGTTCATTATTTCCGTCGGTTGGAAAATTTTCTTTCTTCGCTTTCCGCACTGTTGTTACGCTGAATCTATATATGTATATAAGAAAGCGAGATAGATGTGATGCCGACAAACGAAAATCATACGGCTTGTTTTGCAACTTGAAGAATATTCAACGCCGTCGTCGAACAATGCCGTACAACTTATTGTACGAGGAGAATATGATAAAGTTGAAGGCTCCAGATCTCGTTAAATTTCGATTTGAACTTTCGAGTTTGAAAAATTGTCGATAATTTATAAAAATATTTCTTACGTAGCTCCCAAAGTACAACCGGTGTTTATCTATCGCGTAGAACTATTAGGCCCGGCGCGATTAGTCAAGTGATACGATTTAAAAAATTTAAAAACAATCATCTGCAAAAAGTTAGCAGACCTTTTTTTAATTTACTTTTTTACAGAATGTTACACGAAGTAAGGAACTCGGTTGCATGCGAAAAGGAGACCCTTTTGTATTTGATCTTGTAAAAAATAGAAATGCAAAGTTCACTAAAATGTACGAAGGTTTAATATACCTCGATACAAAAGAATGAAGAAATAAAGACACGCGTTACTTGGATCTTTGCGACGAAAAAGTCAGGCTCGCGCGATTTTCCAAATTACCGACCGACCCGTTTTCCACGGGTCGCGGAAATTGAACGGGGCATTCAATTTTCTAACGCGAATTACAATCAAAACGGAATGCACGACTGGACGAGACGGGCGAAGCACGGATTAATCGACTTTGTTTCTCAATTAACTCTCTCTTTCTCTTTCTCTATCTCTCTTCGCTGTTCCTCCGTAAAAACAGGGCAAATCCTGATCTGCAGGTTGGTTCCCGAGGTTCTGACAGGTTTTCCAATACCGCCTATGGGCCAAGCGGGCGAACAAACCCGATGCGCACGCCAATTCCGGCTGATATCTCGCGTCAATTTCCAAAAGTATCGACATCCCCGATATAATTTTAAACATGTCGATAATTTCTTTGAATCAAACCGTTGTCCGAGCAAAACGGTATAAAAACCATCGGCACCGACGATACGGAAATTGTTAAAAACTGTCCTGTTCAATCATCCAGTAATCGGCTCGACGCGAACAAATACTGCGCAGCTCTACCGAAATCCTCTTTCCACACTTTGTGTCCAACAATTTTATTATATATATTATTATAATAGATAAATTTTATTTCAGCTCATTTTCAGGAGCTAACAATAGTCCGGGAATATATGTACGCGTGTAATGGAACTGCAGAGTACCAACTCGATGGTCTCGTTTTGGCAAGGAATAAACGTCACGAGTTACATGATTTGTAGCACGCTTCGCTTTTTACAGCACAGACAGTGACAACCGAAACACCTTGAGCCGTCTTATTCCGTTCGATTTCTCCGTCGTATCGATCTCAAATTCTTTTTCACCTTACATTCTCTTCTTACTTCTTCTCTGCCATGTCTGGCTCCCTTTGTTACGGTTTTTCCTCTGCTCTTTAAGGCCTGCGTCCGTTGGCCTCCGACGAGATTTGGTTAGAGCTCACGTAGCAGCTGAGAGAACGTGCGGAGAAGATCAAGTTGATATCTGTGTATGGAGAAACGATAATACCTGCGAGAGGTAGAAACAATGTCTGACAAAAACCTTGATAATCATCTCGAGGACAAAATGCATGTGTATCTTAAATATGTTATCGCATTATTCAAAGTTCAAAATTCGACAAACCGAATCATTTGCGGAAAATTACACGGAGAGAAGAAAAAGAACAGATTTTACACAAAACTGCAGGAAGAGAGGGACACGTCAAGGTTTTTGGTTTAAAGAAAAAAAAAAAAAAAGAAAATAATATCCATGTCAACTATATTTTTTTAATACAAATGTAGCAGACTTTACTCTTTGCACAATGGGTTTTCACTCTTCCTAGAGTAAATTCTGCATTTTACGAAGTATATTTTACCAATAAACCTGACGTGACCTGACCTCTCTTCTCACAATTTTGCCTAAAATCTGATTTTTTATTTTCTCCGTGTGCCCAGGCTTGCTTTTCTTAGCATTACCGCGAACTCAAAACACCGATTTTTCCATCGAACGGCCAAGGAATTCGAACCAAAATTCGCAATGTTTTCCTTCCGCCGCATCTTAAAGCGACATACCTCAACTGGCGAACTTGTACCGCATAGTCGTTGTGCAAGTACATTGGCTTAGTGCAGCAGCACTTGGCCTAGGCTGACCTGAAACTTTTCCGTTAACGTACATACACCGAGTAATTCGCGCTACAAGCTGCGAGCAAGCTCCGGAACGAGGTAGCGGGAACTTGGCTTTGCGAAGCAGGAAGAAGATGGCGGGATCACGATCGGGAATGAAAAATTCAAGAATCGTTGAAAAAAACGTCATCGTCCCGAGTTCGCCGAGTAAAGTGAAATATGCAATTCTTGTTCCAGCGATGAAAGGCTTATTTCAAATCGGCTAAATGTTTTATCCGTTTGTTCGCAATTGTCGAATGACAATTGGATAAAAGAAAAGCGTCTCGTCTTTCGTCACAGCTCAGAGACGTCATCGACGTTTTGGGTAGGAAATCGTTATACTTGTCTCTATATAACGCCGGTGTCGAAGGTTGCCGAGTAGGTGGATTGGCTGGCGTCTCGGTTGCCACCTCGTGAATAACATAACTAGATCGATCGGGTGTTTGGGATCGTTTAATGAGCCATAAACACGAAAGCCGATAGTCTCCGAAGGGGAAAATCGTCCCGCACGCGTCGCTTCTTGAAATTTTCAGCTGAAGCTTGCGCCACAGAAATTCGGATAACCAGGGAGAAAATAATGTAAAACGGAAAGTATAACGGTGACGATTCTTCCAAGTTTTTCACCGCCGCGGTTTCGTCGACATTTTCCCTGACTAGAAAAGCAGAAACCTGAGCCGATCGACGATAAGAAAGAACTTCCCTGGATCTCGTTAACCGCGCGTTACGTATTTTCCTCATGCGGTTGTACATATATACAGTACATAGATGCAACACAATACGTAGAAACCGGAGCTGAATTTTTCCTAGAAAAATCTGTGAGGGTTCTTATCGGCTCGTCGCGGTATACGCTCCTATTACGTCCGACCTGCGGGGCTTCTTTATTTGCGGCCACAACGGAAGCTGCATCCGAACCGAGATAAGAAGCAAGAGTATAACGAACTTAACGCGGCCCCTTGTAGTATAAAATTTCACTTACGCGTCAGCCGTCGTAATGTCATCCATACCATACCACTCGTCGAGTTCATTACGATCGCTATTATAGCTCGCGTCTTTTAAATCGTAACTCGTTATTTTTCTCCAGTTTCAACTCGTACCTTGCGTTTGTTTTCAGTGACCGGAATTCTCTAGTGCATCACAATTGCACACTATTTGCCTAATTACGAGATGAAACGCGCTTCGTTCATGACTCGTTTAGGCGTATCGTCATCGCTGGCTATACGTTCGCAACGTTCGTATAACAAGTTTATACACGTGATTCGCGTGGGAAACTTCTCTCTGCCGGCAAACTCGTTTCAATTCCCATTTCCGTTTCACCAAATGCGATCCGTCTTATTGTCAGTTTTCTCTATTTTCACCATTTTCTCTTCGGGAACGGAACGGAAGAAAGTAGGAAAGACAAAAAAAGAATAATAAAAAATACCGCGCGAACGACGGACTTTTTCAAATCAATTCAAGCGCCGAAGGAAGAAGAAAAAAAAAAAAAAATTTCTTCCGCAACTTCTTTGTACTTATTGGACATTTTCATCATTCTCGCCATTGTTTTATTTATTCTTTCGCAGATAAAGACGGGATCAAGCCGCAACCTGAATACGTGGTAATTGGCAGAACTACGAGTATACAAGCAATGAATGACAGCGATCTAGTCGCGCCTGATACCCTCCTTGTCTTGTCGTCGTGCCCTCGGGTTTGTGTAACGTGGCAAGAGATGCTCGGAGAGTAAGCCTCGTCCAATTTCCGACTACTAATTTAAACCCTGACCGCGATTGTCATCATCTCAAGACGTAGGCGGCAGGATAGGCAGGCAGGCAGGTAGGTAGAGAAGATAGAGTTACGTAGGAGATAATCTCGCACAATCTTACCAGACCCAACTTCCCGTACCATGCACCGGATTTGCGGGTCTGATTTTCGCGTTTACAACCTCTACGTTATTCTACACACACGTGTGCAGTTAAACATCGACGACGTGCGATATATTATTCAATAGTCCGTTTCAGGAGCGGAAAAAGATCGGTGTAAAGCCAACGAAGACGAAGGCTAAATCATAGAGATAAGGAGTTTCGTACAATTTTTCTACCACCATTACCGAAATTTTCATTTATTTATTTATTTATTTATTTATTTATTTATTTATTTATTTATTTATTCAATCATTCACTCGCAGCTGTTCAAGTTAATTTACAAAGATCATAAACGATATTACGTACAACGTGTGTATTATATACGCCAAGATAAAACGAAGACGGACGGGATGAAAATTATTTCGTAAAAATGGCAAATCCAGTATTGCAAATCACACGTGATGCCTAATCACGTCGATATATCTTTTTTCTCCTTGGCTGGCCGACGGAGCTTGACTTCTTTTTTATACCTACGGCAATCTCATGGGCTATATCTTTCGCTCCCCTTGTTCGTGCCTGGCTTTTTACTTAACGGTGCTGTTTCCCCGCATACTGTATCATACGCCCGCGGTACATAAGATCTACGCATACAGGGGTATAAAGGTATATAGGTATGTATATATGTACATGCGAAAAGTTGTCCACTTATCGACGACGATCGGCCGAAAACTTTTACCAACCCCCTTAACCTGCCGTTTATAAACTCCCAGCCAATATATTACATGAAAGAGGAAGAGAGAGAGAGAGAGAGAGAGAGAGAGAGAGAGAGAGAGAGAGAGAGAGAGAGAGAGAGAGAGAGAGAGAGAGAGAGAGAGAGAGAGAGAGAGAGAGAGAGAGAGAGAGAGGAGAGAGAGAGAGAGAGAGAGAGAGAGAGAGAGAGAGAGAGAGAGAGAGAGAGAGAGAGAGAGAGAGAGAGAGAGAGAGAGAGAGAGAAAGAGAGAGAGAAATCGCTGTCAAGTCTTTTCTACCCCCCCTCACCCCACCCACCCACACTCTCGACCATAAATTATGATCTTCAACGGATTCAACTCAATTATTTCGCTCGATTATCGCTGTTCACCAGTTCCTATACACGTCGTGATATTCTATTGTAAGAAACACTTGAATTACACCGGCATGCGAATTTTCCAATTTCCTGTTATTCGTATAGTGAAATATTGATAAGGAGAATAATGGAGAGTGGAAAAATCCGACTCAATTTGCGTGTATTGTATATTATATGTATTATGCACTTTATACCTCTCAGTATACTTGTTAGTTTTAATTACAGTTCTAAATTCATGGTCGTCGTCCAAACTTTTACTTTCTAAATTTCCAAACTTTTCCATACACTGTACTGTACACGTAATCGTTTACACCTGTACCACATCCCCGGGTAATCAAACATATTCACACGCGAAACGCATACGTCACACATATTTCGTCTATACCTGAATAAAACTCGAAATAAAACGTATAATTACGTCGATGACTGAGAGAAAGAAGGTGGAAGAAAGAAAAAAAAAACAAACGGAAATAAATGATTACACTACTTTAAAAAGTAAACGAATTCTAAAATTATTCAATCTAAATTCAAAGTTTTCGCGTGTCAGTTTTTTTTTTCTTTTGTTCTCTTCCTTCTTTCTTTTTTCCTCTTTCTCTCTCTCCACCTTCATTCGACAAAATTTCACCATACTTTTCCACACGGTTTTTCCCTTGCTGCAGCGACTCCCACCGTGTAAAATGAAAACTCTTCGAAGACTGTGCGAAAGAAGATAGGCCCGGCATATACATTTACATTATAATATACTTTCCGTATAATTTCTGCAAACATTGAGTCCATACACGCGAAAAATTCCCGTCGGGCACTTCTCATTCTTTGCAAGATTATTGTCTCCTCCTTTATTCACTACCATGTTATTTTTATTATTCACATTTACTTATTTATTTATTTTCTTCGCGTTGTTGAAGCTGTGCGTGAGCTTTTGTAATGCTTTTATTCGTACATCCCCACCCTCGTATCTATATATGTACTCACCTTAAGAGAGTTACCGGAATATGGAAACAGGCACTAAAGATGAAAAGGAGGAATAAAAAAAAAAAAAAAAAAAAGAGAGATGAGAAATACACGATGGCAATGAACGTGTTTCGTAGTACGTACATAACGCAATTAAGGGCGGGGGGGGGGGGCTTTTAGTTTGCCTGGCGCTTGTCAAAGACGTTGGGTTATAGGTGTGCCTAAAGAGAAATATTCAGGAGGCTCGTGTTTTCCTTCTCTCAAACCACCGTCACGTTTCAAAAAAATAAAAAAAAAAATAAAAAACCGCGACTCGTATTCACCTCGCTCGCCCTTAACCACCGTCTTCTCGTGATCTCTACTACACACAGTTACACGCGCTTGCATGTATACTGTAAATCTAAGGAAGAGAAAAGACTAAACCATTGTATATTGCACACGGCGATTGAGTCCATTTTTTTTTTCTCTCTGCTTCTCAGCAATCCCTTCATATTATATTCATTTCGCAAGACGAAGATAAATCAACTTGGTATATTATAGCTGCGCAGGTGTAACAGCCAGCGGATTCGCGTGAGGTGATTGAGAAATACGGACGTCTGAATATAGAATTAAAGACACCGTCTCTGGGGGGGGGGGATATCCAAAATGTGATTAATTTATGTTTGAAGAAGAAGAAGAAAAAGAAGAAGAAGATGAAGAAGAGGAGAAGGTGTATACTCACTTACACGTGTATATACCTATATATATCTACATCAGAAATACATACCTTTATTGAATGGTATGAAAATCAAGACCGACGAAAACGAAAGGGATGATGAACGACCCTTGAGCAAGTGTGTATAATACACATTCTGTATAATATATGCAACCTCATCAATTGCTGCAGGCAATTTTATCCCGCGTATTCTCAACCACTGAGAATATATTCGAAGAATAAACTCTCACAGACCGCGTATAATGTGACAAGTTCCTTGGATCGAATTCAATCTCGAACTTGTCAAAGAGTCATTGAACGAAAAAGAAACGCGAAAAGAAAGAAAGAGAGAAGGATAGAGAGGGAGAGATAGATAGAGATAGATAGATAGAAAGAAGAAATCACGCCGGGATTCAAAGTAAATAATCCTTTTTCCCCCGATGCTGCAATAACGACACTTTGAACGGAGCGTCCGAGCTGTCCGCGGGACATTAGGTGAAAAGAGGATAACGAGAGGATAAGAAAGTGCAGGATAGTAGATTACAGTGTTGGATCCGGCCGTAGGATCGGAGGGTTCCGAATGGGTCAGGTTGAACGCTCGGCGGTTCGCCGAGCTATATCGGTATAGCGATAGCGATAAGAGTCCGGCGGAAGACCCGCGGCCAGCAGCTTGCAGGGTCGCGGGTCGATCCGTCATCCGTGATACGCCAGAAGCTTCCTTGGGGAGGGCCGAACTCGACTCCGAGAGAGACAGAGAGACAGAGAGAGAGAGAGAGAGAGAGAAAGGGCGAGGGGTTGGGTTGCCGGAGGGGTCATTTATCAAGCAGCGATGAAGTTGTTGCCGAGGGTGCTAGCCACCCTGTTCTAGCATACGTAAAACTTTCCCACTATCGCCCGAGCGGATCCCGACGTAGGTACCCACGTAGGCCTTCTTGTTAGGATCACCTCGACCGGAAATGCACCAAGAGCTCTTCCTCCACCTCCACCTACCCCCAAAGCGAAGCGTGCGCGCGCGTCCTCGGCCTGTTTTTGTAACCCGCAAAGCGGAAGGGGATTCCTGGAAAACGACGAAGGGTCGTCACCGCGAATCGGTTCAAACTTGCTCGTCAAGAGTAACGTCAGCAGACGTCGTCGTCGTTGACGCGGCCTCTGAATAAGGCCAAGGAACCCCGCGCCTCGAGCCCAAGTTTCACGTTAAATTTTCATTCACTCTAGGGCTAATAAACGCCAAGCCGACGGCGGCTGACGGTATTGATGATAACGTTCCGAAGCGTCACGCGACAGCGGCAACTTGGACTCGTCAATTGACGACACGAAACGCGTTTAGAGTGAATTCGCGACGCCTGATTACACGATGCTGTGATCGCTTAAAGCTCGGCCACTGTGCTTGGATTCAATTATACGTTGAAAGGACGCTAAGAGAGAAGAAAAAAATTGAAAGAAAAAGGAGAAAAGGAACAAGTTGTACTTGTATACGGTTCAAACATATAACGGGTACTTTTTAACAGCTCAACATATATCTCGGTTTATACAATACACCGCAGGAAGCGTGCAGTTTCAAACATCCCGTACACAATGGGCTTGCGCTCGTCAAACGTTAGAAAGTTATTACCCGGTGTGTATAACTAGCAGGTATATAACAACCACCTAACGTTAAAGTTGGAATACCCTGCCAACTAACGAAAACGATCGATGGATCGGCACTTCGGAGAATTAGTGTAAAGGGTTTGGTCGCCGCTACCGATCGCCAGACTTTCTGACTAACATTAGGTACAAGTTACACATGACCGAGGAACAAACCATGACTTGTTCAGTAATGCGTAATTCATAGCTCGTCCGGGTGAATCCCCCCCCCCCCCCCCCTATGGCCCCACAGCAGTTATAAGTCTAGTTAATCCGGGAGGAATCTGCAGAGTACTTGGTGTTTGACAACTGCGAATTTCCGACACTATATGAAACGACTACTGTCTACATAATTCCATGTAGGTACGACGATTTGCACACACATACGCTTCCATTATAATCATCGCTAGTCAACTTAGCTCTCAGGACGAGGTATCATCCTCGGGACTAAGCTTGACGTCGCTTCACATTGAAATTAAGCGAGAGAGAGAGAGAGAGCGAAAGAGAGCAACCCAGAGTAAGGAAACACCCACGGGACTCTCCTCGACGAGGTTGTAGAACGAGCTATTTTTTCCACATTTTTTCGCTGCCTTCGTTAGCTTTTTTTTCGCTGCTCCAATTTCGCCGATCGTTCAGCTTTTCGTTTCCTATTTCTACTACTTTGTCTCGTTTTGATATTTGTGTTGGGATATTTTTGAATAAGTATTTATAACGCTTTCTTTACTTTTATTATTCTCTCCGTTTAAGATATTGGTACGTTGGTATTTTCTTACAGCCTACTCGGATGCTGTGAAACTAATCACTTGGATCGTCGAAGCGAAAAACACCGTATACGTGCTGATTAAATAATCAACCAACTTTTTTCCCCG
This sequence comes from Neodiprion virginianus, assembly GCF_021901495.1. NCBI lineage: Eukaryota > Metazoa > Arthropoda > Insecta > Hymenoptera > Diprionidae > Neodiprion > Neodiprion virginianus. Next base: position 1,501,154 of record NC_060882.1, read on the forward strand.
GTCGTCTACGTATACGCGGATCGAATACAACTTCGGGTTATATTCGAACATAGAGGCCAAAAAATCAAATTTCAGGTACATATCTCAGATATATATATACGATCCTTTGACACGCGTATACCAATCAAGGGATGGCAGATAAAAGGGAAAGTATTTTTTCCAAATTGTCCAATTTGCGCAATTTTCTCACGGATGATTTTGTCAGCGAATTTGCATAACTTTTAACAATTTTCCCTTTGTTCTAGATTTTTCTTCAACCTCCGAGAATTTTTATTAACCCCCCAACCATCGCAATCAACGATCTTAAATTCAGCAGAATGAAATTTCAATTTGCAATCCTCACTCCAGTAGTGAGCAACAAATATCTTCAACAATTCGTCGCGACGAGTCCTTTTTGCAGCATCCGTTATACATGCGAAAGTACGCACATATAAGCCCGATCATCCCGCACTACAGGCGATATCAAGAAAAGTTTAGCGGTGTAGAAAGTCAAGAAAGAAGAGGTGAAAACGGGCGGATCGCCGCAAAGGGCAAAAGCGGTTGGAAGGCGTGGACGCGCGACCCTTTCGGGTAGCGATTATATGAAAGAGACTCTCCTGAAGAAATCCGGAGACCAACCAAACAAGCCGAGGACAGGGAAATTGACCTATTCCAATTCTGGCCACGAATTTCGTCGCCTCCCCTTTTCCCCCCTTATTCCCCCTGACTCCAATTTTCCACTCGCGAATGCCGCGAATATATAAAGCGTCAAATTACACGAGGATAATAAAAGATACTAAACGCTTGCTTTCGGATTATAGAATTGATAGTCGACCACGGTGAGAGTGCGCAGATTGCTTCAAACACAAAATAGTACACGCCGAATGACTAACAGAGGATAGCAGCGAGGAACTGGAAACTAACCCTTACGTTCCACGGTGTTTGTTTGATGTCGGAACAGAACCGCATTGCAGAGGCAAGCGAGAATTTCGCACTTGAATTAGCTGCGGTTTGCCCGGGCATTAGTAAAGACGACACCCCGGAGCGTCTTTGGGATCTCTGAGCTAAGGTGGCGTCATGATCAGACTTGATCAAAGAGTTGGAACGCGCTGTGATGGAGGTGGTTGATATTAATGAACATTGCGGGAAATCAGTCACGACGCTTCGGATCGGAGACGTAAAAATCCGCCCACCATGACGAGATTCGGATATCCTTAGATATACATACATATATATATATAGTTTAGTGACGTGTATAGACAAGAATTTCTCAAATTCTGATTACCGCAGAAGTGATATTATTTTCGCGATAATGAACTGCTGGAAACAGGGTTGTACGGATGGAGGATGCAAATTACGAGACGGACGGACGGACACGAGGAAAACAGCAGCGGAACATATAAACGCTGATTGCTGCTAGTTACGGATTCAACGAGAAGAATGAAACCAACATTTTGTTTTGACGAATGGTTTCTGCGGGATAATCGATTCGTCCGTCCGGCCGCCGCGCATCGAAGCGATCTAAAAGCTTCAATCCAGTCTGCATATCACGCTGCTGCCGCCTGGGCGCGGACCAGTAGGGCAAGTCAATCATTGCGGAAACAAATAATATACAGAGGTTGAGAAAAATTTGACTTCCTGATCGTTAAGGCCTCGTTTTTTTTTTTGTTCTTACAATTTTTCTTTCTTACTTTTATGCCAGCTGAATTGAAAATGTGTACCTACCTACACTGATATGCCAGGAAAAGAAAAGGAGAAGAGCAAAAAATGCGATCCAACGATATTTTAGTCCGCGTCTCGTTTCGTCGTAGGGAAAAAAGTGAAATGAAAAAATTAAAAAAGCAATGGCGTCAGGCTCTAGTTTCCTTCTCCATTATGACGTAGCGGGTTCGTTATATCAACATGGGTTATTCAGCATTAGCCCGAGGTCGTCGTTTCTTCGGAAGTTAATAAACGCGCGTAAAGAGAGGGGTATAAAAAAATAAAAAAATATTACCGAACCGCGGCACAGCGACGGTGGGACGTCTGTTATTATTCAATAATGTAATTATAATTCAATCAAGGGCGGACCGGGACGAGAGTTGAAACGGTGGTAATGTTCTGTTTCTTCAACACGTTTCCCAACCCTCCCCACCCCCCCCCTCCCCCCAAACCATAAAACGCGCACGCGCGCGCGTTCATGATGGAAATGTAATTTTACTCGGTGCCAGGCGTCGCGACGCCCTCCGAATTATACCGCTTTGCTGCCTAACCGGCCAACCTCTTTCCCTCGATAGTGATAAACCGATATTTATACGTCAAAAACAAAGTCAATAATAGAAGCGCACCCGCACCGATTGTTGGGATACATTGAATAAAATAAATCCTGAATCGCGAGCGTATAAATTGATCTGTTTGAAAATTATTTTCAATTAATATCCTGACGGGTCATCGTTGTACAGTTATAATAACGAATAATAATTAAAAAAAAAAAAAAGAATGTTCAAAAACCATTAGATATGTTAAATTCAATGGATGAACATGATATCCCTGGTTTTGCACTGCTGTTTGATTTCACTTGATTTGAAATTGACCAAAACGAACGAGAGATACCAGCCGATAACCGCGTCACGTTGTCGATTACTAATCGCGTTATTAACATGGACAGGCACAGAGCGTACAGCAGTGAAGTAGGTAGGTATGTCAATGCGATAATTGAATTGAAAATGTCCGATGACGAAGGGGCAACGTCGACGATAATGCGTGTGCGTTGTATACCTGTACAATGCGTAAGCGGGACAGAAGCAAAAACGGTCGAGTACGCGTATAATCGTAAAACGGGATGCACGATGGTCGAGATTTCTCATCGTTGCTACGTACCGGTATGGTGCGATAATAATGATTTCCATAAAATTTGAATGCATTTATATGCGTTGTCGATACGCGTTACGTTGGTAGATAGGTGCTATGATGCATTACGCTCCGATACGTATTATAATATCGTATAGAATGAGAAAACAACCCCCGGAGACCGAGGATCATAGTTCAGGAATAAATAAACAAGCTCGGTAAACAAAATAATGATATGCGTATCATATCATTAGCATCCGATTAAATTCTAAAACTCTTCAAACTCTGTGTATAAAACTTTAACATAAAATCAGATGTAATGTAATCAGGGGGAGATGATATTTTGCATTACATAGATACGGAAAACAAGTCTTGATTATATTACGGAGTATCAAAGAAGTATATGTATATATGTACGTGTGCAAGTTGGTCATACATACCTATGTATGTACACTGTATACACAATACGCCGAAATCGTGCTGACAGACATATATACGTATGTATGCGTATATAAGCTGCGTTCCTGAATTAATTAAAGAATAAAAACGAGCAAAAACAAAAAACAAGTATACTTTTCGTCGTATGATATGATATGACATAAAGCTTCCAATCCTCGTGTGTTTGTTACCCTCGCATCGTTGTACACATAATTTCCGAAATGGTTGAAATTATCTCTCAAAATGCATGACTCGTGCATAATTTTTATACCACGAGAAGCGTTGCGTGCAGGGAACGCGAAAAAAAGGAGAATAATAATAACAACAACAATGGTAACAACAGTAAAAATAATAATCATAACAGCGATAAAGAAAGCAGTACATTAAGCAGAAAGTACATTTGGTCGAACAGTCACTAGGTACGATACGTGAAATTTACAAGATGCGAATGACACGAAGCGAAAGATCATAATGCCCGTAGTAAATGAAAGATATTAATATTAATATTAATATTGAACGAACCTTCCCTTCTCCTCTCTGCGATGCTGGGTGGTAAGCCGCGTACGTGTTACTGTACTGCCAGAATTCTCTTTGATCACCCAACTCGTGTTTTATTTCCGTATCATTACCCAGCGGCGTTGTGGTTCGTACCTGTAAACATATAAAAGCAAAAGTTGCGGATGTAGTTACTGTGTGTGTGTATATATATATATATATATATGTATCAGGGAATAAAAAATTAAGATAAAATGGAGAAGATCGTGAAATAGCGCGGTGAAGGTGATGAGAAATGAAAATCGGAGTTCGTGCGTTAATCCCTTTTTATTTCACTCTTTCGCCGGTTCGTTACTCGCTTCAGAAATTTTGCCGCAAAGGTGACGGGAAGAATTGAAGAAAAAAAAAAAAAAAATGAAATGAAATAAAAGCTCTTGGGATTGATTGGGAAGTACAAGTGGGAAAGGCGGACCTGCAAAATACACACATGTGGAAACAAAAGAGTAAAATAAAATAAAATCGGTCAGGATTGAATGGATTAACTTCCGCACTCCGTTGGCTACAGGGATGATAATTCCGCCATTGCAACAAACTGCAGACCGATCAACGTGCGTATATCGACGAATCGAACAATTTGCCAATACTGCAACCGACGGCCTTCGTAGCGCTGCTGACTGCAGGCAAACATACTTATTGTTAGGTGTATGCAGCGTGTATGTAACACAGGTCAACTCTGAAAATCGAAATAATAGTAAAATCGCCGATCGTTCAGGTAAAACAGAAACGAACACAGCATCGCCGCGAAGCCTTAAATTTCCTACCTCTGGTAATCGGTGCCGGGTGCTTAAGAATTTTATAAAATCGCATATGCGCGTATAATAAGTAAAATTGTGCATCCGTTTCGCGCGACGTGATGAAATATACAACGATTAAACGAAAAACGTTGCCGATTTTCAATACGTGTAGCCACGAGTATTTAATAAAAATTTTTTAAATCTTTTTTGACCATTCGCCTGACGGTGCACGCGTGTTTCGGAAATATAACCATGAGAACGAAGATAGAATCTTCGCAGCATGAGCGACTTGATGTGTTCCGATGCAAAAAAAAAAAAAAAAATTAGGGGAGAGGGGGTGAAAACTGGCCGGTATTCGGGGTTCCAAGACCACCGAAGGAATACCGAGGGATATCCGAAAAGAGGGTTGGATTTCTCTCGTACAACGTTTAGCCGTTGAATCCCCTCATGAAACACCCATACAATCCCATTCCGTTACCTCTCCACCCCTGGATAACCGCGGGGTGCCGGGATGGCGGAATACGCGGTCGGGATATCGAGTAAGAACAGGGTATAATTCGATGTTGCAAGATGAATGGGTAGAACCGAGTGACGGTAGTATATACTATACAACCTACTCGGTCTGATAAAAGCATCACGTTTAATTCGTTAATTGAGAATCACGTCTGGTTTTAGTATGCGATTCGCGAATTCGATTCGTGGGGGGCGAAATTTAAGGGGGTCCGTAAGACATTGGATAACGATTTTGCAACATAGCCGTATCGCCCTCGCGTTCAAACTGCCACGCGGATCAGAGTCGGTTGAACAATTAGCAACCAACTTCGAGGCCGCACACGCGTACATGTATCGAAGTGTTCAAGTATCGTCCGTACCGTCCTCCGTCCAACCAGCAGTAGCTTCTGCTACAAACCGTCACTCGAAGTTACTGCTAATTATAACAACCGGGATATGTCAATTAACGATAACTATCCACAGAACTGTTCCGCGGATCGGGCCACGGCCAAATACCCGATAATTAATCAACGGTCTGTCACTGCTCTTATTCCCTAATCGAATCTGACCGCGCCTGTAATCATCAACGATGTCAAAACGAATTGTTACTTTTCTTTTTTGTGCCAATTCACACTGGCTGGATAAATTGTTATTATTATCATTATTATTGTTATTATTATTACTATCATTATCATCGTAATCATCCCGTTCTGGAGTCAATTAATTATTCACAAAATGAAGAATTTGCATCGCGGCATTTGACTGCATTCAGGACGTGCATGAATAAATAGTCCGATGGAGCGGACGAACGAGAGACTCGAGCGACCGTTCTTCCGTGCAAAAATTCAATTTATATTTATTCAGTGTAAACCTATACATACATATATATATATATATATACATACCTATATGTATGCACAGGACGACTTGTAGGTACATAGGTCAAAACGATATTTCGTTTTCGACAAACATGAAAACGTCGAGTATCGTGTACGTATGTGTCAGAGGTTTGTGTAGAATGGAGGAATTTTTGACACGCGAGTCTGCATGAATATTATGAGCGGTGCAATAAACGGCTGAGTCGATATTTAATCTGGAGTTGCCTTCGTCGTGTAGAAAAATTTTCGATTCAAAACCCGTTCGCGTATCGTCAAAGAACCTCGGGATGCGGGTATAATAATTTGTGAATATTCTCGCGAGGCAATCGTGACGCGTGTCGAGAACGATGAGGTTAATAAACGAATGAAACAATATTATAACAAAAGCCAGCGATGTTTTGATAGAGGGAATATTATACCCACTACCAGGGAAACTATTATAACTGGTTGTCTACTCCAACTGCGGATGAATACGAACCTGCAGGCGTCTGATAGTTGGTAATACAGATCCCGAAGCGAATGGGGCTCGGGTGCAGGGAAATTTTCGCCTTGGAAAGGTATTAATGCGAAGGTGAAGTTTAGAGATGCCGAAGGCGAATGGCATCGTTTCGCAGAATGCGAGGAAAGGAAAGGAAGAAAAGAGACGCGACGCGTGGCGAAGCCAAGGAAAGCGAGATGGTGGAAGTCCGCTGAAACTTTGTTAGAAACCCCCGTCCGCATTGTAACATCATCTCATTTAGGGATGCAAATGGGTAAATGCAGGCGAACGGCGAATGTCATTATTGGAACGGCGAATGGAACAACCCTCTGCGTACGTAGGTAATCCACACCTAGGTGCCGGAGAAACTTGGTTGCGCCTCGACGGTGAGCTTCGAATAAGAACCCAACCCCGTTCCGCTGATAGGTACCTAGGTACATTATATACCTAGCAGATAATATCATCCCGACATTCCAGTCTGCGTCCTTCGACGTCTGATTCTCGATCTTGACGAGCTACCAATTGCTAATTACAGCCAGCCACTATCATCACCCGCGATTGTTCGTCTAGAGTGAAAACGGTCCCAAAACCAGACTCCTGATTGTTCCTGCAGACTTTCGACTCTTGTCACTCGCTTTCGGATAGACACGTCGAGTCACGACTGCTTGAATTCTGGAAAAAAGTAGACGGGAGGAGGGAATATGTGTGACGCCACGTGTCCGGTGTGCACACGGGACAATCGATGCAGGTCGAATCCTTTTTCCCTTGTTCTTTTTAGCTCTTTTCCTCTCGCTCTCATCCCTTTTTTCTTTTTTTTTTCTTTTCTTTCTTTTTTCCGGTGAGAGGGATGAGGACACGTACGTTTTACGAACAAAACATACGACTGCACGTACTCGTTTATCGTAGCTAAAACCAATTCGCGTGAACGTGACAATTTTTTTAAACGCATAAACCACGCTGCTTCGTCCTCGTCCTCGTCTTCGTCCGGCATCTGGCCCCCCGTACGCGTTTTTTTTTTTTTTTTTTTTATCCAATTTTTCAATCCACTTATTTTCCCGTTTGCCACCCGGGAAATCTCTCCTCTCTACCTAATGCCATATAAACCTTACATGAACTTCCGTGTCGTCTATACTTTTCGACTTTGTTGTTACGTGTCGGTTTTCTCTGATACGCTGCACGTCCGCGGTTTGTTACAGATCAATTTACATCCGCTACGGTAATAACAAGATGTGATTAGCTAAAAACTCTGTGAATCGTTTGGCGAATGTTGGAGAAATCGTGAAAAAAAAAAAAAAAAATCAAAAAACTGCGCGATATCCAGCCCAACGAATGGTGAGGATACCGTAGCTAAGTAAGGTGAAAAATATAGCGGTTTGCATTACTTAAATGTTATAGAACCCACGCGCGCGGAAGTGTCTAATTAATTATATACCCACCTACAGCGCGCATTCATAATAAGTACATGGTTTACATTATATTAGTAAACGTGTATATATATACATAAATATAGAATCAGCGTTCATTGTTTGCGCGTAAACACGTGACACACTTCCCAGGGTTCGCGTTTACCAACCGAGCGAATAACACCACCCGCACCACCGAGTGCACGGTGCATCTGCTGCATAACCGCATGTTAAATACTTTCCTTCGGGGCATTCCGCTGCATATTATACGCTGGTAGAAATACAGCGAGGAATATTAATTCGGTTATCGGGAGTTAATCATTAATTCAAAAATCGTACGATTATTTTTTTTTTTTCAATTTCTTCTTTTTTTTTCCAGAGAAGATAAAACTACATTCAGTGCAGACCTTTCGCGAATTTCAAAAATTAACAATGTTAAAATCACCCGCAACGTATGTACGGCTAGTTTGATTTTTTATTTTTTTTTTCCATGTACATAGAAATAGGGATCTACGCCTGTATAATTTTTCATACCCGCCAAACGGTAAGAAACAACCGATCGAAGAAAATCGAACCTGTAAAAATTCATCCCCATAATATATCCATGATGCGAAATTCCGTACAATTGTTGTAAAAATTCAAATCAATTCGTTGTAGCTGAGCAAATAACAAGGGTATCTCGACGACAGGCAGAGGAGAAAAGGAAAAACTGTAAAGTATGAAGAGAGAGAAATCGTTATAAATACATATTACCAACTTATTTTCCTCCTTCGTCCGAAGGGTCTCTTCGTCCGCCGGTGCGTGCAACTTCAGCGACACGTGAGCGAGGAAAGAAGGAACAGAAAGGAATAAGGGATCCGCGTGTACCGCGAGACCGAACTTCCACCGTTTGTCTTCCGTGTATTTTTCCTCCGATATTTCTCGTATAATACGTAGGTTAGGGTGTATCTCGATCGCGATGAAGGGGGGATCGAAAGTTGGAGAGACTTTTTGACTTGTGTGTTTACACCCGTCACGGTTGTCGTAGGTAACCCCGAATATGTAACGAGGACACGCGTGGCTCAGGTAGGTAGGTAGGTAGGTACGTACCTAAAGTTTCGAAGAACGAGGGTTACAAGTTACACGACAAAGTGATTAACAATAAATGTATCGCGAACGCACGGCATGAAATCGATTATATCCGTCCAGTGGTTAGATTCGTCGTGTCGCCGGGGAAAGGACTAAAGCTGAAATCGTTACAGTCGTTGGGGTATAAAATTTTGAAAAAGGCTCGAGTATTTAACCGGGCAATAATCTATGAGAATTCGTTAAATGAGTTGGGTGAAAAAATGAGGAAAAATGGAGTGAAAGAATTGTTTGTTTCAGCCAATCGAAACGTTTAACGGAACGAATATGTCTCTGGTAATAACTGGTCGATATTTGAAAAGCCGAGATGAAACAAGGCCGTCGGGGTTCGCGATTAAGTAGATTATACAAGTAAACTTTCCCACTTGGATGCAAGTGGTTTAGGTATGAAAACAAAAGAGAAAAGAGTTAAAGGCTCGAGTTAACGTTTGGCAAAAGCAAACTTGATCCGAGCGAAGGCAGCCGCCCTCGGCACAACATCCCGCCGCCGCATACGTAAAGACTTCCGCTTCACCTGACCGCGGAATGAAAGCTTTTCATAATTCATAGTTGGCAGACTGGCGGGCAGGCATGCCTGCATGCAGAGGAGTATATCGACGAGTTACTCGTGCAGGGTGAGCCTTCTTCCACCATCCACCCTCGGTCGGTTGGTACATCGCAGTGAGACCCTTTACGTCCCCCTTTAATTTAGCCTCCTTGAGCCTTGCAGGACCGTCTTTGTTTCATCTTTCGCCCCGGCGCGTACGTCGGTATGATTGTGCTCTGCGTTAAGGTAGGTATATGATAACATACGTTGTACGACTGGGCAGCAGAGGTATGTACACAACTTGCGAGTTGCAAGGCTGCGTTGCTGAAAAGCCTCTCGGTGCTACCGCTGCGGAGTGTAATTCGCAGAGAGGAGGAAGCAAAAGCTTGCATATTACATACACCTGTATCCTGCGATAGAGCGAAGCGGAGGAATGCAAAGCAATCCCCGTCTAAGGACGGCGTTTCGTTGTAACGAGTGGTTCACCACCAGGGTTGCGTGGCCGGACGAAAAGGCGCGACGTACCGACGTAAAATAATTCCTTCCAACAACAATTTCGCCTATAGAGAATACCTGCTCTCGTTCGTTCTCAAAAATAATAAGAATAAAGTTACAATCTACCTTTTTATTTTTCATTTTCCGCCGACCGGGCACCGGCGCATGAATCAAGTTAATTTTCAAAGGCGAGGATGTGTTGCCGCTGTTCTCTCGCTCTCTCTCTCTCTCTTTCTCTCTTTCTCTCTTTTCGCCTTTCGGTCCTGAGGAGAAAACCATTTTTCAACCCCAACCTGCAGCTCGCCCAACGGAGAAACATCGAGTAGTAGGTACCTAATTGAACGAAGAGTGATGAGATGAAATTTTAAATAAATTTCACCTCGCCCTTTTTCCCCTCTCCGCCTCCGCCGTTTTTTCATACACCGCTGCAGGTATAAACGTTCTCTCTACATACCCTTATACAGCTACTGCCTACAGAGCTGTCTCATTTCCGAAATTCACATCCGTTTACTTTGTTTACTTCCGTAAAATGAATCTCGCAAATTGAAAAAATTGGAATATACCGGTGAAACATTAGCCTTTCTTTTTTCACTTATAATAACAATTTGAAATGGCGAAAAAGTAAACTTACGATGTATCTTTTTACCTCATCAACGAGACAAGCATCGACGTATTCCACCGGTGTGTAACCTACGTAACGTAAAATCGAAACTAGAAAACCCGTCCGGCGGCACGCGGGAGGTTAAATTTTTGTAACCCAGTAACGAAAGAGGCTTCTCTTCCCAACGAAGCCGATATAGTCGGTATTGTTTACCAAACCCTAAGGAACCGCGGTACGAAAAGAGCGATAAGATATCGATATTCCCTTCTACTCGTTACGTCTGGAGTTGAGTTCGCTTATGAGAAACTAGTCGACGTCGTCGTAACGTCAACGAAGCTCGAGGATGAGTCGAGGAAATTGTATACCGCATACACGGTGTAAATAATACCCTGCACCTTGGCAGTGATCGTTCGATATGCATGCAGGTACGATTACGCCGTTGCAGGCAGACCACCATTCACTACACCTCGTCTCATCTCTTCTCTTCTCTTCTCTTCTTTTCTCGTCTCTTCTCCTCTCCTCTCCTCTCTCACGCGATGTATAAGGTCACCGCCGATGCGGTGTAGCGTGACACGGCGCGACGTATAAATATCGTCAATAATAAATATAGAAACTATGAACGAATTCGCCCACATGCGTGTTAAAGGCACGCTGAGCACTAAAACCACCGACTCGTCGGTACAACCGGGTGAAGGAAGTTCGCTCCCTCCCTTGGGTTGGATATTAAATAATTCAAAGAGCAAACAGCACTCCGCTCGAATTGTTTCCCCGGTTTCATGAAGGACGACGACGACGAGACGAAGACGAGCGGAGTGAAAAATAGAGAAAGATATAGAGAGAGAGAAAGAGGGCGAAAAGGGAGCGAAGGTTAAAGAGAGTGCTTGATTAAACCATCGTGCGTATACCTTAACCTAAGATTTTTTTAACCTCGGCCATCCGATTCATGTCGGCAGGTTTTTCCTCACAAAGCCCGAAAGAATTGGACTGAAGTGCCAAGTTGACGAGCGATTCACCTTTCCAGATTACATATCCTGCCAGCTTTTGATACTTGGCTAGAAAAGCCCATTTTTCGTATATCAAGGTGGCGGTGGCAGCAGCAGCATCAGCAAGAACGGGAACGACGAGAAAGACTCGTGAAAAGAACAATATAAGGGGTTTTTTTTTTTAAACGTGAAGCCTTTGCAGCGTTGCCGGGAACTTCGGGGTTATATGGACATGTATAAATTTGAACAAGAACTCGAGAGCTGTGTGGGGAGCTTTTCGGAGTGTGAATAATAAAATTTCAAGATAATCTCGAAGCTTGGCGCAAGTTGTACGTGCCAGCGGTTACACGCAGCGTTACTGTTTCTAGTTTTCTTATTCACCTCATACGTCTTCGAATTCTTCATCCCCTCTATCTCTCTCTCTCTTCCTTTCTCTTTTTACCTAGCATGACGCATAATTTTCCTCTCCCCGTGTCTTTCTCGGGACAGAAAAACGCATTCAAGATTTACGATTAGCACCGGTGCATTATAAAAAGTAAGAGAGAGATACGTACATGGGTTGTATATACTAAGTATGACGTAAAAAGGAATGCGAGGTACCATAAAGCTATACTATAAAGGGCGGCGTGTGTATACCAGCCTGCAATGAAAGTAGATGCCGATACAAGGGACATATCGAGATACGAAGAACTTGTGACGAGATTCCAATAATCTAAAGTTTGAGCAACGCAATAAATCATTCCTGTACATAGTTACGTCGGTATATAACCCATATATATTATCTATATATACCATCGGTACGGAAAGCGTTCGGAGGTTTTATGCCTTTCTTCGATTCACCTCTATATACCACCATTAATACAAAACGAAGAGAAGAGGAAGAAACAGAAAAAGTTTCACGACGCCCGAAACAAAAGTAAATATATATATATATAACAAGAAAGAGAGGTTTTTATTTACTTCGAGCAAATGACAAAATATACCCACTCACGCTAGACTGAGGATAAGAATTGGAAAATTTTGAACCTAAAGATCCCACATAACCTATAAATCGCGTCTAAAACAGGATTAAGAATCAGTAATGATTTAGGATAAAGCCATTGCTCGTCGAATCACGTATGTGTAAATTCAACAATTCCAAATGTTGCTGGAGGAGAGAATGGGTGTTTTACGCTCGCTATTATACACGCGTAGCATACGGCGGGACAAGAAGTCTGGAAGAGGAGTAAGAGGTATGGGTAAGTAGGCTTGTCCCAACCTGCAGTGAAAATCCTGAAGAAGGAACAGGGTGGGTGTAACACGGCGGGTAGAAGGGTACACGAAAATCCCATAGAGTTATATTAATACGGCTAGCCAACCCGGCCGAGCATGAGGAAAGTTCTGAAGGGCTGACTGGCTGGCGATGGGCGATGCGGGAGACGAGGGAACGAGGGTAGGAGGGTAGGAGGGTAGTGCTAGTTCTGCAATTTGCACTCGACAGTGTCAACGCGGAGTCTACATTAAGCTTTATTAAACTCGTATAAACTGTTTAATTTAGAGTAACACGCCGCCGGCGGACTGGAGGTGGAGGAGACGAAGAAGAAGAAGAAGAAGAAGAAGAAGAAGAGGAAGAAGAAGGATTACCTGCGTTTCCACTCACCGCCATCCAGCCGTCCGCGCCGTCGACCTTCGAAGAAGGTAAAGGTAGCGGACATTCCCCGCTGGTGGAAGAAAGGAGGGGGGAAAAAAACCATTGCCGATATTGCTCAGCCTCGGAATAGACTATACACTATACATCTTTTTACCGATACGAAGTCGGTGATGCCGGAGAAAGATATGGGAAAGAAAGAGGATAGGCGAGAGATTTGAGATACATGCCTTACAGTTTTCTACCAGACCAACGCGTGACAAACGTTTCGTTTTGCTGAGACGACGTAATTCGTCGTTACTGATGTAACCGGATAACGCCGGTCGCTAATGAGAAAAAATTAATACGATTATTTTCATAAAATACTCAACCCTAAACCCCCCCCCCCCCCCACCCTCCTCCTGTCCGTAATACTGTAGTTTGTTTATTTCTGCTTCGGTCCGAGGAACGAAGAGTATTTCCAGAAAATAATAACCGTGTTTCTATCCCATGGATCAAAGTAATTGTACTCCATTCAGCGGTGCTCTTTATCATTTTCAAGCTACTAGGTATACGTATACGTGTACGTACGCATTATACATTTGTACATATACGTATAAAAGTCGAGAATACAACTGGATGAGAAGCGAGGAATGGAAGAAGGCCAGAATGTCTTTTATTCCCCATCCCGGGTCTCGCGCTACTTCAACTCCATTCGTCTATTCTTCTATATCCTTATTCCGCACCGAACCGTGCCAACTTTTCCGGACCGTTTTACCAGACGACTAAGCGTCGCGGATTCAAGGGGGTGGCCATGTTGGTGTCCCGCAGGCGCGAGTCCTCTGCCGGTGCAGGGTTGAAAAGAGGCGTCCCAGAGGATGAGGAGAAGGAGCGTTCTCGCTTAGCCAAGAGCAGGAGGAGGAGGAGGAGGAGGAGGAGGAGGGAGTCCGCGATACAAAGGCATTTAACCAACAATGGAGCTTGTTCTGGGATATAGATTAAGTCAAGTTTCGCACACTGCAGCCGCCACCAAATGGAGCGGTCGCCCGGTAGATAGACGAGGGAAGGATGGAAGTAAGGAAGGCTGTGCACGGCCCAGCGAAATGCAACAGGACTCTCTGCTCGGCGGGCCGACATCTGCATTTAACCTCAAACCTTTCCTCTACTCGTGTTCCACTACACGCCCCCTTTACGGGATGATAGGCGGCGGCATTATGCCATGCATGCGCTGCACCAAGTCCGTGGAAAACTATTATCCTCCATTCTAAAGCGAGCAATCCGGTAATATCCGCACAGACGGTGCAACGGTGGTGGTGGTGGTACTGCTGCTGCACCGGAGGAACAATTTGAACCCATGCCCTACGACTGTAACCCGTGCATCGAGGATGATTGCCGTTCGGAATTTACATTGTTCCACGGATAAACGGGATAAGCGGAAGATTCGCGTGACGTCTCGTGGAGCGTACGAGTTGAGAGTGCCGGCAATCAGTCGTCTAAAAATACGAGGCCGCTTCCCTCCCACATCAAGGGAGGAAACTAACCGAAAGGCCGATTCGACCCGCCTCGACATCTCAATCAATGACTATACGCGTGGCAATATTGGCATCGGAATCCGATTACCATCTTATCTCATGAGACTGTAAATCGAGACTTGCGAGACAGTACGAAAGTCATTATTATACGACGGTTGAGAAGGGGAGGAGAGATTATGCGTGTCCTCTCGTATAACGTAAGTTACTCGTATCAAGGAGGGCAAGTTGGGTAAATATGACGATCGGAGGAGGTGGAGGAGGAGGAGGAGCTCGCGGAAAGTCATGTAGGCGGTTTCTTTTCGAACGAATTCACGTTCCAGGCTTCGGTAAAAGACTTTGCGTTTATTTTATCGACCTATAACCTCCGTACCTTATGTACCCCTATATGTGTGCCGCACTATAGCCAGGCCAGCGGCGAAATTACTTTGCATAAATTCAACCCCTTTAGAGGTAGGTAAGGAAAGTTGGCAAATTGAAATCGATTGTTGTGCTCCTCCAGCAGCAGCAGCAGCAGCAGCCAGGGAGAATTTCGGACTGGTGTAGTATTAGCAAACAGCCAGAAGACGGCTTAACGAGAATATTTTCATTCAAATTTCAAACTCCGTGGTCGACCGAGTTTCTTCCATTATTATCAGTCCGATTGCTTTTCATCTCGTTATTCTGGATTTATACACTTGTGCCCTAAATCATTATCATCCCAATCTGTCTTTGAATTTGCGAGTCAAGTTCGGCAAGGCCGGTATGAAATAAGAAGAAGGGAGTCGAGGGATTAGTAGAAGAAAAGTTGCCATTTTTCTCTCTCGGGATAAACCCGGTGGATTTCCTCTTCCCCTCCCCCGAGTTCAAATTTCGTAGCTTTCTTTTCCTCCCTTTCCATTCTTCCAGTATATTTTCGCCTCTGCGCTTCAACGCTCGTTTTATTCCGCTCATTCCGTACACTTTACACCCTCGCACCGACACAAATACATCGTACCTACCCTAGCCAGTAGTACACTTTAACACCGTAAACTAAATTGTACGAGGTTGGGTATGCACGCGAAATTGTAACCGCACATCCGACGTACATGCGGGGGAAAAAAAAGAAGAAAAAAATTGCAGAGAGGGGAACCGGAGCTGTATAAATAAGCTGCGTGCAAAATCTCAGGGAGTATCCTGTGAACTTGTGTTACATGTTTGTGTATATATATATAATATGTGTACAATGTGCATACACAGAAGAAGGACTTTCAACACAACTTTACTCTGGGTATAAAACATGGACACTGTGCGCAGCTACCAAAGAAAGCACGTGACTAGAGTACAGCTAGGCAGTGTCGTGTTTTCGCCACGAAACGAAATGAAATATAAAATAAAATTAGAAGAAGAATAATAATGAAGGAAATGGAAAATAAAAAACAAAAACCTAGCAAATTACCAGACTGCGGGTCTCGGGCAATAATCGTTTCTGCGCAGAGCCAACAATTACGTGACCGGATTAAAGTGCAGGCGTAAAGTCCCGCACAGTCTTTGCCAAATGTACTATTGCACTTTCGTTTCTCTGTACGTATGTATAAACGTGTAATAATTCGTCGCACGGAGAAACGGCGACTGTGCCGCACAATTTTTTTTTTTCTGTAAAATCACGCGACAAATCCGCCAAATAAAAAACAAATCGGGAATGTAAAGTAAGAGGAATTAATTTAAAAAATTACTTTGACGAAAACATACGATTGTTGGTGTGTAGGGAGGAAACAACGCAGTTAATGAGAACCATATATTTGTGGGTAACGGCAAGCAGTCATGTTACCAGAGCTATTGTATACATAAGCCCATATATATACTAATGTCTGACGCGGTTGGTAAATGGTGGATAAAAGTTTTCTCCCAACAACCGAACAATTTCTTGAGTTCCGACGACTTAAACGTTCTTTCGAAAAGTTTCAACGCAGCCAAGGTGGGTGCCCACCGCCAAACTTACTTACCTAACCCAACATAATAGAACACAGCTTGACTCGACTCCACTACACTCCTCTTCTCTAATTCGACCCGATGAAACGACCAGCGCCGGCAATCAAGTGCCTTGTTTATTGCGATACCTTTGAAGGAAGAAAGGCAGCAGTCGAAGCTACTGTGAATTTAAAGCACATTTATATACGGCGAAACTCCGACGAACCTACGTAGCTAAACGTATACACGTATACATACACAAAGGTTCATGTTACCATGGGTCTGCAGATATTGCCCTGCAGCTCCTCCCCCTATTCGGCAGGCTTTGCAAACGCTCGAGGGCATGAGATTCAAAAACAATTCAACGAACCCGAAGAATCAGAGACGAAAGTTACGAAGCGAATATACCGTGACGGCAGATCCAATCAATTTTTATCCAAAGCAAACAATCAGAAGAGCAGAATATTGCTGATAGAGATTCCGCCGACGGTTGATCATCGATACTCCGTGACTTACGTACTCTTCTACGTATTATCTATTTTTAAACGTAAAGAACTGAAACTAAAGAGAGATAAAAATCAAACAAAACTAAGCGACCGAATGCATAATTTATAACGAATAATTAATAAATCTTACTCCCCCTCCCCCCCCCCCTTCTTGCGGCAAAAGTCAGCCTAGTCTTCGAAGTTTCTAGTTCAAGCGGCTGTATAATTTACCGCGCAAAAGAGAAACTTGAGGGTATCTTTTTATCCACAAGAATACGTAACGTGGTATAATAACCTGTTAGTTACAAATACAGGTATATTTAATATTTAAACGAAGAAACGTTTGAGCTCTCGCTCATTACGATAAAAGACGAGACCCGTTTCACCCGGGTCAATCGTTCCGAGTCCTGCAAAGAGC
Organism: Neodiprion virginianus; assembly: GCF_021901495.1. NCBI lineage: Eukaryota > Metazoa > Arthropoda > Insecta > Hymenoptera > Diprionidae > Neodiprion > Neodiprion virginianus. Next base: position 1,518,637 of record NC_060882.1, read on the forward strand.
CCAGGAGCAGTGGCGATTCGCTAACCGTAGTTAGGTACCTACAAGGACCAACTAAACACAGTTATTCAAATATTAATAACGACCGTGGCACGCGTCCGTGGTACTCCAGTCAACAACCGAGCGGTCGTAGTAATTTTGACGAAATGAGTTTGCGATACTCCTCCGCACCTCGACAAATTTGCCCAAGTTATCCGTCCCCCAACGGTGATATTTTCATGCCAAATTTTCGCCGCTGATATCCTCCTTGTCTCTCGATGCAGGCTTGATAATCGTTGCCCGAGTGCCTAGAGGAATCAGCAATGGCTGTGGAGCTCGAAAACTGAAGTGGACATTTGATTGGCACTTTGTACCAAATGGAACATTGGCCGATCGGAATGGCAGTGCAAACATTGAAACACGGCGTATGTACGCCTGTATACACACGGCGCTAAGTAATACCTGCAGAGGCAGCAGCCACGTGGTCATATATGTATAGTGCGTTCCACTACATGGGCGTCCAGGACGGCGCGGTGGATTTTAACCACAGAATCGGCTTCGACCCCCGTCGTGTAAATCGATTCGGCATCGCGGGTAAAATTTCAACACTTGGCGATTACAGGACTGTGACATCATCTGGAGTGTTTCACATGCGAATGGTTGGGCATAGCCGTGTTATACGCGTCGGTAAACGTCCCCGATGCTCGACACTCTATATAATTACACCAGTGATAGGCCTAGCCTGAATATTACATTCTCAACGACTGTTCGCAGCTCGGGTATGAAAATTCTGAGTGGATTTTTTCCCCTTATTTCCTAAAACGTAAGGGCGGAAGGCCAAGCAGCCTTGTCCGACGAAATAACATTATTCGTCCGTTTGATCTTGGGGAACTTTTATGAACACGAACAGACCTCCTCCTTGTTTCGCTCCTCGTTTTTAATTTCTTTTCCTTTTTTTTTCTGATTCTCTTTCTCTTTCTCTTTCTTTTTCTCCCCGTATTTGAAAACAATCTTATTCATTCAATTTCTACCTTTTTCGAAGACGAAAGTTAGACGGCAACTTGGTAAGAAAAGTTACGTATTGACGTCGGGATATAAATTAATTCTTCGACATTACCAAGAGGCGAGGTCCGGTCATAAATGATTCAACAACTGACTGTATAAGTACTCCTGCCAGCAGCTTGTAATTACATTCGGAGGGAATAATTATGATGATTTCAACCTCTCGTTCTTGGAAACGAGATCTTTTGTTTTTTTTTTCTTACCTGATAGCTGCTGCTGAGAAAATGGTGTGAAAAAGAACTGAGCATAAATCAGCTCTGTTCAAACCTCTGATAATTTTTACAGAGATTATATTTCTATTATCTCAAATTCCCTCCCAAGAACCAATAATTATATATCATATTGAAGTCGGTAACGTTATCGTAACGATTTATGCTGAGGAAAAAACCGTCATTTCGTCGTTTTGGAATTGTCTGAAATTCGTTAAACCGTAATAAAGCAAAATACACTGATATTTCGAAATTTTAGTTCCTCAAATATCGATGTAATATTACGAAAATAGCGATTTTCTCCTCCAATGTTTCGTTGTTGCGAAAAATTTACTAACTTGAACCTTGTAATAATATCGTAATCGACTCGAGGCACCGGAATAGGTAATTATAATTAACGATCGTACATCCTCAAAGTTGACGGTGGCTTGTTATTTATGTTATTACTAAAGTATTCAATGAATCCGTATCTCGTTCTTTTGTCCTCGATTCCTCTTTCGGCAACTGAAACGAACGAGGGAAAACCGTTGTTGCGTAAAATACAATACGAAATAAAAAAAAAACATCCGCGAGAATATAAATTTGTCGGAACCATCCGCCCTCGTTTTCAGAATAATTTAAACTCCAACGACAGGTCCGAGCCTCGAGTAAATATGTGCAACAAGATCGTATGCGGCAGCCGTGTAGGAAAAAGTGAAAAAGTCAAACAGTCGGCAAAGAGATTAGAGGAAAAAAAAAACCAAAAAAATGCAAATAAGAAGGAAAGAAAAAAGAAATCGTCCGGCCGAGACATCGAACTCCGGCTCTAATAATAGGGCGTAGAAAGAAGCTTTTTTTCATTACGATGGGGGTGATAGAAAAAAAGGATGAGAAGGGGGGAGAAACGAAACGAAGGGCACGGAACGAGAAGAGAACGGAAGAAAAAACAAAAAGAAAATGAAAGAAAAGAAAAAAAAGGAAAAAGAAAGGAAAGTGGCAAGAGTCGCTGTGCGGTAGAATCTCTGGACCCTTCGGAGTAGAAGAAATTCATCCGGTGTCGTTGAAAAATGCAGAGAAACGAGACATCTGGCAGGCTGTGCGAGAGATCTTCGAGGAGAGCCCTGCAGCATTCTCCAGCCTTAGTTTCCTCGTCTCGTTTTCGCCGTCGGGAGGAAGGGAGGTACGTCACGGCAAAGCGACAACATGCCGCTTGCCTGATCCTCCGTCCTCCATCTATATTCCTACGTGTTTCTACGGACCTTTGGCTGATATATTGCACTTAACTCGATCCTGCTATAAGCTAAGCCTGCAACACAACCGCTGCGCGCCGTCCTTCCAAAACTGAGAAAATGAAACATCCAGCCGTGCGCTTGAATTTGAAAATAGAGCCAGATCATGTAAGGTTTAGTGTACCAGTTATCGACAGGTTTAGACCCTTTTATTTTTGAAAAGTTATAAATTGAATAAAACCAATTGCTAGCTGGTTAGACACTAAAAATTTATTCTTTGATGATTTTAGAATCGAGGATCAAACGGAAACAGCGAAAAAAAAGAAAGGTTAATAACCGGTACGCTTACGTTAGACGTAATAATGGATATTTCAAAGACACAGTTTGGATTATGCATAATTACCGGCATCCTCGCTTCTCAAATTCCAAACTCCATGGACTAAATATAACTCACAACCCTAACAGTCGATACGCCCATGACGGTATCCAGAACGGAAAATTCCACGACGCGATAAAGCCAAGAATCATGGAGCGTAAAACTGTCATCACTGAGTAGCTGCAGGGAGGAGCCCGTAATTTTTTCACTGCATGTGCAGCAGCAACGCTGATTCAACGGTCCCGGAATTAGGGGTTCCATTCTACGTCTAAGCGGCCGCTCCTTTTCCCTCCAAGCTAGCCGTGCACGCATGACCGAGTCCATCGCGATACAACTTGACACCGTTTTCATTAGTCGCTTTTTTTCTTCTCTCCTCCTGTCGTCGTTAGCAAAGTTTCACCTTAAATCGCCCGAGCCACGTTCGCCGTTTCACAATAATTAAACGACGATATTACAGTCATTAGTTTCGAATGCCTGTAAGGTCGACATTGTGCAAGGGAGAAAGGGACTCGCGCTAAGCCGTACAAAATTTACGTCGATACTCGATAGTCGACCATAAATCTGTATTAGGTGCATGCCTGCAGCTTACAGATACATATACCATAATTGTATTAACCTGTACGGGTACGAGGATCTAGACTACCGGCTAACTGAGATCTGCGAATTTGCACAACCGTATATGTGCTAGGTAAATTTCACCCCGTGGCACGGTTTTAATTTATTTTCTTTCCCCTACAAATTTTTTCACCAATCGTAAGCGCCCGAAACACAATACACTGTTGTAACGACAATAATATTCTATCAACAACTCTTCTGAAATATCCACGTCGGTAAAATTTGTAAATCGCTAAATCGTTGTTACATTACAATAAGGCGTAAATAATAACTTATGTAAATTATTCACATACGGAAATACATTGGTAAAAAAAAAATTGTAAAATAATTTCAGCTCGATTTTGCGAGAAGAATTCAAAGATTGGAGAAATCTTCGGAATACTTGGTGAAAATGATCTCGTCCTATAACCGTATAACGTGACAATATTCTATATGTTCAGAGTACCGTAATAAGATATAAATACACTTTAATCGAATCGTACAAAAAATTATTTCCCTTCTTTACCACTTTGTGCAATCTTTCGAGCACGTGATGAAAAAAGAAATTCCCAATTGCACGTAAAGGCAAAGTCGATGCGGTAAATGCAAGCATAAATTACATACAAGTATTACCCATCGTTGAAACAGGAAATGACGAAAGTTTAGCGACCGCGAGTAAGGCCGATGAACGGAGTAATCGCACGTATGAGAAAACGGTAGCAGACAAATACGTAGTTGAGTATATTTGAACCGACACCAAAACGCGACGTAAACTGTCCAACGGTGGAAAAAGAAACAGACTCGTTGCTATTTCCCAAATTTTGTTTCGTCAAAGATTTTCAAATATCCGATCATCTGCGCAATTCAGCAATTCGGTTAAATTACATCGTCTCATTTAATGCAATATTCAATTATTGTGAATAATATTATTTTTCATTTGGTTCATAATATCATTTCGTAGCGCGAAGTCGTATTTTATAGGTGAAACCTCGGCCGCGGTTGCGAGTCGGTTTGAAATAACCGTCGGGTACACCTTGAATAATGTATGACCGTGTACCCACGGGTAATATTGTATTATTCGTCGGTGTTGGCGGTGATGCAGGTTACAAGCCGCCGTAGCTGAAAAGCATAATTTGGCAGGATGGAACTCCGCTGGGTGTGCGGAAAGTGCAGGCGATGCTGACCTGTGGTCAAGCCGCCGGGCAAAACACGGAATTTCGCAAAAGCGGAATCCCGAATGGCTACGAATGGCTAAATTTTTCCCAAGGAAGAAAAAGAAACGCAAGAGTTTGCTGCAGGTCGTTTCGGTGCTTGTCAAAAAGTTTCAACCCCCGGAAAAGAAGAGAGGAAAAATGCCTCCACGACTTCCGGCTTGAGGATTTCCCGCGTCCAAGTTTCGTTCTATACGTTTTTACAGGGAAGAAGAAGAAGAATACGAAGGCCACACTCAAACCGTGCCGTCAGCTACTCTCGCATTCAAAGTACCGCGATAAAAAGGCATAAAGTACTGTTTTCCAGTTCTTCTAGTTTTTTTCTTTTCCTTTAAAATTTTGTTTCTTTTTTTTCCTTTTCTTTCTCACTTCTGTTTTTCTTCCCGCCCTTTAACCGCAATGGTTCTTAACTTTTACTTAACGGAAGCATCGTGAAGCGACCGAGTGAATCTTATTATTCAGTAAAAAAAAAAAAAAAAATCCCGTAGGTGAGAGAGAATATGACGTCAAAGAAAACAATTTCAACGATGAAGTGTTTGTTTAAAGAAAAATCCAAGAGACGCTTGTGCAAAAATAAGCAAAAAAAAAAAAGAAAACAAAGAAAAAGCATGGGAAAAATCATCGGCGTTGTCACCGAACAAGGGATCGGATTATTAGTACGCGGGTGCTGCTTTTATGAACGGGCGTAATTGAGCCGCAAGCTCGTGAACAACTTTGCGTAATCGTGCAAATTGGATTAGCACACTGGATGCCTGTGTGCAGGACTCGCTGTATAAATGCGATGTGGTTAAAGTTGCATATATAATGACAGAGCCCGGTGTAATCCTCCCTTTCACAGTGAAATTCGTTCCTTTCATCTGTAACAAACTTTACTGCACCCCTGGTAGTGTTATTGCAGAGTTAACGAGCAACACGCAGCACCTTTTACACAAATTGCAATGATAAAACAGAAGAATAAGAATAAACTGTAATTGAATCGTATGCATTTTAACTGGTGCATATATACGTATAAATTTCAAACGAAATGCCAGCGTTCACTTTTCGGCAAGTTTATCGCTTGTTCGTGCTCGTTATACAATATGCTAATTTATACCCAAACTCGGAAACAATCCGGTTCGCTCACCCTTGAAGAAAAACAACGGGCAGAATCACCCCGCTGAGAAACGAATATATACGTACGTATACCGAAACTTTTCGGCAAACGCGACATTATGCAGCAGGACGATATTTAGTCCTTGTACCTTTCGAAACCCTAACCCAAACAACCCTGCAGAATGGCGTTCGGAGACCATCGTTGGCGGCAGCTCTATCTCTCTGTCCGATACCGAGCCTAATTCAACAAATTCCACAACATCATTCTCCGAAAGCCGAAAGCACGTCGAGGCTTAACGACAAGTCAAGATCACGAACGATGAAACGCTCATCGAACATATTACCTTGCGTGAAACACAAAGTTGTTCATTTCATGGATACGTTTCACCCGCGTGAAAGGAACAAACGATACGCGGAACCTAAACAATGCGAGAAATCGATCCGAGAACAGAAGCTTGCGACAAGAGGGAAAAGAACGACTCGATAGGATATTACCTTATATGAAGAAGAATCGAGAAACTGTGAAAGAAGTGTGCTAAGAACCACCAAATACCGGACCTTCCTCTCCATCAGGAAAGGCATCGTCGATCTGTACATATACATATATATATGTATGTATATACATTTTATTTCCCGACTTTGCTCCCATCCAATGTTCCCGCAGCTCGGACTCGCGTTGTATATATATAATAGAATCCAGGCAGGCAGGCCGCCACCATCGATGGCGGAATGAGAAACTATCGGTCTATTCGATAATTACCAGGGTTGCCCTGCATTCTTGTTAGTTCGTTCGTTCGATTCCCTCTCTCGGAGTACCGTCGTGATTAGTTTTCCGAGATCCTCTGCGAGGTTAATTGTCCGCGCGTCAGCGGGACCTACGCCTCCAATCGGAACACCCGATGACGGGACGCAAGGCTTGGCTCTCGTTAGTACGTTCGTTGGTTCGTGGGTTCGGTGGGTCGATCCGAAAGCAAATGCACAATGCTGCGATGCACAACAGTGTCGAGTGTGCAGCGGATTGCTGAAACCTCTATTGGAAAAATTAGCGGGAAATGACCGGTGAAATTTCACTCTACAAAAGCGTCCCTTTATTGCGCGTGTATATGTATACATACACATACATAGATATGCAGATATGCACGCGTGCGGTAGTCTCGCTGTGTTCAAACACCAATAAACTAGTTCGCATCCCCCTTTTAGAGGCATGTACGCTGTACCAATACCACACCACTACGTCAATTTAATTTCTGTCACGATCCGCAACTCTTGTTACACGTGCGAGATTAAAATCCCATGGATGCCACGATTGTCTCATCCCCCCATCACACTGTCGCACTGTCCTCGTCACAAAAGGTGTACGCGGGAAAAAAGAACTAAAAAACAAACAAAAATAAATAACCTGACTCGATATTGCATTTTCCATATAGTAGCACGATTCGATCGTTGATCGTTTCATCGAGTAATTAAAAACACACACATACGCAACTCCACAAAGAAACAAGAAGAATTCAATTAGCTTAGTACACACAGTCCAAAGACCAAATCTTTTAATCTTTTTTCAACAAAATGAAATACCGCTTCTCATTTCGTTTCTTGTTTTTTTTTTCTATTTTTTTTTCTTGTCGATTCAATATCGGACACGATGGAATGCATTTCGTACGTTTGCCGATCACGGTCAGCGTACAGGGTTTGTTCCACAAAGAAACCACGTACATGTAGAAAAGGTAGGTAGACAGAAGACTTGACGAGATGCTTTTCACGCGTCTGAATGTAAGCCGGTATAACGAGTGGAAAGAGGCCAAGAGAGTCTAGCCAGAGTCTGTCTCCCTCTATTCCGAGGTTTCACTTCTTCGTCTGAACGAGCGACTTGCCCCTCCTGAAGTTTGAGGGTGTCTTACGAGAGCTGACGGGGGGGTCCTTATCCCTCAAGAACGAAGGAGAAGGCGGTCAGAATATGCCGGGAAGAGAGACCACGGAATCTCTTGTGAAATATTTGTCAAGTTTGCTCAAAGATGCGCGAGGGTTAAGGAAACGAGGAAGAGACGAAGGGGGGGAGGAGGAGGGAACTCGAGAGGGCACGCCAAGTTACGCCGGGGATTTTGCTGCCCCAAAAAACTCGGGTTGGTCGAGATAAGTGTTAATTAAAATGTCCTCTCTCGTGCCGCCAACGAAAAAGGGAGAGTACCATCCCCGCGTGCATGGATGAGAGCGCGAAGAAGCTAAAGACGTGGAAGAGGCGTGAGGGAGAAAGAGAGAGAAAGAGAGAAAGAGAGAAAGAGAGAGAACGAGAGACGTGCCGAGGAGGATGATACAATTCACGCATTATTAATTATTAATTATTTATCTCCTGTGTTACATAACGCAGTTCCTTCTTTCTTATGCAGTTTTTATTTTTAATCTGCAACAACCGGAGGACGTTGCTCTCTGATCTGTCGTTTCGCTAGCTAAAAACAGCCAGCGACACGGTCGAAATCTACGTCACGTGTGTACGGCACTGATAATCCCGTGCAACAAGTACGGCAGTGAAAAAATATTATGGGAATTAAAAATTTCAAAAGCAATATTCGGCAGAGAAAAAAGGGAAACAGATCGTTTAACTTTTACGCTCAGGTTTTCCATAAAGTGAAATTCGCCTTTTATCCGCATCCGATTGGAACTTTGTTTAATTCTCGTTGCGATTCCTCGACTTTTTCGTAACAATGGCCTTGAACTTTCATATAAGTGTGTAATATTTCCAGCGAATTAGACAGGTAAGCCCGTATCACACACCGACCGCAATTCGTACGTCATATGCGTGAAATGTAATATGCATGTAGGTGGGTAAATATCACGGGTGTGTAATTCCTGGCTACAGATAAACCAGCGGTGCTTTTGTGCCAAGTTTTTCGAGCGCTGCCTGAGGGGGGAAAAAGGTCAAAGGAGGGCGCAGAGTGCAGAGTGCGGGCCGCGTAAGGTAGTTTGATTTGAATTCATTCGGTCATCAAACACTTTGAAAGTATCCCTTTGAGGTTGAAGCAATTTTTTTTTTTTTCTTTTCTTCTCCCGTTCTTTTACACTTTTTAATTTTTACACCCCAGAAAACTTCCGAGAGCGTCGAACGTTGTGTGAAGTTTTTTTTTTTCTTCGACGAATATGAATATATGTATATACTTTTTTATTTCATTTTTTTTTTTTTTTTCTGCAAGCGAAGAAAATGAAAGAGAGTGTTTGAGGGACGAGAGAGAAAGAGAGAAGTTGATGGAGGGGGAGGGGGAGAGAGAGAGGAGAAAAAAGAATATGAACAAAACAAAAATTGAGAGTTGAAGAGGGGAGGGAAAGAAAAAAAAAGGAAACAATCAAAAATAAATTAAGAGGAAAGAAGCAACAAAATTGAGAAGAACGAAAAAGTTTATCGTTTGAAAATTTCTACCAAGGCAAACCCCGACGCGACGGGGAGATTTTTCCTTTCTTCAGCACCGGTACACAAAGAGCAACTGGAGGTGTCAATTATGAAATCAGATTCTCACGTAACGATTCTTCTCGCGAATCTTTCGCTTCAAATTATCAACTTATTACTCTTCAGCTTTTCGACACTCTGACAGTCGGCCAGTCGTACGAAAGAGATGGAAAAAAATGAGAAAAAAAAAAAAAAAAACAGAACGACTCAGAGTCCGCAAATTATCACATTCGAGTGTCAAATTAGCGCGGAAACGAAGTGCATAATTTCATTAACGTATTTAATTTCGTTCGGCTGTCGACGGCCTCGATAAATTCATTGTATGTACTGGAAACCGGTGGAAAATTAAATTGGTCGAAAATTTGGAAATGGATAGATGAAATCCGGGTGTAAATTTATCATGTGCATATCTTTTTCGTCAGCGTAACCCGCGCGAAAATTTTCAGCGTGTACCAACATTATATACCCAGATCAAAATCTTGTGACAGTTTCGTTTTCTCATTCACAGCCATATATCCGGATCCCTCCCCCCTGTTATTATTCTCAGACACCGTTCGATACTTTTGAATTCTTAAAGAAGAAACCGGCTAAAGGATGAGAAAAGAGAGAAAAAGAAAATGGAAAAAAAAATTGAATCTGTCCAAGGCAGTACAACAATACGAGAGATTTATTACGGGTCGAGGCTTATATTCGCTGGCTGCAGAACGCGCTACTTGGTATCGTAAGACACACGCGTTGCGAGGAAGAGGGGAAAATAAAAATAAAAATGAAAAAATGTGACAAACAAAAGTGCTGCCTGAAATATATGGACTGTAATTCAACCGATTCCGAATATAAATAAAATTTACGCTTCATCCACGGTTTTATACGCTCATTCAATTGGCATATTTCAATCCCTAGGATTTCACCGCTCAACCGCGATTGCAAGATCGATAGTTTTTAAATCTTCCCGAAGCAGACCAGCCAGTATTTAGACGTTATCCCATGAGGGAATAGCGCGCGGTTCAATCCAGCGAATCTGAGGTTAAAGCACAACTTTCGCCCGGAGTTTCTCACCACCACCGGCGACTCTCGACGGTCAAATCCAATTTTCGCAGACGTCTTGGACGGTAGTTGGCAGTCGCGATTGCGGGTCTCCGGAACCCTGGATACGGTCGACATTCGCGTTTGCCAACGTCACGATCTGCGAAAGTTTGGACGTTGGGAGAGGAAAAGCTTTCGGGTTTCCTGTAGAAGCTGGTGAAGTAAAAAGGAGGAAAAAAAAGGAAGCTTATTCAAAACAGGATTGACTAGAAGCAAGCACCGAGAGAGACGCCGCGTCGCGTGAAACTTGAGGAAATCTGAAAAGCATACCGACGTGCTCCAGGAACACGAGTCTATCACGTCACGAGCTTAGATATTGACTGAATGACTGACGAGGTGAAGACCACGAAGTGCAAGGATGTCTTCTTTGAAACTCGGGAGCGAGCGAACTGCTGCAAGGGAAACTTTAACGGGGGATGGTTAAGCTTGGCCGATGAATGGGATGGTCGGATTCTTTCTTTCGGCGAGCATGCAACCTTACGAGAAAACCGTGGGAGAGGATACAAGAAAGAAAAGAGAAGAGTAAAAAATAAAAAATGGTCGGGAGTAGTGGATGTTCCTTAACGGCCGGGCCAAAGCACATTCCATCAACGCGGACTCTGCCGCGTCTTTCCCTCCTCCTAAGATATAAAACCCTCTAACGATACGACGCATCAGCGTATCTCGAGGCTTGCCTCCTGCGCTCACAAAACCGGGAGACCTGGGGGTGGTGGCTTCGGTCGGGAGAGTGAAAGGGATACCTAAAGTTTCGATGTCACTTACGCGGAGGACAAATGCAGTTTTTACCCAACCGAAAATCTCGATGACAACTTCTGCGAATTTGTTATATCTCTGATTATCGAATGGAGGAAAAGCCCGATTCGAGAGAGATGGGCGGACAGTTTCATTCTCGTCCTCCTGACCGCGGTTTCCAGTTTAAGTGGCTCCTTGATAAATGGATTTACATTTGGAATGATATCGACGGACATCGATTGGCGAGCCAAGTCCGACCGTCGTTCGTCCCTCGGGTACACTTTCCACGTAACACCCTGACGCCGACGACGAGGACGACGAGGGTGAACGAGTAGATGGGATCCGGTGCAGTGTTACTCGGGCTTCGACCACCCGGCATCAGGTTCGCCTCGTAGACGTAATCGCCGCATTTTTTTTTTTTACTCGACTCGCCCCCTCATTGACATTAAATATTTTATTCGAAAGATTGGATACGCACATAAGTACCTACCGATACGATTAAACTTTACTTTTTCACGTTCTCTTTCCTCCAATTATTCCTATCGATTAAACATCACGAAGTTAGGTGTATTAAAAACATTTCGTGCGTTTTCAGTTGCAGAATAAACATGGCGGTAGTCGAGAAGCAAAAACGTGACTACGTTGAAAAATGCAGACGATGACAAATGTGGAACGTAGCAGTAGTTAAAGTAGCCAAGTACCGAAATACACCCAGACACCACACCCGTAATAAGCGTATGCTGCATACGGTCGGCCTTATGCCCGCGTTTACAGTCGCAGTCGACTAACGACTAGGAGATGGCTATCGCAGGGTTCGTTTATGGGTCGACACGGGTCGCGCCCTTAACTGTACAAACTAAAAGACAAATAGTCGGTCTCCATTTATACTTACGCCCCTACGTACCCACCGCCGTTGTAACGACGCAAATACATAGGCAGGGGTTAAGGTGTATATATGCAAACGCATAGGTATAAGCTCCGTACATGTGTAAGCCGGCATAGATAGGCACTAATTACAGGGGGTTAGACAAAACCGAGTCGAGCCCGTGCAGCAACTATTGTTTTCGGTTAATTTAATCGGCCGGTTCTTCTTCCTCGCTTCGAAACCCTTCGCGTCATACGCGCCGCTGGACGGTTATTACGGCGCTTCGTGCGCGTGTTACACGTTACGTACGTTACGATACCTCACACATGCATGTGCAGAGAATTTGCAAATCTGTAACGTATATCCAGATTTAATCATTATTAATTACCCCCATTATACGTATTCCCGACTTTCCCACACTTCCAATCGTTCCTCGTTATTAATTGTCAATTGCACTGGGGTGTAAAATATGCGTAGGTGTGTACAAATAAATATCTACAGTATTTGCGCGTGTTATGACCAGACCTGACCGATCGTATTTGGGAGAAGGATGGATGTTACATACTTTATTTTTCATCTTTGAATTTCGCTTCGTTCAGGCATTCCATCGCACCCTGCGGTATAAATAGTGCGGATTTGGTTTGCGGCGGATGCTGCTGCACCGTTTCCCGACGACGAAGTTGTCATTCTCGTCGTCGAAAACTCACTCTCTCTCTTTCTCTCCCTCCGCGACAACGATAATCGATAACCCGCCCCGATAAACTGCGCCGCCGGGCGTCCAACACAGGAGGAATGGTGCTAGGTTACAGTATAATATCCCAGCAGACGACCGATACATTAACGACGTCGTTTTATTTAATGAACCTGAAAATATAACAATAACGAGATCCGAGCGAACAGCGAGGAAATAAGAAGAAGAAGCAGAAAATCAAGAATGGAAAAACAAGAATAATGCCCCAGCTTTCCCGTCATCTCAAGATCTCACGACCACAGTCGAAATTCCTGACATAATCTTCATCTTTTCCCTCGTCTGTACGCATGTATTTATACAAAAGCTGTTTTTATCAGCACCGGCGAAGCGTAAATCTCAAGAACATCTCGTAAACGCGCGAGGAAAAAAGTAACTGTGAATTTTGGACCGCTTGTAGCTTGACCGATGCGGAAGAGGACGTAAACGTTCGTATAACTTATTGACCCGAAACTGAGATGCGATACATCAGTGGCATTCGCCGTTCGTTGAAAACGAGAGTAATCGTATCCTCGGACCCGTATCAAGCATAACGCGATTATCTGAGAAAACACTCGGCAGTTTATCCGTTTATCCGTTTATATCTGTTTATCTCCGTATCCGGCGAAGTGCCCTACAGATCTATTTTACCCGTCGTCGAGCCATTCAAGCCTAGCGGGCAGCAGCTTCGGGATGAGAATCGCCCTCCTTTCCTTTCCTTTCCTTTCCTTCTTTCATCCTCTTCCTTCCCACATCCAGGGGATGTTTCTCCCTCAGAGCTGCGGGAACGGAGGCAAAGCCGCGTTATATGCATGAGGGAAAATTGTGAGCAGCCGTCGTCCCGTCTCGGCGGCGACGGCACGCTATCAGCAACAAAAGCCAAAAGCCAAATGCCAATTTGGCCAACGACGCCGCTGGGTTATGCCCGCCACGGCTGTGTCCGCGATTCGAAGGGACGCGCGCCTTTTCCACATAGAAAACCTTCCTTCCCCCGCAGTGTGACCAACAGGATTTCCTCACGGCCATTGTCCGGCAAAGACCTGCCCGAGCAATCAACAAGCTCGTTTGACATTTGACTCGGAAGGGTGAAGGGATTAAGGCGGCTTGTTTCCACAGGAGAAAGCGACGCGTGCAGCACGACGTTTACACTTCACCACCACCCGACCCGACCCGAGCTAATATATGCACGTGACTGCGTTATACTCGGGGAAATTTTGCGTGCAGAAATTGATAGAGAACCGAGAGAATTACTGACGGACACTGAAAGAGGAAGAGGAGGGGTGTGAGCCGAGCAAAGTTAACAAACTTCTTGGCCCGAACTAACCGCACGGAGATTATTGGCACCGAGAGTCTTGTTTCCGTAGTTGGTCCCGTGTTCTTCGTTCCGCGTTATCCTGGACCAGTCAGCGCAACCCGAAATTCACCCATTTTTTTTTCTTTCATTACACCCCGTCGCAGAAGCGGCAAGCCGCTTATCGTTAGTCAAAGTACGACACTTTGTAATACAGTAGTGAGAAAAAAATGGGAGCGACGCGACGCGAGTCGAGTGGTAAAAACTCGTAGAAGGAGGAAAAAAACCTGGATTCGAAGAAAGAGTAAAAATGAAAAAAAAGAAAAACAAAAGAAAAAAAGAAAACACTCTTAAAGTAATCTCACCGAACCTCGGTGTAACACGTGGCCTGTACGTTCGTGCAATTACGCGGGTACAAAGGCCGGAACCATTGATAAAAGGGAGCGAAGGCAAAATGAAGGGGATAAAAATGACGACGAATAATAATGAGGAAAAAGGAAAGAAAAAGAGAAAGAGGAAAAAAGTTCTACTCCAACATTGTGAATTCGACCCGAGCGATAATTGATTTTCAATTCAAACTCTCTTCGGTTTTCGCAATCATGTCATTTTAACGTTAGCCTAGCCGCCCCTTTTCACCCCCAATTATTCGAATTTACATTCAGCTTCAATGTTAATGAATTGTTTTATCCTGCATCGTTTCATCCGTTTTTCTCATTTCCTTTGTCTCACTCCCACGTATGTATATATACACTGGGTCTAAATTATCCCGTGATTCTATTTAGCTTGTCAAATTTTATTCAACTTTTCTTCCTCCTTTCGTAGTCCAGTTCTATTCATCCAAGCTTGCAGAGCTTTCTCGTAAGATCCAACCAACCGTCTAATAGAATCAGTGAACTTCAGCAAAAAAACAAAAAAAATTTTCGTATCGAAAAATATACCCAATGCTCGACTGAAAAATATAAAGTTTTTCACGTAAATTTTTAAACCGAGTTTCCAAGCATTGTTCCCCGAAACGGAAAGTGAAATGGAAATAAAAATCCATGAAAATTGAAAAGGCAATATGGAAGAGACGATGGTGACTAAAAGGAAACATTATGCATTGGTAAGTTGACAAGAATTTGAAAAAAAAAAGAAATAAAAATATATAAACGAAAATGAAGACGAGCAAAATGATATTGAAAAAAAAGAACTTATCGTAGTGTGCATTATAATATAGGCACAGCTTGAAATACATAATACTGTGGTATACGTAATCGATTTTCGGAGAAACTTCCTGCAGCCGGTTATCTTAATAGCGTCGATAACGATAGATTTGAGTCTTATGCACACACGACTGCCTGTGAATTATATACGTATACCAATATCGACGCGACGTCGAGATATGACGTTGGTTACACAGCCGAACGCCGAAATGCGAGAGGGGAGAAGGGGAGAGATAGACGGATGAGAGAGAAAAAGAGTGGAAGTAAAAGCAGAGAAGATGAGGAGGAGAGTTTGGAACGTCACGGCAAATGAAATGCAATTCTTATCGTTCGTAGCCCCGTTACGATGACACGAAACTCGTAGGCAGCCAACTTACCCAACTTCAACATACACAATATATATTCGAGAGACTTTTGTCGCACCTTACAGAAACCTGGAAACTAGCATTCGATACCCGTATCTTTTCACGAAGCGCGATCGAAATATATGTATGCACCCAACAACAATCGAACACGTAATGAGATTTACGTCATTCTTTTATACCTGCTCAATATCGCTTCTCGGTACGTGTATACGATAGGCGTATAGATAAGTACCTTATCTGGAACACCATTAGACGTATGCCCAAAGCAAAGAAACTTCGTATACATTTGACGATAATGATTTTCATACGTATAAAATTCGATATTATACCTGCGTCTGCATGTGTATTAATAATAATTTCTGACAAATAATGAAAAACCAGACTTCGTTTTATTGAATCCTGGCGGTATAATAACTCGGTAAAAGATGACTAAAAAGAATTAAAAATAAACAAGAGGTGTCTGCATAACTTCTATATCGCGATGAGGATTTATCTGAACCGGAAGTGACGAATGTCAAGAGGTATCGACGAGCAAACAACGAGCGTGCGTCGTGCAGCGTTGGCTTTTAGGCACGTATAACGGAGGGTAGAATTTTTGACAAATGTTGTTACGCCATCTCGTAACGTATAGCTTTATCAGCGTGTTATCACTCGGTGCGATAACACTCGAGCTCTCTTCGTCACTCGCGGAACAGCAGCGACTTTAACAAGTATTGTACATATATGTATATATATATTATATATCGACTAAATTAAAGGCGATACAGCGATCGCATGCCGCGTTGTAGGAAATGCAGCGGGTATAACCTGGCGTGAGTAAACACTGCGCGTGGGTATTCAATGTTCCGATCGTATTATACAACTTGCACACACGCCACGAAAAGAGAAATAAAAGAAACGGGAGAATTTCGGACCGGAATAGAGGAAACCTCAACACACCCTCCTTCTCTCATCCGCTGGGGTTGATAGCTATAAGGCGCTTCCGCTGTTTCGTCGATTCGAAACGTCCCTAAAGTACCTCCACCCCTCCTCTTCCCTAGACGGAGTCAAGCACCTACTGAATCACCCTGATTTATCGCCCAGTAATAATTCGGTGTGCGTGTGTCTGTAAATTTGCACACGTGTGTACGTAAAATAATATATGTATGTGTATACCATATACATGTATGCATAATACATATGCATGCGGAAATAGGTGTGTAGGGGGGGGGGGGGGGGGGGGGTTGTATTGGACTCGAGGGAAATATTTGTGGCCGTTTGACTAAATTTGCAGTCCTATACTATACGCGTGCAAACCATCTTTCTTCGGTGTGTTGAATGCGTTCGTTCTTTCGGAAAAAAAAAACAACGACAACTTTTCTATAACCTGATCGGACTTGCACTATTGGGGAAAAAATATAGTAAGTGATTGAAAGAATATCGAGATCCAACCAGTTTTCACAACGATGGTAAATTTTCGATAACAACAGGGAGTGTTTGGAACTTCATTTCGCTCGGTTGGAATACCGCTTGCGCGAATAGGTACGGAGTATGTGTTCCGTGCAGTATACATCAAGGTGTACGCGATAATGAGCAATAAACTATTCCTGCAGATAGATCCAAGGCGAAATTCGATCATCGATAGCTCGTTCGACGCAGTGCTTGGATGTGTATGTACGTGTGTATAGCTATATAGAGACGCGAGGAAAATGCCCCGACAGTTGAAACTTTACTAAATTGCTCGTTCAACCTACGACGACGACGACGACGACGACGATGCGGCAGCGCGAGTTGTTGCATTAACCGCGGTAATGAACCTACCACCAGCGGCAACCTAATCTTGACCCAGAAACCAGATCTGTCGAAACAGATATTTGAATCTTATCGTTAGTTCAACTCCCGCGTTACGCGTTCACGCGAAGTTTCATTTCGTCTGCACTTTTCTCGATTCAAAATCAGACCCGTTAATCATGCCTATGTTACAGTTTGCCTACTAAAGAAAAATATACCCATCAATCTCCTGTGAAAACCCGAGTAAGGATTTTAAACTTCCTTCCCCCCCCCCCTCACAAGGAATCCTTGAGCTAGATTCTATGATCAATTTTTCGATCTCGAAAACTACTCGGCAAAAGTATACGGCGAAATTTATTACACTGTTATATAGGCTCCTTCCTCGGTATAAGATGTAATACGTCTCTGCGATTTTATAGCTTTGCGAAAAGGCTGTGATGTACAGGGTGGTCGTAAGATACCTCGCTGATCTCTCGTTCGTGATCTAATCGAGACTTTTTTTTTTCATTAAAACAATTTAAAAACGTCTCCACTTTTCCGATAAATGTACATAACATACGTTTCAACACTGACGGAGGCGCAAAAAACAAGTTTGCCAAATTCGAAGCTATCGTTTCCTGCGTTACGTTCCGTCGCTGGTGCTTTCACCCTCCGAATAACAGTCGGTTACCTCGGGCTTTCTGCAGAGAATACCGAAAGAGAACGTACGACTTGGGATCGAGTCTGAAATTCTTTAAAGCCGGTGACAAAGGTTGTACATACCAACAACTCAGGGTGAGGATATCCCACCCCGTACGCGAAGCCGGCTTTTCCGCATCGAAAACTTTCCAAATTTCCATTTCTACTTTGAAATTTGACGCCGTAAAAAGAAATCCGACTCTCGTCGCCGAGTAGTATAACCATACCATATCGTACCGGCTGAAACTGCACACTCGGAAATTTTTTCACCCCTCAATTTCGTATCCACTCCACAGGCACGCATGTCTATAATATATGGATTTTAACTTAAGCCTGTAACTCCGGGTAAGAGTAAGGAAAATTACGAGTGAGAATAAAATTGTGTAAAAACAGAGCGAGTGGCGTAATTATGTACCCGTAAAGAAGTTTACACAAGACGGAAGTAACTGCCGTCTGACGTCGGCAGCGAGGAGCTGCACGAATATGCTCCTCGGTCGTATATCTCGAACGCGATAGTTCGCCTGATTTAAGATCAACACGCTTCATTACAGGCTTTTCCTGTACTTCGTTTGTTTGTTTGTTTGATTTTTTCCATTCCATTCGTTTCCCTTCATCATTCTCCTTGCCCCTAGCTGCAGACTCGTAAACTCTCTCTCTCCCTCTCTCCCTCTACGCGATTTTTAAATATTTATAAGCGACAATTTACGACACTTTACTTTATTTATTTACTTCATTATTATTCCTTCGTATTACTTTCTTCGCCTCGATGCGGGAGTACTTAAAGTTCGAATCCATCGATCATCAAAAACTTGTATCCACGAAAACTCGTTTAAAAAAAAGAAAGGTTTCAACTACAAGGAAAAATTGTAAGCACATATTTTTCGTTTTACCGTGCTTGCATAGGTTTCATATTTCCAAGGGTAGGTATACACGTAACGTTACCGCGACCACCGTTACACTTTAGGAAATAAGACGATACAGAAAAACCGACGAGGATTTCAGTGTACGATACAAGCAAGCAAGCAGCAGCAGCGACGGCATATGCGATATGACCACATCGAGTATGCAGAGTGTACGGTTATATGCAGATGCATAAAACGTACGTATATACCGATACAGCACCAAGGGTTGAACTCTTGACTGAACGTACCGCACATACATATAGGAATATCCTCGAATATACAAGGATACGAACATTTTTCCTACTACAGCGGTGCGTACTTACCGTTTGAGGGATATTCAAATGTTATTCGGTAGCTAGAGGCGGAGGTCAGAGTGGAGGAAGAGATGAACGGGAACATAGAAACTATGAGAAGGATGGCACTGCGGAGGCTGATCTCAGTATGTATAAATGATCTAAAATATTGCCTCATACGCGTCTCTGTAAAGGCACGAGCAAAGTTTATACGTCGTCAAGATAGGCAGGTTATACTTTACGTGTATACTCGTACACATGTGCACACTAGAATGCAAGTTAAAGTCGAACTTCTGCGTATGCATGATCGTTACGTCATACGTGCAGTGTAACTTGGAAATGGGTACAAAATTATTCATGTCTTTTCTACGATATCGCTATAGAGGTGGGTAGGTACCGGGTTACACAGTAAACTCCACTCCGTAACTTCTGCAGGGTTTGATCCGTATTAATATTACAAACGGCGCCGCCTGCAGAGTACAAGAACTCGCGGAATTATGTACAATTTGCAAATTTATTACAAACGACGTGCATCGTAATTGTGAGAATGTGAGGCAAAGTGACGAAGATGTAGAAAACATTAGCTGCACAAGTAGTGTAAGAAAATTTGTTCCTAACTCGTGAGAACAAGCGCAGGGTTATACGCGCGGATCATAAACCGTACGAAAGACGAATGGATCAGTGAGAAGCCATAATTTGCAGTAGTACTGAATGTTAAAAGAACCCACAAAAAACACGTGCGAGCGATAACGTAGGAAGAGAGAAACTTTTCGTCTAGTAGCGAGAGAGAAAAGTCGTAAAGAAAGAAATATGAGCTCTTGATTCAAATGTCGTATATTACAGAGTGGATCCTCGTGCATGCGTCATGCATATATATATATATATACATGCATATACATATAGGTAGGTATAACCGACCAGCCAGAACCTCGAGAGAAAAGTACGAGGAACGAAAACTATGTATGACAAATATTTTATCGTATAGTTTCTTCCTCCTCCTCAGGCTCGTCGCACCGGTGTTGAGAAATAGAAAATCCGGACGAGATGAAGAGAGAGAAAGAGAGAGAGAGAGGGAGAGAGGCGAATAAAAGAGATGAGAGAAGAGGATAAAAGAGCCGGGGCGCAATATCTAGTGCCTAGTCGCATATCTTTTGTACCTTTAGACAAGCCCTCATCCATCCCATGCTGCGGCTGACCTTATGTATGAGCGTTTGAAGAAACATGCGCATGTAGGTACCTACCATACACCTACCTACGTACCGTCGCACAGCAGCCATGCACGTTTTTTTCGTCTCACGTGGCATTGTCTCGTTACTGCGACGTGCTCTTCAACCGGGTTCAACTTCGGGTGACCCTTCGCCGAGTAGGACGAGCAGCCTTGGAATAGAGAAGAGAGAATCGAGGGTGGTTAGCTACGTAGCGAGAAGAAGAGAAACAAGTCAGCGTCGTTTCGGGACCGACCGTTACTCGAAGGAGCCGAGGAAGGTCGAGAGCCTCTTTGCAGGACCTCCGTGCCCAAGTAGGGGTTGAGGGTCCTTGTCCGCGTTACCGCAGACCTCGTCGTCGCGTAATGCCGTCACGGGTACCATTCAATTACGGAGATTAATCGTCCGCCGCTTTTCGTACGGAAAAATTAAACGATCACAACGACGATGAATCATCTTTCCTCGGTAATGAGAGATTCAACATTACGAAAATCCAAGGCCAAGTTTCATGGATTTCAATAACTCGTTCTCCATCCAATCGAATTATACGTATGCTCGTTGCAATCTCGTCGACGACCGAGTCGAATCGAATTCGGGTTTCGACCAAAGATCAGAAGTGGAAGGCGACTGCATTGACGATTCTGACAGCTGTATCTGCCTGTTTGATACTCCTGCGGGGCTTGGTTCGAGCATGATAATCCCGTAGGTACGTGTTCAGCTTTGTCAGCGGTCCGTAGGGCGAGAAATCCGAGCGAAATGGATCATCGTCGACGATTAGCGAGGGCGCACAGACGCCGACCCATGCCCACGATTCAATTTCATCCGGAAGCGTCCTTCTATATACGGCGTTGGCCACACGTCATTCCTAATGTTCGGCGTTACCGAAGCACAGAGCCATATCACGAGTACAGGGTAGGATTATAGACTTGATTATAAGCCAACTGACGGCCGTAATTAACGCCGTTTTATCTGTGCGCAGGTGCCGCGTAGATAACTGCACCGGAGTTCGATTTCAACTGCATAGGCATCGAGTTATCAGGAATTTATGACTTTGGGGATGGCTCAACTGTTTCGGAGATAGAAATACGAGTCCGGGTTTACGGAACAATTGAATAACATTCATTCGTTCATCCGGCGTACTGTAATTAGCGAAGAAGAATTTAATTTGTGGTTCCATCCACAGAAATGCGCGTAAATGAATGTTACGTACAACTGACGATAAAATCTCGAGTATCAGCGCTGTATGGAAAGCCGCACTGGAAATTTAACAATGCGTCTCGTGCAGAGAAGGGTTGAAATTTAGCAGCAGTGAATCGTTTATTCCGCGAGCGTATCGCGAGTCAGGTTTTCTGCACTGTAGGATATACACACTCCGCAGGTTATGGCGTACAGGCATACACGTCCTCATTCGCGGTTTTACTATCCTTCGGGGTATATATTTCCCAAGATGCAACGTAGAGAGCTTTCCCGATTGTTATTACGTGCCGTGAGTGTTACAGTTTGAAAGATTGGAATCAACCGCGCGCAGCGTAAAATTGGAATGCGACTATTTAAAAGCGGCATAAATTTTTTCCGATAAAAACAACCTGCAGGGATCATCCACAAAATACGAGTGCGGTTACATCGATCACCGAAGCATATAAATATCGCCATATCGAAGCGCGTAACTTGCAGCACGGGCATGATGGCAGGTAAATGCTTCTGAACTCTCGAGTGGAAGTGCGGAAGATTGGATAATATTCGTTTGTTGGTATCTCGACACGCGGACGGTCGAGACTCGAGTGATGAAAAAAGAGGGGAAAGATCGGCGCAATGAACTTACGAGTCGGGCGGTGCGATTAAGCAGATGGACCAGACGGTGCATCTTGATTCTTCGTTCTTGATTCTTGATTCTTGATTCTTGGAGCGAGCGACGGAGGTCAGGGTTCATTCAGCGACAGCGTTCCTTCGACTTGAATGCCGGTTGCGTAAGCAATGAGAGAGAAAAAGAGAGAGAGAGAGAGAGATGACGACGTTATGATGATGGAGAGATGCAATGAGAAGAGGGAGCGAGCCGAATGAAAAAGGATGTAACGTCGGAGAAAAGAAGATGAAAAGTGAGTCGGAGAGAGAGAGAGAAAGAGAGAGAGCCACACTCTGACGTGATCTTTAAAGTGGTGACGGAGGCGAACGATGTCGCGGCAATCCGAGCGAGCACATCAACTGATTAAAGTGCGCTGAACGAGTATGGTAAACGTCTGTAAACGTACACCTACGTCACAGAATAAATTGAAGAATATAACTGTGAATACTGGATAGAAATTTTTCCCTCATCCTTGGAAAAGCGATTCTTGTCTCAATAGCAGAATATACATTAGCTTCGGATGCTTACTTTCGGATCACAAGGTACAGGAGTGATTAAACATTCATTAGAGATGATCGGCGTTTCTTATATACCAAGCTTTGGTCTTCACTGTTGTATGTTTAACGTGCAGAATTTTTTTCCACATCGAGTGCCATGAGCTCGGATAATACGTAAATCACGGAGGTCCGAATTAACGCAATCGCAAGGTTTCAGTGATCGGATTATCAGGCGAGAGTATCGTGGCACGATTATTCGGAGCAAAGCCGACGTCGTTGCCATTTCTTGTAATTTCGGTCCCTCCGCCGATGATAACAACCCTTAGCGCGCGTATATCTCGTCACCAAATTGCTGTTCTTAGCTCGGCGACACCGGCGTCGAGTCGCTGAGGTAAAATCGATTATGTTCAAAGGTCAAGACGCGTTTTCCGACCCTTTGTACAAGGAACACGTACCCCAAGTCTGTGAAGTGAAAGAACAGCCGTTGTGTTAAATTTGACCTTTGACCGAGGAAGAACAAAAAATTACTCCTCTAGCTTGAGTCTCGATGCTTCTTGTCTTTAGTGTCCAGTTTTGAAGTACCTTATTTTTCTGTTGAATGTTTCACGAAAATAATTCATAATATATTACCGTACAATGAGTTTGAGCGCACATATAAGATGCAGCGGCAATTCCCACCCCGGCAGCTATCCTAGAATCAACTATAGAGAAGAAAGCAGAAAGGAGAAAGGAGAAATGAGAGATGAGGGAAAGAGAAAGACGGAATGAAATTAGCCAGAATTCAGTGCACTGGTGGGCTACAGAGCCATTTCCCAAATTGGTTGCTTGCGTTAATCCAAGTTAATGGGTGAAACGTTTCACAATAAGCAAGAAGTGAGAGGAAGGCTTGCGGAGCACCGCGTCTCCGTGCTGCTGCTTCTGCTACTGCTACTCCAAGATTGACGATCTGTCTTTCCTCTCTCTGTCCCTTACCCCGACCTCCTCCTCTTCGACCTCTATTTTTTGGCGACACGTTCACGACCACTCCCAAAACCCACGACGCTTCTTGCCCTGTCCTTTTCCCTCGTAAATGAAGGAGAAAAAAAAAATCGTAATCATAATTACAAAATAAACAACGTGGCAACATGAATTACACAATCGTTTCTCGACTGTCGCTTCTCCCATCTGTAGAACAAGCGAGAGCATTCGGAGGTTGGAAGGGAGTGTAAATCTGTGGGTTTAGTTGTTTAATTGATTAATCCGTTTGAAACAAAAAGACCAAAAAATACATAAAAATAATGGATTACCGACAACGAGCCACGTCGCGGTTGGCTTGGTGGCCGTTTGTGTCATAGCCCGCGACCCGCTGCAGAGATAGGCGAACACGTTTTGCACGACGCAATACTGCTGCATCGACCTGTGTAACGGAGTAAACAGAATAGCGTAACAGCCATCGTCCATACGTAATACAAGCTTTCAATCGGGGTCTGACCCTGTGGTGTTGGGAAAATTGTTATCCCACAGGAGACAGGAAAATGCCGCATGAACGTTGCACGCTACAGTTACGCTAACTACTACTGCTACTACAACATAAAGCTGACGATGAGAGGAAATTCAAAGCTTTACATGACAACGATATTAGCATACGTGCAGCGGTACGTACACAGATTTTATACCGCGGTGTGTATAAATTTTAAATGCTCCAGCTGTTGGTTTGCATACCTAAATAACAGTAGAGCATGCTCTACACACGGATTACACACCGCATAACTGCTGTGGCTACACCAACCTGCAACTTCCCATGGCTGCGGGTGGTTAATAAACGAGTTAAAACCGGAAAGAAAATTTTAGATGATTTTTTTTTCAAGTTTCTAACCATTAGTTATCTGCATATACAATTTTCCATTGAAATCTGGAGGTCTCTTATAACAGCGACGAGACGCGATTTCAATTTGTTGCTGCTTGCGGGAGATCATTCTTTCTCTATAGATACGTTACGTATCAAGACCGTCAATAAGCCATGCGACAAAAGCACGTACGGAGTGCATACGGTTGGTTGAATATCGTACTAAATTAATTTTGAGAGCACGAAGCAGGAAGAAGATGAGCGACAAAGGGACGTGACGATGGTGCGACTGCAGTACAAGGTATGCAACAAACTGCAATAATAATGACGACGACGAGGAGTATGGTGCAACTTTATTACACTTCGCAACGCGTCGTTGTGAACCCATTCACACAGAGGGAAATTCTGCACAGTTTCGTGTCACATGCAGAGTACACATACACATATGAATACCGTGATACCGTACTCTACGTAATGTACCATGAAACTCGAGTGTTTCTATAAACAATCAACGTCGTATTTGTACAACATCTCGGATGATAATATATTCAAATCTTGTACGAGCCTGTATTATTTTTTAACAAATATTTCATCATAAAATGACTATAATCAAACGCAGGCAGGAGAAAAAAATCGCGTCGAAAATTACTAAACATCGTAAGGTTAATTCATATCCACATTAAAAAAAAAAAAAAAGAAAAATGATTAATTTTCATATTGTTTTTCTTTTTACAACGCATTTTACTTAAATAAAGAAATTGCAACGATGTTTCTGTACGAATACGCGTGTGTGTGTGAAGCCAGGTAGGCGCGCGATTGTTGGAGGTAATTAGTAGGTCGGTTTCGACATGAAAATGGAGGCGGGTGGTTTTTAAGGATCAATGTCAGGTAACAATGGGTCGTACGTTACGTTAGGCGGGGCCCTCTCATCTTCACCCACACGGAAATTACACGGCAAAGGTGAGCTACTATATCCAACAACGTATACCTACGCATAACACACAAAGGGTGAGTTTTATCTACTGTCCGCCCACCCTCCACCCCATCCCACAAGTCCTCTTTCCTCGACGTGAGTCGTGCCAACCGCGTCTACCCATAAATTCAATATAACATTGATGCACCCACACCCAGTGTTATTATTGTTACCTAGAGGGGGCGTAAAGTGCGGTTTCTTCCGGATCGTTTATGCACAACCGCTGTTTGACGGACATAATTCACGGTCGTGTGCTTGATCGCCTAATCCGGACAAAAATGATCGTCGAGAGTAAGAAAATACGAGATTGAAGTTCGTAACGTTAACGTACAGCGATTCGTTTGTCAGGAAAAATCATTATTTGTTATAATATACATATATTTTTTTCAGAAATAAGGCGTATATTCAGATTGATTCGAAACCGAACTCCTTCACAGTCGTTCTAAATTTTCAGAACAGCGATCTTCTTTTCAATATCTCGTTACGTTTAACGCGACTAACTTCAATCTGGTAAGAAGATTCAGGGTATCCGATCGAGTTACTGCAATAGTCAGTCTCTGCTCGTTTAAGCCGCATAATTCGTATACAAATATAATGTAACGTGAATAAATATCGAACATTATTACGAAGCGTGGATGAAAAATATCGACAAAGATCGAATCGCTTATTTGATTTGTAACGACACCTTCGAACCGCTGCATTGTAGATTTTCAAACCAAATATAGCGTGACGGATGACGTTTGTGAATGTAATGCAAACGATCGATAGCAATGATGCCGGTGACTGCTGCGGAGAGTCTCCGTGTATAATATCGAGTTATAGCCTCGTTACGCCGAGGAGGATGAAGAGGAATCATGCACGCCGTTGAATTCTGTACGCCACGCATTGATTGAGTCATCTCCTCTCCGCGTACGAACCCCTCTCTCGCTTTGTTTGTACAGTTACAACACGGTACAATGACATCGAATGTGATTAAGATGATATGGACGAAGGGCAGAGAGGGACCCTCAACGCGCGCAAACGGACGATTTTCAGGGAGAGAAGAGAAGAGAGAAGATAGAAGAGCAACGGAGCGAGCAGACGATGATTTCGCGCTCTAAATGTAAACGTCGATAATTTTTTATACGACTCGACGAACAACGGTTGACCGATTTTCATTTTTATCGAGTATCCCGATCGGTTCGCTCGTTTTCTTTTCTTTATTTTTTCTTCTTCTTTTTCATCTCTTTTACTCGTTTCCATTTACCCCACATATCTCTGGCGCATGTTGCTCTCTAAACGTCCAAGTCTGCGCCAAGTCTGTATACCATCGCCTGAACCATTCAAGTCTGCGACCTAGCCACTTGATATCGCTGAGCGCTTATCGACTGTACAATCCGTATTCTTTTTCCCCCCATTGTCAATTTAAAAGCCCCAACCGAACGTATAGCGTGTCGCGAGCTCGGTCGTTGATTGGCTAACACGTTTATGTGTAAGGTGCAATAATGATTATCTAGACGTACGTACGTAGACGTGTGCTATATACAATAAACGGGCTACACAACGTTTCACTTTACACACGCGAAGCGGTATAATTAGAGCTAATTACTACCGTCCTTTGTTTTACCCTTTTCTCTGTTTCTCTCTCTAGATCTCATTTCACGGAAACGGGACGGAGAATTTATTTCCCCGTAATATTGGTAGATTGCAGTTTGCGTAACAATGTTTGAAAGTAACTGCAAACTAATAATTTCGCAGCGGATGCACAGGTTCCCCCTCTCAAGCAATTCCTATCTCAATTCCGATGAAAATACACTGCCTCATAAATCGTCAATGGAGTGGCCAAACACTACATAAAAAAAAACAAATCATATGAAATACTGCTAATACGTCTGAAAATTATACTGCATTCTTAAAGGGCGAAAAACCTTTTCGATATCACGTTTCATTCCGCTCTTTAACCTCGATATTATACATCCAAAAAAATGAATTTTCCAACATCAATCACCGCAGTATACTTTACACCGTATAATAAGATGATCAAACTTCTTCCCCTCGAAATACTGTATTCTTCGGTGAGTCAAAGCATATACATATGTATAAGAGACAATCACGCGTTCTTCGAGTATGGTCTTTAAATTTCATTCTTCAGTCTGACATGCTGAGAATGCGCAGAGTAGTTTAAGCTTTGTAAAATTCAGAATCCCGGGTGCTGCTGATCCGGGCTCCAAATCGAGGAAGAAGGGTTCATAAATTTGGCAGGCGAGTAGATGTGTGTATATATAAAACGCCTGGCTGCATACAGCGAACGTGGAAGCAGGGGTTAGAATCTCGGAAGATAAATCCGGCGTTCCTGGGCGTAAAATACACGGTCGTGAGGAGGATGGCTCCCTCTAAGGTCGGCCCTCCTCATTGCGACTGCATGTGCAAAGGCACCTTGGCATGTATACTCACTCACCTACTATATAACCTTCTTCCGCGATCCCTGCAGGATCTGCCCTGGTAGAGATCCATGTGCCACTCGCTAGCTTCCAGGATAAGGTTGAAAAGCTCTTTTCAGTACTAGCTTTCTCTCTCTCTCTCTCTCGCTCTGTCTCTGAAAGCTTCTCACATACGGTTCGCGGAATGCAATGCACCCTGCAGTTTTAATAATCATTTACATAATTGACGTGCTCGGTATACACGCCGTTGGTGCGGTGCTTCGCCGATGACTCGAGCTCGAGCCGAGAGTCTTGAGAGGAAGAAAAAGATAGAGAGAGAGAGAGAGAAAGAGAAAGAGAAAAGTTTATTGATCACAGACTACGGACATTTCCAGGGCAGAGGTCCATGATAGACCAAACAGTTTAGAATACCTAGTACAAATTACAGCTTGGCCAAGATCGTAAGATGTCCGTCATCTCATGTACAAAGAATATGAAAAAAAAAAAAAAAAAAACGAAACCAAAGACATGTCAGTGAGCACAGAAGTAAAATTGAAGAAGAAAAAAGACAATAATAATCGGAAAACACAGAGTTAGAGAGTGAGAGAGTGAGAGAGAGAAAGAGAGAAAGTGAGAAAGCCTGGCTGCTGGTGACTGGGACGCGAATCACTTACACTCGTCGGTCAACGACGAGTTATTTGTGCCGCTTATCTCGCTCGGCGGTTATTAACGAGCCATTGTCCCCATGTCAGTCGGTAGTGGGAATCTGGTCCGATTTTTTTCCCGTACGAAACGCACTGTGAAAATCTTTGAACACGTCGATGATATCGACAGAAAAAGAAAAAAAAACACAAACTCCTCTTTCTTCTTTGGCAAAAGTTAGATACGTACGTCATGGATCCCGATGAAGAAACACCACGGGAGAATGAAAAAGGAGAAATGAATAGAGAAGAAAGATAGGAGCAAAAGGTGGAAAAAAAAAAAATGTCTAGCAAAAGTACGATCCCGAAGAAAGATTATCAGACGGCGGGAAATATGTACTATGGAAGAAAGATTAAGCCGAAGTTTTGCCAATCCCTGCAGTTTTTGCAACGCCTATCGATATCTGGCCCACCTTGCAACCTTCGCGTATATTCCTTACGTACGGAAAGTAATAGAAGGAGATTAACCTGGTGATAAAAAGAATGGAATAAGACAAGTATACGGCAGTGAAGGATGTAAAAATTTTCCGTCGACGTTGCAGCGCGGTGAGAATTTCAATTCGCCGCGAATGTGAGATGTCGCGTTTTAATACTACGTAGTTGGAGTGAGTGAGCGAGTGAGTGTAAACATTGGTCTCGGTGCCACGTGCCTCCGCAATACCTTGTTCGATTTTGCAGTAAGAAAACCGAGCTAGTGCGGTTCAGCAGCATCGTCATGAACTACTTGCAAAAGTCGCGGCGGCGGTCTCGGAGCTTTTATGCATGCGGCGGAGGAGGATTTTGCAACGTTTGCAAACCGCAATTTGCTACCGTATACAATGCCGTGTCTATGGCATGGAATACAGATTACTGATATGCCCTAATGGTAATGATATGTAATATAACGACCGATTCCGAAGGTGACAGCCAGTCGCCGACTTTATACACAACCTATTATATTTCGATCCAGCCGAAGAGATCCGTTATGCGCATAATATGTTATATACAATATTGTATACACGCGTGTTTAACGATGTTTATACGCACGTTAACCGTACCACCGTATCGATCGTATCTCGATAATTGACCGGCAAACTTTATCCACGATTTACACCACGGCACACGAGTTGTAAAAGCGATGATCGTAAACGATCCCGTTTATTGAAAATCGAAGGAAAATTTACGCCGCTACTTATGAAAAGATAAATATTCAATACAGGGTTAATAACGTGGGACACGACGGAATTTTTGATCCTACATATTGATAGAGAATCAAAGATTTGTTCAATACGTGTAAAATTGAAGGATGCAGTGATAAATAAATAAGAATTATTTTTTGGACGGGGTCCGTTCGAAATAGATCAAAACAACTCGCTTATTGCACATATCACGAATGGTCGTAAAAATTTCAAGTAAATAAAAAATTTTTACAATCCCAAATAAATCGATTACCAATTCATTCGATTGATATGTTTATTCGGAGTACATTGCACATGTAATAATAGAATATCTAAATCGATTCTAACCAGTTAGGATCAGAAAATTCACTCTAATCAAGCGAAGTTTTACTTCCGTCTTTCGATTTTAATCAACGTGACTCGTGACACGTGATGTACTCTACCCCTGCACTGAAATTGTAAAAAAAACACTCGGTCCTCTCCACCTCGCTTTTACAACATCCCCGTATTACGTGCACGTGAAAAAAGGTCGAAGGGTCCGCTGTTGCCTATATACCTAATGAAACCCCAAAGCCACATATGTACAACCAACCCCTGTCCGTGATTTCCTGTTTGTATTACCCTGAATCGAAGTGTGCAGGTTAATCGATATTACACGTGAGATCTTATCGGTATTTAACACCAAAAGCTATAACGTGATCGGAAAAGTATAATACCATAATTTCATTACAGGCAAGATAATACAATCGCGAAAGTTTGTCGTCGCGAGTGCTTGAGCAGTGATTAGAAGAAAATGGAAATAGCAACAAACGGGGGGGTCAATGGAAACACAACAATGTACGTATGCGAGAAGTCGAAATGAAAAGTGATAAATGATAAAGAAACTGCACAGCTGTTACGAAGAAAATTTACTTTTTTCCCCCCCACTCGCAATACAATATGGCATACACATAATATATATGTGTGTGTGTTTTTTATACATATATTTACTTATACACACACACGCACACGCGCACGTCCACCTATAATACCGCAAAGTTGCCGAAAAAAAACCCCCGTTTCTCACCGGCAAATATATTTCATACAATGTAGGTATAATACGTTCATACACGAGACGACCATTTGTCAGCGGGCAAAGAATAAGGAAGGAAAAGTCAACGTCAGTTGCATGAAGAGATATTGTGTACCGCGAGGATGGATTTCGCGAAGCTTGGGGGCCTTTCGAGCAAGCCGAGGTGACTTCGTGACTCTGGCAAAGCGCCGTGAGTTCGTATCTTCACGGTATATTGGAGACTGCAGCCTCCCTCCCCTGTGATCCCGGGTCATATTTGCTTATGAACGAGATGAAAGGGAGGGAGATGGAGAGAGACGAGAGGCAGAAGCAGCATGGAGATATCAAGTAGCATGTGCAGCCTGACGGATCAGAGGTTCACGCACACGCACACAAATGTATCTCGTATCCGTACTTCCTAGCCGTCTCCTTCGTCGTTTGCGAGGGATGATGAAGAGAGAGATAGAAGTCGACACATGCACTATTAATGGTTCAAGCTTCCAGCACTAATTTAGTCGATTAACGTTTATTACGGTAATCAGCTCGAACGTGCAATTAAAGCATGTGTGGTGTATCGTAAACAAGACACACGAGACCAGGCTGCAGGGCCTGCGGATCAACGAGTCGCGTCGCAACGAATAAAACACTTTTATCGTCACCCTCCGCATCTATACGTTTATAAATATTGTAGATAATGTGTATACGTAGCTATATTTAGTTGAGTGTATACCGAGTACACATACGCCGGCATCACTCAACCCTGTCATGCATTTCGATAAGAAATGTTTAATTATTATTTCACTGCGGCAGACCGCCTCGGAGATTGGCAATCAATCGTCGGGCTTGTAATACGGAATAAATTGAATTCAAACGTCAAGGAGAAAACAATCGTAAGGGGAAAAGAAAAAAAAAAAAAATGTGCACCGTGAAGATAAAGCTGTATAATAATCGTTCGCATTCGCAAATCCGATAAACTACTTCGACGTCGATTGTCCTCTGCAAAATGTTGTTCGGGTTAAAAATATTTCGAAGAACAATTACAGAGGTAGATAATCGAAAAGAATAAAAAATAATATCCAATTTCCTACGGCAATTTTTATTACATCAAGAATCACCGTCGTCTCCTTTTGTTCGTTACAGCAAGGCATAAAGGAAAGAATAAGCTTATATACATATAATACCGTAATAAGGATTAAGGGCACACTAATACAGAGACGAGAAAATAGCGCCTTAATTAAACTCTTTCTTTTTTCCACCGGAAACTAGCCGCCGTAAATCATTCGAGCTGGGTTGGTTCTTCTAGCTCGGTACAGGAACACACAACAAGGTGGGTAATCACCTATCTCCCCACCCACGTGGGCAGAAACCTCGGCCTCCTCTCAGAGCCTGCTGCAGAGTAGCCGAGAAGCAGGCGAGAGGAGGACGAACTTTATTGTTAGAAAGGAGCGGGGCAACAATGGGGTTAGGGAAGATTCACAACGGTGAATGATGACTCAGCTTCATTCCTTCCTTTTCCTCCTCCTCGTCGAACAATCCAAATACTTTTATGATGGACTTGTACGAGTGCGCTGGGCATTTAGGAAAAGTGATCGGATGTGTAGTAGATCTTTAACCTCCGGTGAAAAATTATGAGGATGAAGTTAGTAACGATGCATGTAGTCGCAACTTTGAGACTTTCCGAAATTTAGTGAACTATAATATTATAAACGGAATAAACATAAACTGTTACTGAAAAGCCGACTCTTTGCTAGTCGTCCTAGAATCGCCCGATAATAATTTTAACGTTACTAGCTTGACCTTTGTGAAAAATTGATCAGGCACACGTTCATTGCTGCAAATTAGCCTCGCAAACGACGCACAGCGAAAAGATAGTTGTTTGCAGTATATCGGAGTCGCGGCGTGCTCGTGTGCACGTCCCTTAAGGTTGGTTGGTTAGGTCTCGCGTGCTGATGCAATGCCGTGGCGGTGGCGAAGGACCTGATCACCGAAGGAAGGGAGGGAGGGAGGGACCGGGAGCCAATGTCTGCCACCACCCTCTGGGGAAATACTTCAGATTGGTATTCTACAAAGTATAGTGGAAGAATGGGGGAAAAGGAAGAAGAAGAAGAAGAAGAAGAAGAAGAAGGTGGAGGAGGAGAAAGGAAGGACCCTTTCCCGCAGATACGACAAACTAATGCCAAAGCTTAATGGCTTCTGCCCCTCGCGAGGTTTCGCCAGTAAAATATACTACACCCAATAAGAATTATCAGTATCTATCGAGGAACGGAGGAAAGGAGGGCAGAAGGGGCACGGTTAACCACAGAAGTGAGAAAGACATATTGAAGAAAGAAAAAAAAAACTTCTCACGATTTGTACATTCCATTAGAATGATTCGCCGTCCGCAATATTCCGCAATAATCCCGATATTCGCAAACCTTTGTACGTACAGTGTACCAAAGTATTCCAGACTTCACGAGCAGAGGAGATGACGAGGACTCAAGTGAGGAAAGAATGAAAAAAGAAAAGAAATGACAAAGAGAGGAGAAGAACTTGATATTCCGGGGGTAAAGACGCGGGGTTGTTATTACCTCGAGTGGGGCTTTTTCTCCCCTTTTCTTCGCCCTCGTCGCCAAAATGGAGTTGAAGGAATTAATTAAAGACTTGTCTCTCTTCGATTACCACCGGTGGCTACGCCAATGTACGTATATATGTATATACATATATACAGTGTATACACGTATATACCGCGAAGAAGACCGTGTACCATGGATATTACCATCACTGTGCGATGCCGGGCTCGAGTGAAAGCCAGCGAAAAGGGTGAAACAAGTAAAGTCGCGGCGAGAAGAGGAGAGGAGAGGAGAGCAGAGCTGAATATTCGCGAAAGGTAATCCTCGCGTTTTCTCCCGGCGCAAGAAGAAAACCGAATAAGGTTAGGCCCGTGCTAATTATAAGAAAGAGAACTGGTAATCCCCAATTTAATCTCGCCGGGTTATCAGAACGCGAAGCAGCGCGTCCGCACCGCGAAGACGGTTTTCGAGGTAAGGAAAGAAGTGGCTAAAAGGATATAAGACACCTCTTCTCAGCAGGAATACGACGTCGCTAGTTTCGGTCCTTGAAAGAAGAGGAATAGAAAGGCAACTTAGCTTGACAAGTGCAGAAAGAAGAAGAGGAACTTTTTCAAAGTCGAATCAAACTCTCGTCCGGCAAACTTCTCTCAACTCCTCTCAACCAGCATCAGAGCACCCTTCCAACTATAACTCCCCACCACGATTACGGATTAACAATGCATATGATACATAAAATTCGGGGAAACGATCGTTTCCATGCGGTTTCCTCTTCGTGTAAAACGAAACCACCCTACGCGGCGTTCGTAATAATACACAACGCAGGATTTCCAGGATCGCAGCAGCGCCCGAAGGACACTGTATGCGTGTATCGGCAGCGGCACGAGACGGAGTTAATTTTGGTCTCTGTGTCCACCTCGGCGCTCGTCGTTGGACACGCACAGGTGTGCTTTGGGATGTCCCCTGAAATCCTGCTCAGCCCATTCGGGTATCCTTGTCCTCGTACCGTGCCGGCGCATTATCACATCGAGTGTGCGTGTGCGTGCGTGAGGACGATACGGTACCGAGTAATGATAAAGGTACACGCGTGGCATGCGTACACGGTACACACGTGTATCGTTATTCCTTGGCAAATAATTTTAGGCCGATTATTAAATTCCCTACCGCTCGCTTGGCATTATCCCTTTTGCAAAATGGGACATTAATCCTTCTTCCCGTCATTCCCGCAAGCAGGAGTTTGCAAACTTAATCAAACGCTCGGCGTCCCTCCACCTCCCCCGGCATTGCCGGCTCGTGCGACCACCACCGCGACCAAAAGGTTTTACAAATTAGTTGGGTACCTGCGCCATCGCCATCCTCATCCTCATCCTCATCCCCGTTCCCATTCTCCCACACAAAAGCGGCCGCTGGCATGCGCCGAAACGATTTGCTAATACGGAATTTTAACTTTAATCATTTAATAATCGAAACCGGAAATTTAGAGATAATGAAAGGAAGCTTCTCATCCTCTGCAGTCGCGTTAATTAATGCATTATATATTGGATATCGTACCGTCGGCAGAAATCTTTTCTTAACAGCGTCACGGAAAAAAAACAAACCATCCCGACGGAGGTCACAGAGTTCGACATATTATGATTTCTTCTTTCCGAAATATTTCCTCGTCACGGTTATTTTCCATCTCGTTATATCGCTTGAAAAAGACGTAATCTTCTACATTATTTTTATCACGGTTCGATACAATTTGACATTCGGCGAAAGCACGATATTTGACATATCGAGAGTGTGTGAAAAGAGAGATTTGTCGTCAAAGCTTGGATACGGCTACCCGGGAGATAACTCGATAAGGACCACGTGCAGAAGGAACAACACTTGGTCTCGTATCATGTAGTGCAGCTGTACGTGCAGGAGGCGCACGTGGTTGAGGTACGAACGTGACTTCGTGCATCCGCGAGAGAGGAAGATACGTATGCGCAGGGAAGTGAGTAACCGAGGAGGAGGGAGGCCGCGAAAGCAAGAAGCGTGCCTCGATCCGAGTCACGTTCAACATTTTCAGAGGCTGCGGGCTGCAACCACGACTCGACATATTTCTACCGGCCGACACGATATACATGGGGCATGTACTGGAGCAGAAGAAGAAGAAGAAGAAGAAGAAGAAGAAGAAGAAGAAAAAGAAGAAGAGGAAGAAGTCAGTTATGACTAAGAGGTGAATAATTTTAACGCGGTCGCTGCACGTCACGAGCCCAGCATCTATCTCCGCGTCTTCTTTCCATGCAACGGAGAAATTGTATACACACAACGACGATGTGCACGACGACTAGAGAGCTTTCACGTCCAAATAACCTTATACCTATTTCCGTACATACGGCACGTGTGTGTGGGAAGGTATGCGTGTACACGACGATGCGCATCTTGGCTCCATCCACCCCCACCGACCCTTTTTCAAAACGACGCCTGCTGCACGCGACGTCGTTGATCCGACTAGTCGAAGGCGTCCCGGACGTGGTGCACGTAGTGCATTCGCTTCACGTGTTTGTAATTAATGTAAACAGCGTTTCCTTACTTTTCTCCTTCCATCTTCATGATCGGTGTACGTAAAAATTTTGTGTATTATGCGAGTGTCTCTGTATATACGATCAATTGGGATCGACGCGTCCTTTTTATCCACGTATTAAGAATAATTAATTGTTTCATAGGATCATCAGAGAATGAATTCTGAATTTTATCACAGTATTTTCTGCAAAAATTGATTTTCTCTCTCTCTCTCTCTTCTTTTTTGTTTTTTGTTTATCTTTTGTTAATTTTCCACATTGTGTATTTGTCAGTCATCAGTCCTTAGGGGATCGTAGTGTCCCAGGACTTTTAGTAAACCCGTTTCTCTCTCTCTCTCTTGCTGTTACATAATTGACTCGCGATTAGCTTCCCGATTCACAAAGATTATACGGCCGGGTCGTATAGTTACGTACCTTATGCGGCGCGTGCAATTCAACCCCGATTGGAAGGACTAAGTGTTAAATCCTCGAAGACGCCGGCGACGACAAAGACGGCAACTGGATGATTTCGAGGTTCATTCACGAGCGGCCGTGAATCTTTGATGCCCGGAGGACATCACACGAAAGGATTTCTCATCCCACCGCGATTCCGACCCGTAGAAATTTCTGTTTCAATCATCATTTCCTTTGGAGAAGCAGGTCCGGAAAGACGACGACGGACGAAGTAGCGAGAGGGAAAGAGAAAGATAAAGAAGAGAGAGAGAGAGAGAGTGAGAGTAGGAAGAGGGACGAGGAGAGCAGCGGGCGGGACCCGTTTGATTTCGTTAATTCTATAGCCCAGGGATCTCTGCTTTTGCAATCGACTTGTAGTAGCATAATCAGATTGAAGATTCTGCACTTTGTAAGACAAACTGTTACTCGTGCATACACGCCACCAAGATAGAAGAAAGACGTGCAGCAGCAGCAGCAGCAGCTGACTTTCGTTCCCTCTTCTCTTTTACTCGTTATTTTCTAATTCTTTCTTTCACATATACACGTAGACTGCATTAAAAAAAAATATACTAATTTTTTGTTCAAAATTCAAGTCGAAAATATCGTTCCAAATGACGAAAAAAAGATGCTTTCCACGTTTCAGCTCTTCGTGTTAATATTTATAAGTTTTATAACTTGCCAACGCATTAGTGTACCGATCGAGCCATTTTGGTAGGGAATTTAACGCTCCGCAACGAAAGTCTCCCGTCATTTTATGGCAAATCTACTGTTTCAAAAGTTATTTAAAATCGAAAGGTATTTAAGAACGTTAAACAACTTTTGAAAGAGTAGATTTGCCATGAAATGACAAAAGATCTTCTTTGAAGAGCATCCAGTTCCCTACAAAAATACTTATTGGTCTTATCAGTACACTAACGCGTTGACAAGTTATAAAATTCCAAAGTAAAAAAAAAAATGTCCATGTTATTTAAATGGAATATAGAAAAATCGCGATAAGGCGGCTCTAAATATGAATATTAAGATATGAAACTAGGACAGCATTTTTTTTTTTCGTCATTTCGAACAATATTTTGGACTTGAATTTTGAAAAATAAAAAAATTGTCGATTTTTTTTATACAGTCTACTAAATATATATATATGTTCTACGGTGTTATCCGTATATCAGCACATCTGTATCTTCTTCTTCTCTTCTATCTCCTTTTCGTCGACACCCTACAACAGAGGACGACGATCAGGCGGAAAAGCCCGCGGCGTACAAGCGACACGTGCTGTTGAAATGAATTTCTGCAGCCGCAATCAGGGCCGCGAGCTTGTGCTTCTGACATGCGGGATGAGCAGGAGGAGTTGAAGAGTTAGAAAAGCGTGAGAGAAAGAGGAAGGAAGAGAGGCGGGTCTCCTCCGGGGCATCAGGGACTTCGACACGGGGAACTGCATGGATATTCGAAAGGTGTAACATATTACAAAAGCAACCGCAGTTCATTCCTCGTCGAGACCATCGCACGATCTACGTCCTCTTCCTACGTTTCCACATCCGTACGTTCCGCATCACGTACCCTCCGCATATGTATGTATATACACGTTCACTCTGTGTGAACGTCTCGCACTATCCATCTCTATCCCCCCCCCCCCCTTCTCACTCTTCACCTCTTTGTTACCCACGTGATAACGATCCATTCCCGTACGTTATACGATCGTCGTTGCAAGCGTGACTAATGCTGCTTTATGTTGCACATGGATATCGTGTGATTCAAACAACAAACTAGATACCGACCATATCGTCGCGCGGTTCAAAACGGGACACTGCGCGTGTCTGTAGAACGCGATGCCCACGAAGCAGCATACGGAGATACCTGATCTCGAACAATTTTTTCATTCGATCCATTTTCAACAGGTAATACGTCCAACGCGTGCTTAATCGACGAACCATTATCACGAAATGATAGAATTACACATCTTGTAAACGATTGACTGTGAAAAAGAGAAGATTCTTTTATTTTCTCTTTCTTTGTCTCTGTGCGCCGTTGAATAACGGGTGGACTAACATGTTTTTCGAATATCAAGCGATTCGATACATACGATGAACTGAGCGTTGTTTTATCGGTACAACGAATACCCCTACGGTACACTGTGTTCACGATCAGATCTCTATGGTCCCTCCCCATCATATTTCATTATTAGTTTCTGTGCACAGGCTTTAGGTGTGCTTTTGTATCTTCTATTCCTCCTTTTTTCCAATTTTCGTTGCGTTTCACCCCGGGTAGAGCACAGAAGCAACTTTTTCATAAAAAAAATACGCGAAACCATTCCAAAGAGTGATGGAATACGCACGTACACTCTGTACTAACAAGGCCTCGTTTCAACGGACATTGGAGATGCAACATATGCATATATAACGCGTTGCAGCTACTGTTTCATTGTACAGATCACCGCTGGCTTTTCGATAATCTCATTGTGCCGGAACATCGATATTTCTGAAATCCGGTATATTACACACACACGTGGGTTGGGTGAAAAAAAAAATTAGTTTTATGACACGTACCAAATACAAAGTAAACGTCGTCTCTACCGAGAAAAATTCACCATTATTATCGAAAGCGATAATCAGGATAAGAAAAAGAGATAAAATAACCGCTCTATCCAATACATTGATTAAACTTACATGAAAATGTAGAGCGATACACGATTGCAGGTATGGTACAAAGAATTACAAGCCCCGCCATGATGAATACAGTGACCCACCCTATATATACGCGGTCCTTTCACGCTTTTTCTACTTTTACGTTCCTTTTTTTTTTTTTACCGCATCAACGTTTTGCTTTTGTTAATTCCAGGTAAGCACAAAGGTGTGTTATACAGCGGTACGTATACATACGTATAAGTCATGTGTACGGACGCAGACTCCTCGCACACAAGTTTATAGATACGTGTGTGCACACGGCAGAACACCCCGGGATTTCAGAAGATGAGGGGAACGAGAGGAGAGAGAGAGAGAGAGTGAGTGAGAGAAAAGGGAAAAGGAGAAGGGCAGGCAGAGCCCTGCAGCAGCAGGCAAAGTTGCTGCAGGAACGAAAC
This sequence comes from Neodiprion virginianus, assembly GCF_021901495.1. Classification (NCBI taxonomy): domain Eukaryota; kingdom Metazoa; phylum Arthropoda; class Insecta; order Hymenoptera; family Diprionidae; genus Neodiprion; species Neodiprion virginianus. The sequence continues at coordinate 1,557,960 of NC_060882.1, forward strand.
GGACAAGGCAAAGGAAGGCGGACAACACAGCGAGTGAAAGAGTGACTGAGGGAGAGGGAGAGGGAGAGGGAGAGGGAGAGAGGGGGGCGGAGAAGAAAGAGAGAATAACGTGACCCAAGGCAGTGATACTCAAACTTTACGTTCGCTGACACAATGAGCATGAGGATGGACGCGTGTGTAAAAGTCGCGCGAAAGAGAAATGGCGCAAGGTAATTTATTATTTCGTTGTTTCCAAAGCTTTCGTGGTTCCTGTAAAGGATCTCACTTGTTTCTTTTTTTTATTTTTTATTTTTTTTTTTTAAACCAACATCGCACATCGAAACAGTATCAGGTTGAAGCTTGTAGCGTTATTGTAATGATGGATTTTTGGAAAAAAAGACGTTATTTTGCAACTTTAAGGAGTAGTTGAGATTTAGTAAACTGTTAATACAGCGTCAACAAATTGAGAATATGTAAATTCAATTTCTTCATATATTGCAATGGTGAAAAATATTAATTTTTATTTCAACGATAGATTAACGTTACTAACTTCAGTCTTGTGAAAAGGATTTTATTCACCTACAACACGTGAGACGAAAACAGATCTAGCAGACGAAAAAGACGACGACAGAGAAAATTGAATACATTTCTTATTCGTCTTTACAGCTTCTTTTCCAAGACAATTTTCCGTTTCTCATGTAGGTGTGTAGGTATCATACATCCCTCCGCGTATCTCTGCAGGTAATGGATACCGGTTCAATCTAACCTACTTTACACCTATATATATATTATATATTATATATATAGATACACATCTGTGGATTTGAACGTGGAATCTTGTTGTCGGAGAAAAGAAGCTGCTACAGGCTTTTCAAAGTTTGATACAAAATTCCCACAATTTTTTTCAGCCAGCCTTGTCCCAAGCCCAGAAATAACAGTTTTCGATACTGGTACCTGAGAAAGACATTAGTGCTGAAATAAATCTCGAAAATAAGTTTTCAAATATTCATAGCTTCTTGTTAATTACCTATTCATTTGTTTATTCGTGTCCTTTTTAATAATTTCCGATCGAATTAAATGAAATCACAACGATTGGGGTAATATTTCAAATATATACACATATTGTGTACAATTGCATAGCTTGAAAACAATTAAGTAGATTATGATTCGTTGTCCAGAGCACCAACTGCCTTTTTCCTTCCAACGCGTTCTATATGTTAAAATAACGCAAGCGCGGTGTAACAATAATTGTCAAACTGTGTTGTAAGAGTCCGCAAGGAAAGTGCGAATACAGCCGTCGTCGGTGACGTCAACAATGTATTTCAATATATTTAGGTATACATACATACCTCAGACGTATCGTACATAATATCAGCATAGGTACGAGTATTAGTCAATCAACGAGAGAGTCACCGGCGGCGATTGTAATCTATCGACTTGAATGAAACCTTCATTTCGCGTAAAAAAACGAAAATACTTAAATGCCGATGTACTATATATACAGTATAATGCTATGCACAAAAGGTTCACGAAGAGACGGCGACGTGACGAATTCAGCAATATTCGCAATCGAACGAACGCTTTCGAATACTAAAAGCAAAATATATGCTTCTATTGTTCGTATCGATTTTTATTCCCGTTTACATTCATTTTTTTTTTTATTTTTTTTTTTTTAGAGTGATATTCTTTGTTTTTCCTCTTCATTTGTATAATGACGACAATAACTAGTGTTATTATTATTGTTGTTGTTGTTATTATTGTTATTATTACTATCCCTCGTAGAAATAAAGTCACGATGTTACAAAGTGCGTGAATACAATAACAATAATATATAACAAAAAATATAACAAAAAATCATGTTTATGATTATAGACAAGAATATGACTTCTAGTATGCCTGACGTATATGTTTAACAATTTGCAACGGAAGTATCCGTCTGTCCGGATCGAACTGATATAAATGCGGAAAACAATATCCTGTGCAAAGAAGTGTCATTAAACGAGAAGCTTGATGAAAACCCGTACGACCCACGACGACGAAGACGACGGCTAAAAGCTTCCTCTTGTACAACATGACGGGAATTACATCCACACGCACACATATGTGCGAAAACACCCGGTAGTATCTAAAATACGCTTCACACGTAACACAATGGCCACACCCGGGTGGTGGTGTTAATGCGTATTGAATTATTTTCGCGTCGTGTCTCATTCTCGCGTATATTGCGGATTTCCGACGGTGACACGACGACGCATGCTGCCGGTAGCTGTATAGATACGATTAAAGCGAGCTAGACTAGACGCGGAAAAAGTGCCGCGTAAAGACTTCGTCTAAATACCTTATATACCTTCACGATTCTCGATTCGCGTATACGCATACGTATGCGTATATGTCGTCCAAATAATTCACTCATACGTACATACCTGCAGCAGCGCAAACGCCGCACTTGTATGAAACTGCATCATCAACGACCCACCGACGACCCAGATTCCACGATTCCAATTTATGCTACGTGGGCAGAATGGATCCGGCACATATTCATATACCAATTATGTTGCAATTTCGAAACGGCGCGACGATCATTAGACGGATACTCAACGAACGCATAAATATCTCCAATAATCAACCGTACTCAACAAAGGTGTGTGTAAAAAATAATATACGAGGGTGAAAATGGTGAAAATAGTGAATCCGAAATCTCTTCCTACGATTCTTCCACTCCATTATTCCAGCTTCACGTATGATACTTAACAATTATATCCTGAAAGGTATACCAGAAGCAGCAGCGGATACGCAACGTACCGTTACGTTACAGGTATATGTTTAATATGTAATAAGAGAGAGAGAGAGAGAGAAGATCGTCGAGCGTCGCGGAGCGTCGGTGCCGTTAAAGCCGTCGTCGTCGTCGTCGTCTGCCAAAGATAAGCGTAAAGATTAAACATAAGCGAGAGATATCGAAGCGCGGTTATTTGAGTAGCTGGTGTAGTACCTCCGAGATAAGAGAGGAGAAGACGTGGGATATACGCACAGGAACGACGAAACGGAAACGCGTGCATGTGTATAACGGAAAGATTACGCACGCGTATATTATATACACTATGGGTGACCGATGATGCACACCTTCTTATACGCTTATACGCGCCACGTGATACCTAACGGAGAGAAGAGCAGGCACGGAGGCAGGGATGCATTCCGACGATGATTGCAACCAAGGCAGCTGCAGCGCCGCGACGCTGGGAAACGCATTAGGTGTAAATGAAACGACGAAGAGCCGCAGCCGCAGCCGGCATTGTGTGAAAAAGAACGGTGAACGTAAGCATATCGAGATGCTGCGAGAGTAGTTTGAAAATATTACACCGACTCCAGTGAGATTAATTAATTTATTAATTTATTAATTTATTAACGAACTCGTGCACGGTTCAGTTGTAATACGCGGGTCAAGTTCGGGTCGTCGCGAAGCTCTGCAGATAAGGACAGAGCTGAAAAAATACTGTGCATACTGGCATGAATAATATATTTTCACACATGCGCATGGAACTCAGCGTCTAGACGTCTTCTGTCTCTCCGTATGTTCGTTAATAACAGTATTGACGGTAGTAACGTTGACGTAACGAAGCGTCGAAACAAAACTCGTTGATTTAATATTTTGGAAAGATTTTTAGAAAGTTTAGTGTTCGCTATTGTATGAATACGTTTAGCTTAAATTACGAATTACCGAATTTTAAGCAACCCTGAAACTGCTGCGAAGTAGGTAACGTTTTTTCTTGAATATGCATAGTTATGTCAATTAACGTTACTAACTTCAATCTCGTTGCTAATAACTCCAGAACTACCGAACCGATTTCGTTTCTTTTTGTTTTTTCTATGGACAGCTACATCGGCTGGCCAGGTTTTAGGCCAAGTTTCTCAACAACCAGATCGATGGTTTGAGAGATGAAACGCTTATTCGATCGCTGACAGAACTCTTACAGGTACAGTAAAGTTACGCTCAAGAGTTTTTCGGCGCTACAAAAAAGTCCATGGAAGCATATACGGCTATATCGAATAATTTCGGCTGAATAACAATTCAACAACATTAGCTAATGTACGATGAAAACGTACGTGAATACGCGATAACGAATTGCGAAAGACTTCCTTCTCCTTCGTCGTCCCGACTCTTTTGTACATTATTTTACCCGTAATCCGTCTATTATAACAGACGGGACTTTGTTTTCAGAGAGAGAAATAGAGAATCTCTCGAAGCTGACGACAGTCGTGTCAAAACTGTGGTCCTCTACCGAAGCGCGCGGCTAAAACTAGTCGGTCTTTTTACTCTTTATATCTCCAAGACTTTGTTCTCGGAGAACGCTGCTTCGAACTTCTTTCAGGTGATACGGATGTTACACAACTTTATCTCCTCTCGTCAATACCTTTCGTTTGACATCTCGCACGACCACCTCGCCCGCTGCGATGTGTCACACTAGCTGTTTGATTACCAACACATATGTAACACGTATCGTGCAGGCAGTGTGTAATATTAATCACGTAGTAAGAACGGAGCTCACTCATAATTATTCTTGGTATTAGCACGGATGTATTTTCTTTTCAGTTTACAGCTTGTGAGGTGTATTCAATCGATACATTCGGCGCGAGTGATTCATTTTCTGGTTTTTCTGTATAAGTGTATACGTATCGCATTTTGTATAATTTTTTTTCTTTTTCTTTTGACACATCTTAATATACGCACATACGAATTATTCTTAATTCCGTATTCTGTTTGTCTTTCTTTTTTATTTTATCATCGTACGATAACTTTTCTTTGAGATTCGTATTCGAATTACGTTTATAAATAAATGTTTTAGAAAAAAAAATTTAATATATACGGTCGTTATTTTGTATGCATATTGAGAGGATAAGAATAAATATTTTACTTGAAAAGATAGCGAAGAACTAAGAAAATAAGAATGGTTCGTCGTATTTTCAGAAATTATCGTTTTTAAAATTCTGTACCCGGAAAAGCATAATTTCGATAAAAAATAAATTTCGATATACGGATGAAATTGTACCAATAGCGACTCGAGTTTTATTTTCTCTACAAAAACCGTCATCGTTTAAAATTCTAAAATAATCCATCCAAAAATTAGTTATTCTGATTAAAAAAAATTCCGCAACCCGGATACCTGTCGGAAGAATTTCAGCCATTCCAAACTATTTAAGACAAGGAATAGCGGCATTGTTTAAATTTAGAACGTTAGAAAATAAAGGCGACGCGATTACGCGGGCAACGATCAGCAAAACAATTCCTCCTCCTCCTCCTTCCCCCGACCGACACGTTTCACCAAAATTCCTGGAACGCCATGAATAATCGATCGATTTTCAACGCCTCGGTGTAATGTGACGTAGCATTTTGCGGCGAGGTTGAGTGCCTCTGATCCGAGGGGACCTCGGCAGGCAGGCAGGCAAGCAACGATGGCCGTGAGTCGCGACCTGCAACTTCGTGCAGCCTCCTCTTCGAGGTGCGTCAGGGTCGCTGTGTTGTTGGTTCGACGAGGAGAATGAAACGAAAACGAGAAAAACGAAGCGGGACGAAAGAGGACGGAAACCGAGGAAATGCTACGCGGTAAGATCCGAAATATCCAACCGAAGCTGAACGGCTGTTGTTGTTCTTTACCGGGGACATTTTTTTTATTAATGTTTTATCATTGTTTCGTAACACTGTTTTTAACGCGATGTTGTCGTTGAATATTTGTTGTTGTTCGATCGAATCGCGACGACAAAAGAATAATCGATTCGTTTGGTCTGTCTCAAGAATCTGTACAAAAATTCTATAACCGTTACGTCGCGTTTGTCCGCCGGTCGACAGAAATGGTAGAAGAAAAATAATTAGATGAAATTTAGAATGAAGAAAAAGTAGACGGAGGAGCGACGAGCCTGCGGCGGAGTGGCGAACTTTCCGAGTGACGGCGCAGCGGCTGTATTGAAAATTGATACCCTTCTTTATTCTTTCCTTGTTCTTTCGTTCTTTATTTCATCATTTCTTTCTCGCAACGTCAAGCAGCTCGTTCAACGAATAAGTTACGAAACGCCGGCCAACTTTCCGAAGTGGATACGCACGCAGTGATGGGTTGGTTCTTTCTAAGCACCTCTCCTGTCTCTCTACCACCAACTTGAGAGAAATTTCATCTATGGAGAGTCAATAGAGTATGAAAAACGATCGTTCCTCATCTCCAGGACCGCCCGCCCGATGCTGAGAATTCAATACGAGACGAGACAGTCGAGAGATCGAGGAGGAACAGCGAAGAGTTTGACGCAACACTGTGGTACGTAAGAGGGAAACAAAGAGTCGCGGTAACTACTGGAAAACCTGATATAAAATGTATGCGAAAGAGCTTTGTAATGTTGAAAAAATAAATCGCAAAGTTGACCGCAAAAATGCGTAGGTTTAAGGATCGCTGCGAAATCGATACGAAGAACAAGCAGTTATATGATACGCCGATCATTGGGTAAATACAGTATAGACATGTGCTACAAGGAAAATGCTACTTAAACGCTGATTAGACAAATTTCTCCGTCAAGTGACGTGAATTTTGATATCGGACGGAAGGCAACCTCGCAATTTAATTAAATTAACTTGTTAAACGGGGTCCGTCCGGAAGTTTCGACACCGAAAGATATGAAGCTTGATTACACTGTCGAGGAGTTGAAAACGTCTCGAAATAATGAGATTTCAACGCGTGAGGTATTTCGCAAAGCTGAAGCCAGCAGCCAGAATTCACCAGTTAAACGTTTTAAACGTTTTGAAAATACAAAAATGCGGTACTGTTTTATCCTCACAATTCTATAAAGGTATTCGGACCTCGCCATCTTGTTCGAACGAACATTGGAACGTTTAGCTGCTTGTCTTCAGCCTCGTGGGTACTTCGCAGGCAAGTTACGCACAAAAGGGATGGGAAAAAATTACAAGTTTCTCACTTCTTGGATAGTATTTGAATAAAAGCGATTATACACCTGTCTTCGCACCAATCCATATTGTCATTAATTGTGCGATGTACGGAAATAGATCAACCGTGTATGGGTACGTAAGAGGAACGTTAACCAACTCGTTCTACTCACGATATCCCCGTTCGCATCTCATGCGTGACGCATATCGGGAATGACGTTGCTTTCCTGCTGACTTATACTTGGAACAGCGTACACGCGGAGCGGATAGGTATCGGGTTGTATTTTTCATCAGCATGGGTCGCGTATAATGCACGCGTTAGGAAGAAGGTGAGCTGTCGCAAGACCGTGACTAACTAATTTCCAACAAACAGCGAATAGAATCAAACATTCCGGACGACAACCTGCACGATCGGCAAGTATCGCAGGCACATGACTCGACTCTCTGCTGTTGAGTTGTACGTGGAGTATATTAACCGACAACTGTGACGAGGACACGAATCCAATTCTCTCCCCCCTCCACTTTCTCGCTCCCGTCCTCTCTCTTTCTCTCTTCGACATTCAGCCGCAGCTGCAGCATTCTCAATAATGACAGTGACCTTGGACTCTCGGAACCAAGAAGCGAACAAGAGATTGGAAGCCCGCTGCCGCTACCGCCGCTGCATTGCGTGCAGGTTTCTCAACCTGAATCCAAAGGTAGAAAACGGCAGTCGATGTTGTTCAAGCCAGGATGGTAAAAATCTTTGACAATCGTTCAAGAGATCGATTTCAAATCGTTGCGATTGGTTGAATCATAATCGATGTTCGAAATCGTTTAGTATCTCTGGAAAATTTATCAATATCGTTTCAAAGTATCGAAGATAAAAACTTTGATAAGACACCGTTTGATATTTTTCGGGAACATTTCAGAATCGTTCGAATTGGTTGGAAATCACATCTCACGAGTAGGTATTTTCGCGTTGTTCATAAACTGTGCAGGTGACGCGTGAACGAGCAGAATGATGTAGCGCAGCTGCACCAATGCAATGCTAACATAGATGAGGCTGAAGTTAGTAACGTTAACGTAACGAAACATCAGGGAGAAAAAATCATTATTACTCAATTTTAGAATGACTTTCAAGAAGTTGGCTTTTCAAAATAAAAGCATATTTCGTTTATCAGGGTTTACACTTAATTTCGGACTTTTATTCCTAAACATGCATCGTTACAATAACGCTACCAACTTCATCCTCGTTGAAGTTGAAAGATCGGTAAATTATCAAATACAAAATGTGATCCGTTAAAACGGGAAACTTTAGAGGGAATCGCGGTTATCCGATCCTGTTGGACGAGATGAGCTTCTCCGGCAGAATGGAAGCAAAAGCCGGAGAAGAAGAAGAAGAAGAAGAAGAGCCGGTTGAGGCATTCCAGCGGTTGGGAAGGGGGGGGGGGGGCAGGTAAGCAGAGGACGAACAGGTAAGATGAAAAGAAGGCTAAAAACAAAAGAAGTAAAGCAACAAGATGATCTACCTTACCGCCATATAAGGTGTCCGATCGGCGCTGCTCGTTGAGGTCCAGCCTATTTCTTTCCCCTTGTACTTGTATCGTCCGCCGGGTTTATTTCGCGCACAACACTGCTTTCAAATACACACAGTCGTCACAGAGAAAACACAAAGAAAGAGAGAAAAAGAGAGAGAGAAAGGGACAGAGAGAGAGAGCGAAAATTAAAGATAGAAAGAGAAAAAGAGAGAGAGAAAGATGTATCGATTATATATTACGATAATATTGAACTTGCACCACAAGACGCCGCGCGACGACCTTTGTTTTACGTATCGATATATATATATATATATATGTATACTTATTCTTGACACTGTCGCCGTATTCACTTGTGTCAACGATCAGGATCGATCTTGTTTAATCACTGAAATAAACTTTAAACTATACTCAACTGTAACGTCAGATCACTAGCACGCAGTTTAACCTGCACTGCATATGATACACGTCGGATAGAAAAAGCACAAAAGTAACTCGCGAGGCACTCGTTTTGTCATCGGTTATTGGTGTAAATTCTTCGTCAAGGTCACTGAACGATATAACAACAACAACCCCGCGGGACAATCGGCGATATCGTCATCATCCTCCCAGACACCGTTTTCCCGAAAATCACCTCGTTAAAACCATACATCGACGATTGTATAATCTTACCGTGAAAAATACTCAAGGTATACGGAATAATCACATTGCGGCCCGCGGCGGGTTCCTCTCAACAACAACATCAACAACAACATCGTCGTAGTCGTTTAGTCGTGCATAAACACCTTATTACTCGCAGGATCAACAAGCGGTGTGAACGTTGACGCGGAACGATCGAACTCGTCACGTGACCGACGCGCACTTCTTTTTTTTTTTCCCCAGGCCAAACTCTCCGACGGGCTCCGAAGAAGAATAACGAGAAGTACGAGGAGGCGAAGAAGCCGTTTTTCTCTACTTCCGTACCACGCGGGCGTCAAACTCGGCGACCGAAACACGACCGTTGACTCTCGACTTTCTCACACGCAGCGCATGCTGGACTACGGCCGACTGAAAAGCGCCCGCAAATACGGAACGAAGCGTCGTCGACGCTGCTGCCCTCGTGCGGCCGGCCCTCGAAACTAATCTCAGAGACGCAAGCTACGTTCGACATTCTACTAGTTAACTTACTACGGCATTCTAGTCTAATTTGCGACCGCCCCCCGCTGCCGACGCACCTTTTATTCCGAGGACGAGTTATGTAAGCGGTAAGTAAACCGTCATCCTTCCCTCAATCTTATCGTCGGATTTTTAATCGACCGTGTAATACGCGGCACGTTGTCTCTATGTTTGCTCATCCCACACCTCGTGCGTAAATAGCCTGTCCCCTTGAAGGGGGTTGCCCTGGTCGATTTTGACGTTGACTTATGCGTCTCCCAGATATCAAAATCCACCAGATAAGAGGCTTGACAGCCCCATTCGACTCCAACACATTTTCATTTCACATAGAAATGAAGATGTGGCACGGATTATACGAAATCGCGACAGTAAATTCTTTTCGTTTCTTTGTTTCTGCGTCAAATGAAAATATATTCGAGTGCTTTTGTTCGGAATTGCCTGTGTACGCGAACTTTTTACAAAATTCACTTAGCAATTGCAGTTTTTAGTTGAGTAAGAAAATTTTCTACTACCAATTTCGACCAGCATTCGCTTCGGCCGCCATATTGAATTTATAGCTTACGGTGGCAAACATCGATCGTAGTGAAAACATTGTTGTGACCAAAGTTCAAGTTTAGATATCGACCGGACCTGTGGAAAGAGACGTAAACATTTCGTCGGGCGATCGGAAGATGTGTGTAGAGCTTTGTTTGCAAGTGTCGTACCGTGGCGTCTTTCGAGATTATATGTCCGTAATTCTAGCAGCCAGCCGAGATACCTCTCTCTCTCTAGGACCCGTCCATATTACGACTTCTAGTAAAAAGTTGAAAATCAGCGAATTACCCACTAAAATAAATTGCCCTATGAATTCAATATGGCGATGAAAAAAAAGGTATGTTCTTTTAAAACTTCGTTTTCTACTATAAATCTAAAATAAAAATAAAACAAAACTCCGAGTTTTCGTCTTGCAGACTATTTCTAAAGGATGGAAATCAATTTTCCTGAATTGCAGCTGAACGAATATGAACATTATGGTAAAAGAATGTTTTCAATCAAACTAGAAGCAAGATTTGAATCGTGAAAACTGTTGGGTAATTCTCATAAAATATCATGTTTTCGACGTGAAATACAATAAATGGTCGATTATTTTTAAAAAAATTGAGAATATTCTGTGAAAAAATCACGTTCCGAGTAAATTCTGAAAACAAATTTTATCTGCAAGCTTAACTCGCCACTTATCGTTAGTTTCCACGAGAAATCCGGCGGCCACTCGGGACTGATTAAAATGCTAATCTGACGAACTCGTGTATTCATCCATCTGTATTTTACCTACCTATTTATATACACGCATGACCGCAACATACGTTTGTCAAAATATGATATAACTCTTGTCCGGCGGATAAAATATGTTCCAAGACCTCTTTGCACCATTGAAATTGACAAATGATTCGCAAAATTGCAGTTATTCGCGCTGCTGGACTACCTATAAGGGCGATTCTGGGAAACTGCCTGCAGAGCTGTACGCATTATTCGCGGCTATGCATGAACGGATCGAAGGGCTTCCACTTTCCACCCTGCAGCTTGCATCCCATAACCAGATGCATCGGATTCTCATATATGCGGTAAGGATGTCCTTCTATCTTTCGATATTGAAAATGCGGAATAAGGGAAAGAGAACTTCAGCCTGCGGTACGACTTTATTCTATACGTATATATAGAGGTTATTAAGTTGCGGGAATTTTTTATTTTCAATCTTTGAAAAGAGAATGAGAATATTCAAGTTTTTTGCTCGTTTGATTTGGTCCACCTTGTGCACGTCGGAGGATTCCAACAAAATCGTACCTATTCAAACAAGTGATAGCAGATATGAAAAATCACTCGCTCGTAAATAAAGGGTATAAAATTGAAAATTGCCTACATGTAGGCATGTGCGTGCGTTGTGTAACACGCTAAGCGCACGAATACAGGTGTGCAAATAAATAGGACTCGGCGATACACGTGATATTGCGTTTCTCAAATAGCGAATGAATTTTCGCGCCTGTGCGAAACGTTTTCACCTCGTCGCTCGGTTTTGTGCCATACATTACACATGTATCAATACACAACGAGCGATAATGTACGAGACGCGAGGAGCCGAGGTCGAATACCACATGTCAACGAGAAACGCTTGTTTGCGAAGACGAAGTACAGAAACACACACACACACACGCGCGGAAGGAGGAATAAACAAAACTTATTGCAAAACCGCACGAATAAGTAAACGACCACGATTTCGATTTTTCATTTATTCTTAGTTCTCTTTACACGTTTAACGTCGCACCGAGAGAAGGGATAAAAATTATATGACACCTTGGGGTGTGCCAAAATAAAATAACTTTTTTTTTAAAACGTGTATCAAAATTTTGGTCCGCGTTTGAAAAAACAAAAATGTTTTTATTTTTTTGTTACACCCTGTTATACTGACAGTTATACGCGAACTGTAAATTGCAGAATAAAAACGCACGAACTTCGTTCGTTCGCGGTACCTATACCTAAGGGGGAAAATGGACGGCGAGCTATTTTCCGCGAATGATACACTCCGGCGATTGGAAATTTTTGGAAATTCCAACCCTCGGTCCGGGGCTACGGGACCCCGTTTCGAGCCTGAACAAACACCGGGATTTCCGGAGGGGCTGCACCGCCCCTGCAGCGTACCCGTACAACGTTGCAGACGATATAACAGAAACCGCGGGGTTTTATTGCGGAGGGGATGAGCGACACCTGGTTCAAATGAGCGCCATAATACCCGGGGGAAATAATTCGGTTTGCCGGTGAAAATCCCGCACCTTTGACCGATAAATTTTACAACCAATTATTGACTCGACGGCAAATTGACGCAAGCATGGTAAGGGAAGTTTTGCCTTACGTTAGACCTGCAGGTACTAATTCTAAGTAAGGCCTTGCTAAATCCTATTTGGCTCTTAAATCCTGTTCAGTACCGACAATTGCTATTTTGTACACTCGAACCCGTTTAAACGACCGTAAAAGTATTTATTTTTTTAAAGTCACGCGTTCTATTCTTGCACTAATCCCCTCGTTTGAGTTAATTAGTATTACTTTTGGTAAACTAAACGCATGCTAATAAATCTTTCAGACAGTTATTGCGACGATTGACGATTATTACGAGAATTTATTACTCTCAATTCAGAGGTAAAGCTTAGATTTGCAAAAAAATAAATGAAATATGTATGAGTAGGTAACGTTAATCTCAACTACTGGATATTGTAATTGATATTTGAATTCGATATCACTACATATTTCGATCGACCTTATAAATATTGAAATCAAATTCAAATATTATCGAGATTCTCGTGGCCAAGAATTTTGTGGATTCTCCCGACCTGCAGTACATTCAATAGTGGAGGATATAAAGGATCTGTAGAGGTCCTAATTACCTCCTACTTTAGACCTAAACGTGGAAGAAATTGAAACATCTGCCACTTTTAGGTCCAAAGTAAAATCTCTCTTCGGTGCAAAATGTGTCTTCCATAAGCCCAATTACGTCCTACCGAAAAATTTCGACTCGGGTTCACGAGAGGCTTGAAATTTGGAAAAAGTAGATCGTTCGAAAAAAGAGAACGTAGCAAACTTGCCGGTGAAGGTTTTTTCCCGGTGCAGCAGCAGCAGCTCGACACGGACGGGCATCCATTAGAGCCGCGAAAGCACGTCGTCAGCGGGATTTTCCAAACCACTTGATCCGCGGTTCGAACAGCTCGACCCTTCGAGTTCTCGAAGAGATTCGCCCGGCGATCGAAGTTGGTTACACACTGGGACCGAAAATGGGACTCGAGAAGCCGGGTCAACTTGGTTGTGAAATTCAGCGGCACTCCAGAGCCGGAGGTCACATGTGCACACGTGTCTACGCGGCGCGGATCCTTCTCCGCATCCGGTTCCGGAGATCTCGCTCGAATTCACACTCGGATTTCCATCTGGTCGAATTCTCATTTCTCTACGGGAATCTGGCCGGAGACGAAGCTGCAGTTTATTTAAAAAAAAATGTTTTTTTCCCCTTTTACCCTGTTTCGCATACCCGCTCTCGTACAGTTCGACGATTTCGCATTACTCTACCCAGCGATAAATCGTCGTCCCGTTTCGCCAATTGAACGTACACTAGCTGCTAGTGTGTCGGCAAATTTTGCCCCCGTCGCGGAGCAATAATTAATAGGTTTACGCCCCGTTATTATGCCCCGTTTGTAATTAAATCCCACAATGCAGGTCCGTTCACGGGTTTCAGGGCGCGCGGTCAACCGAGTGTCGAAAAAAAAAAACAAAAAAATTTCGCGACAGTTTGAACCGCGGATTCGGTGCTACGAATTATCGAATATCCGCAGACGTCGCTGAATCGCCTGAGAAAGTGATTTAAACGTAAACGATCTTGAGCAGCTTTCGTTCGCAATCGCGTTGCGTAAATAGCTGCTACAGTGCCACTCCACGACACCGTGATATTTTTTACTTGTCTCCCTCTCCCTGCATTCGGGGCATAAAGGTTCCGCTCTCCCGGCGGGCTTTAAAATCGCATTACTCTTCAGTTGAACATTCATACTTCTCGCACACGCCGCGATATCTGCCTCTATGCTCCGAGAAGCTCTTTAAAGGTCGTCGTCTCCCGGCCTCGAAGCCAAAAGCGCATACGCCACAGGTCTGAAAAGCTTTTGCCATTGCAGGATGGTATATATATATACATAGGTATGGCATATATATATATACATATATACATATATACACTTATGTACCGGGGTGAATTTGTTGCACTGAATATTACCTGGAACGCATAAAGGCGGCGTACGGCCTCGTAACCGTGAATAGAGATATCGCCCTGAATCGACCCTTCGTCGATGTAGGTATTTACCTTATAATATACCCTCGCTATACGTGCTCCGGGCGAAATGTATTCTTATCTCGGAGAATGACTTCTGCAGCTGTTTTCCGCGGAAGGATTGAAAAAGTGATTTTTTACGCTCGCCCGCGATACCTACACGCGAAGGTAGCTAAAAAGTACGCGTTTCCCGGATGTCATAAGGAAGACGAACTCTCTCTTATCGAGATCAGGCCCACACCTCGACCTGTACCCGTACACTCGAGTCTCCGAGGGAGCTTTTACATGACTCCGATTCGACGGAGTTCGGGCCAATAATTCCCGAGTTTGGCCCATCGGAACGTGACTGCGATTCCACAGCAGCCACGTTGTGGAACATGGTGAAAACTCGGGTGCGGAGCTTTGACGTCGACGCGCCCCGAGGAGCCCGGGTTTACGGGGTCCGTACAGCGGGGGAGATACGACCTACGGGCGGAATAACGCCGCCTGGGAACGCGGCCTCTGATCCAATCATGCCCCTTTTATTTGCCGTAACTAGTGGGTACCAATAAATAGTATTTATTAACGTCAATTGAGTTAAATTACGTTTTATTCATCGCGTCGAGCGCATTGTGCGAGCACCCAACGACCGCTCCGAGTCCTGCTTTGATTCGTCAATCAGTCCGTACTTCACCGCCTCTCACGCAAACTACGGAGGTATCACGAAATTACGCTTATGATTTCTTACGTATGCACGTACCTACGTACGTATGATTAAGTCAAACCTCATACCTACGTACACGTAAGTGTATCATCCTGCGATAAAAATTATCCCAATTATAATAATCGAGAGGTCCTTCGTTGTCAGACAAAAACGACGCCCATTGCTACGTATATATATATATATATATATATATATATATATATATATATATATTCGTCTCGTCAATTGAGTTTCCGACCAATTCCCGAAGGCTTTCGCGAACCTTTTTTCGGTCGAGGTGTTGGGTTGAATTTTCTTTTTCTCTATTTCGATTTCGCAAAGTGTAATACGGTCCTCCCGTATTTTCCTGCACCTCCATTCGAAGAAAGGATCGGGGGACGGGGGCTTCTTTTTTTACAATACATAAATTATTTCACGGCTATATCGCGTATTCGGACATTGTAACCAGGCACAATAGGGGTCACTGGGTATGCATGGCGGCACTGAGCCCTGCGGAGTTGTTCCTCCTCCTCCTTCTCGAGCAAAAACTACATTCGTACAT
Source organism: Neodiprion virginianus (assembly GCF_021901495.1). Classification (NCBI taxonomy): domain Eukaryota; kingdom Metazoa; phylum Arthropoda; class Insecta; order Hymenoptera; family Diprionidae; genus Neodiprion; species Neodiprion virginianus. The sequence continues at coordinate 1,573,605 of NC_060882.1, forward strand.
AGATTCGTACGTGGGTAAGGTGGGTACACCCTGCAGCTCGGAAAATAATTCACTTTTTCTCCGCTACGCGTATATCTATACGTACTCGACAGTCTTGCCGATGCTCGCGCCGGCCCTTCCTACCTTTTTTTAAGGGCTCATTGTATGCCCCAGGCTCTCCTTTACTCCGCAGTTGTCAACCCTTCTTTGGCTATCCTCGAAAGGAAAGGTAAAACCAACGACGAAACGGAGAACGCGAAATAAATGCCAATTTTTTTGTAAATAAGAGTATACCTGTTCGTCCTTCTGTCTTCCGGCTAAAGGATAAAGTTACAAATTTACAGCAACAATTAACATGCGTTGAATCCCATACGGTATTTTTTAAATGCCGAATCCTGCATGGCTCTTAGCACTAATAATTTTCTGTAAATACATATCATTTTAACTATATGCCTTCAACTTTTGATAGTGTAAAAATGTTTTGCAAAACAGAGCGAACCGGCTGCGAATATAATTTTTTTTTATGTGCAATTTTTTTACGAGGCTTTTCGTAATAATTGTTTCGTAAAAAAGTCGGTTATAAGATTTGCGTAGGTTGGTTATGACTAATTAGTGAACATGCCTTCGCGACCCGCCACAATGGAAAGACATAAACACAATTCGCGGTCGATTTACGGAAAATTGTCACAATTCTCTAATTGGATTACGTCTAACGAAGGTCGCGTCACCCTCGTACAGATTGAGTTATCGCCCAGCATCCTTCTCCTACAAGGTCGAAACCGACGCCGTTTCGTCGACGGAATTTTATCCCACGTTAATTATGAGCAAAATCTTATTCATCAGCGGTACGCTGTTGAATAAATTTTATATCAAATTTACGATTTCGAATACTTGTCAAAAAGTCGACATATTGAATTTCGAGAATCGGGATTCGTCTGTGATTTTAAACAATAAAATAAACGAATTATCCTGTAGAAAGTCCAAGTATAGAAAATTGGAAATATAGAAACGTCAAAATCTATAATCTGTATACGATGTATTCTATATTATGACATTATATATTCTGACCTGTACATTTTCCGGTTTCTCCATGCTTCAATTTTCTACATTTTTTAAATAGGATAAATTGAATTTCCGCTTCTTTGAAACTTCTACACTGTGGCCTTTCCATTTTTTCATCCTTCTATATTTTCACCCACGCCAAAATTCTCCTGCCGAAGGATCAAACAACGCACGCGAAGATGTACGATGGCATGGTGCTAAGAATTTGCGGGGTTGGGCCTAATTTCGGGGCAGACAATAGACGGATATTTGTCTCGAGAGGGCGAAGGGATCCGACAGCGAACTCTAAACTCTGAAGTAATATAAAGGGTAATGGGAACTGACGAAATATCTCCGCTCGATGGGCTTTCCGGGGGTCTGAATAAGTGTCCTTGAATATTCAATCCCGGATTTCCAACGACTGTGAGAAGATGTCGAGATGCATTTTCGGGGGAGAGTTTCAAAATTGAGTTTTTTTCCAGTCAAGAATCAGTCGTGTAATTAAGCCTCGTACCGCTCCGATGCAGACATCAGTTTTTACTCTCGTTTCAATGATCATAAACGCGGGGTCGGGATACCGACAATGAGTGTGTTTCTATCGTTGGAGGAAAAAAACCACTAATATCTTCAGAGTTAATGGCGCCCTCTCTCTTCTCTACCAGGTTCAACGGGGGAAACTGATAGCATGACGAGTACAAATCCACAAGCGAATTTCCCCCTCCCCCCCGCCTCCCGCAACAATAAAGACAAAAGCTCTTTCAAACTCCGAATCTTCTTTCCTGTTCATTAATTCAAAGAACATTCCGCGTTAATTGACGAGCCCTCTTCACAACGGCTCATCGATCCCGTACTTATACGTATTATATGCCCTGTATATACCAATTGACAACAATGGGAAAAGCCCCGGTAGACAGAGACTCATTCCATTAGCCAATTTCCCCCTCGTCGTATCCACGGAACACTTCTACACTCGTATTAATACATCAGTGTTATGCATTATGCCGACGACGTTCCGCCCGGCTAATTCACCCTTCGGTCTTATCAATTTTTCGCGGCTGCTTCTTTCACCATCTTTTATCGGGAAAGAGGCGGCTTTGTCCACTTCCGAAACCGTTTCATTTTCCACGATATACATAAGAGCGGGATAAAATGAAGATCCGAGGCGCAAAAACAACCGCAGAAAATGACGACGTAATGGCTGCTGTCAAAAGGAGACAAATGAGAGGCGAAAGGTTCGATATCGGCGAAGCTACTTCCCGATTCGATGCGCCTGTACACCGGAAGTCCGATGTCAATTTCAAGCACGTCGAAGCCGCCCGCAAAGCGCGAGAGACGAGCTATTGACAAAATTTGTCCGGTACGCGGTAGATAAATAAATTACCAGGCAGTTTCTTAATGAAACCCTTGGCCTCGCTTCGCTTGCTTTCTGGCTGGCTGAAGTGAGAGGATCGAGCCTTCTCCGAGGCTATTTTTCAACCCTGCAGCCGGCGTCTCCTTCTCGTCGCCTCAAGAGCCGCAAGGAAGAAGAACCGTGTGCACACCGAGGCCGAGAATTGCCTTTGAAACATTGATATTGCGGTTGTAAAATGTCTCGATAGATACGCACCTTGATATATTCGTTTACCGACTCTCCATTACTCTTGCCCACATTCATGCATTACGAAGCTGAGAGAGAAAGAGAATGGCCAGCGAGCATCGATCGAAGACTGCCTATGTATCTCCGCGCACATCCTCAGGCCAAGGAAAGTGTGGTGCCAACGTTGTAGACGTTGCTGAGGAAAAGGAATAGATGGAAGGAAAGAGATGAGCTGCAGCCCTGACACACCGCGAGTTGATTACCCGTAAAGTCAAGTGCCCAACGCTCTTTAAACTACCATGAATCCCCGGAAGTGTCTAACGGAGGCTTTGAAATTCGAGGAAATTCAGTGAAATTTCATCAAGTGGGTACTCAAGCTGAAATATCGCGAAATTCGTTATGAAGTCTGCAGGTTAATGCGCCGAATCAGCTGAAATTTGAGGAAGTAAGAGAAGCGAGGTCACGCTGGAAGCTCTCCATAAAATTAGAAGGATGCGAACCGAATCCTCCGAGTCGTTCTCACCGGACGTAATATATCCTTGAAAAATCGTGGCTGATCAATCCAGGTCCTACACGTCATCCTATCCGATGAAATTCTGAAAAGTTGTCGAAAGCTACGAATCCATCGCTGAAAGCAATTGGAACGACCAGAGAGTACATACCTACATGCTACGGAGAGTGGAGGTAAGGAGAAGTATCTCATGTGAGTTTCCAACTGAAAAAGTACCCACTAAAAAGCGAGAGATAGTGGTTGAACAAGTCGCTAGAATGGCGCCCATAAGTAACGAGGGTTAAAATCTGATTGGCGCTTTCAGTAGTAATACAAGAAGAGTTCTGCGTACAGATCACGATACCGATATCTTACGTCAGACACAAACCCTTTTTCCGATGATCGGTAAAGTCAACCAGAGTGGGGATAACCCCGCACAAAAAAAAAAAAAGGGTTTGTGTCTGAGCAAAATGTCGGTATCGGGATTTGTACGCAGAACTCTCCTCTACTACTGCTTTCTGGAACTTTTGTTACAGCAACGTTATCTTAATTTTCCTTTACTTTACGGACACTTTATATACATGGAGATGATCCTCAATACCGCGTACCTACGTAACTGCAGATGAGATCTTAAAGTTGAAAGGAAATCGTCAAACGCCCAGAAAGATCGGGGTTGGCATTTTCTTAGAGGTGATTGCTGCCTGGCGTGTGAGTGAAACGTGCAAAGATCCAGAGAGTGAAATAACAGGGTCTACACGCAAGAGCGGGGGAAGAGGTGGAAGTTGGCAATCAGTGATCGATCAGTGTTTTCTTGACGTTCCGGCATTGGGCACTCTCCGCGACTGTTCTTGACGCGGAAACAAAGCGGTACAAAGCCGACGCCTTCCTCGATGGGGATGGGCTCTCGGATATCTTGAGAGGCTCTCGTCGCCTCGCCCCTTGTACCTTACAGGGCGAGTAAATCAGCCGGCGGATCGTCCTGCAGGCGGCAAGGTATTTCCCGCGGCTTTTGTGTCTCTGCGAATCGAATCGCTACTTAACTCATTTAGCGCAGCTGCTCGGTCAGTGGCATTCTAGACCTTCAATTAGGTTCTATGTACCAACGTGGGGTGGATTCCTCTTGGAGTCCCTGACCGGACACTGTGCATGGGACAAGCGTAATTCGGATCCTGTTGTCCATCTCGATCTTCACCCAGAGGAGAATTACGATTCCCCGAGAGGCGCTTGTACCGCAATCACGTACAGAGTGTATAAAAAATTTCTCGCTTCGATAATTCCGTTTGGCTGATTGAAGCGAGACTCAAACGACGATCAGAAGCGGTCGAGCAACGCGGTGCTCGGATTTATTTACAATTCCAACGAACTTGGATTGCTTCTGGTATGCTTTTTAAACCACACCCCACACACACCTTTTCACTTAGTTTATTTTACGAACGCGCAACGGTCAGGAGAATGTCTCATCAAGCCCAGAATGCGAATCGTCTGCTCTGGCGTTGCACCGCATATCTTGCTTATGTGTTACCACGTTGCGGGTACCTTGAAGAGTTCCGGCCATTCTGGAAGTCCTTTTAACTCGCGAGCATATCTCGTTGAAATACTCGCGTTTTGCAAATAACGCGGAGGAGATTAAAAAGGAGAAAGAGAACCCGGACGAGTACCGGACCCGTTTTTCACACTCCGAGAGTCACACTCTTCCTCTCTTTTCAAACCGCGCGGCGTCTTTCCATCCACGTATCGACAAAAGCCGACCGCTTCCTCCCGAGATCATCCCTCTTAATCTGTTCCAATCCGGCCTCCGATGAGGAAGAAGTGAGCCGCACAGAAAATACAGGGTTCACCTTAATTTCCGCCGGTACGCGGTCAGCTCTGCGTTTGAGGTATGTTCCTTTCCAAATTGTGCGTATGTGGGACATATTATACGCATAATCGGATGAGACGGGAGCCCGGCGAAAAGCCCGGATCTTTTATAAGTGCGAGAGAAGAAGAAGAAGAAGAAAGCCACGCGGAAAGAAGAGCACTGGTATTCCGACCGTTGTGTAACTTCGAGCTGCGTTTGCTACCTTGATGATAAAATTCCGGTATTTCAAGAATTTCTAATTTCTCGCAGGCGGTACCACTAATTTTCCCCTCCCCCTCCTCCCTCCCATCTTCCTGCCTACCTCCTTTCGTTCGCTGATCCGGGACGGCGGTTTTTCGACGGGTCCAAGGCTAAGAAAAGACCCGATATGCTCCGGTCTTCCACCCAAACGGCAGACGGGAGTCGTTTTTCACCCAGTCCTTGAAAGGCATCACCTTCCGTTCCGGCATCTGCCGACGTGTGTTTCAAATTTTTAATCACCCGCCCTCGTCGCGCATGGGGAAAATCACCGGCGCGGCGTCGAGTGCCAATTAGGGAGAGTTTATACCCGTGACTTCTTATCGTTAACCCGGGTTTTTAATTACCAACAAAAAAGGAGAAAAAAATTTTTTAAATAATGAAGAAAAAAATACAGAGTGTGCGGGGTAAATTTCCATGCGTTCGTCAGCCGCTCTTATTTCACGGTAATTTCGCCTAATTTATTGGCTCGTTTCGAATTCCAGCGTTTATTACGCACGTGCGTGAGTACGTATATATTCTTGTAGCGAGGCGTAATCGTTTGCCTCGTGTGACGTCGACCTCAGGATTTGTAACACGCGAAAAACGGCTCGGAATACAATTTGTCAAATAATGGGTGAATACGGAATATTTCGAGTTTAAATTATTATTTTTTCGGAGAAACTCATTTCGGTTTGAGTACGAGCATCGTACGTCGGCGAAAATCAAGTTGTTCTAAACTTGTGTTTTTCTCCATTTTGTAAAAAATCGTTTTGCATATAAGCTGTCTGATGCCCGTTACCGAAATTTCCACGTTTGTTGACCCATGCAAATGAAACATTCGCCATTTTCCGTCAGTTACCTCGCGTGTGCTTTGAAAATCGAATCAACGAGAGCAAATGATTATTCATATTACAGGTTCACGGTTACATATGCTGGTTTCAATTGCTTGTACCGCTTTGCCATTAGTTCCACCATTTAGTCGCAAATTGTCTTCCACGCATCGACGTTATTCCGCCGTTTAATAACCAACTCTCGTCGGAGAAAAAAAAAAAAAAAAATGACATCAAATTTTGTCATGCAGTTGGCGTGATTCGGGAATTCTCATCGATTATCAAAAATAAAATAAATCAAAGTAACGTTTCTCGATTATTCTTGCATTAAATTCTGCTGTAGCAAAATTTAATAACGAGCCTGAGAATTTTTCGCAAAACTGATGAGATAATTTTCATTAAAACTCGCATTCGTCTCTAACATAATTAACTATAAAATCCTTTTGAAAGTTTTAGTGAAGTACTGTTCGGCTAGCTGATACCGCGTTTTATTCGAAAGTGATGAATAACGAAAACCTTGAACAACGATTAAACATTCCAGTTTCACAATTGCGGACCGACTTCACTCTGCCAATTTAAAGAAATGAATTCATGCACATTCGTAACGTGAAATACAGTCTCTTTCGAGCGCTCAATTCATCTCCGAACAAACGAAGGCGTTGGGTGAGATTTTGCAGCAGACTCGTTAAGAGTGTTTCGTGTCAAAGTTGCGGGGTAATTCGGTGCCAGTTCACGGACGCTTTTGGAGTTAGAATTCCAATTTGAAGGCTCGTTCGTTATTAACTTGGCGGATAATAAACGGCAAATGATCTCCGGCGTAATATCCTTTGAACCCCTCGATCCTTCCATCCCTGATTCACCGGACCGGCGAGCGGGCAACTTTGAGGAAACAGTTTTGCTCGCCGAAAATGGTTGCTAAAACGTTGCGTCCGCGGGCGCAATTTCGCACGCCACGACTACGTGGGTATGATACGTACACGCGGCCAGAACGGTGGATTTCGGATGCATTTTAATGCGGATTTCCCTCTTCATCCCATTTTTGCGGTCAACTAAACGCGGTCGAAACCAAAGCGATTGTTTCAGGCAACTCCGCGAATCGCGTCTGCCTTTCCATAATTATCGGCAGTCACTCCAGAGTTCAACGTGACATCTGGTATCACATGGAATGAGCACGTGACGTGAATTTCCAGAACGGTACGCGTAACCTTTTACAAGGTTCGTGAAGCCATGCCATGTCGTAAGGTACGATCTCTAATAAAGTGTGAGCTACGCTCGGTTTCGCCATTTAATTATTTTCTGGGGTCAAAGTTGCCAATATTTTATTTTCTAGCAATTGCAACGTGCAATTAGTTTAATTGATTTTACTTTTTTTTCACTTAAATCAATTCTTAGCACCAGTTCATTGTTGCACCAACAGTAAATTATCCTAGATCGATATCTCCGATTTGATTTCTTTTGCAATATGTTATAATAGGCTGAAAATTAAGCGGCATGAATTTTTTTTTTTTTATCTCCTATTAAACGTTTTTAAGGGGGTAAAACCATCCTCGGAAGTAAGGGAGGTCAAGGGGTGATTTGGCAGTTCTTCTTTCTTTTTAATTGACAAAATTACATTTTTCACTTCTCGTTATGAGAAAACTTTTCCAGTTGGATTGGTTAAAAAATATTACGCTCTCGAGGGTGAAACTGATAAAATCACCCCTTGACACGCCTTACTTTAAGTGTTTAATGGTAGATAAAAAAAAAAAAGAAATACGTGTCGCTTAGTTTTCAGTCTACTATAACACATTAAATAAGAAATGAAATCAACCTTCCATGTTAGTAACATTAACCATGATCAAAAATAAAAGTAACAGATCTATATTATATTCTCTACTTACAGCGACAAAACTAGATTTAATTTTTTACCCAGACCTCTATTTTCGGGTTCGGTAAAAAACGAAAATAACTACTGTAGTAACTGTAACTCAAAATTTCTCTCAGTGTATAATCCCGCTGCGATAATTTAATTAAATTTCGAGCTCCAAAAGCTTGTCAACTTTGGTATCAGATTGATTTTCATCCAGTCGCAAGATGCTCAATGTATATCACGTCCAACCGACGCGACGTAACCTAAATTGGTTGTCAGAAGTGGATCGTCGCTCATATTTCCTCGGTTATGTATTCATTTTTAAGCTCCCGGACTCTTTTCGAACTGTCATATTCACGTCAACTCGACGGTCCTCTGTGGTAGTCAATTCTGACCAGACTGTTCCCTTCGAAATAAACCCCAGTATATCCACTTGTCACAATTTGTTCACGCTATGAACTTTCTCTACTTCCGGAAGGATTTCCCCTTGTCCGTACGAGAGAATTCTTGTTTTGAATTACTCGAAATTCGTCGTTTTGCTTTCCTACACTCGGAGAAAGCTGATACATGCTGTTCTAAAATTCAGACGAAAATTCGAATCAGTTACTTTGTGGTATTAAAAAAATTTTCTGTTAACCCAGCAAGTAATCTTTGTAAACGTAACTCCCTCCCGCCTATGTCTCTCACTCTCTCTCTCTTTCTCTCTCCTTTTCAACTAGCAATCGACCTGATTCCATTCCGCCCCGGCTCCCATTGTGTAACCCATTGTCGAACTTCGCCTTGGTCCAAAACTCCGCAACCCCTTCATTGCGGGGGAAAAAGGAGTCTCCCCCCGCATTTTATGGGCCCATTGTAAACCCTAACGTATCACCCCGAGAACCTAAAAAATCCCCTCCAAGTCGGCCTGCCTCATTCTAGGATCCTTAGAGCTCCTTGCCGTCCTGGCGCAACGCGTGTCATCGTTAAAATTAAACCCGAGCTTTCGTTTTCATTGCGTCCCACTTCTTCTTCTCCTCCTAATTTTATACACGTTCAACGATACAGAAATTTTCATTTCAATTACGCGCAAGTTTCCAGAAAATCCAAACCGATAGTTGTGTATAGAACGAAGGAAAAGTGTATCCTTGCTCAAACTTGAAATTATAAAATTTTCCAATTCGGTGCCGACGACTTCCATAATCAGGATTTATCTTGAATATTTATCTTAGGCAAGAGGTTTCAGGAACGGGGAAATATTTCCAGGAACGATTGCCTGAGATTGGTCGTAGACTCGTACGGATCGCGAAGGGCTCTTCGAGTGGCATTCACGCCGTATTGTCTCCAAATTCGCCAACTTTCGAATTCCATCTCTTACATAGCATGCGTGTCCTGACATAACCGAAGATCCTTTCGAGGCGCGTATCGTCTGCCTGCCTCTCTTATTTCTCACCGATTCCTCTCTCCGTTCATCCTCTTATATTCTATATTTCACCTCACGCGTACCGCGTGGTCTCGTTCACGGTTCGGCTCTGATTGGTTGGGCCGAGTTTATTACCCGTCGTTACGGGCAAACCGTATATCTATAAATCCGCGGCGCCCACGCCGGCATCCTTTCCCCGCACCCTCCGCCTGCTTCTTTCCTTCCCCTTTTGATACCTCGGTTGGAGGCGTTTGATTACGACTCCCAGGCCTCCGGCGCGATGTTTAATTTCTTTGTACCATTCCGCAGCTGCACCGCATCCACATGCTCTTGGTGCACCTTTACGTACGCCTCGAATAGTAACCAGTACCTACCTACGTAGGCCGTATTCTCTTTGTTCATTTCTAGATATTCCACCGGAGTGCACCGAAATAAGAATTAAAAAACTCAGAGTCCCAATGACACTGCAACGATCACAAAACACAAGGTGAGGTTTTGTGAACCATGTATTTATAATATTAAACAACACTCAAAAATTTCTAGGGTAAAATCTCACTGTGCGGATGGATCTGAGTTTCCGAACTGCGTTCCAAATTCAAGTCATTTCGCGGGGTTTATAAAGCGGTGGTTAAATCGGCGGCCGAAATGGCGTTGCTGGGGTGCATCGGCAATAAAGGTGTATGAAATAGGCAGCTCGCTAGGCGATAGGCCGTATCCCGGAATTACGATCCAAATAAATTCTGCACCCTGAAGCCGCGTGCTTCGCAGGGTTGATGTGAGGCCGCGTTGGCATGCGGCCGTTGCATCTGGGAGCCATTGCACCGCGTTCGAGCCGCAGGCGGTGCAGACGCGGAGGAATGGATCGGTGCTAAGAATTCCAAGACGACCGTGCGGCTTTAGTGGGAGGTACTCGAGTGCGTTCGAACGCATAAATGACGGATGCGCGTTCCTCGGAGATGTTCGTCCTGGACTCCCAGAGACGATTTGCACCCGTAGCGATGTAAAAGATGACCCGAAGTTGGCGTTCTTGATCATCGGGACAATTCGGAAGGAACGGAGCAACGAATGTCGATGCAAAGTAATGCGAAACCCTCCGAGTGAACACAAACCGAGGATGAAGACTCGGCGAGTCTGTTTCGTGTTGTGTAAACGGACCCCGACTGCACATCGGAACTCTGCTTATTGGGATGCAAAGTTATTCGGTCCGTATGCCGTTCGAGAGGAAGATATCGGAACTGGAAACTGGATCATGATCCGTCGGAGAATAAGACGCCCGTCAGAATTGAATTCGCCTCTCAAATCTTCGAGTGAACCTCCGGTAGTTTCAGGATTTATGAACGAACGCGCGAAGGAAGGCTGATTGATTAAATACTCGGGGTGGTTTCCTTCTTCGCGGCTTTTGGTTCATCGGTATTATTGACTACGCTTTGGTTTATCAACTGCGAGATCTCTATGAGACTCCAAATTGCCTGAAACTCGATGCGTTCTTCCTTTGTATTCCACCCTCCTGATCTGATTCATGCCGAGTTTATCCTAAGTTGTTATCGTTAGTCGTACACTCGGACGACTCGTCTTTCATCGCCTCTCTTTCTTCCTAGATACATTTGCAGTATAGCACAATTAAGCTTTTCAAAGCTTTGTCAGAATAATTATTGATAACTCCAATTCATCGACGGATGCAGATGTGCGACTAAAGAGGATGCGAAAGTTCGATTACACTCGAGAGTTTATCGCACCTCGAAAAGCGATTTTTCTTTCGTTCCTCCTCGAAGATAAAAGAATTATTGACGCGAGGTCAGCTGCCTGAATCATTGAACGTTGATGTTGGCTCTTTGTTTCCAAGTCTAGACGTCATCTCTTATGCTTACACGCACGCCAGAAATTCATGATAAGAATTATCCCAACGTAGGTATACAATGTATATATATATATATGTATATATGTATACATATGTTCACCTAAGGTAATATTAGAAATGGACGAAATCGTTCGTGGCAGACGTTCCCGATGCGTATATCTACACGTACGTACTTTTCTTATACTTTTCGGAAAGCAGCGTTCAATTGCCAGATACGAATATCGTACTAAATCCGTAAAAAGGTGATGGAAGATTCGCAATCGCGTTAATATAGCTCGACTCGCTTTGTTCACCAAATAGAAAAAAGTCAGGGAACGATGCTACGCGTGTAGCTTTCATCGATGTCGACCATTTTCACACGTTTTTATCTCTTCATTCTTTCACGTCATGGGTTTTCATTAATTTTCTCCTTTCGCCCAGTGTTGAACTTCTAACCATTTTACCATTATTCGAGCATAATTTACGAGTAAAAACGCCACGTGAAAACATGTAAAGGCAGCGATGAACACGCGTCATTATACCCACGTTAAATTCGTCTATTTCTGAACCGACGGAATTTCAATTTAAAGAGTTATGGATCGTTTCGGATGGAGTTTGAAAGAGGAGATTCTCCGAAGCGACCCAAAGTCGCGTATAACTTTCCATGTAATTCATAAATTGCTACTTCTATACGTTTGACTTTTATTGTATTTTGTCAAGCTAAACGCGTTTGTTTTCTCTTCTCGGAAAAAGCTTGCAGCTATTTGTGCTCGACATTTATTCGACTGCGATAATGTATGCCAGGTCGTCCATAAACTAGATCACTGGTTTTAACTTTTTTTTTTGCCCCCTTCGCAAACTAAAACATCGTTGCTTTTTCGAAAAAAAGTTTATTTTCAAATTCAAATAATACAGACAACAAAACAAGATCGCATAGATAAACATAGCGCATTTTTTAAAAGTAACGTCACTTCGGTGCATTTCACTCCCCCCCCCCCCCCCCCCCTTGCCGTTAACAACCTTAGGGGTTTTGATTTTAACCCTCATCCCCCAAACCAGTAACGTAGTTTACAAACAATTCCTTAGCCATGTCGCAGATTTTCAAGTACCTACATAGGTGTATCAAAATTCGGCAAATCAATCCAAAACGAATTGAAAATGATGAAAAAAACACATTTCTTTGCTGCTGATTCTTCTTACAAATCGATTGAATCGCACTTGACTGCTGATTCTTCGGTATAAATACACGATCCGTAACCAATTTTCACCACCGTTTACACATACGATCGCTACCATTATAATTCGATGATAAACGATGATCGGCTTACTTTCACCCCTGCAGGAAACCGTCGGTGTGTAAAAAGGGGTGGTTGGATAAAAAAATGGGGGGGGGGGGAGGGAGGAAAAAAAGTAAACACAATTCGTTGATGAGAATCCTGCGGGTAGAGAAGCTCAATTAATGATTATTAAGGATATCAACAGCTGTCTGGGACGGAATTAAAAACAGGTCGATATCACGCTATCAAGCATCACGTACACGTAGAACACGTGGTCCCAGAATAGACCGGATGTAAGTGCAGCGCGGCAGCTGATGAAGGCTTTTTAAATCGCCCCTGATGCAGCGAAGGTGCAGCATCGCCGAGATGAAGATTAGCCATGGCGGTTTTCACCGTGTGTTAAAAGTCAAGGGTCGTGCTGCAATCGAGACGGTGAAAAAAAATAAAATAAAGTAAAGTAAAGAAAAACGAAACTACAGCCTGCGGTAGAAAATGAATGACTTAAATGTTATTTAGCTGCAGTCCAGGTTTTATCGCCTGCGCGGAACCAGCAGCAACGGCCGGAGACAGAAAGAATAGGTTCGCCGGTTTTTCCATGTCAGTCGCAGATTATTGCGCGCCTCGGGGCGCCGAGATATCCTCCGGAAGATGTCTGATGTCTATATGCCTGCACCTGCATGCGAGGGATAATAACGGAAACGTGTGGACGCGGGATTGCATTGTACAGCAAACTGCATAAGCAATTCATATTTACCGGGGACGATGCTGCTCGTCTGTCCATCCACTCTACGTACGTACGTATACGTCGGCGTATCTTGCGTCGGTGCATATTTATTTAACGCGGGCTATGTGCCGGCTCGCATAGTACGATAAAAATTCATAAGCCGAGCTGCGACGCCATGCAGCCTGCAACCTAACGTGTGTGGGAAAAAGTGATGTCGCAGGGTCCACGTGTCTGCATTTTCTATGCATGCATGCTGATACCCTATTTTTCCCACTAATATTTTATGACGTTCAACGGAATTACTGTTTTCAAGACAAACTTGAAGAAATTTTTATACTTTTCGTACAACGTGTTTGGTTTGTCTAGTTTCAAATTTTTTTTTTTTTTTGATTTCGTATTTCCAATTTATTGCAAAATATTTTCATTTATTCTTCATCTCAAGTTTACATACAAATTGAAACATTTTAGTTTTTACGTTGCTCGAAAAGAGAATCGTTTGGAAATATCGCTGGAGAATTGAAACTGACTGATTTTTGAGTCGTACGTCGAACGAGTACTTCAACAAATTTGTGTTTACTAAGGTACGCGAGGTTTTTTTTTTACAGTGAAACTTTTATCAGACGTTGATTCAACAATTTCTGATCTGGCAGAGGTATGTGGATAACGGGAGAGCCAGTTTCGTTAGTGAACGTCGGTAACGAACCGAATCTCTGATATCCGATGTTGATAAACCGATAAATATTATTCCTACGAGGTGATCGGAACCGATAAATAGCGCTCAGAGTACGCGATCTTTATTTTTGAACACTGTCTTTCAACTTGGGAGAAATTTTTCCGGCCACACTTGACGCGAACGTAATTTATCAGCGGCAGTTAACATGTGTCGTTGTTTAAGTGTACTTTCTATCCGGACGTTGGGGAGGCAGACTCCGTTTTACTTGCCGTGCGTCGATATAAAGTTCAGCAGCTTAAGCCGTGGGTAAAAACTTGAAAGCTCGCGTAAAATCTTGAATCCTCGCATGGAAATCGGTGTAGCTAAAACTCTGTGAAATGACAACTAAAAATGTCCGAAAGTTTGAAAGGTATGTGAATTCCCTTAAAACAACGCATTCTTTGAATCTGGAATGTACTGTACACACAGCACGTGACATTAGATTTCGTCTGAAATATATTTTCATGAGAATCTTTTTATTCGCTCTAATGATGGAACTATCGTTATTTTTGCTCCATCGATATAGTTTGGTTTCATTAGAATTGAAATAAAAAATTTTATGCGGTTTAGATTTGATGTGTAAAAAAAATATCGACAATATCGTATACAATAATGTATAATGGATAATTGATAAGCTGGAATGCTGCGCAGTTTGCAACGTAAAATGAAACTCCTCTTAAATCTTCACCCCTGACTTCGCCTCGAAAAAAGTATATGCCAAGTTTAGTTTGTTCGTTCTGTTGAACCGTTGAAATTCGATTGTTGCTCGTGCACCGACAGCGTGAACGGAACGAATGCGAAACTTTCATGCGATGGCAAAGTGAAACGCGCCTAGCTTTTCGGTCGATAAAAAAGGTCGCTGTATATAATTTTCCCCGCATAATGCCATCGAGAATTCTTATTAGTCTAAAATATATACCTAAAACGACTGTCACGCAAAAAGTGCTGAAAAATAACGTACTGCGCATAGGTTGAGACAGCGATCAGTGTTTGCACATTTTATTCATAATAATATCATTTATACATTATACAATATCCATTTACCGTAAAACTCTGCGTATAAATAGTATCGGCATATAATATAACATATTTGCAATATTTCTTCAGGTCAATTATAATCTGGCCTTACAGTTTTTCCATAAGGGAAACTTACGCTGATTTATTGCCTACGCTTACACGTAATATTCTTGCTTTGATTTTTTAATTTTTTTTTCTATGCTTTGTCCAAATTATCGTTACTGTATATATTACTTGCGGTATCATTGTTCATCCGTCATTAATTATTTTCCAATGTCAACTCAATCGCTGGATATTTATCATTACATAACACCGTAACGTTGTCGTTATGAATTATTATTATTTTTATTGTTATTATTATTATTATTATTACTATTATTATTATTATTACTATTATTATTATTATTGTTATTGTTATTGTTATTGTTATTGTAGTATTAGCGACACGGTATACCTAATATTAGTACATAATGTGTATACATACATACGACGGTGTGAGTCTATGATAGTATAATTTAGCGTGGTGCATTAGTTGAGAATTATTCTTGCATAATATAGTATGACATACATATCCGATGTATATACATGTAGTACAGATATACGCGTAACAACCCTTGGTACTGTACGATCTTGATAGCTATACAAATATTGCGTAGGTGTATACATGTAGGTATGTATAATATCGGGGGCAGGTCGATTTCTACGTGCCGTTGCAAATGCCCAACTCTTCCAGGGCCGCGTTTACGTGATCGTCAAGGGGGGCGTCATCCTCGACATCCCCGTGTTTATAGCCGTTCAAGAAGTGACACGTACCCGGTAAACTGGCCGGTATTTCTTTCGGTAGATTGTCTTTGGTCCTTGGTTCCAGGATGAAACCGGCTCTCTCCGTCAGGCATCTGCGGCAAAAGGAGGGGAGGTTTTACAGGGTGGAAAAAGCTTGAAATCCAGACTTGTTTCGATTTATGTATCATGTAAGTCGGTTTGTTTCTCAAATTTTAATCTTTACTCCGAACACACTCACGGATAGGTCGTCGGACTGACGTTGATTCTCAGAGGCTCGCTGGTTGACTCGAATTTGTTCGCCAGCGTGACGTTGTGCCCGAAAAGACAGTAGCGTGGCATCTTTTTACCAACGACACCCGCGAGCACCGTCCCCGTGTGAATGCCGATTCTCATCTGAAATAACGTCGCGATACATTTGGTCGGGAATTTACTACGAACGATAGGTTACGTAGGTACGCGAAAGGATGAGAGAAGGACAAGATTTGTGTTATATTGGAAGCTGGACATTTGTCGTGTACCGCGGTAAAAGTATAATAAATGATGTGAAATAAAGGCGAAACCACTTTGAGATAAACGGCCGACTGCCAATAGACAATGAGAAAAAATATGTGAAAGCGTTTTATTCTCAACGCTCTCCAGACGAGACGATTATCGTTCCGTTATCATTCCGGTATTATGGAGCAATTCTCCGGTTCGACGATGCTTCTTTTTCTCGATCACCCGACGACGGAACCTTTTTTCGCCCATCGATCAATACTCGATCAATTTTTTCACGGCTTCGTTATTTTCGAAAAATATATATATTTTTATATACGAAGGTCGAAACTGCTGGTTCGCAATTTTCTTAGGCCTGAGTTACGAATTTGCGAAAAATATTTCTCTCCGTTTTCCACGAGCTTATATCACGGACGACAATAAATAGGAAGAAAACAACTTCACGGAACTTTCATAAACCCGATGTATTGTCGGCAGGAGAGCGCAGTCCAGAATCGAATTTTGCTACAGCGTACAGTGAAGAAGGCTTCCGCATGGTACGGGAGAAATCGATCCGATTGGCAGCGATAAGACCAAAAATAACCGATTTCCGATTAATCCTGTATAATCGATTATTTTTCCTCGTAATCGGTCTTTGTTTTTTACTCTTACCGTATCAATTATCGTCATTGTCTCACTTACCGTGTACTTATTTCATATAATAAGTGAAAGTTGAATGAATATTTTTGCCTGAAATCGAAAAATCTCTTCAATGAAACCATAAATTGCCAGAAAACGTTTTCGTTTTCAAGACTGCGTACCGACATATACGAAATTTTGTTTTAACACGCACCGTTTTAAAAATAATAGGAAACAATCGATTAATTTTTACCGATTCAATCGAGTCGCGTTCGATCATCATTCGGCCTCGATTATTATTTTTAGCTCAGTGGGCATCGCTGGACGCAGCGAGCTTCGGGCGGCTGACGAATCGCGTAGCGTAATAACCCGACCCACAATCGTTGACCCCGCGGCGTGTTGGCCCAGCTAATTTCGGAAATACAATCGGCCTCCGTTACACCGCAACTCTCCGATAAACTCTGAGTAATCGTGTTCCCGGCAGCAGTTAGCTAGAAATTCAGTGCAGGTACCGCGGAATGGAATCCCGATGGTCGAAGGCACGCGTTCCTCATAAGTTACCGGCATGCCGGTCGCCATTAGGGCTCCCTGCACCGATCTGCTCGTCGAGCTTTCGAGGAGCCGCAGAATTCGTCCTTCGTCAGGGGCGATTTCGAACCACCTTCGCAAAACGATAAATAAATAAGGCGGCACGGCGGAATGCGCGAGGCGTGCAGGAATAAGGGATGGATGGGATGGATGGAATGGATGAGCGATCAATGGTTGGCAGCGGCATCGGTAATTAGTCCGTGACCTCTTCCCTCTCACCTTTATTGGTCGGCCGTCGTGCGTCAGGTGCCGAGAGCACGTCTCGATCATCTTTAAGGCCATCCAGGCGATCTGCTGAGCGTGCGTTTTCGTGTTCCTGTGGAGTCCGCAGGCGACGCAATAGGCGTCACCGATCGTCTCGACCTGGTGCGAACAAAACATCCGACAGGGTGCAGGCTATGGGTATTATGCCCGAGAACCGGGTTATTATTCACTCCGCCCGCCCCGCTTCGGAAAGCTCATTTCGACTACCGATCGATCGGCCATTTCGCCTCGACGACGACGACACCGAAACCGTTCGTTGCAGCCATTTATTGATTTCTTCGCGAAACGGAATCCCCCGTTGTCGACGAATAATCTACCTACCCCTGTGTACTTATGCCGCCGTGCGGTTTCGCTTCGGCGCGCGTGCAATAATAATAATAATAACTACGACAACAATAACGATGATAAAAGTCGTGAAAAAATTTATGCGCCTCGAAACTTTTTTCCCGATTAAGGCAATTGTCGAATTAGTACGTTATATACGCTTTTATTACATCCCATCCTTCGCTCTTCAAGTGCCGAGGGCCTGTGCAGTAACATCGAGTTTTATTCGTTTTCAAAGTTATTTTTCATCCACCCCTTAGAAACGAGCGCGTTTCAACCCCCGGGGTATCGGCAGCCGCTTCTGTACAGGGTATCTCTAATCGCGGACTTTTTTCCCCATCAGACTTTAAGGCACGCTTGATCCAGTCCTCGGTCCGTGGTATTGTCAGAGAAAACAGAGGCTCGTCCGAACGTTGGGACAGAAAAATGGGAACACGCGGGGCGCCGGATAAAACGTTGAATCATCCGCTCTTTGGTGACTGTGAAAATATTTTTACACTTTGGCGAAAAACTCTCCAAATATCGTTTATAAAGAACGCGCTCATCCCTCGGGTTACGGAGCGAGTATACGTACGTATAAATGGGTTATTCCCGCACACTTTGAGCTTTCAATATGCGAGCACATAAATTATACGGGGAATTTTACGAGTCTTCGATTTCGAATTCGAGGCTGAAATTTACCGAATTCCATCTACGAACGGTAAACCGAACGCCTATATGCTTCGAACGGGTAGAAAAACCAGCCACCCTTCGTCGCTGCAGGCGCAAAGAATCCTAATTTCACAGTATCGCGCCCGTCTGAGTACCGACATGCATATGCATGACGCTGTGACACAGCATCGTTTCGCCTCGTTCGTTTTACTAAAAAAATCCCATTTCCCCGCGCCGGCTAACGAGGAAGAACAACAACGTTCGCGTTGTTCCGTCGCTTCGTATTAATTCGCGTCGGTCAAAGAAAAAATAGAATCCGTTTCAACCGCCCCGTGAAAAGTACATATACCCAGCCTGCGATACTTTAACAATAGGCCGAACCATATGTATAAATGTACCTTGTAGACGTCCAGCTGGCCGCAGTATATGTCGAATTTCTCGTATATATTCTGAAGCATGTTGATGACCATCATCGGGGTGGCGGTTGAGCAAATGGCAGTGAAGCCGACGATGTCGCTGAATAGCATCGTGACGTCGGCGTAGGTCTTAGCTTCGATCGGCTCCCCTGATGTATAGAGGGTAAGTATATGTATAAAACGGGGCGGGGTCTCGCGATTAATACATCTGCTTACACCACGACGGTGTAACGTATACGTGTAAGAGGGTTTTCCGCGGTTCGGTCAGGGTGGCGTACTACGGCCTCCGGGTAACGCTCGGCCCGTCGTCGTCTGGTTCAATTCGGAAAACGAGAATCCACTCGCTCGCGGGGTTATCGGTTATTCCCTTTGCCCCCCCCCCCCCCCCCAACACCATCCTCGAATCATCTCTCGTAAAGAAGAGATACAAGTGTGATTCTCTCGCCCTTTTCTCGGTCAATAAGTCGGGCGACCACGAGCTTCGCGTTACTTACACCACCCCTCGAACCGCCTTCGTCGCTGCGAGTGTCTATGTGTGTACCTACGTACGTGTAATACATGCACGTCCCGAAAACTCACCCAGCCAAAGACGCTTCGCTATGTCTGGCGGGAAGATAAGGTGGAGCAGACTGACGTTCTTCTCCCTCTCGGCGTCTACGGCACGGTTCGCTTCCTCGATGGAACTTTTCAATTTATCCATGCGTCGTCTCAGGCCGTCCTGTATGCAACAAACAAACACACAAACACACACACACGTACACTTACTTGCGAGTGGGGAAACACGGGAGGACACTGGGTGAAAATTCGGTCTTGTTTATTAACGCTTTTACGATCTCTGTTGCTACTGGATACTATTTTCTATCTACGTTTTGAAACTCGATATAGTACGTCTAATATCGTAGATTCGCAGCAAAGCAGCGAGCTAAATTAACGGGAACGATTGCCGATCGTCAGAGACAGACGATTCTTCTATCTTACATCGTCCGTCAAATTGCCCGTAACAAACGTGATCCTTCAAGCATGCGTAATGATCGCTCGTTTTGTTCGAGAGAATGAAAGCTCTCGACTCGACGGTGCACGGTGAAGATTTTCTTCTCCTCCCCCGCGAGAGATTACTCGAAATCGTGATCAGCCAGCGATAAAAACGACCCGGTCACGTATCCACTAGGATAGTAAACGATTGTAGGCCGAATTTTTACGGTGCATCACGTACGGAAGAACAATAACGATTTTTCAAAAACGTGCTTATCGCGTTATCTCGCACGCGCGATGCGTGAGTGCAAACCTTACAGGTACTCCAAAAGACTGGGAAATTAAATGTCAAAGGTATGTGTATACGTGTATTATGGGGGGTTGCTTGCAATCCTTTGTGCTCTGCAAAGGTTAGCGAAGAGAGAGAGAGAGAGAGAGAGAGAGAAAGAGAGAGATAGATAGATGGATGGATAAGATTTATCAAGCCCATGGAAATGTTGGACGAGAATCAGAAACACAAATAAAGCAGTAAGACGAAAGAAAATTAAAGAGGTAAAACCAAATGAAGTAGAAGTACGAAGGTATACGGGAAATAGAATGATAATATAGTGGGAAATGACAAGCACGTATGAAATAAAGTAAAACTGATGCGTAATAAAAAATAAAATAATACAGAGAGAGAGAGAGAGAGAGAGACATAAAAGCTTTTATTATTAACGAAGGAGGGACGAAGCGAAAGAGCGTCGAGTGTTATACGTCGAAAGAGGCGTTATTTTAGCGCGATTTTTTTCGGAGGGTTAACCGCTGGTGAAATTGGGTCGATGGGAAGAATAATATCTCGATTTTGATCTCGCGAGTTTGACGAAAAATGACCGCCCCGTGTTCGGCTTTCGGCGGAGAATTAAAGTCCCGAAACTCCCTAATTCCGCGATACGAAGCTTTGCTCTACGCGTCGGGTGGAATAAAGGAATCGCCTCGTCCCGCCCTTTTCGAGCGCGATATAAAAAGAAAGGGCTTACCTGCGCTCTGGCCTGCTCGCCGACCAGAATCACGTCCCTGGTAGCGTCGTGGAGCGGAATATCCGAGATGAAGAGGCCGCGGCCAGTCAGGCCCTCGAGGCCGTTCAGGAACGGCGAGCTGACGAACAGGATGGAATCCGATTCCGGGCAGTGCACCATCTGACCTTTCAGCTCCAGACCCTGCGAAAACATCCGATTAGCCACCCCCAGAAACTGCCCCTCCGAGAGGACCGCCGGCGACCCCCGTGAAAGCGAAAGAGCCTTGCCCACTCCGAGTGGTAATAACTGCCCGTGTATACACTGCTCGTGTATTTTCCGGCTGCGGACGCCTCGGTGGATAGCGGAATATGAACGGCTTTGATCGCGGGAGTGAAGCTTAACAAGTTCGTTTCAGTCTCGGAGATCGTCTCGATCTAATCTCGGTCTATCGAGTGCCTATCGAATGACCCAAGTTTTTCAACTCCGAGCCCCGCGCGACCGTGGAAGAGAGCTTTTAGAGGCTTTTTGCGAGGAAAGTTTCACAGCCTAGATTCAAGACCGAGAAGTTCCTTCGGAATGAACTAACAAAGTGAAATAACTCCTCGATTCGGTCGGTTTATAGGTACAGTTATTAGGGTGTGCAATGGAAAGGGTACGATTTCAGTCTCCTTGATTTTTACGCTCGTATGAGAAGCGCGACCTTCTGCATACCTGCTCGAAGGGAAGGGATTATTCGAGTCAAGTGATATTCGTTTGATTCAAGGAAGCGCGACGAACACGGTATACTTACTTAATTCGACGAGATACTTTTGTCGAATCAACTAAACATTTTGTTGAACCGATAGATCTTGAATTCGGATAAATAAATATCTACTTCGCCGCCCGTGACCGCACATTTAGTTGATTCAATGACTTTTTTTCTCCAGGTGTACCTTCTTTTGCTTTTTGCACGCTCTGTAAAGGATCGGTTTACGAAATTCTCGGAACATCTCGGATCTTCGGCACATTCGTGGAGTTGCGAAACTCGTTGACTTGAAATTCATCGTTATGAATCAACAAATTCGTTGGATACCCTGCGTCAAAGATATTCAAACAGTTCTCCACCCTGCCGCTCAGTTTTCGTTTCCTCAGTCCCGAACTCGAATTGTTTGATATAACCGGGATGCAAATAGAGCGAGGCAGGCAATTTCCCGAGGTATACGATATTAACAGAAAGTTATACCATCCCGGTGGTAATCGTTTTTGATCGTTTTCACCTTGATGAATAATTTTGCATCGGTGTAGAGCCGGCTTAGAGGCTCAAGCGGGCTCCACAGCCGAAGGGGTGTAAGAGGAATAAGGGGTTGAAAGGTGAACCGCGAGTTTAACGCGATAATTAAGCAGGCATAGTGGGTCATTAATTACAAGCAATTATTGTATCAAAACAATTGGAACCATCAAGGCAACGAAAGTTGAAAATGTTAAAAGCCGAGCTCCGCGCCAAGTTTTCGCCTCGCAAGGAAAAGTTTGGCGACACGGGCCGCTAAAGAGGGAATATCCTCGGCGAAATTTGGCGCTCTATAGGCATGTACACCCTACGGCCGGAATTAAACGGATCCCGGCCCTTCGGCCTTTCCGTCGGTCCTCGTCGCGGCCTCTCTTCTTCTTATAATTAAATTTCTCAAACCTCGGCCGCGAATTTTTCAACCCCCGGCGGCTTCCGAAGCGTCAGAACGAACGGCGTGTTGGCGCGCTTCAGGATCTCGTGAAAGCTGATCGTCACGCCTCTCGGACGGCTGAAGACGAAGTAGGTCGATATGTCCATTCCGAGCCTGTTGAAGAGGTGCCCGAATATCCGCATGAAACCGGCGCCCAGCTGGACAAGCTCGAGGCGTCGGTCGACGACGAAGTGCCAGGGAAAAGCCTTGCAGAAACTCGTCACGCCGACCATCAGGTCCGACGCGTGCTTTGACAAAGGTTCGAAGCCGCCCGATACGACGTCTCGATCGTCCTCCTCCTCCTCGTCCTCATCCTCCTCCTCTTCTTCTTCGTCATCCGGCTCGTTCCCCGCCGTCTTTTCGTATCTTTCCGGTGTTATTCGATATCTGAGGGCATCAAGATCGGGGCATCGCCTTATCTCGCTTGTCAATAACCGTGCTCAGTCCCGAGAGAGGGTAGCGGGAGAGAAAGTGGGAGAGAAGAAAAAGAAAAAAAAAACAAATCAAAAAAAAAAAAAAACATCGTGATAAAAATTTGACAACGGAAGGAAAAGAGCGAAGGACGAGCCCCCGGTGCGTGCTTTGAATTTCACGTCGAAATGGGTTTGGCAAACCGGGGATTCGACCCGAGCTCTTCCCACAACTCGAGGGTTGTAATTATAATAACACGTGCATGCGGAAATTTTCTGCAGTCTCGTATCGCCGCAGTGTTTTTACGTACACGCGAATGCGCGTGTGTGCATATCGCGTATGCTTACCTGAAGAATTTCGAATTGTAAGCGTCGGGTAGAACGCGGACGTCGGCTTTGTCGTTGTAGAACTGCCTCGCGATACCCTTCAGGCTGCCGACCAAAAGGTAAGCAACCGGCGGGTGTTCGGTGGTGAAGTGCAGCTCGAGGGCTCCTCGGTTATCCGTGCAGACGAACTCGGCCTCGTTTTCCGAGCCCGACTGATGCTGAACGACGTCGTTCACCCCGTCGAGGGTCGTTAGAAAGGTGGACAAATCATCACCCAGGCACCGAAAGGCTCGCTCCAGGATTCCGACGCACGCCGTCGCTATTAATTCCTGGCCCAATTCGTCCAGGAAGGTATTTACATCCGTGTCTGAAATCACGCGTTTCTACGGTAAAAGGAGTATCGTATCGCCTTGAGATTCGCGAGTTTGAGGGAAGGATTCGGGCGGGGTAATGAAATTCCGAATTTTAAAAGTTTCAGAAGCGCCGAATTCAGAATTTTTTGCTGGCGAAACTTGAAGCAGGGAAATCAAATTTTGAAGAAACATCAAAGTTTCGGATGGTCCGGAAGCCGACGTGGAAAGTTCCGAATGTGCGAAAACGAGAAAATTTAAAAATCTGAAACAGCGAAATTTCGAATAATCGAAGATTTTCAGTTCCGCGAATTTCCTGCTCGGTGAAATTTCACCACTTTGATCTTTCTTTGTTTTCGATATTCTTACGTTCGGAATCCTGGTCATTCTGATTTTCGATTTTTTTTTTCATTTTTTACACCCATTCGTTGAGCAAACTACTTGGAATTTTTCTCCATCATAACTTGAATTTTCCAAACATTGAGCCGTCGAGTTTCCGACCGTTCGAAATTTTGTCGTTTCTCTAATATTTGATTTCTTTACTTCAAGTTTCACCCCCAAATAATCCGGAATAAGGCGCTTTCGGAACTTTTCAAATTCGGAACTTCAACCCCGTCCCGAAGGTTTCCGCTTTGTATAAGGTTGTTTGAAAAATCGGCACCTGAAATCTTCCCAGGGGATGCATTCAAGAGTGAAATATCAAGCGGCTGCAGGGGCCGATTCATCTCCATGAATCGCAGTCGAATACGCCTGTTCGTTCGGCTTTTGCGCGAAACAAATCGTCGAGAAAAGACGCGGGTTTCGGAAATGCGAAGATACCGAACGAGGAGTCCCCGTAAACACGGTCACGTGACGCGACTTGATCCAACAACAAAGCGTTGCTCCGAATTAGCGTGAATCTGTACTCCTGGAGAAACTTTGAGCCCTTTATCGCGCCTCCTTCTTCCGGAGTAACTGGCAACGTTTCAGGGATCGTTACCAAAACGATGTTTATCCCCGGGTATATTAAGGTACTCAGAAATCCTGGGGGACGGGAGCCGTGTATACAGAGAGATTAAACGGGCACGGGGAGCGAACTAAACGATCCGTGACACTCGGAAACTGAGTTAGGTACGAACCCCTTGTGTGCGAGGCTCCGGAGGGGTGGGGGATAAAAAGCTGGGAATCAAGGAGGCACGGTGCAATTTCAACTCGAGGCTGATGAGTGTTTGCGAGGGTGCAAGCAGGGCGGCGTTTCCGCATCCGTATGCGGAGCGGAGCGAAGGTCGGACAGCTTTCGTCTGGAGAAAGCTCGCGCCGCGATATCAAGTCTGTCGGAAAATTTCATCTCCTCGCAAATTGAGTGCACCTGGAAACCCAGTTTTTCTTTTTCCGCATCTCACCGTCCCCCTCGCCATCGCCACCCTCCCTGGCCGTCTTGTCAGTTTTTAAACAGCCGCCGGTTCCAGCTCCATTAATCATTCGGCACGCGAACGCGGTAACCGCCAACCTCACGCCTACTGCAATTAATTTCTGCTCCGTTTGTTCCCCGACGAGTTTTCCACCCCTTCAACCCCCGCTAACGATCATCGCCTCGACAACGAAACTCGTCATCGCGACACGTGGCGTACGTGGAGGTACGCGAAACACGATCAGTCGCTGCAGGGTCTGAAGGCGAACTTCCAAACTTGGCAACTTTGAAACTTTGAAACTTTGAAATTTGACAATCGAATTCATCTCAAACGTCTCCAACTTTTTCTTCTTCAGTTTCAAATGTTTACACCCTCACCCTGAGTCAAATTGAACGAGGTATTTTCACTCCGATCTCCGGCTACTTGTACCCGTGAAAAATACACAACTTCAAAGCTGCACGACTTCCAAGCTCTACCCAGCAGCTTTTTGACGCTGGATTTCAGACACTTTTCACAAACGTAAAACAATCAATGTCACAGATCGTAGAAACGATCTCGAGTCGAACGAGAAAGACGCAAGCGAATGATCGACCGATCCGCAAGTCTTACCTCGATATAAACGATGATATTTCCAAGTATGTGCGAATTATGAACTATAAGTTTCGCGAAATCGGACCGTAAAATCCCGTTTTTCTCTTGCCCCGCATCATTTTCATCGCTCTCTCTCTCTCTCTGTCCCGCTCTCTCAATTTCTGCTTCCTTTTTCTTCGCTTTTATTTTCTCCACCTCTATCAGGCTCGACGCGCGCGAGGTAAAGAAAGATTGATGAAATTCGATAGCACGTGGCCGTCGAGCCGTGCAGCGCAAAAACGTCCAGGTCGGCGGCTGGGCGGGTTATGGATATAGGAACACTTTTGTCCCGGCGGGTTTCGCGGTTCTCATCGCGAGAAACGTCCCCCGTTCCTCATTCCGGACCGAAAAAGGTTTCATCTCATTCCCTCCTCCCGCACAGACTGGCAGCTTTTGCGGCATCCTGTTTTCCTTTTATGAGCATCGCGCTCTCCCAATTCCGTCTTCGTTTTTTCGTTTCACGCGTTTCCGACCGCGCACACGTCGGAAGCGCGATAAGTAAACGTGTAAAACGAATGGAATATCGCATAAGGATGTAAGAGAAATGCGGGAAATGTATAAGAAGGAGCCCGACGATCCTCGGGCATTTATTTCGAGAATGACGCGGCGCAAAGTATAGGCCAAACAAAGCGACGCTACAGGAGCTCTTGTTTGTTCGTATAAAAGTCCGATCCACCTGTCGTTTATTTTCCACCTTCAACCGCTTTCCCAGTTTACGTCCGCCCCTCGAGCCCCGGGACGAAAAGTCCTTTTCCACCTCTCGGCTTTCACGAGACACGCTTTTCCCCCGCGGGATGACGCGTACCTGCGGGGTATAAGACGCCTCCTGGATTACGAGCATCCGTATGCCTTCCATTTACCGTGCAGCCCGGGCTTACGGACCGTACGGGCGATTTTGCATCGCAGAAACGGTGCTGCCGGCGACTAGCGAGGCTTCCGATCCTAAACGAATCACTGAATAACGTCGTTCGCAGTCGGTATGGAAAATGGATGGGACGGGGCGACGGATGGAAGCGCAGTAAAATTCTTCCCGATCGCTTCTACGCTCGCCAATTATCTATTCGGCGTGTATAATCGCCTAGAGAACCGAAGATTTGAGCAGGTAAACGAAAATGCGACAGCAAATGTGGACTGGAAAAGGAAGTTTCTCCAAAATTGAAGAAAAAAAAGAAACGATATTAGGCAGGATTATTCGTGTCAGTTTTATTTTTGAAAAATCTTTACCCTGATAGGACCGAACCGTGTATATTATTTTCCCCAGAAACTCATCGCTTACGTCGGAAATAATTTCAGGCCTAAGATTCGAAGCAAAATGTCTTCTTTTTTCTTGTACTTCCAATTGCTCCCGGTGATCGATCGAGGCGTCAAATTATTCATCCGCTCTGTCAAGTTCGCGAAGAACGAATCGCCATGCAGCGTATATAAACCGTAACGTCGTTGTTTGTCATAAACGTTCCTTCGGCGTAGTTGACAGGTTTTACAGCTTGACTCAGCTCGAGCTATTAATTCGTAAAAGTTACACAAGGTGTATTTCCGGAGAATTGGTGGATGCACGAGCGCAGCTAGGCAGGTGATGTAAAATATACAAGCGACCCGACGCGACGGGCCAAAGATCGTAAATCAGTTGGCGTACACGCGTGTTATGGGTGTACGTATGTACTCACGCGTGTAATATATCAGGCGAGGAAAGAAGAATGAAATTGCTCCATTTCACCGATATTATTATACGCGCGGGGAACGTGGGTATAACACGAAAGCCATGAGCGATAAATCAGCGGGTGCAGGGCGATAAAAAAAAGGTAATAAATAAATGAATAAATAAAGTGGAAAAAGAAAAAACGGTATACGGTATAATTGCGATATTTATCGCGACGATGAAAACGAACAAGCGAGAGAGTGAGAGAGAGAGAGAGAGAGAGAGAGAGAGAGAGTTGGGAAAGTAAAAAGAGCTCTACTCCCGTCGAAACGAATATAAGCTCCAGCTTTTCCATATCCGTGTCGCGGATTTCCCGCTACTATAACGGCCGGTGAAAATCCTGAACCCGCCTCTCCACTTTTATAAGTCGTAGTGAAATATAAGACTTTGTTACACAGTGTATGAATTGTGCATGCGACTGACACTCGACTATCTACCTTATACACGCGTACGTAAATACATAGATGAAAAGAAAAAGCGGGCAGAGAGAGGAATTCTCGAGCACGAAAGTGTCGGATAAATTCTCATCCATGCACGCGGTGGGCAGGCTTTGAATCTGCGTGTAATTGTGTAGCAAGTACCAGGTTGATTTGTTTGCTGAGCACACACGAGGGTTGGCTGGGGTGTAAAAGCCAAGCTGCTCGACGATTAGCTCGGGAGGTTCGTTGGATCGTCGTGTAAAAAGTGGCCGGATTGTTTGTCGGAGGAGGCGTGCAAGGCACTCGGTCCAAACCGCTCGTGACGGAAGCTGGAAGAGAATTATATACCGGAGGTGTCGGAGCGTCGAGGGGCTGAATCCGCAAATGGAAAAGCTACCGTTAAATATTTATCGGGGGTGTAGGCGGCGGCATTTATCCCTCTCTTTCCGTTTGTCTGCTCGTCTCGCGTGTTATCTCGATTGCCGATACATCTCTCGGTTCCGCTCTCCCGTCGATTTTCAAAAATCGGACGTACGCGGCGCGAATTACTCTTTGCACGGGAGCCGTACGCAAGCCGAATTCGTATCGACCCTCGCAGTAAGACGCGGCTCGCAATCTGCGACGACGACTTAACTTTTACAATCTAACTTTCTTCAAACGCCCCGCGCTGCATCCACCTAGAGCGTTAAAATCCGACGCGACGCTCGTTTCGCGACCGTCAAACGAGGATTTCACCGCTTCGAGCTCTGCTTGGTAGTCGGGCACGTTTTGTTATTCCCTCCTCGGGCCGAATTTAGGATTCGAGAAACAGCTCGGCTCTTTAGAACGACGAATACGAGCGTATCTGTCTCTGACAGAGGATATTTGCCGTATCGGTGTGAATTGCCCGCTCTACGTTTTTACACATATTTCCGTGCAACCTCGAATTTTCATCGTTATTCGTTATCGAGATACCCCGGTGATCGAGGTAGTAATACTCAGCCGTTCCCTTATAGCCGGAACTGTCAACGAGTGAAACAATTAGTGTAACAACGGCAAAGCTTGAACTTTGGTTTGCGTCACTGATTCCAATTTCTTCGGTGTAGTTTCTGTAATTGATTTCTTGTTTTTACCTTTTTCCAAAAATAATTACGACGTGACCCGAGGGTCTGCATTTTCTCCATTTGTCAAAGTTAATTCGTACCGGTATTCTGATTAATTATTCTTGCGTCGTCGCGAAGACGGTGGAGCAAAATGAGGAGTTGGAGTTGGAAGGAAAACATGGCACCGGAGTTCCTTTTATTTTCGCTGAGTGTTTTCGCATCATCTTTTTTTCTCCTTATTCTTCCTTTCGCCCTAAGCGTCTTCTACGAAAATAGCAATTCGATCATTTTTCCACGAGTATTATCGGCGATTTTCGGTTATGCTCAGAACAGAATAAACGAGCTGAAAAAATTTTCTTTATTAATCGGAGAACGAAACCGTCAATCAGGGTGAAAGAGACTCGCGTATAAAACTTTTACCGCGAAAGTTTACAATACAGTCGAAATAATAAAGAACTGCAGAAGTGGATGAATAAAAAGTGATTCGGACTTTACGGACACGGGTTGTAAAATTGGATCGAATTTTTGTTTAACTCGGCAAATTCTCGGCACGCCGAGAAGGAGAAATAACAAAATGAAATTAATCCACGGTTCGTGAAATCGCGCGATTACTCGTCTGCAAATGAAGTTTATATACCCATCGAGTTTGCTTTGAATGGGGCGGAAAAGAGGCGCGGGGTAGTTTGGCAGTAGGCATCCACGTCCGTAAACTCACCGCGTCGCGCTTTCATCTTTACTTTGAATTTAGCCCGGGGTCGCTGGAAGGATGCCGACGCCAGCCGCCTATAACTGTCCGTGGAAGTTTCGAACTTCCTTTTCAGGCCCATCGTGCCTATCCGTCTCTGAAACAAGACGATAATCAACCCACTTGGGCCGCACTATAACCGTTAAACAAAAGCCCTTCTCCTACCCGAAGCTCGATGCGAGGGGGCCGAAAAGCTTCCTCGAGTTGAGCGAAAATGAAAATGAAAATGAAAATGAAAGTGAAAACAGCGGGACGCCTCGAAACGCCGCCGAGTCTAGACGCCGCGGTTTCTTGTTAAACCCATAACCTGTGATGTAAACTGACTCGGCAAATAGTCCAATTCGACAATCTCATCTCTAAAAAGTTGCCCCCTGTCAAACCGGGAGGGAATCCTGGAGCGCAATGAGCGGGAAATTTCGCGCTCCGAAACAAACTTCTCGAACCGAAAAGGCCTCCGACTGCAGGAAGGAATTACTTCGATTCGTCAATTTATTTCGAGGTGAAGTTTACCTCGCAGCGTGGCGGAACGAGGGAGAAAAAACGACGGTTTTTATCCCTCGTCGACAAGTTTACAAGCCATATACGACCGCATCCCGCACTCTCGGCGAGACGGTAACAACCCGTGATAATACGCATAATACGCCCGATACAGCTCTTGGCTGTTGACACCCCGATGCCATTATATATTGACATAATAGTAAATTCGTTACGTTCCGCCGGCTCGCCGCTCCCTTTGATCGTCACTCGTCAGGATCATTATTGTTTCGGTTTATACGGCTAGAGCAGTAAACACCGACTCCCGTAAAATTGTTTGCTCGCGCTTTCGGTCATAATTTACCTCGTTAAGGTACAAGTTGTCCGCGTCCCTGTCCCGTTATAATTGCAGTGTATAGCCCGTGCAGAGTGCGCGCGCGAAAATTGAAAATGGCACAATGTACGTCGATGAAGCGAGAAAATAATCGACTCTGTAAAGAGAGAGAGAGAGAGAGAGAGAGAAAAAGAACAGAAACAAACAAAACGAACGACGGCGAGATAAGAGCGGAACATATTTTCTTCGTTATGTTTTATTATTACTTTTTGTTTTATGTATAATTCTCATAATTCTCACTCGGTCGAAGGGATCGCGCGATAACGAAAAGAGGAGAAATACTGGGGCCTCTTCGTCTTCTTTCCCCCGAGTCTTCTTTACTTTGTACTTTTGCATAACGAAATTATTAATGCGCGAGGGACGCGATGAAAATAATTCAAGTTTAACTGCGCGAGGAGAGGCGGAAGGAAGGGAGGGAGGGAGGATACGGCTGACGGGAGAAGGGGAGGCACGGAATTACGCTGAGAAATGGATCGGAATGGAACTATTTAAACCGGGCGAAATTTAAAAGTGGCTCTCTCCATCCTCCGGCTCCTTCTTCGGCTTTCAATGTCAACGGAGAGCTTTTTTTCTTATCCTTCGAGATCGTTCGACGCGTTGAAACGCAAGTCGCGCGCTAATTGAGGGGATGTCGAAAGAAAAATGTAGCGAATTAGAAAATAGATATATATATGTACGCCGGATAGCCGGGATAATATAATTACCATTGACGATTCGATCGATGAAAAATTTCTATACCGAAGAATTTTAACCCTCGCTTTGAGGGGGCTCTGAGGGTTGTTAGGGGAATTCAAGGGGGTTGGCTAACCCTTGATGAGTTACCAGTCAATTAGTGCCACTGCATTTTTTACAGCCTCGTAGCCAAATGGTATCGACTTTTAGGCATATACAGTGAATTATTCAGAAGCTCTAACGACGAACTGATTATACCGAGATGAGGGCAGCGAGGAATTCATGATTCTAGAGTTTTTTACCGAATACCTACGGAGGAACTTGAACTTCTTACGACCAGCTTCAATCTTTCCAACTTTCCAAAGTAGGTATCTACTACATTGAATTATATTCCACGGAACCGCAGGTCTGTTCCACTTTAACCAACAACGATTCAACCAGGCAGATGCAATGTATTTTCATTGAACGAAAGAAATCGAATTTGCTTGACTCGAAGAGTTGCGTCAAGAATAATACAAAAGTTAACGATCGTCTCACCGCAACTGCAATTCAGGGTTTCGTAGATGTCCTGAAGAAGGCTGTAGTTAACATCGGTATCGGGGTTGTCGAGTAATTTGTTCCTGAAAAAAAGAGAAAGGCTCGTGAAAGTATCGCAGCAACACAGGTATACAAGCCAGGCGTCGAACGGAGGGTGTATCCATTAGAGAGATACGGAAAAGAGGGCGGCTAATTCGATTATAAACTGAGCAGCCGGGCCGCGCTTTCAAGGCAGGTTCGAACGTTTGTCGCTACCGAGAAGAAAGCTCGGGGGTTATCGTCTATTAGGATCACGTTTTCGGGAGCCAAGTGTCGGCGTCGTCGCCCCTTCCTCGTCCTCCTTTGTCGCCCTGCAAAGACAGAAGTCGGGGGTCGGATTCGGGGCGAGAAAAGAAACGCGCGCGCCATTTCCGCTGCGGTACGGCCGCGCGGTAAAGCCCGAGGAAACGCGACGTGTCACGGTTCTTACCGCGGTAAGATTTTCATCCCGCCCCAAGCAAAATACGAAAATACGATCTTCTCCGAATTTATTGCCCGGAAACTTGTCCTTCAGTATCGTACGGACGAGCGTTGGGCTCAAACGAGGCGAGACGAGGACGAGGATTTCCGGTCTCCTGGCCTCCCCCTCACCCGCATGACGACCGCGTTTCATCCCTTTTATCGAATCGCTGCCTCGTCCGAGCCTTCGCCACTTGTGCGAGCCGTTAAGATTCGGACGCGAGTTGATAATTATTAATTATATTTATCGACGATTATTGTACTTACAAGGCGGTCGACGTCGATTGCGGCAGCTTTTCCTTTCTCACCACCGTGCCAAGAGCCGTCGCGATAGCCTCGTTCTGAAAAGGGAAGAGAATATGCGAGTCATTGGGGCGAAATTGAAAACGTCGCGTATAAGCGGAGGTGTTACGCCGCGGCGAGAGCCGGGGGATCATTGATTAAGATTCGGAGAGAAAAGGCGGGGGTGAAAAGGGGGAAGCGAAAGAAACGTCAAGCACCGCGGGGCGAAAGGGGTGCAGCAAAACTTTTCAACCCCAATCACCGTGAATCCGAGTTCTTGCAGACGCTTCTCGTATAACCCAAGGGATGATGAAGGAATTTCAAGAAGGAAAAATAAAAAAGAAGATGAAACGAATGTAATGAGAAATATTAGCGCCGTAGAGCAGAATGACTTTGCCTTTTTTAATTCTCTCTTCTCCTTTCATTCATCATCCTCTTTGCTCTCTTCTGCATTTTATGGAATACTCGATATGACTATTAATTCGAGTTTCACGGAGCTTCGAAAAGTTCTCAACTCCGATTTCAGCTTTTTCCTCTTCGACGATATGTATACATATATAGATACGTATATATATATATATACTCGTATACATATATAATATATCCGCACTTATATAACTTGGCTCGTGTATTTACTAAGTTTTCTCCTGATTTCTCCGCAACAATTTTCTCCCCCTAAGAACCGTTTTGTACCCGAAGTACCCGCGTTCTCGGTCTCAAAACACTCCGGGGGATGATGTATATCCGTTTTTCGATAATAATTCTTTGCCTTGGAAATTACAATCTTACGGTATATTTTGCCCTTTGAAATATATTGTTTATTTAGTATACGGGCCGCGTTTTCAGCCGGATCTGCGCAACGTTTCCTTCGCCCTAAAATTCTTATATAATTCCTCGAAAAATTATACCAACTTCAATTTTCGCCGTGAACGAAATCTTTGTATTGAAAAATTTCAAGTTTTACAATTCTATTCAATCAGCGCGTCAATTACGATGGATAAATGTGCAGATGGAACTTGGCGTTCGTCAGTCATTTGTTACGAGTCTGAAAAGTTCTTCTTTTCAGAAAATAAGCTCTCACATGACTCGATCTGCATTTCGTTGGTTCGCCGGAGATTTCGAAGCTTTTGATCTTAACGTGTATGGAAATATTTGAAAAGTCAGAAGCTTTGCTCCAAATAATTCAACGTATTGGAATAATCTTTTTCGACGTAAATTCGAGTTATAAATTCTTGGGTAGCGACTTACAGCCGCGAGTATCTACTTTCCTTTCACCCCGGCAGGCGGGGGAATTTCGGCCGGTCCGCGATGATGGATCCGGCAAGTTTTACATACGGCTGCCGTTCGGGTTAGATTGATTTGATTTACGAGGATCGAGCGAGTCGACGCGAGTTCCCTGTTAGCGCGCAAATCTACCGACAGGCGAGGGCCACGCACACGTCTCGCGATGTTCATCATTCACCCTCAGTCTGGGAAAAGCTCCACGCCGCGTCGAGATGCATAATCTGAAAGACTGTCAGTTCGCAGTCATGTTAGCGTCCCGGATCCGAAGATCCACCGGCTGCAGCCGGCAATGTCATCCATCTGGCGAACGCCTTGATGGCCTCCGGTTTCTTCGACGCGTCTCATTACGCGTGGGAGGTGACTTCGCCCGGCAGAAAGGATAACGGAAAGTTATTGGATCGTGACTGCGCGGCGAAAGAATCGCGGCGAATCTTCCCCGGGACTTACCCATTCCGATAACCGGATTGTCGGTGGGGAGGAACCGGGAAGAAAAACAGCGGACACGAGGATCGCGGCGGAATTGTGGGGGTAATTGAATCAGTTAACCGAGAATCACGCGCCTTCGACGGAAAAACAAGGTGCTCGATCAGCGAGGCGAAGGTCCTTTTGTCAGGTGAGGTCAGGCGAATAAAGGACGAGGACCTCTCGAGAGGCAGAGAAAGTCCGGCTTAAGCGGCTCGGCTGGAGACCCTAGAACGAACGGAACCGCCTAGCGGAACGAGAAGCGGCTCTGACAATGGGGCTGAAACTGGCTAAAGGAGTGCGGGAAAATCGTGGGTGAATTTCAAGTGCAAGGCATGTATACTACCGAGGGATTGGTAAGAACGAGGACCGCCGCTCTTAGGTGCTTCAGGTTCAGGGTCTGCGTGTTTTCTTGGTCGTCGACATCGTCGCCGACGAAGGACGTGATTTGCACGGACGATTGTCTCGTCGGTCTTGTTCGATGATTGTGATCCCCGGGTCGCCGTTCCTCCTGATCGCCGCAACCGGTCGCCGGCACGTGTCGCCGAGAGAACGGACAGGCCATTTTTCCTCGTATTCTTCGAGCCTCGCTGAAACTGCTTCGCGTACTGT
The DNA here is from genome assembly GCF_021901495.1 of Neodiprion virginianus. NCBI lineage: Eukaryota > Metazoa > Arthropoda > Insecta > Hymenoptera > Diprionidae > Neodiprion > Neodiprion virginianus. The sequence continues at coordinate 1,608,484 of NC_060882.1, forward strand.
CCCGCGGCTTCTTCACCCCGTATGCACCATCAGCTGTGTCGACGAAGCGCAGAGACCATGTTCATGGAATACGATCACAGCCGCTGAGTAAGCGAGTGACTTACTGATGTGCCATTATAAATTCCGCGCGGTTAACGAGCCGCGAATCTGGGCAGGTGACTCCAGCGGCCCTAAGCCCGGGTTCTTGAAAACCGTCCGCAGCTGGTGGATTATTCCTGAAACTGTCCTCCGGCGGCCCCGCGTCTCCATGACGCGGTCATTAAACTCACGGCGTTTAATCCGGACGCGGTTGGAACTATTCGATTCGCGTTGCGGGTTCAAAAGTGAGAAGAAATAGACGCACTGGTATACACATGGGTGTAATTCGACCCGTTACGCTGGCTTGCACCCTTCTATTAGGTGCCGATTTCGAAGTGGCCCAGGAGGTACCGTTTGCGACGATGCCGCGGTATTATGGCAACATGCCGCAGCGCCGGTCGTGACGAGGCGCGTAGCGCCATACTGGATGAAAATTGACCGAGGGAGTTCTGCCAGCTCCGCGACCACCACCACCGTCGTCACCACCACTAGCGCGAGCAGCCACCCTTCGCGAGTTCGGGGGCTAACGCTGCGCGAACCCACCCTGAGACGGGCGGAGAGGGAAGGAGAGGAGAGGAGAGAGAGAGAGAGAGAGAGAGAGAGAGAGAGGAGGAGAGGAGGAGAGGGGTGCGCGTGCGTAACACGCCCTGGCCGCCTCGACTTGGCCAACGACGACGACGACGACGACGACGACGTGCCTTGATCTTCATCCGTCCCAATTTCCACCCCCGTGAAGGCGGCGTGGTTGCCTCTCGTGTTACCGATGTTGTTACCCGCGTTTAGAAGCACTTAGCTGCCGTGCAGCAGGCCACTTCGATCTCTCGACCGTCACCGTGTAAAATAAACGCTTTTATTTCTCACAACCCCCGAATTATGTTTCACCACGCGAACCGGCGCCGATTGGATCGCTTGTAACAGAAATATTATATAAGTATAAGCCACGATTAGCTCGGTGAAAGTCATTTGGTACCGCGATTTGTTTCTTTTCTTTTCTCTTTCTCTATTTGCAATCCCCCCCCCCCCCCCCCCCCATAGTACTGATTTACCACCCCCGGTAACCTCCTCCTCTTATTCGGTACCGCGGAGTGTGACTAATAGACTAATCGAGTTTGGCAGGCTGTCGATATTCTCAGGGAAAAATGATCCGTCCGACGGGCGTGCACAGCTTATGGCAACCCTCCGTATACCCGTTTAATAAGACTTTGGTGATACCGAGGCATTTCTCAATTCTGGTTAAACGACGCCGCGCCACCGACGCACCGACGGGTTGCATATAAATTTTAACCGTGACTACAAATTACTTTATTATTCCGTAATTCTCTCGTCTGCTCCTCTCTCTCTCTCTCTCTCTCTATCTCTATCTCTCTCTTTCTGCCGTCACTCCCTTTCCCGTTCCGCGGGTAAATTGAACCCGGGTTAATCCCACGTGTGACTCCCCGGCACCTTGGTCCTTTGCCAGATTTCTTGAATATGCATAAAATAAATTAATGCGTAAGTATAAGCAAATTAATTGGGTAACGCGGAATTTCCCAACGCGGCGATAATTTCAGGAGAATCGGACTGCCGGAAAAAAAATGGTAAATTTGCGGGCAGATTAGATTTCCATCGCGGATCGAGTAGCCCGCGGTATCCATTCCATCTAAGTCGACGGTGGAACGTACTTGGCAGCTACTAACCCTCCGGAAATTCATTTCTGCCGTTGGGTTGAATAAAAATCAATAATGGGAGCAGGATCATCTGTAATACATATAAATATCGTATACGTGCATGGAGACGCGTGGGTGGGGTAGCTACACAAAATTTGTGGACAGCTATACGTGCGACTATCCATCCGTGTGGGTATCCGGACTCGCAATATTCAGCGTCTGATATCCATAAAAAAAAGGGGGAAAAAGCGAAGTAAGGAAAGGTAGAAATAAATAAATGTAGGCAGGGAATTTTCTCGGGGCTGCAGGTGGCCGGTCAGAATTTTACCCCCTGTCACCTTAGCCGCGCGGGCCGACGCGGGGTGAAAATTTATACGAAAACGTGCGCCCCGGAACTCGCAGGGGCTGCAGGCTATCAAACTCGCCCCAGGCTCTCCCTTTCAAAATTTCAATCCCGCGAATTCACACCGGTCAACATTTACCCTTGAACAAACACCCCCGGCTTCGACGAACCCGCCTCGCATTCTATATTGACACCTTCGGATTCGAATCTGTTTTCACCGCGTTTGATACAGCGTGGAGTACGAGTCGATATAAATATATCTATGGATATTAGGGTGGTCCTTATTTAGGGTGTTGACGAATTTTTTCCGCCCCGCCGTTCAAAGAAACTTCAAATAATTCAAAAACAATGGGCTAATTTTTTCAGATTTTTATCGCTTATTTGAAGTTGATTCGGGGGTCGGGACGGAAAAAATTCGCAACACCCTGAACAAGGACAAACGTAATATATCCAAACTGACGGAGTTCGGAGGGAGGAATTAATAACGGATTACCGAAAATGGCACGTTGGATAAAAATATATGTGTTTGTGTGGTACAAGAGGATGAGGAAAGGGATATTATGGGGGAAAACTAGGATGAGATGAGGAGACAAACAATGGGCAAAGTCGCTAGCTTACCAATCGAGCTTTTCCGAGGCGATAAATAAATCCGAGCTCGGAGGGTTTATCGCTCGACGTCACGATATCAACGAGAAATCCATCGTAACGAGCTTATGCCTCGTGTGCGTGTGTCTATGTAACTACAGTTTCTGTGTCCGATCGTTATAAAAATCTTGTTATTTTTACGATCATCCGCAGTACAAACCCCGTGATTGCAAATCGATTTATACGACGTAAAGGCAACGCGAAAGTTCCCCACTCCCCGCACCGTTCATTCCCGTTTCACCTCGCCTCAAATTTTCATCCCCTTTTCCCCTGCCGTACATTTTTCCGCTACTCGTACGCGAACTTTCCAAGTCTTTCCGAGTCCCGTGTATCGATGTTCGTTACCATATCGATCGGTCGGCAAAGTCGGATATGCCGGACAACCTATCCCTCGGGAGAGGCGCGGGACAATTCCTAGGGAGTGTACCGATTCCCCGGTAGCGTTTAACAATTCAAAAAGCGGGATGCGAGGCGGCCCGAGGCGCGTGTCGTGAAACAATAAACGAAGCGGGGGCGGATCGGAAATTCGGCCAAAACTCACCCTTGCTGGAGGACAGAGTAAATCCACGGCCCCCGCGGTTACCGAGAGTAAATATGCGAGGGAGCCGGACGGTAATGTAACCGTGTCACGGGGCCGTCAAAAACCAAACCCCTCGAGCTTTTTTCTCCGTAACGTAAAGAGCAAAGTTCTCGGAACGCCCGCGGCGGCGGGACAGCTCGAGAAAACTCGCAAAGGGTTTTTTTCCCCTCCCTACCCCTTCAGACCTGCAATCTGCGGGCTTATGCATTAATTAATCTCTATGCATTACTCCAGCCGCGCCGCTTCCTCGGCTCCGAACCCACCCCCGACTCGGAAATTGTTGCCTCATACGTTACGCGTTCGCCTTTCTCTACGCGAGCCTTGGCTAGGCGAGCTATTCCCCATTACTCATCGATATCCTCCTTGGTCGTATATCAACGCTTCAAACCTTCCGCGCATGCTGTAAACACTTTCCCTCCGGCTAGATTTGTCCGTCTGCACACCGCCCCGTGAAAACCAACTCTAGGAAATTTGTTTGCCCAACATTCGCTCGTTTGTGCTTCGTTTTTTATAATTCCTGCAGACGGGAATTTACGACCATTCGTAGGACGAGTGTGACGTTTATTACACCTACGGTCATTCGTGAAATTCGGAATATTTTAATAATCATGATTCTTGACTTGGAGAGCTTCTAACAATCCCGACATCAGTCAGTTCGATCTGTTGGCGAAATTAATACCAACTATCGAAAAAATCGTCGCCTCAGAAGGACGGAAGTAAGAGAAACCTTGAGAGCGTCTTTCAAGTTGGCGGGCGGGGTGGAAATTCACCGTTTCCTAGGATAATTTCCAACGAAGAACTCGACGCCTCTCGGTCAACGTGATAATTCGCGTCGGTTCGTCTTTTGCAGGGCTTCGAGGTGAGCTGCCGGCGACTCGAATTGCGCAATATTCAGGAAGCAAATCGAGCCCCCGGCCAACCAGGGATGCGTGTAAACTCCCGAAGGAGGGGCAAGGCAGGCCGAGTCGCGACGAATGAACCGGAGATAACGCTTTATAAACCCAGTGACCGATTCTCGAGGGTTCGCCGGAATGTCGGATCAGATCCCTTTCCGCCTCTCGGCTCCGCCTAGACGGAGCGTCATTTCCGCGCGGGCAGGACAAACTTTAATCGACAAGTTTCCGATAAAAATCCGGCTCGAGATTGAAACCAGGTCGTCGAAATAATTCAAGTCGGTAGGTACATAGGTACGTATATAGGTCTGCTCGGAGAATCGGGGAACAAACAAACGGCAAATCCTCAAATAATTTACCCCGCGGGGCTTGCAGACCGGTTCTCAACGCATTTAATCCCATTATCGCAAACAAGTCCGTGTCTATCGATCAGCGTGGCGGAGGAGCCGAAGGCGAGCCGGGGAGAAACCTGCGAGCAAAAATCACGAACGGTCGTTTCGTATCGTTCGCGGGTTTGTCAGCTTACGCGATCAGTCTGCGCGCGACACGAATAACGAGCGACTTTTCATCCCCCGAGTATTTTGTTCGCCCACCAAGCCGGCAGCACCTCCATTCGGTTATAATTAACGCCCTGGCGCGAGGAATCTTCGCCATCCTCCCCCTGCATTCGCAGGGTGTGTTTTACCATAGCCTGTCCGCCTTGCCGAACCTTCGCGTCTAGTCTAACCACCCTCGGGCTCTGATCGTATATCTTTACATATTGTCGGAGGAGCGGCGTAGCTTCACTCGAGTAAGTTAAGCGGATTGAAGTTTTCGCGTCGGGTGAAAGAGGGAGCGAGAACGTGGTCGTGGTGGTGGGGGGGTGGGGGCGAGAGAAAAGCTTTCATTGAGGGGCGGGAGAGCTGGAGGGGGAGAGAGTCGGCTATCTAGGTGGCGCAGCTGGAGTCGAAAATCGATACCTATCTTCTCCGGCGGCTGGTTTGCAGTCACTGCCTCGTGTGCACGAGGCGAGCACCATTCCATGGTTGGCTGCGACGCGAAATGGAATGATATTGGCAGCGAGCACATCGGGGGGCACCACGTTCTCGTACATTGTACATAAATTGTAAACAAGTATGGTACGTCCGGCGGAGAGGGTGGAACCACTTCCTCGCCAATTCGAATAATATCGACGTTCTGTCGCAATTTGTTATTTTTCATTTTATTTTATTTTTTTCTAAATAACCGCACTTATTTGAAAATTTATCCACCTTTCATTTCGTTCGGTTATTCTTCGCCAGTTTGTTGTTACTTTCTCCCGTTATTCGGAGACACCCCGTGGTCGATCATGCGTTTAGTCGATATGACAAAAGAGTTTCACGTTTCGATTGTACCGATTTTTATTCACGCAATGATTCGCTTTTAACAAACTTGTCTCGTTTGTTGTGCAGTATGGTTTTGTGAACTACGCCCTGGAATTGCTGGTAGTGAAGACATTCGACACCGAAACATGGGAGATTATAAAGTACGTAATTACCGTCATGCACTTGCCAAATTTCAAACCCTTGATCAATTTTTCACACTCTGTGTGCGATACTGTTTTTATACAATTCCATCCCTCCCTGCACGCGATGCACGAAGCCAGAAAGGAAATCGGTCACTGTTGAATTTCCATGATTTCGCCTATAAAGGAAAAAAATTAGACGCTTTGTGCTTGTTTTTATGCAATTCGATTTTCGTCAAAGTCTCCGTTAGATCTGATTAAAAAATTGTAGGGGTGCAAGATGGAAGACGAGAACACGAGTTGAAACCACGCGACGGCACCGATTCGCAAATTCCTCGATCCTTCGAAAAATGCAGTATTTATTAAAACCTGTGCGATATTCATCCGGAATTTTTATCGTTATTATCATTATTATTACTACTTTATCGTAGAATTTTTCCCGCCTCGTATTCAACGGCAATCGGTAACGAATTAACGTCAATTAAAGTCTGACGCGTTGCGGAGGAGTAACCAGGTTCGCTTTGGTGGATGTGACAAAAAAAAAAAGGAGAAAAATTTGAAACGGCTTAAAAATTGGTTTATCGATATAGAAACCACAGATATCAGCCTGCCTGTTGACTGCTCTGCGTTGTTAAAGCGGCCCAGCCTCGTTTCCACCTCTAATTCAGTACAGATTGAAAACGGAAATTGGCTTAAATTTAATAAAGATCGAAAGATGTCACTTGGACTAGGAGATGAACATTTTTTCCGTCACAGAACCCGCAAATAAATAACGAATATCCCACGGTGACAGTTTAATAACGATGATAATTGATCGATGGACGAGAAATAATGAAGACGCGGATGAAAATGAATTGAAAAAAGAACGGGCGTAAGTGTGATTAAATTCTCCATGAATATTTCAAGATTAATGTTTAAAGAAGCTCGTTTGAAGTTTGTCTGATGAAAAAAGTTTAAGAAAATACTTCTTTTCCATCGTCGGGCAACGCTGATTCGAATACCGAATTCGATTTACTCTCTAAGGAGCTTTCAAACTTGTTGGCAAAATCGTTTTTCCTCGATATCGTCGCTTTTTCTCTCCATCTCGTCGCGCCCAGATCGGCTATCCTGCGGCGTGTAACCAAAGATTCTGCAGCGGGGCTGATCTACGCACGGATTACGTTCATAGGTGTAATATATACACGCAAAATGGGTTAAAGGGGTTGCGTCGACTCGGCGGCCCTAAGTACGACCGACGCATAACGTATGTGTGCAACCCTACGAGAAGGGGTAGCTCGGTACAACCCACAGTATCGGCGAAAGTTCGACTTGCGTGATGGATGCGCTTTAGGGAAGGGATAACTGCAATGATAATAACAATAAGAAAACCGTCATATTGCTGGGAAATATTTTGCCTCCCGAAACGATTTGTCATTTGAATATTTTACAATTTTAAACCCGTTTTGTCGACACCTAAAACGAGAATGATTGTTATCGTTGTTGAAGAAATACGACGCCGCTGAAGCGTGGATTGTTCTCCCTTAATCCTGTCGCGGAGTTCTTATCTTTTTACGCGTCTGTAGGTCGGGAGGGAAAGCTGGCTTGCACGCGAGTGAAACAACCGCCGAACGAAAGCTCGTTTGATAGAAAATTTTGCGACTGGTTAGAGAAGAACTTTTTTTCCCGTGCAAGAGCGCGAGATTAAATTCGATACACGGACCTGTTTGTTTGCTTAATTCATTTTCATCACTACAGGAAGGACGCCGCCGTCAATATGGAGGGCCAGTTTTTGGTACGGCAGATTTACGACGACGAGATTACGTACAATCTGATAGCAGCCGCGGTCAACCGCCTCAGTAGGTATCATCGATACACCATTGATATTTCATTGACAACCCTCGGCCCGATAAACGCCCGGCTCCCATCCAAATTCTCCCCGGGGGCTCTTTTCTTCCCCTTTCTAATTATACCCGTGACGGTGGAGGAAGAAAAGTGGATGAAATCGAAGTAGGATCAAGGAATCGCGAAGTGCGGTTTGACTTGGGGATTTTTATTATTTCGTAAAAGAATAAAAGAAGCTGCAAACAGTCTTCGCAATTTGTTAAAAAAGGTAGTGAGTTTGGTTTTTTTTTTTGCTTCTTTTTATCTCGCAAGCAACACAATACAGACCCGCATAGAGACAGTCAGATTATGCAAAATGTGATTTTTCCATTCCTCTCTGCCTCCCCAATTTGCACACGATTCATATCTCTGCATTTCGCTTGTGCAGAATGAAAGTTTAGGGAAGAGTTTTAGCGGGGATTCCGAGTTATTTCCGGGGAATTTACTTCCCGACGTTTCCATTTCTTTATTTTCTTTGCATTACCGTTATCGTTATTATACATTATTTCTTCCCTCTCTTTTGTCCCATTCTTGACTGCAACGAACCTTGAGCGCAAAGCGAAAATCCCTCGCCATTTAGCCGAGCATCGAGGCGTGCGCATGGATTAAATTATTACATTAATGAAATTGCCGTGTAATTTATTGCAGACATCCCGGCTAACGAAATACTCGAACTATTCGGTAAAATGTTCTTCGAATTCTGCCAGGATTCCGGGTACGACAAAATTCTACAAGTACTTGGCGCTACGCCGAGGGATTTTTTACAGGTAAATATTTCACCCTCCCTTGTACAAAAGCGAAGACGCAAAGTCCCATCTTACACGATGAATTTCTCGCAACGCCGCGACGCCAGAAATCGTCAAACCGGATCAACGGCACTTAATCGAATCCTACGTTTTTCCGTACGCGTTTCATGCCGATTGAGTTTGCTCGTCGCTCCATATATGTATATATTAGGGTACGCCACAAAAAATTATTTTTTTTCAAACATCCGACAAAATTTCGGTAGAACATCTCAAATAGAACATCACATCCAAATATTCGCGCTTAATATTCATATTTAGAAATGCCTATTTCGGTTCTTCCATTTTCCACTTAAATGACACGTAAAGAAAGTCGGGAAATTTTTCTTTTCGTATATGGCTTGACGTATAAATTATCTAAATGCAAAGTCTTGTAGGAAATTTCACGCTCTGTAAAAAAGTACCAAGATAAAATATTTCCAACTCCAACCGATTAAGAGATATTTGCATGTAAACATTGGATCATACGCGAATATCTTTTAATCGGTTAGAGTGAAGAAAATTTTATCTCGGTACTTTTTTATAGAGCATGAAATTTCCTCCAAGACTTTGCATTAAGATAATTTATAAGTCAAGCCGTTTACGAAACGAAAATTAATTCTGTAATTTTTCTATTTTCTTTACGTATTATTTAAATGAAAAATGGAAAAAACAAAATAGGTACCGCTAATATAAGTATCAATAGTAAGAGCTCGTACTTGGATGAGATGTACTATTTGAGATGCTTTGCCAAATTTTGAGGCGCGTTTGAAAAAAAAAAATTTTAAATATATAACACATAAATTTACAATTGAAATACATTTTTAATCCAATTTCCATATATACGGAATTCTCTAATATACGTGAACGAAATCCGCCATTTCTACGTCGCGCCACGTCGGATTTAGAGAGGGAATTTTCACCACCTGCAGCCGCTCGTTTCGCCAGTAAAATATTCTACGTGTATTGTTTTTTTTTCTCCGTCTTTTATTTATTAATTTTTGTCTATTTTCCATTTATCCCTCCGCAATTTCGCCTCTCTTTTTTTTGCTGAATTCAATATTTCTCCAAGCACCGATACGCCGTCAAGCCGTTCACATTATTCAATTTTGCATACGACAATGTGTATTATTACGTTGATCCAAGTTGATTACAATACAAGAAACAGAAAGAGAAAGAGATGGAAAAGAGAGGGTGAAAAAAAAAAAGAAAAAAAATGTCAAAACTCCTTGGGATTTAGTCGCGAGGCATAAAGCGACAATCCGTCAAAACTCGGGGAGCTTTCAAGGCGAGTTATAACCGGGTTGCGAATTTCCACCCACAAAGGGCCGGGGCACGTCTCTTCTGGACGGGTGTAGTTAGTTGCGCGCGGGAAAAGGCGACGAGAGGCGTGCCTTTGAGCGGTGGGAAATACGGTTTATTACGATGAAAAGAACGAAAAGCGTGGGAAGAAGGGAGGGGGGGGGGGGGGGGCAGGGGGGACTAGAATGAGGCAAAAGAAGGGAGGAGGGATGAAAATAACATGCAATCCAAGAATTTGGACGCCCTCCACGACCACTTGGGCACGTTGTACCCCGGAATGAGGGCGCCTTCTTTCCGCTGCACGGAGAGGCCTGAGGACGGGGCTCTTATCCTGCACTACTACTCGGACAGGCCTGGACTCGAGCACATCGTCATCGGTATAGTCAAGGTGAGCTTCGTTACTTCGCAGAAGGGGTGAGTTACAGCGCGGACATTTTTAGAACCAAAATATAACACGACCAGGGCTTGGCAAGTTAAAAGCTCCGCTCAATTCAGCTGAATTTTATCACGACATGACTGTTTCGTGTCTAATTTGTGGGAAAAATATGGAAAACTTGGTATTCTCTTGGAATTTGTTTACTCTCGGAGAAACAATTTCAAAGCTTCTTGTTAATAAGATACTTTTGAAGTATGTTTCAACGAAGAAAATAAAAGCTTTTTTTTATTATACTTTTTACTAAAAATGCACATAATTTTGAGCTATTCTGCATCAGGATGACTATAAAATTCTCCAAGATAAGCAAAATTCTAAAAGTGTCTGGTGATCGTTTGACGAAAAATGTGTCTCTAACGCGTCTGAACAAGTGTTTAAATTTTTCTCAACAATCTGTAATTCACACTGTTTTGAGTTGACAGCCTATAGGAGAATCACTTGCCATTTTTTTTTTCTTTTTTTTACACGGAGATTGATTTCAGACAATTTATTTCTGTATTCTCTGAAATTCTTTTTCATTTTCGGTATAAATTTTTTCACCGTTCTCCAACGCGTGGCTAAATTTATCAGCAATATTTTTGTTACTTTGGCGAAGTGTTCCGCAAAATTTGATGAAACTTTCGTTAGACCTGGCAGTGCGGCATTTTTTCGTCAAACCGAAAACCTGTCGTGGTAATCTGGCGCAGTACGTGGTGTTCCACACTCCGCGGCCTGCAGATACACACTCGTTGGTTAATTTCCCATTAATTTGCATGAGGGGAAATTGACGTTGAATAAGGAATACCGGCTCGGAAGCTTCGCAAGGATGAAGTTGGGCGGTAACCGGCCGGTCTTCTTCCTTCTCTCAAGTCTCCCGGCCCTCGTTCGTGTTCAAAATTTTCGCCAATATCAAGATTCACTCCTTTAGAGGATTGAACCCTTACAATATATCGGATGTAAACTTTTCTCAGACCGTGGCGAAGAAGCTGCACGGAACGGACGTCGACATGCGGATACTGAAGACGAAGAACGAGTGCGATCACGTCCAGTTTCTTATAACGGATTCCTCGACCCCGGGTGTCGTCTCGAAGCCGATGATCGCCGAACTGCAAACTTTGTCCCGCGGTAAGTGGAGATCTGCTCCTGGACGAATTCCGCCGTCCTTTGTCAAGTTGTTTTTCATCGGTTTCTTCCCGTCTACTTTCTGCTCTTTTGCATTATACTGCACCGTCTGCACAATTTTATTCAGGAGGAAACTTTCCCCCCGAGCAATTGTTTAAAATATCCTGTTTACTCGGGGAGTTTTTGCCGCGAGCTTGCGGGCTTCGGATAATAAAAAACTTGGCACGGCGGAACTTGTAGTCGCTCTTTTCAAAAGTTAAAAATAGGAGGGAAAATTCTGGGCGAACTGTGTGATATCCTTGCGCTTCGTTTCGCCGACTTCTCGTTTGTTTTCCCGTCGCTTTTCAAAGGCTGACGAGACGGAGACGCTGCCCCCAAAAGGCGCCAGATAAACGCCGACGCTTCGGTGTTACGATTTGAAACAATACCCACGACCGCAATTTCTGGGTAATTAGCTCCGGCGCTTAGCGATGATATCTCAATTCTTGGCTTTCGCAAATTTTACTTCAATTGTAAGGCAAGACAAGCCAAAAGCACTCTCAAGCGTCGGCTGCAGAGCCGTCGGTCGAATCTTATTATCCGAGTAATCTTGTGTGCATTCAGCGAATCGTTCATAAGTGGAATAAGAGAGAGGGAATTGAGGCTTCGGGCTTTATTGTTACATTGACGTAATAGCGGGGGTAATGATAATAATAACAACAACGAGAACCTTCCACGATTTCGACATACGCCCGATCCTCTCGCTCTTCTCCGAAACGTGAAAAACAAAGGGGACGAGAGAAATGTTTTGTTTTTCATTTCAAAGCTTCGCAACCCCGGCTGACCTGCCGCACGCCAAAATTGAGGGTAAGATAATATCAACAAACCGAGGCACCGGGCAGTTTTCTCCCCCATTTTTAAAATTAAAACGGTTTTGCATGTACGACCGACTTTACATTTTGCGATGAAGCCTTTTCCCTCCCTCTGTATTTTTATATTTTTTTATTTTCAAATTCCTTTTGTTACACGAAATATCATTGCTGCTGGTGTAAACGCGCTGAATATCGATCGGGGAAATTTTATCGCCGCACGTTTAAACTTCCGTCCATTGAAATATTCGACAGTATATCGAACGGATACCGACTTGGCTCTGCAGGGTGATAAAATTTTTATTATACCTCCCTACAGTGACCGTAAAGGTTCCTTTTGTTGAGCCGGCGTCACTCTTCTGCAGATCTGCACTTCATCGACCCTCGATATTGTCCCTTAATGTTGCAGAGCCCAGGGTTAGTCCGGCTACTTTTTGCCGGGTATTTCCCTTTCATCTAATGTTCAACAGACAACTGACGATCGTGCAGACCGGCAGCACGATCACCCGGGTCATCCCCCAGGTTTCGACCGGTAATTGCAAGCTGAACGACATCCTGCTCACCGTAAGTCACACGCAAGTCCAACGAGTCGAATCGCTCGCTCGTTTATTCTCGTATTTGTTTTCCAATCTCGTTTTCCCTGTTTTCTTTTTATCCACCTCGGATATTCGGGAGTGGATATTTCCGATATCTGTCAAGTCAACCGACACTCCATTACTCATCGATTCGAGTTTCTCTGGATTGACCTAAGCCCGTTCGGTCCGGGTGACGTAACGTCGCATTTTGCTTTGTCGACGTTCTTTCACTGGTTTAAGAAGTTGATCCAAAACCCGTGGAATCTATTGGGATCAGGTACTCGAGGGGTCTGAAATATTAGAAATCTGATGACGCGACGGGGATGAATGTCCGGGATTGAAAGAAATCACGGGAACCAATGAAACTTTTTGATTATACTCCAATGCTCCCGCATTTTTTTTCCCCCTCGCATTCACTCTCCTCCCTTAGTCGATTCATTTTTCCAGGTCCGGCCCCACCTCGAGCTGACTTTTGAAAATATATTATCGCACATCAACACGGTGTACGTCTTGCGAACGAAAACTGGCGTGATGAAGGTCGAGGCTGCCGAGGAATTCTCGAACATGCGTCTTAAAGTGAGACTAAAACACGTTATGCTAACAGTGATTCGAGTGTTTGCACGGGGGAAACCGTTTCAGTGGAGATTGAGCGTTATAGGATTTCGGCGAATCAGTGCGAGAAACAGTCGGGAGTTCTCGCGGGTAACGAAGAGATAAAAGAGAATCGAATTCACCGCCTTGCGGCGGTCGTTTCGGGGGATGTAGAAAAATTACTGAAACGGTAACGCCGAGACGAATGCTAAATAATAAAGTCGAGTAATCGGAGTAATCGGCATTCGCTTTCGCTCGCAGGGCCAGATGCTTTACATCCCGGAAGCGGATCTGGTAACTTTCTTGTGCTACCCGAGCGTGATGAATCTCGACGATTTGACCAGGTAACAGTAATATTTATTTATCTTAGGTCATTTCTCGAGACGGCGTATGAATAAATTGTGTGTATAGAATTACGTCACCTTGTAACATACACGCGATTTGTCTCTTGCATGGCTCGTATAAAATTCCCCCAAACTTCTTCCTACGCACGGCTTATAAGATTCTCTTCCCTTATTTTATCTTCGCGCACGCACATTTTTTTTTTTTTCTTCTATCATTCTTTCTTTTTCCCTCATATCTTTCACACCCGGCTCGTTCCCTCGCAGGCTTTAAATCGCCAATAAATCGCTGCGTTGCACCGAAACCGGAAGGTATAACCTTCTCCGAAACGTCCAATAAATTTTCCCGGATATCACCACATCCCGTTACGTTCATCTCTCGATTAAACACGCATCAATTAAACCCTCCTTAGTCTGATTTCACCTGGCCCTTGTTCCTCGCGTAAGCCAAATCACGCAAAGCCTTGAAATAGGCAAACGTCTGTTCATTTGAGTTACAGTCCGTTGAACCAGTCGCTGGTCTGTAATACGCTCAACTTGAAACTATATTACCTTTGCTCAATTTTCTCCAGTCTTCTCGGCAATTCAGGAATCTAGTCTTGCCCGTGAGTCGAGGTAGAAAAATTTTTTCGCCCCTTTAAATTGGTTTCACAAAAAAAAATTGTTTTTTACCACCGTATAAAATCCCTCGCGCAGCAGTAAATATATCCCGAGTGAAATTTTTTACCATCAGTTTTGCTGGTACAAGTTGTCTGAAAATCCCTTCCACCGTCCCTTTTTTTCCACTTTCTTTTTATTCCTTCACTTTTTACGTTTCTTCTTCTGCTTATATTTCGCATGAATTTCGGCTTACGAATTTGAGCGATATAAAAATGAAGGGGGCTGCCGAGAGAAAAAGGGAGGGCGAATTTGTCACGTAATATCAGGAGGGGTGGAAGTCTACGTGACGGAGTGCGATACGGTAGTGAGTGGGGCGAAAGGGGGTTGAAAATGGGAGAAAACAGCCTGACGAACCTTTTTATTGGTTCCTGGAATCTCGTCATCGCTCCCTCAAACTTTCTGCCTTTCGCGAATATCCATTTTCTCCTATATTTCTTACTTTTCGAACGAGAGAATGGCCCGCGAAGCCTCACGCGCTTATTTTACGTCTCAGCAGTCGTGAACGTAACTGTGAAGGTATTTACCTCGAGCCCCTCGCGACGCATAACTCACTCTGAGATATGTCGTTTAATTCCATTGTTTCTACGGGGTGAAGTGCCCCTCTGTCGACTCGCGAGAGCTTGTAACTCCCCTTACCTACCCCTCTTTTCCACCCTTCCTCTCTCTCTCTCTCTTATTCTCGTCTTCTCCTTCTCTATCGATCCCTCCTTGCAGTGCAAGAAACGCCTTTGTTTCACTCGTTTCTTTCCAGGGGGCGACTTTTAGTGCAGAAGGAAACGAGCCCCGTATCAGCCTTCGGGCTACAGCGAGAAATACTTGCCTCTGACACGCGATGTTCAGCCGATTTTCACCGCGGCGGATGTTTCAGGGCAGGAATTTCGCCCCGAGCCGAACCGTGAATTTTCATCCCTTCGATGCCCGGCAAAAATTTGTCGAGGACAAATCGGGCGGTTCCGACAACTTGCCCCTTTTCTTCCACCCCGTATCTTCAAATCGATTGTTTGCGGCTGCACTTTCCTACAGGAACGTTTCGGCAAGCTTCTCGAACATTCTCACCCCTGATAAAGTCTCTTATCTCCCTCGGCGACCCGCGAGAAATGAAATATGCTTCGCCGGCCATGACCGGGTTTTAAGGCAAATCTCTACCCTCGAGATAGTTTTCCCTCCACTTTGTGCACCCGTTTACACTGTACAGGTTATGCACACATGTACGCTTCCTTTTTTCTCTTTCTTCCTCGCCTTTTGTCCCTACCGAGTAATTTCTCCGGCACTGGTAGTTTTCTCTGGAGGGATTTGTAATTAGTGTCTCGGTACGCAATTATTATCAAATTACCTCGCAGGTCTCGTCAAACAGACGCAATTGTTCTCATCTCATTAACCTGTGTTATGCCTTAGTTTGCGTGTGTTTTCTGCATTATTCAGGTCTCTCTGAATAATTCGCGAGTCGGGGATGACTCGAGTTTCCTCAACGCCTCCTACCATCCACAAAAAAAAAAAAAAAAAAATCACCGCTTCTAAGGAAGATCATTTTTTCCAAACGACTCTGCGAACAAAAAAAGCCAGGGAACCGAACTTCGTCTTGAGACAAATTCTATATAACCACGAAGTTGAATTATCTTATTTGTTCGTCTGTTTTCATCCCAGAGCACATTGCAGTGACGCAGATCTGATTTCGTAGTAAAAGTTTCTTTTTTTGCTCCATGTTTTTTCCATCTCTCAAGTCTCTCTCCACTACGAAATGGGTCAAAGAATCGAGCGAAAAACAACGCCGCAGTCGTACCGTGAAGAATTTTTTCGTCCTCCCCCTCCATATATACCTACGTATATCAATCCTTTATGGATATTCGATGACGATTTTATCGTACCTCGACGGGACAGACAGACGCTGGTTTCACCCTAACCGTCGAACTTCACCCCTACCAAAGCGAACATTATCTCTTCACGTCTCGCGATAGTAGCTGTAGACGGTTTTTTCGATGGGTCACCCGTGCAAGTGATTTGCTCGAGAACTCGCCTTGTTCCTTTAGGCGCGGACTCTATCTCAGCGACATTCCCCTTCACGATGCGACCCGGGATCTCGTCCTGATGTCCGAGCAGTTCGAGGCCGACTACAAGCTCACCAGGAACCTCGAACTACTGACGGACAAGCTTCAGCAGACCTACCGCGAGCTGGACGGCGAGAAGCAGAAGACCGACAGGTGAGAAGGATTCTCAAGGATTCGAATCGTTACATGGTTTCTCATTGCTTTCGCCCCCTTTGCGACAGGCTCCTCTACTCCGTACTTCCGATATCGGTGGCGAGCGAATTGCGCCACTCGCGACCAGTTCCGGCGAAAAAATACGACTGCGTGACGCTACTGTTCTCAGGAATCGTTGGGTTCGGTGCCTACTGCGCTGCCCACACGGATTCCAGCGGCGCGATGAAGATCGTCAACATGCTGAACCAACTCTACATCGCCTTCGACGTGCTCACGGACCCGAAGAAGAACCCAAACGTCTACAAGGTGCGATTACCACTTGTGAAAAATGCCGGCTTTATTACGGTACGGTAACTTGTTAAAATTATTGTTGCCGCGGAAACTTTCCAGCGTCCGCGATTAAAGGCAACGTGCTCTAATTGATGCATTTAACTACATACTCAGAGGAACGGATGCCGAGACCGATGTGCCGAACCAGTCGCGTTGATGCGAGACCGGCAAATTAACCACTTACTGCCAGCAACGTAACACGCGGCTGTTTCTGCCACTTGGTATTGAGGCGACCGTACCTGCGTCGATATAACTTCACTCGTCAATGGTGCTCGTGGTACTCATTCGCTGATTGGGTACAGTAATCGAAGCATGTCTCGGTTACCAATCGTCACGCGGTTGAATCGAAGGGTTCGATAGAGAAGCGGGGGGAATTATTATAAAAGGCTTCCATTATACCGGGGTTTCATTGACATGGCAAAATTCCACGGTACTTCTCAGCGCTGTTTTCTCATTCATCCCAATCAACCTTGCACCGAAATGTGTAATAACGAAAGCTGCGACGCTCATTCCCAACCTGTTCAATGCCTCCGTCAGGTGGAGACTGTCGGTGACAAGTATATGGCAGTCAGTGGTTTGCCAGAGCCATGTCGAAGCCACGCTCGCTGCATCGCCAGGCTGGCCCTGGACATGATGGATCTGGCAGCGGACGAAGTTCAAATCGACGGGGAGCCGGTGGTGAGCATTTTCTGTTTTTATTATCATCGTTTCCAAAGCGCGGGCGGCAACCCGTTGAAATATTCATTTGGCTGTCGCTCGAAGAAGAGCCACCTCGACGATCAGATCGTTCTAGGATACGGATTTCATTTCCGTATATTTTCTTACCGCCGTCAAAGTTTCTTCTCTGGCTCTTATTTATTTGCATTACAGAAGTCTCGCCCATCGAGTTTCTGTGAATTCCGATAGATCGGAACTTGATGTATGATCGCAAGTTCCTTCGTAACCTTTACACTCAATTCATAAGGTTTTGTGCTCGATTATGATTAACGGTTATGATTTGAGGGTAGTTAAAGTTGGCTCACTGCGATAGTCGCGTCTTTCGTAGAGTTATCGACTTTTCACTTTCCTTGTCAACGTGTTTCTCAAGTTTCGCACAAAAATTCCTGTTCGCCAAAGAGAACAGGTGTTTTTTTTATCTTCATAATCCAAGCGATTATTTCGTAGATCAGGGTTGATTGATTGGTTGACATAAAAATATAAAGGAAAAACAGTGAAAACAGTTGAATCATGAATCGGAAAGCTTTTTTGTAATTATTGTAGCGAAACTCTCAAATCCAGAACGAAAGATTGCGAATGAGTTTTCGAGGTAAATGAAGTGTATTTTCAGAAGCCTAAAAGTCCGACGAGGGGAAAAAGGCTTTGATCAAGCAATTAAAATCTTGAATACATAACGGACGATAAGTCGGGCATCCTGCCGAGTTTAAAAGTCCGCTTGTTATTAGCAGCCCCCGCGGTAGTATAGCTGTAGCGGTAGGAGAAAAGAGCCGAATGAAAAACGATTGTTCAATTTGCAGAAAATTACAATTGGGATTCACAGCGGGGAAGTCGTCACTGGTGTAATTGGGCATCGAATGCCGAGGTACTGTCTCTTCGGTAATACCGTTAACCTGACCAGTCGGACCGAGACTACTGGGGAACCGGGAAAAATCAACGTGTCGGAGGATGCATACAGGTATGTACGACGAACATCGAATTCACTCAGCGACACTCACACCCGCTAATTGGCAGGCTTTTCCAAATCAATGAATCCAGGGCGCGGATTGTTCCGCGTGATGAATAACCACGGGTGATAATTTATTATCAAATCCCACGGTACACACGCCTCGGCGGAGTACAATAATTTATTCATAAAACTAGAGTGTTCCCGACACGATCCGCGCCTCATCTCCGCCAAACAATGCTGATCCCTCGATCAGGAATTCCAACTGTCAGTCGGCGAGCAGGTCCAGGTACTCCCGGAGGGACTGGGGTATCCTAAGTTCCTTAATCCCGTGGGGGAGGGCCCAGTTGTCGAAGAGCGACTGTCGCACCCGGCATCTGCAAAGGTGTTTCAGCTCGGGTGGAGAGATGCCGCTTCGTTCGGGGGGCACCAGATTACTCTCGACGAATTTCGGGTATTGATCGTAGAGCGGAACCGTCTCCACCCCGCTCCGATCGGCGATGTGACTCGGGGTGTTGACCCTGACCAGAGGTACCGTCCGCAGAAGCACCCTCAGACAGGCGACCAGCTGAGGCGGATATTGACCGGGCTCCACTTCCAGCTCCGAGAATTTGTTCAGGACCATTTCGAGCGGGGACGGTGATAATCCGTCGGCGAAACTCGACGCTCCGTACCTGAGGAGAAGCAGCAAAATGTCCGGACTTCCGACCTGGATGACCACCCGGATGGGGATAGCCTGCCCGTAGGACTCCATTGGGACGTCGACGAAACGGCACTTGCCGGTGGAAGCTGGGCTCGAGTAGAGGAGCCGGCCGGAGTTGGCGTGATCCATGAAGTAGATCAAGGCCCTGATGTTCTCTTCGCGGTCCTCGAAGTCGCTCTTCCACCCCGACAGGAAGTGCGTCACTCTGGTGCCGAATATCGCCCCTACGAATATCCTCTCGAAGGTCTTTTCGCAGTAGAATATGTCGTTCAGCAACCGCGAGACTATCTCGTTGTTACGTAGCTCCCAGTCGAAGCATAGCTTCATCGCTACGTACAAGACGTTGTGGAACTTCCCAAGAAGACAGATCGACCCGTTTTCCACCAGCGTCAGGTTGTGGTAACGCAACGCCGCCAGCACCGCCCTCTCGCACACTTCCGTGTTCTCCAGCTCCTCACCTGGAGCAATAAGGGTTCTTTGAAGCGGGTTTGGAGGAACCGAGAGTGAGCGCGTTTTTATTTTTCGGTGGGTTGAGAGGAAGACGACGGCTAATGCGGGGGATTCTTACTTTGCGTATTTCTTTTTTCGTTTCTTTTACTTACCTTTGGCACAGCCTTGGATAATTGCAGTGAAGTAATTGACTAAGGCACGTCTTTTGTACCGGGATAAAAGACTGCTGCGTTCCATTTCGGAGAATATTTGATCAAAGTAACAGTCGATCACCACCTCCATTATATTTTGCCCGGGGTCTGAACGTCGGAATGAGATAAAAATCAGCGAATTGTAAATCAACGGGGCCGGACCGGCAAGTAGTTATGAAAAAAAAAACGCGGTTGACACGACGGAGGCCAGCGTGATTTTGCCGAGGGAACGTCTGTCCGTGGAAGAGTGAAAAGCTGCGTAAATTCGATTATACTTAGGGGTGCATTTAGCCGGCTTCACGGCTGCAGTTCTCGCTTGCTCATCGTATTAGGTACGAGACTCGATATCACGTGACTCTCGCTTTCCGCGTATCCCCGTTGAGAATGTATACGTACCATTCTGTTTACCGTTTCTCATTTATTTCAGTCGAGTGTTTTACGAAAAGTAAAATTATATTTTCACATTTAATTTTCATCCGAGTAGTAAAACGAATGTTTAGCTACTGAGCGTGAAAGAAACGTTGAAAAAAAAAGGAACAACATTGATACGGTTGCGGCGTAAAACGTTGTGGAAAATATTTTTTCCCGAACTAATTATAGGAGGCTTTGATCTCGTTGTAATTAACCAGCTCACCGAGCGAGGGCCGTTAATTAAATACCTGCTGGCAATTTTGCATCGCTCAAGAGTTTGAGAAACGTTAAACGATGGAGCTGGGCTACCACATTACCTGCAATAACGAGTAACAAGCTGTACAGATCAAAACTGCGTCTGTGCGGTGGATGGATATAGCACGCATCGTCAGGTGCAGGCGATGAAGATATTTTTTACGTGCCAAATGAGTATGAACATATCGAATCCGGGAGTCGATGATATCACGGACGGTGAAGATTTACAGCATTAACGGACAAACCTCGAAATGTCATAAGAATAACGACTATACTAATGATTTTATTGCCAACGTTCCAGACTCGTTCTAGATTATCATCATTGTTATGAAGTTTATCAGAGCGAGTCGCGTTATGAATATGTATCGATGATTTCTGACAAAAGATACGTATCATCTCTCTGGTCACATGTAACGTCTAGATTAGATCCGTCGAATCAGTCCCGTTGAAGTGCTTGGAGTGCCTACTTGTGATCCGCGTAATGGACAGTCAGACTCGGCGATAATCAAGCGGCTCGCGACGTCACGCAAGAGCACCTTGGAGTCACAATTACTGTCTGACGAGCCCGTGCCAGGAGAGATGAATACGGTTCGTTAAGGTTTGGGAACCGGCTGCGCCGGAAATTGGTCGAGCCTCTGGCATTTCGTTTCATAAATTGACCAGCAGCAGCTGTACTCTGCATGGTGTGCGCTGCGTCAGATTTAAGTTTCGGAAAGAGGTGCAGGTACCTGTATGGAGGTAGCGAGTATTTCGAACTTTGGATCGTGGTCGAAGCGGTGGCTTTCTTATCGGCTTACTTTGTTCCAGATACCTTTGCATGCCGGAGAACCAGGACCCGCAATTTCTTTTGGAATACCGTGGGCCAGTCACCATGAAGGGGAAGTCGGAGCCAATGAACGTCTGGTTTCTCACCAGAGAAAGGGAGCTCGCTGCGTAACTTATGTCTTCAAGGAAAAACGTGTATACCTGTACTCGCTCACGTCATTATTTATTCATTACCGAAAAATTCTCTCAATAGCAATAACGACACGACTTAACGACCTACATATACATACACACATGAATATAAATTATACAAATACACTTATACAAGATAACTGATGGGTAGGCCTGATAGTAAAATGTAATGATAATGTATACAAATAAATATCGCTGTTAACTATAGTTGCAGTAACCGCGTTGGCGCTAAATTGAAAAATTTCAACCAAAGATCGTCGTAATGTCAAATTTAGGCCGCGCCGATACGCGCCGACATGCGACAGCTAAATGCCTGTAAGTTGAAAATTTTCAACGTCTCAATTAAGATCACTCTGTCTCTTGCGAGCAAGAATCTAAGCGTACCTACTTGGTAATCTCTATTCTTAATGCAAATCAGGAAAGCCTTGTAATACTATTGTTGTTATCGTATTATTATCATCGTCGTTATATTCAAGCGGCGATCAGTAGCTCGCAAATTGCTGTTGCTGTTGCCGCTGTGCTGAAATCACTATACTCACCGTCAGCGACAATTGAAACTACTAAGAACTCGAGAGAAACGATGACTACGACAACGAGGGGGAGGAGAGGTTCGCACAGCTTTCTTTCTTTCCACGACCGGATTCTGATGAGCCAGCGAAAATTAACGATTCGCCGTGAGTCTTCGATTCGTTTCTCGCTGCTGCTGCATGCAAGACTGAAGTATATACACTACGAAAATTCATCACACGGATCAATGGTTGCTTTTGATCAATTCTTGGATGGACAAGGTTTTCAGAATATCGCATCACTGCACTGAACTCCAAACGTTTTGAAATTCTTTGGCTTGTCGGCCGAACGTGAATCGACATACATGAAATCAAGGAAAGGAGGAGCGAGTAAGTCAGTCAGAAAGTAACTAACAATTAAGTAAGTTTAAGAGCCAAGAGTCAAGTCTGGTCTGGCCCATGAATAAAAAGGTGCAAACATCGTACAGACGACGGTGCAAAATAACCAACGAAAAGAGTGCAGCTCAGGAAATTGAACGATGTGTACCGAGCATACGTAGCTGCACAGTTGAAAAGGATATCAAGAATGCAGAGTCAGAGAGAGAGAGAGAAGGCTGACTGCAGCTTGTGCCCCGCAAGAGAGGAAAAAATAATGATGATTCAAAAAGAGCCGAGGCATGGTGAAAAGGAGAGAAAAAAAGGAGGAACAAACACGACGTACCCACTCGATACAGGAATGCGGAGAGCTGAGGGAGTGTAACGGAACCTGTTCTAGTCGTATTCTTCCTCTTCCGTGTCTCCGTCCGTGGGCAAGGTCAACATAACGAACCCGCTCTACGATTTCATACGATCGGACCACAGGTGTCTGCGCTCGACGTGCTCGATGACTTGGAAGGCGCTGCGTCTCCGTTGAGTGGGAGTTAAGGACGAATGCTGATGCGAAAGGACGAGGTCCGCCTACCTGAGCGCCGATTTCGGCAGGTATACAGGTAACGCGGATATCGGCGTCCCGTCCATGGAGGTTCATTTAAACGACAAACCGGAGGAGACTGTGCTCGGCGAGTCGTCAGAGGACGCCACGGCCTTCTTACCGGACCGAGAACCCGCTTCGAAACCAGCCAAGGCAAAGGCGAAGGAAGGAGAACCACGGGCCACAGTCACGAGGATCGAATCGACTCGACTCGACTCGACTGGGTTCCCCACCCGAGAAATAAGGCTATTGGAGAAGGAGTGAATCGCGGGCCGACCGCACTCTCCGGTAACAGTTTACGGACAACCGGTAGAGCCGAGCGTTCTCTCAGTGTCTTGGGTTCTACCTTGCTTTTTGCGACGCGTCAATATATACACACATATATATATATATACATAGATTTTTTTTCTCACGGCCGATCGGAGTATCGCGAACGGGAGTAAATCCTCGAGGATTATCTAGATTGCGTCGAAGTCAAAGTGCCGTTTCCACTTAGTGATCGTTATCTCGCCTTGAACGAGTAGCCGATATCATCGAATGGATCCGGCGAGTCGGTACAGCGGTATATCGGCGCAGGTAATAACGATGTGAAGATAAGAAACAGAGCGACAGAGAGAGAGAGAGAGAGA
Organism: Neodiprion virginianus; assembly: GCF_021901495.1. Classification (NCBI taxonomy): domain Eukaryota; kingdom Metazoa; phylum Arthropoda; class Insecta; order Hymenoptera; family Diprionidae; genus Neodiprion; species Neodiprion virginianus. Next base: position 1,631,905 of record NC_060882.1, read on the forward strand.
GATAGCAGGTGATACGCAATCCGTGGACCGGGTCGTGGAGCCCAAGAGCGACAGACCTTTTCGCCACTCGGGTATTAAATGGACGAGGTGAACGGAATGACCGTCTCTCCGGCACTGCCACCCAAGGAACGGAGCTGCAAGGTAACCGGGCAAGATGCGCGCCAGACGACAATCTCGATCCAGACTATCCAGAGCCTCTCCCTCCCCGTGGTGCCGGTCGGCGGCGGTCCGACTTCCGAGGCCGGAGCAACGGTATTTGTCGGTGGCACAGTGCCACCAACCTCGGCATCGTCGGCCTGGCGAGTACCGGTGGTGCAGAAGTCGAACGGTTATCAGTCGCTCCAGCAACACTCCTCGCAGCACCATCAGCAGTCCTCCCAGCCTGCCCACGTTGTCAAGATCCGTATAAACCCGGACGACTCGGCTGGCAAGGTCGTCTCTACGGTGCGGGTCACTCTGGACGACGAGAAGGTGTACGAAAACGGTAGCGGAAGCGGTAACAAGAACAACAACAACAACAACAACGAAAAGCACAACAACCACAACAACAACAACAACAACAACGAAGGGGAGGAGGAGGAGGAGGCGGAAGGGAAGGACAGCGACAAGAGTAAAAACAACAAGAATACAAACAATACGATACACAACGCGGACGGCGCGAAGGTGCAGAGTGCGGGTGGCGTGGTGAACGGTATCGCGAGTGACCGTGGTTGTGTCCGAATAAGTGTCGGTAGCAACGAGGCGGACATTAATCGGGAGGACATGATAGTACAGCGCGAAGTTCCTGGCGCGTTGAGCTCATCGGCCGGGAACAGATCCAGTTCCTGTTTCTACTACAGTACGTTTCAGGGCTCGATTGGGACGATGGTGATGTCAAGCGGACAGTGCTCGCCGAGTGATACCTTGGACAGCGGGACCTGCAGCGATCTTGACGGAACGCCGCCGCCCTTGCCGAAGAAGAAGAACGCGAGCACCGTTATCCTGGGAAGCGGGCAGCACAACAGGACCGGGAGCCTGACCAGCAGCGGGGCCGAGATCGACAGCGATGACAACGAGAGCAACGTCAGCTGCGATTCGCTGAACAGCAGCGAGATGAACGCGGGCGCCGACGAGCTCGGTAGCAAACCGAAGGAGCCCGACGAAGCTCGCAATCTCGCCGTCAAGGCGGCACCGATATCCGTCAAACCGCCGGAGCCCACGTCGCCCGATAACGACGCTGCTCTCAGTCAAAAATCGAGCCTCGACCGCGCTCCGTCACCCGCGACATCGTCGATCGGGACCGGCTCCGTCTCCTCGAAGACGTCGAGCACCCCTCGCGTACGGAGCCCCGACGGCCAAGAGCCGATCCGGCGCTCACCGCCGGTGGTCAAGGAGTGCGCCTACGAGGACAAGAAGATGGAACGCATGCGAATGCAGGACGAAACTGCCGCGGCCGAGTTCTACGCCAACTTCAACCGCGGGAACGGGACCAAGTACCTCTACGACGACGACAGGTTCTACAAGTTCCACGTAAGCGAGAACCTCGAGGAGGCCAGGGACGTCGCCGCGGCCGCTGCCGCTGCCCTCGCCGACCCCGGGAGCGACGAGTTCTTCGCCGGGTACAAGATGCTCGACCGCGAGGCCATCCGCAGCGCGCGAGGCACCGTTCGGGGCGTCAAGAACAGGGTGCGAGCCGGCATCGCGACCTTCCTCCAGCAGCCAGCTACCAAGGTGTGTATGCGTCGTCCTTGCCCCGGGTTTCGACCATCTTTTCGCGAGTCTCCGCAGCTCCGCGGCCGGGTAACGGTAGTCCGGTAACGCGTTGCGAGTCGTCCTTGTCCTGCGGCTGTCCGAGCTCGTTGGTCCTGGACGTGGCGCTTCTTCCTCGGTAAATTTCGCCCCGGGCCACGGAGTTCGTTGATCGGTCGCGAGGCGAGCCGTCGACGAGTCACCTTTCTCCAAACTGATTGCAAACGGGCTGAGAGCCACTGTTCGGTACCTGTTTCGGGACCGGCTCATCGTCTTACCGATTTTTTTTATTCCTCGTTCCTTCTGCTTCTCCTTCTTCTTCCTCTTTTTCGTTTTTCTCGAAAATTTTATTTTTGCACACGCGCGAATACCGCCTTACGTATCGAAGGTGACGACTCATCGGCCCCGGGCCTTCGCTACGTGGTCTTGAAATTATTATCGTCATCATCACCGTCGTCTTTTCGTTGTTTTTATCCCTCTCTTCTCTCATTCGGTTTTTCTCACTCGCGAATACAAAGCCTTTCTCCCCCACCGTTCGCCGTTGACGGACGCATTCTTACAGTACCGTCTCTTCAGCGAGTTTTAGCCTCGAGGTTTTATTTCTGTACGGTGTTCGTCAACCCTTGGAGAAAAGTTTTGGTCCATTCACGTTGAAACTTTTCCCGAAAATCCGCTTTCCTGAAGACGAACTAGGACGTATTATTACATCGCGATTCACAGGCAACCGAAACCTCGCTAGCCTCCGGCGATCGTAGGTAAACCCAGGGTACATGACTAATCTCATATACTCTCCGTCGCCTCGGGGGCGGAGAGGCAGGTACCAATAACAACGCGGTTGACAGCTGGCCACGTCACGTATTGAACGCGCGTACATAGGAGCGTGTCAATTTCGTACACGGGAAATAAAAACACTCCACGTAATATATAAACAACAATACGCCATTTTGCAGGCAACGAATCGACGAACGGATCGAACCGTGCAACTCGAGGCGCGGAGCGGAGGAATTTCGCTTTGTGCGGACAACGTGTCGACGTAAACCGTAACTACATAACGGTGTAATTAATTGATAGAAAGTGCATGCGCCGATGGTATAAGACCGCGAAGCGTGCCAGATAGTCGACGCGGTACCGGTGCACGGGCCGATAAGATAACCGGGAACCGGGGTAACAGCGATTTCGATCAGGTATCAGACACGATGCGAGTGTGTGAAACCGTTGCGGAGGAACGGCGCAAGCCAGTGCGCGTCTACGGAAATCGTTTTGCAAGTGCGACACGTTCGCCTGCTATAATAGCAGAGGCGCTCTTTGCTGTTCGACACTTTTCTAATAGCCTCGCCTAGCGTTACCGTTCCGTGGCACGATTCAGTCAATCAGGAAGGACCCACCGTCGACGGAAACGGGCAGCCCCGAATTCCCCAAGTTATCGGAGTCGACGGCCGTTAGTCGGTCGGAATGGACGAGGCGATAGCCCGCGACATTCCACTTGAGAGAAACTTTCGCCCAAGTTACGCGTACCTACCTGAAACTTTTTACTCGGCCTGACGTGATCTGCTGCTGCTGCTGCTGGTGCTGCTGCTGCACTGCCGTAAAAGTATGCGAGTTCACAGACGGGATTTTATCTTGTTGAAAATGTCGCGAAGCAAACTTCGGAAAAAATAAACAGTCGGATTCAATACGGTGGCGTATTTTCGTCCATTGTTCTCGACGAAGGATAGACCGAACCGAGGACTCGGATATTTTTTACGAATTCCACGGGCGTCTCGAAGGATTTTCCCCACCTTATACCATCTTTTCTTTCCAAGTTCTATCACGTCGCAGAGCTCGGGGTCTCTACAGGTTCTTCGAGACATCGCAGAGGCGAAGTAAAAGCTGTTTTATGCGGAATCTGATTAACCGTTGCCCAGAAAGTTGCGGCTTTGCAGTGCGAGATCTCTTATGTAGTTTCTAATTGATCGGAAGATCTTACGCCTCCGAAAAAGACTGAGAAAGAAAATAAAAAAAAAGTCATTTTTAATAAGCTTGTCCACTTTCGTTTGACAACGAGATTAACAATAAATTGATAAACGATGCACCAGTTTACCGCAGGCTGGAAAAATTCTTCTAATCGAATGAATTGGTTTGGTCGGGATTTTTAATGAAAAAAAAAACCACAAAAAATACGGAATGTTCTCACGATGCGCATTAAATTACTTATTGTTAATGGTATAAGTTGCGGCCCCATTAAATACCTATCACGGGATGAAACTACGGCGCATCGCGTAAAAAGTCCACCCGATATTCTTCGCCTGATTTCAGTTTGATCAAGAGAGGCTCAAACATTCCACTCGCAGTCTCTTATAGTCGGTCTCTTCAGAGTCACGTTATAGGCATTATCGATGTTTTCGCTGGATGGCGCAACCTATTCAGACCCAGCCAATGCTATTCCAACAACAATCCTGAATCCCCGAGCCTGGACCGTCTTCCGGGTTCTCCGGCCGCAAGGTTGTCGCGGACTTTACAATCTGAACGGTCGATCTTCCCGCCTGACGATTCCAAAGAAGGAGTCGTCGTGCAAGCGCCGTTCGTTACTCGCCGTACCCACGAATGGTAAATTTATTCACGTGTTTATTCAATTAAACCTCTCCGAATAACTTCTGATTAATTATCCCGAGTTGCGACGAGTAACGCGCGATGTCGGTCACAATTAAAACGGAGGCTGGCTGGAGCCGGCGTACGATTCGACGTTTCAAAAAAATTTCACAATTTTCGCCTCTCATCTGGCCGATAAATTTTGGGCAAGGTCGGGCGGCCGGGTGCGCGTTTATTTAAATATTCTCTTTGCAATTTGGCGGCTGAATTATATTGCCCAATGCCAAAGTCCCGATCTCGGGACTTTTTTTAAATTTCTTTATTTTTCTTTTTCTTTATACTTCTCTGGCGAATTTGTCGGAGAGAATCAGGAGTGGGAGAAGACTTCGTGATGTTGAACCGCGTGACTGGGCGTTCATCTCATTCAAGGAATTCATCAAGGATCTCATAGTCGTAGTGTGTTGAACAAAGCGTGCCGGATGTCGGCAACCGGATATCGCTCGCTTCTCGCTCTGGCTTCTCGATTTCCTTCGTCGAGAAAAGAAAAGCTGGCGAGAAAAATACAGGGACAAAATATCGCCGACGACTACTCGGGCATTACATGCCAGAGGCTGGATATTCGATAACCCATGAAAGAAAGTTTTTACAACAGCAAAGTAGCCGTGAGGAATCCGCGAATGTTGACAAAAGTTTCACTAAATTCTCATAAATCTTTGCCGGCCCCTGCAACGCGACGTAATATCTGAATATGTGTGCGCTCGCGATATTTGTCAAGATGTTATACGCATATTTGACGTTCCCAACGCTGGGCCGCCAAGGCTTGAAGAGCGAAATTTTGTAACCGCGTGAGAGATGACGTTACGCACGTTTTTGTAGGCAGCTCCTAGGCGTCGAAGTGCACACAAATCTCTTATGAAATTTTGAAATCCCGAGAGATGAAATAATCGATGAAAGGGATTGCCAATAAAACCGCTGCGCAATACTTGTCGCGATATTTGCATTTAGAAGTGTTTCACTCCTACTCTGAAGTATATAAATAATTATGGATATACGTGTATCTACATACCTATATATGTATATACATATATGTATGTGTATACGCGTACCGCGCATAAAGGAGGTGGAAAAATATTTGGACCAAACGAAACCTGGACAGAAATTAATCGACGTCGTTCGTGTTTAATTTCGTTTGCCGGACGATTAATTATCGTTTTATGAAAAATAGGAGCCACGGCGTCGGGAGGCTTGTTATTCACCAACGTAAATAAGATTAATCCAACTTTTGTCAAACGTAGAGTTGTTGGGGGAGCAGGATGTAGACTTTTTACCCACAGAGGGTGACGTGAGTAATCGGCTTGTACGAATAGTTGTTATAAATTGGACGGAATATCATACTGGAACAAAACAATCAGTTGAAACGTACGTTCAGGCAAACATTGCTGAATTTCGAAAGTCGAAGAATGGATCCGCTTGTTAGATTTAACTGCCGTAAACGGTTTCTTTGAAAACTCGGTCTTTAGTCTAAGGAAAAAAGTAAGTGATGGGAATGAAGATCTAGACTTGTCGAAACTCATTTCGGTCTATCGATCTCCGCGGCAGTCAATCGACACGGTTGTGTAAAACTCGAGAAATTACAATTTTTTAACGATATGAATCGGCTCTCTTGAGCTTCCAGATTAATGGGTAATCCAATCGCAGTTCAAAGCCTTATAAATTTTTCACAAAAGAATTACAACACACGTACGTGCACACTGCACACGAACAGCGATGGTTCGGTCACAATTTTTCTCTACACGCTTCATAATCCCGAAAGCATCGTCGACCTTTTTTATCCCACTCTAAAAATGGTGTCTGATCAAATATTTTCGACAAGAGCGGCGGTAGTTTTCATTTTTCCAATTCGTCGAGGTTCACTCGCGGTGTGGACGTAGCCGTTTAGCAAAGATGCGAATAGGACGGGAAGGAGAACCTTGACACTTGTTCTGAAAACGGAAACCCGCCCGTCTCAAGAACTTTCTACGGTGAGGTTAACAGGTTCCTCGTTTGATAGGCGCGTGATACAAAGTTTCTTGACCTCGTAACGCCGCGTGTCGAGTCGCATTTGAGGCTCCCGATCATCGGGGGCGAGAAACCGGGTAGGATTTGAATTTCCGCGCCACGATGGGCGAGGACGACCCTAACCGGTCAGTTTGAAACAGCCATCGTCGACCCGGTGAATTTTCCACTGGAAGAAAACTCGGCTGCGGCACTGTCCGAATCAGCCGGAGGACACAGATCGAGGGGGAAAGAGAAAGCAGGTCAAAGAGCCGACGAGCGGCGACAGCAGCGGAGGCAGCAGCAGCAGCAAATCCAGCAGACTTCTCTCTCCGATCCTTACCTGCCGATTCCATCCGCGCCTACTTCTTCTTCTCCTTGCAGATGCGAAACGCGACATTCAGTCACATTCGGCCAGAGAGGAGGAGTCAGTCTTCCACAGGATCGTTTTTGCAGACCGATATAGTGCAAAGTCTCGTCTGGAATACGAAAAAGGAAGAAACAAAGCCGCGATTTTATCCTAATTTTTTCCACCATCATCAGTGGCGGAAAATCGGCTCGTTATCCCCGAAGATTAGGGTCTGCAAAAAGTATTCAACAAAGTAGAAATCCCTCGGGTAATTCACGCTCGCGTTGATCACGCACATCTCGCGGATAGTGTATACATAATGTAAGATGGAGACGGTGTATAATGTAATGACTCCTCTCACACGCGCTTACAAATCGGCGCTACCATGATGAAGAACAAGACCCTGCGGAGCGAGGCGCTTGTTTCACCGACTACGCACGATCCTTCTCCTTTTTTACACTCGTCGGTTAATGAAAGAGTTTCAAGTGCCGCGGCTCGTGCTCTATCCGCGAGCTTAGTTAGTGAGTATATTACACGAAACACGGGCCACACAAACTCCTGCGCAAGTACGTTGTTTGTAATTATAAAAAGGTTGCTCAATTTTCGATTGCGTCAGTCCAAGTGGGTCGCGCAACGGGCAGCTCGTATCTCCTTCGGAATTTTGCCTTTTTTCTCTCTCTCTCTCTCCTCCTCCGTTTTGCTTCAATTTTATTGCTGCTTGTTAACAAACCTATTTAATCGAGTCCTCTATTTCTCTCAGCTGATTTTCGAAGGAGTCCAAGATGATACTCGATTCCTATTATCATCTTTCTTCCCATTTGTAATCGGTTCACCATCATCCAGGAACGTTCGATCTTAAATTAAATAAAAATATCCCTGCAGAAAGTGAAGCCTACTACAACACAGTCGTGATCACGTAGGTAGCACGTCCTATATATGTTATATACATATGTGTAGAAGCGAGTTTATTAGTTTTTGCGAGGAATTCAATCTGAAAGTTTTGGAACTTGGTACGTATATAATACATAGGTTCACATACGTGCTCACACGCAAAGGCACACGCGCGCATTTATCCGTGACTGGAATATCGCGTCGTCGGTGCGGAGGCTTTGTTATTTTTTCTATCTTTTTTCACTTTTCGGTTTGTTTGCTCCATTTCATTCCAGCAGTTTTTCTAAGTCGCGACGCCTCTAGCCATGACCAGTTAGACCCGGCGTATTTTACATACGGCTCGGCGTAATGATCCACGCGCGTGTGCGTGATTTTATACGCGTTACAGGCACGAGAAACGGATTATAGGCATAGACGTATAGGCATTTGGACGGACGGTGTGCCGCACAGGTGAGAGTCGGGGACCTTAATAATTCCGGGTCTACCCCACCCGAATTTTGACATGTAACGAAATTGGGTCTAATTGGCAGATATTTGAGCGGGTCGTTAGAGTTTCTCTCGACGGGTCGCGTACGTATAGCCGAGTTTCAGATTTCTGTGCAGCGTTCAAGCCGCGCGGTGAAAAGGCGCATATCTCTTGCATGTGTACAGACAGAAATTGAACCTTGGCCTCGTTGATCGGTTTAGTATGCAGGGTGAATGAGTAGGATCGTTGGTTTGTTCACTTTGTACTTATCTTTTTTTTTCATTTTTTTCCTCCTCAATGCACCCTAATTGACCGCGTTCGAGTTTCGATCGATCGTGTAAAATTTTCCCAATCGCTCTCTCGATTTCGATACCCGGCACCCATGATACAGCTGATTAATGTTACGATTTCTACTTCCGCAGAATATATCGACGGCATGGATTCGGCGCCGGTTCGAACGCGTGATATCGTAAGATCGTCGTGCAATCGAGGCCGCGGCCGTGTCTCGTTGTGAAATATTCAAACCGCAATATCGTATATGAGGTATTATAATCCCGGGTATATATGAAATCCGCGGAATCGCCGATGCATGTTGCCCGACTCTTAACTCGAGCCCGCTCCGGGCTGCAAGCCGGGTAAAGAGGAAAGTCATATGATCCGTGAAATTAACTCCCGGCGATCGTGGTTCTTTTTCTACTTTTCTACTTCGCACACCGATCATAACTTTTAATACGAATTTAAATATCAGCTCAGCAGCTGCGTTTAATTGGAATGATCTGTCGCTCGTGAACGTTATTATAATGAGGTGTAAAAGCAGAGCAAGAGGCGGTAAAGTACGTACCCAGCTAATCTAACAACTCTCGATAAAGGTGCCAATTTAAACGGTGTTACCAGGAAGAGTGATCGCATGTTGTAGGGATTTTCAGAACGAACGACCAGAATCGTGTCCTTTTCTCCCCTTCCGCGATCCTTATTCTGATAAAATATCACCTGCCCCAGTACGCGGTAGCTTGTTACAGTGCGACGCGTACCTTGTAAATAAAGTGGAGCTTTTGTGGGATCGGGAACGCGTGCGGAAATATGCGACGTTCGCAAAAGACCCGGCAGATGGAGAGTACAACGGAGGCTGTGGCGGAAGGGAATGACATGGAACGGAGACGTCGTTTCCGGAGCTTGCGGAACAGAGATTGGGTAAAAGGGTCGCGAAAGAAGCTTTGTTTCAAATCTGCTTCGTGTCTCTCTCATAACTCTCCGGGTGCAATTAGCGAATGCCCTTTCATCCCTCCTCTCGCACAGTTGGACCAGATGTCGCGGTCGCCACGGGCGCAATCGATACCTACGAAGCTTGGCTGGTATTATGCCAACCGACACGTTCCCGGCTACGTGGACGCACCACCGCATTGATTCGCGAAGGGTGCAGGACACGAGGGGAGGAATTCTGCATGGCTATCCGGCAAGCGTAACCTTCGCGTGACGTCACGAATTACGCGCAGCGTCTCGACGCATTGATTAGTCTCATTGTCACAGCCGGGTTACGCGTACGTAATAATGCAGGAAGAAGGAAAAAGAAGAAGCGTTAGAAATGAAAGCATTGCGAAAGCGCCTGATCGTCAAACGGTATTGCGTGTATCAGTTTTACCATTTCGTTGTGCGGCACCGTCGGGATAAGCTCCTCAACTTTATCGAAAGGTCAACGCTGTGCGTAACTTTGCTATTCGCGGCCAGGGAAATGCAAGTGCCACGTGATCTGCAGAGATTTCAAAGTCGTGGTCGTTTCAATAACGTGCAGACAATCAACAGATGTCAATCTCACCGTTTCCAAAATTGTAACGCATCGGCGAACCTTCTGATATTCCAGACCACATTTCGTTTCTTACTTTTACATATAATTTCCATACTTCTTAGCTTCTGAATTCTCTTCTGAATTCTAGTGCCTCGATTAGTTCACCAAATGTTTAAGCTCTTCCAGTTTTGTGCACTTGTATTGCCAATCAATCAATCTTACGGAAAAAGTGATCCTGAATTTTGGAGAGAGGAGAACGAAGAGGTCGAGAAACAAGAAAAGGAAAGTGGGGATTTCTCTCCTGGAACTCGACTAAACTTCTAAAATATCTCAGGGTTTTCACCAGTTGCGCCGTGGGTGAGATTCTTGCAGGGCATAACAGCTCGGCAGCGGGTGAGATTGTCGTAGATGATGACGTCTCATATTCGACGACCTTATAATTACACGAGAATTGCATCAGGTCGTTACGATACTCCTTTTACTTAATTACACGGCACCGACCCACAATGGGTATTATGAAAAAGACAATTCATGCCATATTGCGCACATCGCGGGTCCTGACAGCCGCATCGCACTATACCACACCTCTCGTAGGAAGCGAAGGCCAGCCGTCCGCGATGAACACTGATCAATTCCGAAACGATCGGTGATCGCAATTTGATGGGACGAGGTGGGATCGAGGCGGATACATCGGGTCGAAAGATGCGATTCGAAGCCGATCTAGAAGCGCGAGGTCAAGATATCGATGTTCCATCCGATTCTCGAAAACAGAGCCGCCGCTTTTTTGAGTCGGTTAAAAAGATTGTCACGACCAGTACCCACTTCTCTGGTGGTAATTACCCGTCTCACCAGGGAACGCGGAACGCCAGTTCCAGCTGCGAGGCCAAAAGGCGATTTAGGTAGTCGCGGAAAACTCCCGATGATTATTGTTCGACTGAGAACCTCCAAGAGGCGGTGGAATCAATCATAATTCCGAATAATTGAAGGGGGTTCCGTGCCTGGTTTAGCGGGCAGCAACGGGGCTGAATCGGACTCATTACAAAAGGGTGTGAAACGCTAACGGCAGACGATGGTGGACACATTGTGGCGTACCGCTAAGTAGCAGCGTTGAATTCCGGTCAGTGCGCAACCTGATCTGCCGTAGCATTACCCCAGTTGGTTGCGACGGAGAAATCGACTCCTGCAGTCGACGCGCAGCGATGCTCGATCTCGGTTTGTTGGCGTCGTTTAACGAATTCGATTTGTTGCTCGGATCACTCGAGAGCAGTTAGTAACCACGGGCCGTCTCGATGCTTACCCTAAGAAGTTTCCAAGTGATTCGTCAGAAACCCGCGGAGGTGACCGACAGCTTCGTAACGTTCCCACGTATCGTCGGGCAGATTGTCATCCGATAAACGTGACGACTCGCTATTACTCAGCAGCTTTATTTGATAACGCACTCGCATGACTAAGAAGTGCACAATCAGCCTCCAAGCGGTGTGGATTACGGCGTTATCACGAGGAAAACGGATTGTTTTTGTTCCAATGATAGCTCCGTGGTTTGAATTCGACGATGAGGCTGCCGGCCACTTGTTGTCTCTTATCTCTGCACTCGGGATTTTTCCGTTATCGTCACCGCGTTTCCGATTCTCACTGCAAATTACGAGTGATCAAGTTTTAGGTAGTCCCGTAGAAAGTTGTAGACTCATCTGGCCTCAAGCCGGTAGACTATTTACCGGAACTGCCTGCCTTTCCCGTAACCATTTTACGGTTAAGGGGGCGGCCAACGTGTCTCAGGATAACCACCATAAACGGAGGATTGTCGGCGATGAGCGTTTTCGAAAGCTCGCCAGGCTATCCGTTTGTAATTAGTTCCAGTTATTCTGCACCGTCGCGGGAAGATGGAGGGGGGTGGGAATAAAGGGCGTTGCACAATTATCGGTGTACGTCACGTTAATAAAAGTGTGTAATTTTCGGGCACTTCCTACGATTAGGCGGGCAAGTCGCCGGTCATTGTGCAGCCAACCGTCTACTTTGATTCGCGTTATTTTTAAACGATCATCCATCAGTCAGCCTGTTACGTTGTACCTCAAACCGAATTTCAAATTCTGAGGTAAAATTGCGTGCGGCGCTAGGTTTTCCTGAGTTTTCAGGAATCTCGGTTCGTTCTCCATAAATTTATGATGCTCTTTGTTCGGTAATTTTCCGGTGTACACGTTGTACGTATAACCTACCTACCTACTCGTCGAACGGTAATTCGAGAAGTCTCCAATTTTCGAAACAAATGCCGTATCCAATTTTCCACTCGCATTTTCTCTCGTTCTCTTTCCACTTGAATCTCTCACCTCGTTAAACCTTATACACCGTGATATAGGTATACGGTTACGGAAAATTTAACGGCCTGTAATTCTAAACCATTGGAAAGCTCCGCCGAGAATTTCGAGAAGCTCTTCGCTTATTCGATCCCGTTACGGTTTGAACCCCCCTGAATTTCAAGAAAATCATCGTACTTGCGTAGAGTTTTGTTAATCCGCTTCCTTTCCCAGAATTCCGTCCTGCTGTAAAAACCGTTTCCAAGAAAACCCTGGACAAAGGATCCAGCAGCGACGATACTCCAACTTCTTCATGTTTCACGAATCGCTGCCGATGATCAATGCGATAAGAATCAACCAGCGAATATCCTCACCCTCTCGATAAATTGATTGCACCAGTTTTTTCTTTCTTGTATCACTTCATCCTATCTTATTCACGCATTACGGCATATTTGACCGTAAAGCCTGCGGACCAGAGGCCCAGTTTGCGAAGAGACTTCAAGAATAGCCTTGCGGTGCCCGAAGGTCTACCGTAGATATGAATCAATCCGCGTTCTGAGAAACCGTTATCGCGCACCGAGTACCCACTGTGTCAGTCGTAATCGAGCGTATAGACAGGCACACGAGGAACGAGAGACAGTTATGAAAATCGCTCTGCGGTTGTAAGCCGAGCAAATTCCTTCGGCCTGGTTCAGCTGATGGCGATATCCGCCAGAGCAGCAGGTGAACGATACGGGTCTATAATGCTCGCATGTATGTAGATCCGGTGTCCGTGGTACAAACAGTCTCTCGTATCGCCGCTCCGTTATACCAATAGCTGACTGGGCAGGTAGGTACCTACACCCCGGTGAAAGTTAATTTAACAAAATCATGATCTCTCTGTGGGACCAGGTTACGTAAAACGGACAAGAAAATATTAGAAGCTTGCCGTCGTCGTCGTCGTCGTCGCGAGGCCCGTAGCAATTCTTTCCTTTGCGTAACGTTGCTTTATAAACACCAGCTTGGATACCCGCTGCCTCATGCTCCGTATGTTAGTCCGCGGTCTGCCATGGCTGCGAGGAAGGCACCGAGAACCGGCCGATTCGTACAACGAGTGTCTCACAAAGTGCAAGCCGTGCAGCCGATGTCGATGAATTCTTATCACACGTCCTCCTCGCTGTCCTTTCCGAGGTGAAAAATCGTTCCCATGACTGTCTCGCAGGATGGATGAAACCCAGAGGTCGAGGACGCCGTCGCGGTGTACGCTGATTCCACGCAGCCGGCGGTGGACGCCTCGAGGAAATGGGATCCGGCAGGGCTTACATTTGCCAGCCGCGTACTGGATTATCATTAAAACTTTAGGCACGTGCCGTTTTCCCCCGAGTTATGCTTATACTCACCGGTTCGCACCTCGAGACTTCGAGTACTTCTTCAGGCCGCTGAACCGCGAGTTAGCTAATATCGGACGGTGTAAGTGAGAGTTGGAACGATTTTTCGAGCACCGTTGATCACGCCGATGCGTTTTATGCATCGGAAGAAAGTGTAACATAACGATCAGATCTTCAACAAAGCTGTAAGGAATTTCGACCACCGTCCTTCGTTCAACCGTTTTTGCCGAACACGAATTCGGTCGGAAGCACAATTGGCGCCGTGTAATCCTGACCGCAAACAAAACCGCTCGTTCTCGGAAAAGCAGCGATGCTCTAATCGCGCTCTTCTCCCGATAAAACCGGGTGGCCAGTATTCGCTAATAATCGTTATTGTACCGACCTACACGGAATCGTTATCTCGTCGGTAAATTTTGCGTTTTAAAAATCCGACCATCCGATTGTCCGTATTACACCGTATGAACTGTGGTGGCAAATGAGTTTCGAAAGGCTGAAAAGGTGGGTGCGGAGACCCGGAAGCTGAGGAATTTCATCACCATCCACCTTCGGTTTCGGTTTCCTGGCACCCGCACCTCTCCCTCCGTCTCGCTCACCTTTCAACTGAACTTTTTTGTTTCAGAATTACAAATTGAAGGACGCCGGGAAGGTTGTCGTCTACACGACGACAATGGGGATCGTAAGAGAGACCTACTACGCTTGTACAAAGGTCAAACAGATACTCAGGACACACATGGTTAAGTACGAGGATCGTGACATGTTCATGAGCACCGAGTACCAGAAGGAACTTCGCGACCGGATCCAGTCCACGACCATTCAGGTCCCCCAGCTATTCATAGACGGGCAGTATATCGGGGTGAGTGCAACAGAAAGCGAATCACGATGCATTCAGCGTCCGGAAAAGCCGTCTGACGTATGGAAATAAAAGTCACTCGAATCAACTAAATCGCGAGAGTTAGTTTCAAAGCAGAGCTGAATTCGACGGTGCGACGAGCTAATGGACAGAAGCGTAATCGACACTTGTTCGCAAATTATAGAAACTCTCTAAACGTCGTTCCACTTTTGTCGACGGACCCAAGCTTTCGGCGTTAGATCGGTTCGAGAGCTCGTGCGAAACGTGGCACACTATTCCTCTATACATATTCATCCCATTCAATCACACGACGCCCACGAATGTCCGAGAATCTATGGTCCCGTGGGCGAAGCGCGCCAAAGCTTGCCTAATTATTCCGTTTGTGCCGTGTCTCTGCAAGCTCCCGGCCAAAGTTCCGCCTACTTTTCTTCCTACCGTTTTAACATTTCACCCGAGACGTTGACGCAGCCTTGCATCGCACGTGGTGGGCGAATACGTGGGACTCTCACGCGGCCTCATCGACGGTTCATATCGTGTGAGCATCTGCGTTTGACGACGTCAGCACTGATCGCTGTTAATCGATGAAAAGAAATGGACACGTTCGACCTTGGTAATGGGTGAATTCCTCTTTTGTCTTCTCGTAATGCTCCACGTGGAGAATATGCCACGTGATGAGCCCCCCCCCCCCGGGGGTTCATTTTGATATTCATTTAATGAACTGAATATAGCATCATTACGTAGCTGGTATATACGTCAACAACTTGTCCAGAAGCTCTTCGGTGTACGTTCGAAGATATTTGAGCGAGCTGCCAAAATTATATGCAATGCGCGCCTGTAGCTTCATTGTCAGGATCTCTCCTCAAATTTGGATGCTCATGTCGGCGAATATATAACGAGTATTGATTAATTGATGCGTATCCAGGTGTGCCGTAGATGTAGGCTGTATTCAAGTCGTGCCGATCAATTACCGTACAGCGTTGAGAAGAGACAAATAATCAAGGGAAAAGGGAAGGAAAAAAGAAACGGCACCGATACGTGAATACGTATTTTCTCATAGAATGATCGTGAGAACTTGCAGCGTGCGATGGAGAGATGTTGGTCGCAGGGATTAGTTAGACATCGGTTAAACCACCGGCGTCTCGTCTTGGTCCGATGAAATTTAGTACAATGTACAGCCTCCTGGAATGTTTGGTTGTCAGTTATCGCCGCGACGGGATTAAGGGGAAAAAGATTTTTGAAACACTCGAGACTTCAAAACACGACGCGCTTGAGCTGGCTTAACAAAATGCCCTCCTTCCAGATTTAATGGAAAGGATCCTGCCGTAGCTCATCCTTGGTAACGGTCGTCGATAATCTAGAAGGAGAGGCTCTCGATGATCGAAGGATGTTGCGAAAGTCGCAAGAAGTTTGGGACCAGCTTGACCGAGACGTGAAATACTCTCGCACGGTTAAAGGTCAAGCTAGTAGAAAATCAGTGTTTGCCAGGCATCGCGTCGGGTGAAAAAAAAAACAATCTCGTCATCCGGCAGAGGTGTACGTAATATCATCTGTTTGCATACCGTAAGACGACTGGCGTGTATGCTTCTAAACGAAACGTTGCGTAAGACCCAGATGGACATGCGTGTGCTCCACGGCTACTCCACCTTGAAAAAAATGAATGGTACCGTGTGGGGATTAACTGATCAGTATGTGAACATTTTTACGATGACGATTAATTATCGCCGGTGAAGTGTGTCTGCGGTTCCTCGTGACAACAATCCAATCTCACAGTGCTCGTCGTTGATCTTGATAAATCTGGGAAATCAAGAGTCGTAAGACTGGAAGAATTAAAAAGTGACAACAGATCCGTGCCTTATTTACATTCCGAGAATTCCGTCTCGGAAACTTGACCCGCCAGACGAGATTTTCTTGAAAACGAGATTGGATATTTAGTCTAGCTCCAGTTGGGGGGAATGTGGCAACCAAACTTCAGTTTCAATTCCATTAATCGATACATGCCTTGCACTAGTCTGACAATGAGTCCTCGTCTCCTCTGTTCACTGACCGTTAATATCGATACGCCGAACTAAAACTGTGAAAATTAGTCTTCGTGTCAGTGGCAAAGCCCAGAAGTAACCTTTGGTGTTGACATGTCAGGCAGCGCCGAACAAAAGATCGATGAAATTCGAAAACGCTGGCAGCACGAGAGAGAAATAAGGAAGGTTAACCGAACCATTCGAACGGATTCCAACTTTCGTCTTAAGTGTAAAATTATACCCATTCGTGGAAGAAACCAAAGAAGCGTCTAGGTGCCAGGTGGGATCCGAAGTGATTGTGATTACTGACGTTCCAACGCAGTGATATGGGTATTTAAAAATCTCTCGGAACTTCGATTGCGGCAGAGGTTTAAAGCTCCTTTCGAATCCAGTATCACGGCACGTTTTTCCCAAACGTCTTGACGTCGACTACGCTCAAAGAGTGTCAATCTTTGCGCAAATTGTTTCCAACGCTTCGTCGCTGTGGCAGAGATCTTCGCGATGGCTTGAACGTGAGAATTCAAGAGACGTCAAAGTCCCTCCGGTCTTCTCGACTCGAGGAGTTGCCAATAAGCGTGAAATACACCGCGAGGAGTTCCAAGCAGGTTGGATACAGCCGGATGGATAGAAACGTGCCTACGCCGTGTCGCGCTCATATGTATTATATTCGAACGAATATGTGTACACATACGCAAGTGAAATGTCAAGCCATTTGATCCAAGGCCGTTGGCGAGAGGTGAGGCCAAGCCTCGCCACCTAGAACCACTTCTTCATTTATACACACATTATCACCTGGACAAGTCTCATGTGCCACAAACCACGTGCGTACAAGTCACTCACACAGATCACTGTAAAAGGCTGCATTCCAATTCTCCTGCGTCACATTATTATTTTACACACTCAGCGAATTCGAAAAGTCGAATATAAGTGCGCTCTTCGCAATAATGACGATTAACGATTGCGGGCGATCGTAACGATCATCGGGAACGCTTGTATTCGATTAAATTTTCATTTTCGAGCCGCATTAACCTGCCCGCTTTTAAATTTTTAGTTACCAGCTTATTTATTTCCTTGAACGCGGCAGAATTTTATATCCCTTCTTTTTTTCCCTCTTCGTCTGATTTTTTCTTACTTCAATTTAACGTCAAAAATGCGGTTACGAGAACCGTTAGCATCGCGTCCTGCATACATTATAAAAGTTTGGGGCCGGCGTCGAGCGGCAAAAATCTCCAATCTTATCCGATCTTAATTTTGGCCCTGAGGAGTTGGGTATTGAAATTTTATCAGCTATTCAGTATCCAGCTGCCATCGCCACTTTCCTCGTCGTGCCGGCAGATTCTTTAACTTCATTTCTTCGTCCAACATCCCCGGGGCGGTCGAAATTTAATTTTTATTCATTTATTTTTCCTCCTTTTATTTTCAACTAGACGTAAGATAAACAACATGTGAACAAAAAATTCGCACTTAAAGTACCTACAAACAAGCGTTTTTCACGTGTCTCGTCAAATTATTCATTAGTACACTGTACGTCAGACGAGGAGAGGAGCAATAAATAAATTATCATCCCGCCGAGTGCGGAATAGCAATAAGTTGAAAAAAGGAAACGATAAAACTGGCATAATCAACGTATACCGCAAACTGATTATATCATCGATCTGTACAGCTTCTCCGTACGTGCGAGAACAACTCGCTTGATAAACATTCGGAAAAAGCATCTAGGTGTTTGTGCACGTGTGTATATAAACATTGTGCACCGAGCTGCTTTGTTTTTTTTTTATTTTTTTTTTTTTATTTTTCTTTGCAGCCTTTTACCACAGTCGACAAAGCTAATTCCCCGCATCAAAAGAACCGCTTTCTCGAATATATATACCTTGTATTACAGATATATACCAGCAAGAAATATTTAAAGTCAAAAATTCTAGAAACTTCGATTCAGTAACGATTTACAGATACGCTGGTGTGAGCTTGGATAGAGGAGTAAAAAAAAAAATGTTTTAAATCGCAGCCGATTATCTCAGAAAAAAACGCGTCATGTAACATCAATTAATTTGAATTCGTTCGGCGGATAATCTGCACACTTAATAATACAATACCACGGGGAAGTGACACAGTAGCCGACAGTAGCAATTTTCTTGGTTACTTATAAAAGCTGTCGGCTGAGAACCGAGACGTGACGAGGCAACATCATTTTTCTTCCTTTTATCTTCCTTCTTCCTGTTCTTCTTGCCTTTGCGCGGTTGTAATCAGTGTCAACGATACTCGAACGTCCAGCCACGTAATTTCAGTACCTACCTCGTCATCGACGAGAGTGACAATTAGCGACGGCTATCCGATTATCTGTGTTCAATAAAAATTCGTAACTCTCGTTTGCGTTTATTGATGATTTTCTTTAACGCTTGTTCTTTTTCTTCTTGCCACAGGATGCTGAAGTGGTTGAGAGGCTGAACGAGTCCGGAGAATTGCGACGCATGCTGAAGCCGTACAAGGTATGCATCGTCCTGCAACGTCGTCTGGTATAAGTCAACGTCACGCGCCCTTTCAAGTTTTTCATTTAATTTTCCTTCATATCGTCTGTTTTGGATTTGAATAGGGAATTTTTCAATTTCATCGGATCGGTGACCCCTGAGACGCGTTATTCTAATATATTCACGTCGATGTCGAATATTTTAACGATGTGTTCGCATGCAATGCTGACAAATTTTACGAGCCAATTGCCGTTCGGTGAGGACGTTATTTTATTTACATAAAATCTATTTCTGCCGTTCAACGACGCTCTGCGCGATTATGCTACTACTTTCCAAACTGATTATTCTTACTTTTACATCAATCGTGCGTTTTTACCAGGGAATTACTTGTGAACAGAGTTCGCATTCATCGTCGAAATATAATACAACTAGTAATTACTTCCGTGATGGTGAAATTCGCACCTTGTTCTCTGTCGTTCAATATGGGCTTCGAGAGTAGAATAAACAAATATGAAACACAAGTAAAGGAACCGGTAAAACAATATTACCGTTTTATCGTTGAACGGAAAACGTGCAGAGTGAAGGAACAAAAAAATAAATAAATAAATCGCGTCGATGACGTTTCTGCGAGGTGAGAATCCGCAGTTCCCTGGATTTCTTTTATCTGTGATAACTCGGGAAGACTCTTTTATACGCGCTTTTACGCATTCCTTTTATTTCCCGCGCTCTGCGCGGCGACGCTTGTAAAATTTGCATATCCCTGAATATTTACACGCCGCGTGTATAAAAGCCGGGAACATCGGGATACGAATAACTAATTGAATGAGTCATTTATTCTTCGATTTTCATTTATGTTATTTGATGCGGACAATTTTTGCAAATTTTTCAACCAATCGCAGACGTGCGCGTAACTTCCGTTTATGACGTAATAAGTATAGCAATTTGCATCCCGTTTTTGCGACGCGCCTTACGCAATAAATCACTGCTCAATACTTTGAGAGGCTATTATTCAGCTCGCGAAGCTACCCTGAGTTTACAGGAACAGAGTGTTCCGTTTGCCGAATAGTAAAATGAAGAAACCGGCGTGTAAAAAAAGATGGGAAATAAACGTTCAATCCTTATACACTCGGCTGATAAATCTCTTTCCCATATGAATACGGTATTCCTGCGTGCAGGCATATGTTCGTACAATGAGTATATTCACACGTGTATACATATATGTAGGTATATCTATAATATGACAACGAGCAGAGCGCTGTAACAATACAACCCGCCGTAATTACCTCTAATTATCATTTCAATCTCACGCGCGTCATTCGATCAGAATAATTTAACTTCCAGTGTTTTGAAACCTGCAGCCGGTGGGGCAAAAATGGTAAAAATCGTATGAAACAAAAACTTTTCACTTCGAAATCGTTATTCTTTCGAAGTAAGAATTTCGCCCGATCGTTCAAGTTTCGACAAATCTTCAGTTCCCGGCATATTTAACGAAGGGGATTTTCGGTCAGCAGAAAATTTCTCCGCGATGCAACTCGATACCGCGTACGAAATTGAAACGAGTGTAATATCAAAAAGATAAGTGGCAAAATGTTGCGCAAGTATATCCAAAGGCAGCACCGTTCGAGCCTCCGAGGAATCCGCAGAAACACACGACGACGCTTTTGCTGTACCTATCTATCCGACAATCGGCTTATAAGCCGAGCTCGGCTTAGCTCAGATCTCGATTTGGGTTAGGCTAGGTTGTGGCGAACACAAGGTTGTACAAATCCTTTCACTTTTATCTGCCGCTATCTTACAACCCCCTACCACTTTTCCTGATACCTCGCAGAGCCACAGCCTCGCTGGAACACCGCGTTCTTACCGCCGTTCCCGTATTGCATCGTTCGCAATTTTTGGTGTCATGCAATAATGCGCGTCAGATTTTGCGTGCGATAACTCGGAACTCGATTTTTATTACACAGTGTGGGACATCCCGTGTCAACTTTAAATCAGAGTAGACGTACCGAAATTTTTATTATCCGAGCTTTCGCGTATATGCTTGTGAATTTCGAATAAGTAACGGGTTTTCAAAAATTCCTGCAAGAGAACGTGCCGAGTGCGTTTCAACGTTAACATAATCTGATCGTGCAAACTTGAGAGGAGAAGAGAAAGAAGACTGTTGATCAAATCGCAGAACGCTGGGGTTCAACGCCACGATGGTCGAGTGAGCATGGAATGCCCCATATACCAAGTCCGGTAATGCTTAGCTGCAGCAGCAAAGGTCGTTACACCGGGACGGCGGCGACCCGCCTCCCAAAAATTCTAGCATCGACCAGTTGTTCTAGTTTTACTACCCGGCTTATAAGCCGCGGTAACGCTCTGGTAACGTTCTGGTCGCCGCTTACAACGATTGCGGGACCGTTGCACTTGCCTGATGGTCGGTTATCCTCTTTGGTAAATCCTCTCGTTCTCAGACGCTGGCACGAACGGTTTGTGGAGATCTTACAATTCGTAGTAGCGAGTGAGAAAATTTGCCGAATGAAATTACAACTCGTTTTTACAAACAATGAACATGAAGTGAAACCGGTGTAGAGCTGGAATTCGAGAATAAATACCGGAGATTTACGAATTCTCAAATTTTTCTTTGAAACAATAATTAAACGTCAATCTCGCCAAGATAAGCCTAATTTTTTACTCGTGGGGAAAAAAGGAACGGCGTAAAACCGAACACGGCGAATGAGTCGTTTAAAAAAAAAATCTTTTCATCAATACTTGTCGAATTCTTTTACTTGTGCTTGAAATTGGAACGTAATCTCGGGGGTCAAGTGAGGATTTAAGAAAAGTTCAGAGAAAGCCGTATTATGATCGAGAGAGGGAATTCGTTGAAGTTGGGCGTTAATTATCAGTTGCTGAAAAAAAAAATGAATAAATTTCCTCGCAATTATTATTCCCACGCGGATTGAAGAATTTCTATCGCTTAATACACGCGAGTGAATAATGCCCGGCAGTACAAAGTCTCTAACAATGTGTGAAATAGGAAATATATGATATCCGCGAAAGCGTTTGAGTGGCTTATACCGGATTGTATATATCTACCTAAATTTACTTTCGTTTCTGACGTTGTATCTCACGTACACCTGTTAAATAGTCGTATCACGCTTTTCGTACGCCACAGCGCCGGTGCGAATACAACGCAAGCGGTGCGGAGATTGTAGGAAAGCAAATAATGGCCAAAAGTTATCCATTCAATTGGGCAAATTTCTATATCAATGATTCATAAGAAAAAGAAAGAAAACCTCTAAAAATTTGCTGTGCATTCCCGCAGTACGAGTTTCCGAATGATATTGTTATCGAAACCGGTTGTAATATTGAAGTGGAAAATTTCCTCAGGATAGCAAAAATAGTTTCAAACAAATACCGACCGTATCGCATAATTAGACTTTCGTAAATTGGCCAAATTTTGTTTTATTTCTTGGTTGTCGCCGTTTGAGATTGAGAATATCGTCTCGGCGTAAGATGCGAATGTGTTTTCTAAATTCCAGAGTCCGGACGCGTGCACAACTTGCCAGATCTGCGGTGGGTATCGTTTGCTTCCCTGCTCGGTCTGCAACGGCAGCAAAAAGTCGGTGCACCGCAACGACTTCACGACGGAGTTCGTCGCGCTGAAATGCATGAACTGCGACGAAGTTGGCCTCGTACGGTGCCAGCATTGCTGACCATATGGATAACGTACCTATGATCCTGCTCAACTCGAATCAACTCAACGCTACCTTACAACTCACCTTCGCCCTAACGATTACAAATTGCAGGGACGTTAACTTATACATAGAGAGACACGCGTCGCACGCACATCATATATATGTATGTATATATATATATATATATATATATATATATATATATATATATACGTATGTATATGTGTGTATATGTATGTAAAAATGTTGTACGCAGCGATCAAGCTGTAGACGTTACGGTATTTATAAGATTATGCATGTATGTAGGTATACATATATTATATATAAATATAAACATAAATATAAATATAAATATGTGAAAGTGCTATACGTGTAAGAGCTATATAAAGTTATATTATAATAACGACAGAGTAATTTCTATTATTTTTTTCTTCTTCTTTTTCGTTCTAATTGAAGAAAAAACACTTGTAGGTGAATTAAATATCGTAACTAACGCATATCGTACTCGGAAAATAGTGACTAATTAACGGTAGGGACGAGGTCCGCGCCAGTCGTTAATTAGCTGATATATGTATGACCTACCTATGATCGGTAATCAATTGCGTGAACATGCTCGTGCCGTGGTGCGTTTGAAAATAAGATAAACTAAACTAAAATACACTGTATAAATATATTATATTATATATATATACACACACACATATATATACGTATAATTTAATTATATGCGTATAATCGATGTATCAATAAAATATTAAATTTTCTTTTTTATAATTAAAACAAGAAAAACGGGGGAACTAAACAAAGTCTATGTATGTAACGTGTACGTAGGTATGCTATATTTACATTCAGGTTAATATTGCCCCCGAGTGAAAGGTGGATCCTGCTTCATTTTTCCTCGGCTATTAATTTTTTGAAAGGGAATTTTCGATCCCGCCAATCCCCCGGACGTTGCGACAACGGCAACGGCATTAGGGTGGAAAAATATTGTTCTTTCTATCCGGTGAGAGGGAGGGGAGCCTCTTTCAGCCCTGAACCCCAATTTTAAAGTCAACCCGAGACCGAGGAGCCTCGAGAGGTAAGAAAACAGAGATTCGCGTTTCGAATGGCCCTGTGTATTCGCGGGTAAGCTGGGAGGGTTGACGTCTTCTTCATTTTTTCAGAGATAGAACAAAACGGACTGGAACGGAACAGAGAGAGGAGGAGAAAAATTTTCAAAGTACCACCCGCAGCTTGTGTCCGATTTCTCCAGCGGTTCGATTATAACCGCGATTAACGCGGCATCGCGACGAGGATACTCCGGATTATTATTTAGCCTTCTCGTTACACCGGCAGCCCGCAAATCGAAAGGATGCGCGAGCATCACGGATCGAAGAAGCGACCTGATATACAGTTCCGCCACGCCAGGCTAAGGCGACCCAGAGGAAATGACTTTATTGGGAATGTAGCTGCCTGCGAGCGCGTGCTAGACGCGATAAAATGCCGCGCAATTACCCGGATCCATTTTTAGTACCCTTCGATATTCAAGGTGATGCTCGATACAAACTCAAGATCCTTCGTAAGAACGACCACGTCTTTGTAATATTCTCGAAAGACATAACGTATAAGTTACAGGAAATGTTGCTGCGCGGATCCGCGTTGTAAAAATTTTTCACGCGACAATTCGCATGAATAATTCTTACTCCGTTTCAGGTTTCCTAAAGGAATATTCTTATCCACGTCACACGCCAGGATAATCAATCCTGTAGATTATAGATCAATTCCCAGGCGATCGATCGCACGGCGTTCGGGGAAACTCTTCGTTCAAGACGTTCTCTCACATTCCGCGTACAACGGTGAAGATGTAAAGCTGCAGCCGCTTTCGGTGATCGATTATGATGTATCACCCTCGATTCTTCCTCAGCCGATGTGCCTACACCCCTTGGTGTGTACCTATGTATACATTTATACATTTATACATTTATATATATATATACTCGGCGCATTTGTGTTCTCTGGTTCTTACAGCACCGTTTCTGACCTACTTTTGCACAGACGTCTTCACCTTTGTCGATCTCGTTACGTTCGCGCTTCGCTGTACGGTTATTTTAAATTTTGTAAAAACGTCTTACTCGTTATACGGTTGAAAAATTGGCGGTATCATTTCATCCTGCAAAATGTTTCCTCTTTCGAGATCTGGTATTAAAGAAAAAAGTATACGAACACCCGGTGGAAAGACGCCTGGGAAATCGAGTGAATTTAATTCATTGGGATACAAGGGCGAGTTGGGCGAGTTGCGAATGATCGGGATGCTCGTCACGGTTGCAGAAGCGGTACTCGATGATCGAGTTTGGCAAATCAGTTCATTTTCGCTCGCGTCGGTATAACGGGCACGTTTCCCCGTCTGGCATAACGACGCGAGGTGAAATTACCTCGACGATTGCGAGAGTGTCGAATAATCTGTGGATCGCATTGAAGTTCGGTGAGAAAAAAATGCATCTGTCTCATTCGGTGATAAAACAGGCCTGATTGTTGAAATTCCGCAATTGTCCGAGGGGCCGGATAGTGGATGTTTTTGTACGCCGGCGGGCGAAATTCCTTGCGATATTATGACAGTGCGATTTTTTCGGAATGTTGAAAATTTATACGAGAACAGATGTTTTTGTTATTTTTGCTAGGAGGCTCTATCGATACGATATTGGCGATCGGTTTTCGATATCATTGAATCGCGCAGGAATGAATATACCCGTACAGGTATCTCCTTGGATGTACACAGAATGCATTGTACGTACACACCGTCCCAGACGCATTATGTGTACTGTTGTGTGTACGCTGTATAACGTATTGTAACGTTTCGGATTTTTTTCTTTTCTTTCTTATTTTCGATTCTTTTCACTCTTTCACCGTCATCGAGCAATCTATCAACGTCCTATTACAGTATTATTCGGAGTATAATACACACGGTGTACGTATATTATATACGCCCCGAATTCTTTCCGCGAATACTGACTCTCGAGATAAAAGAGTCGCTTGTCTTTGAATTACATTAGCAATGTTCTTTTGTTTGATCGATAAAATATTGACGAAAATATATGATAATTTATGCTCGCCACTTGTACATTCGCCCCGAGAGGAAAATAGTGGATAACTAAAAAGGAAAGCCGTCTTTCGAATAACGTCGAAATTATTGTTTGTCACGCCTTTTCGAGCAGGACACAATAAACCGAATGAATATACAAATGCATGCGACATTTGCATGTTTTTCTTGCAACTGCTGCAGTATCGATTGAACTCGCAGATCAACGTCACGCTATCGGGACTCGAGACATTTCGGAATGCACTCTTGTTCTCAAACAAATATATCTATTGAACGGTTTTGTTTGGGAGATTGCACTTGTCGACTTGGCGGTGAAATATTTCGGAGAATACCGATAAGATATCTTTGAAATATTGTTCCGATTCGTAGTCCGCAGGCTTTGCTCGACGCGTACGGCAAGCCTCGATTACAGCAATCTGTCCCACATCTGCGCCATCGCGAAATAGTTTCTCGAATTGGATAGATTTGCATCAGAGTTACCCAACGCCGTCAAATTTGCAACATTAATTGAATATTCGGGGGAAAACGTGATGGGACCTCGACATCGGTAATCGGAACCATCACCGTGGTGATTAAATTACCCGTTTGGATTACTCCTCTTCGCGGAATCGGGAGAAGAATAATGGAGGAAACAAAAATTACGCAAATTTCGAATAAAGCAAATTTTCCGTCCAGGATTCGAGAGCCAATTCGCGACTAAAATGTTGCAGGTACAAAAATTGGAAAAGATATGGGGGGGGGGGAGGTAGGGAGGAGGGAGTGGGGGGGGGGGGGAGGGGGCGGTAGAATTCTCGGGAGTGCTTTACAAGCCTTACCCCGGCGGAGAGAGAGAGAGCTTTGTTTACGTATGCAACAAGTTGAATCGATATTCTCCCTTCGGCGGCCTTGACAGCGCAGAAACGGAGGGTGAGAGTCGGTGCAGGTCGCGAACAGCGGGCTAAAAATGAACCTGCAGCGGTTGTCCGCGCGTCAGGAATCGAGGGTAGTTTGGCAATAATTTTGTGATGAGACACCCCGGCTGATAATCCCTTTTACGCAGTCCGCTCTCCTTGTTTTTGGGCTGTTTTTTTGGCCCCTCGTTTACAGTATCGACACTCATGGGCGGGCACCCCGATGTTTTCGGGGGCGCGTTTACTCGGCACCCTCGATTATCGGCTTGTCCTGCACCCCTGCCTCGCCGCCCGTTATTATCTGTACTCAGAGGGTGGAAACGTGACAGCTACTCATTAAGAAGGCTTCCGCTTGTGGGCGGAAAATTAATGCTTTCAGTTACCCCCGACGTATCATCGCCGGCTCGGTATCATTGTCTCTTACGCTTTCTGTTGATCAAATTTCTGCTAGTGATTCGCCACGGTTTAATTCGGTCCGCTGCTCGTATTCTCTGATACCCTAGTAATTTTGAGACATTAGACCGCGGGAGTGCCATTAACAGTTTGCATTGTACTGTGAAGGTGGGCGCGATCCAAAAAGTGAGAACCACGTGAGAGGGAATAATTATTTTCATCCCTCGGAAACGCAGGAGACAGATTCGAATGGCGTTTCTATTTGCCAAGATGAAAATTGCACGACGTTGTTGACAGTTTTTTTTTTTTTGAGGTATTAAAAACAATTATTTTACCCTAGTGGATACAACTCAGAAGCGTATCATTTTTTAGTCTACTGTTCGTTTGCCGAGGGAAAAAAATTCGTCAAACACACCGAGTACGGGGACAGAAGTACTTTGTCAACTAAATTAAGTGAGCAGGTATACAAATTTTCGTACGCATCACTTTTCTCTCATATCAAATGCTGTTTGTTTTAGCCAGAAAACCACTCTCTTCGCCATATTTGATCGGCGTATTCCTTAAGGCAAACAAATCCTTTTTCTGCGTGTCGATACAATTTCCCCCTGTCATTGATATCTATTCTGCATTCCGTACGCGGCGCTTCGGCGCTCTTATCGGCATTGCCCAAAAACGTACGCGAAACATATCGATTCACGTTGGTTCAGACGTATCGCGTACGCGTCTCTCGAAATACACCTTCAAATCCCACGCGCGTCTGCGAGCTTTTACGGTATACACACGGGGTTAAGGCCACCGGAGTAGGACGTATCTTATCAATTGAAAGATGACGGTCCCTGAGTTTTTCGCCAAAAAAAAATGGTAGGGAGTAAATTGAAACGCATTTCAATAACGCTGGCTACTCGCAAGCTTTATTGAGCCATGTCGGAACGAAATTTAAAACCTCTTTCCTCTCTTTTTTCAATTTCACGGTACTGCAAGGTACACAATATGTGGATGAAAAAAACGGGGTAAACAAAATGAGTGGAAAAAAGCAACCTTCCGAGAACTAATTAAAGCTAGCGTAAGAAGAACAACGTTTTTCTCAGAATTTACTCGTTTCGAAATTGACATAACGTATTGTTATCATTGTTATTATCATTATTGCTCTTGTTTTACCTTTGTTCTTACCGCTCTCTAATTTTTTCATTTTTCATCTACCTTTCCTTTCGTTTTCGTTTTTTGCAACGAATTCTCGAATTCACGCTTTTTAAATTTGGAACAGACAGGTAAGTTTCACCACTTTCAACAATTTCTCTCAACTACCCATTAATCCGCGCCTGAACGGGCGAACGTTTGGGTAGATTTGAGGTTGAAGGTGGTGGTCGGGGGCTGGGGGGTGGCAAAAGCGCGATCAAACCGTGCCTCGGAAGTCTGGGAGAGAGGAAGACGGCAACAAGTACCCGCTGTACGGAGAACGGTAGTCGTTGCATAGATAATAATGTGTAGAAGAAGGGAGGCCGGGGGCAGGAGCGGATCTCGTCCCCAGGAGTCGCCGCGCGTGGCGGCCGCGTCCTCGGCTCCTCGTCCCCGTCGATCCTGGCCCGCGGCTGGTTTCCCGCGGGATGCAGGGGGAGCGGAGGGGCCGCGACCTTCACCGAGACCCAGTTGCCGGCCCCACGCGTCGACGTTGGTCCCCCAGCATCCCCTGCGGCGCCCAGCCGCTACTCGCCTCCTATCATCCCCTGCCGGCAGGCCGGCCAGGTGAATACGCGCACATGCATCTCCAGAATCGCCACCGCGGCCTCGAATTCTCCCGCAGGTTCACCCGGCTCCCTGGCTTCGTGCACGATGCGTGGGGCTGGGAGCAGCGCGTGACGTCAGCGCTCGGCGCCGGCGCGAATCGCGGACGCGAAGCACACCGCGAGGGAGAGAGAAAAACGACGCCGAGCGGCGTCGGGACGCGTCGGTGCGACTCGCGACACGACAGGTAGCCGACCTGGCTCGACTCACTGAGTTCTCGTCATGGGAGTGGTGAAGACGGCGTCCGAGAGCATCCTCGAGGAAACCGTTATTCCCAGCGAGGAGGCGAACCACTCTCTTCAGGGGCATGCCGGTGAGTCTTCTTATACGCACTGACGGACACTCGATCACGACCAGCACCCTTTCGCAGTGCCCTGTTGCTTTTGTCCGATCCCCGATTCGCAGTCTCGGTACTTGAACTAGACGAACCAGACGACGCGGCGATGACCACGCATTGGGACGTCATCGCGGAATGGGTGTCGTTACGGTCACGCTTGAATAATTACTGGTATACGTTGCGATACGCGAGTAACTGTAATTTAACGAGATTCTGGTCGTCGATACAACACGTCGTCTGGAGATCTCAAAGCTGGCTTGTCTTAATATTTCTTAATTTACGAACATTTTGTCAAATTACCATCGCAATCTTTGTAACAATAACCAGACTTTTTTCGCGTACAGCTGAGAAGTTCGTCTTCTCTAGTCGAAACGTCGAGTTAAATTTTTTATCTGTGCATCAGTGCTTCCTCGTAATTGTTCTCACCGTCTCCTCTTGCCACCCTCGCTCCAAATTTCGTCAAAATCGTGGCCCTCTCTTTTCCTCCCTCACGCGGAGGGGATGCAACACGGTCGACCTTGAGTGCGACTAACAGGTGTTTGCAGATACAGATATAGATCTGTCCGTGCCGTCGACGGACGAGGTATACGGTTCCTCGTATACGCTAAGTACAGGCTTCGACCACTCATCTAAGCACACGACCACGTCCCGTTCTCTTGGTTCGTGTTTCAGCACATGCCAAGTACGTACACACTTATCGCGATCACTCGACAGTAAAGCTTGCGGAAACGGGTCGAGCTTTTCTCTATTTACAATTTCAGATATACCTCCTCGCACTTTTTCACCCCATTTATTTCTTTATACATATAATGCTCGTAACACCTTGAACAGAATTTATTATTTCCCATCAATTTCGCGTGCGTAACGAACGATATTAACTTACGTTCTACGATTAACTTACCGTTAGCTTAACTAGGTTCAATTTTCGACGAATCCGTTTTTCAAGTGCCCGCGTACCTGCAATAGAAAATTTTTCTAAACTCGCGCTCTCGAACGTGCTTCGATAAATTCACCAGAGTGTCTCGCAGTCTATGCGTATATTCTCCGAGTGATCGCTGCCAAGACCCGAGCACTTTAATATTCTCCGTATAATCGGAAACCGAGTTTTCGCGTCATGAAATGTTTGCCGAAGGCTAGCTACGTGTAAGTTTCAGTTAGCGAGTTAATTAAGTGTGCGGAACGGAGGAGATGGGTATTAAATTCCTATACCACGTCGACGAACGCTGAAGGCATGCATGTCAGGGGGCCCAGGGGGGTGCATTGTACGGGTAGCCATACTCACTCCGGGAAACTCGCCGCGTCGCTGTAGAATACGCGCAGCGGATACAGAATGCCGATAATTTTTCATTCCCGCTTCTCGGTCGGGCGATACTTTCCGCAGGCGTGAGTAAAGTGTACAAGAGCCGATCATCGAGATGGCCAGGAACCGATATGCCGTTTGTGCTAATTGATCGCAATTCGCCGCAGTCGTAATTCAGCCAATCCTGTACCTAACTCCTCTACAACGGTTTAGTTCCTTCTATACGAAGCGTTTTTTATATTCCACGAGCACCGTATTCGTATCGGTAATTAAAAATCCTACGGGTTTACTCGGGTTTCGATTTGTTTGCAACAAAAGTGCTTCACGGCTACTTTTTACTATCGATCAGTACTCGGCGCCGTATAAATTCGCGCTTTACGACCCTGTCCAGGGGGTGCAGGGCGCGATGAAACTTTTTTATACAACTTGGAGCTCGCCGACGCTGCGTAACGTCTGTTTTATAGTGAACGCAGTGTCGCTTTTGTGAGCACTTCGTTGAAATTCCCATCTTTTGATAAGCCCGTTCCTCTTATCGCCCTCGTAGAGTTCAATTAAAATTTTGTACAGTCGTTAAACAACGATACAGGATGAAATGATTTGGAAAAAAAAAAACAGGGCAGATAATTGCTGGCATACCGCGCTACACCAGCCGTCAACTAACGCGTGTACGCGGGTAACGATCGGCTCTACCGAAGCGCTAATAACGTCGGCAAAAATCAATCATCATCCGGTCGCGGCTCGTTCAATCCATCACGCGAGCTGCCAACCTGTAGATAACCGATCTACTTCGGTCCCAAAAGTCCGACGCGTCCTTCTCATCTTTGCGACGTGTAGTAACCGGAATCAATCGGTCGCGCGGTGAATCGGCGGATTTTTACTTTGCCTCAATTTTTTTATCTTCCATTGTTTCTCCCTCATCGCAACTCGAGCCTCGACGGATTATGTCGCGGAAAAAGAAAGGAAAATTGTGTAAGGTGAAGTCATCAAGCAAAGTCTGAGGGTTCACTGGTTCGGAAAAGAGAGTTACGTATTTTTAAAATATCGATTCCCCGACGGAAGAGGGGATCGAGAAAGCTTCTCGCCACGACGCGAGCTAGTCTTCTTCTACTGCTCAGCCTCGTCGGCCGAGCTCCGTGCTCCCCTAGGATCCTCGAGGATTTCGGTGTCCGCGGACTTTGCGCGGGTTCGGTAGAAGGCACAGTCGACCGTCGTTTCCTCGTCGTCCTGGTTCGTCGTCGAGGGTCCTTCCGTCCTTCCAAGGTACCGCTCCGCGCCGCTGTCCACCTCGTCCCGAGGCAGCAGGTCCTTTTGGAGGTCCTCGATCGCCGCGAGCAGCACGCTCATAGTCTCGGTGTAATCAGGCTCGAACATTTTTCCCTCGGGATTTTCCCTGAACAAGTATTCGGCCTGCAATTCGTGCAGAATGAGCGTCGATTTTACGGGTTCGTTCGATCGATCGGACGGTGCAGAGCACGTGCTGCTCACCAGGTAGTCGACCGGGTCATCGGGCCGCAGCTCGGCCACCTTTACGAGTCCCTGGGTCAGGGTCGGGAATATGTACTTGACGAGGTAGTGGCGCAGGGGCTCGCCCATGATGCAGAGACGGCTCTCCTCCTCTTCTTTCAACTTCTCGAGGAGATTGGTCTGCGGGATCGTGCCGGCGAAAACCGGAAGTCAAATTAGAGTCGAGCACCCGATGCGTGCACTCAGGGTTTTATTACACGCGACGAGGTAAGGCGCGGTGAAATTAGAACCGCGCATCGATTCTCTTATCTTCGTTGAATCGCGAGTGCTCGGCCTCCCTTCGCCTTTTCGTACGATAAATTCGACCGTAATTAACAGGTGGCCGCATCGGGCGGCAGGAAGCCGAGGGTTCTTCGTCCCTGCAGGGTTCAAGTGCGCCTGCCGCCTCTTTGGGCTCGAGTTTAAACCAGGCAATTATAAACCCCCGGGATAGCAACGTAACTAAATGAAATACTCTTTTTGCTCTCAGCATCTCTCGGGGTGATGGTAAATTTGACCCTAGGTTACGGAACATCCGCTTGTTGCTTGAAATAACGACGTTGATTGAAACGGAGTCCTCTACTGATCCTGAAGCTTTATTTATTCCGCGAGAAGAAAATTTGAACACGATACTAACAATCGCGATTCTGTAGTGGATCGACCGACTCTTGTTCCAAAAATTATCTCGAGAACGGTAAAAGTTATTTACTCATTGTCAGACGAGTGCGGTTCCCAGTGAGACGTATCGTTAACGCCGGGTTGAGTCTTATTGAACGTACCGTGATCACGTAAACTGCCCTAATTGCAAGGTGAGCGAAAAGAAGTCCAACAAGGAGAGCTGACAGGTTAAAGTTTTTTACCCTCGTTAACGAAAGCGCGAAAACCCATTGAGGAGGTGGAGACAGCAGCCGGCTATACTATTCGGCGAAAAGTGGAAAGTGAAAAAGTGACGGTGAACGTGATTGCGCGTGCGAACTTCGGACGAGAACGCGGGTAAAAAGTTGCAAGGTATCGGTGGAGAAGAGACTGGATGAAAGTGGTTGGAGGCTGATCTGCTCGTGCAGCCGGAGAAGTTGGAATGAAGTTTGGACGTTAGCACTTTCAAGTCGGCACTGTGCCGTTCAAGCACACTCTGTATATTGCGCGTTAGATGAGCATTACAGACGCCCTTGAATGCCCCGGTGTGTTTTTAAAGGAGCCTGCAATTTCTCATCCGGACGATATTCCAGCCGACTCCCTCTCATCCCTCATCTCAGACACCTTTTTATTTCTGCTCCCCTCACATCGCCGTTTAATACCCCGATTCGCCTAATTCTCCCTCGCGGCTTTTCAATCGTATTCTTCGAGTACATATTTTTCTGGTTTTCCTCGGGTCCTATTCTCTGCAAATGAAATTTAGAATCGAGCCACGGAGCATCTTCCATATCGCAAGGCCGCGTTGATGAAAGTATATGTAAACGCGAACTCGAGTTATTTAATAATAATTGCTTTGCTTCTGACCGAAAAAAAATATATAATAATGAAAAGTTGAGAAAAAAGTGAGGGGTAAAGGTACAATCTCGTAACACTCTCTTTTTATTCCCAGTATATGCACATGCCGCGTTCTTTACGGCTTTGAAGACAAAAGCGTGTACAAATATAGCAGCGGTGTATATTTTTTTCTTATTATTATTATAACTATTTTTTTCCTGAAACGAATAATGTAATTCACAGTTTGTTCTAAGCCCCAGTCTCCTGTTTTTGTTCGTTTCAAGTTTTCCTTCGTTTTTCCCCCTTTTCGATTAAACGGTAAAAGCTGCTACTACAGGGGTATAAAATTTCTCAACCCCACGAAGAATCCCGACCCTTGATCTTGTTCCCCGAAGTCACGCTCGCTTACATTCCGTGATTTTTCCATTTAGTTTTCAACGAATCTTTTGAAAAAATAAGGCGCGAAATAGCTCCACCATAGAAATACGGGCATACGAGCTTTGGCAGCGACGCACGGCGAGGACAAAGACTTTCATCGAGCAACTTTTCCACCCCAGAGTCGACGGCACGCCTCAGAAACCCCGAAGGTCAGACTGCGAAACGCACTGCCTGTAGTTTAGAGTGTAGACGATCCAGGGGTTGCAGGGGGTTCGTGGCTCGGGGCTTGACGCCCTTCGCTATCCCGACGGTTCACGACCCGCGCTCGACTTGAACGCCGTTTGACCCCGAGCTGCAGAATTTTACATACCCCGATGCCCGTGGTACAGAGACGTGCAGCAGCGCGGTCGCTGAATCTTAGGTCATAAGCCGGGTCGTTTCAAGGTCGTGAAATTCGAGACTGACTTCACCTCAACGACCGTGACGGCAAAGAACCGACTCAACGGGCACGTTATTACCGGGATATTATACAGACACGTGCTTTATGGCGGGGTAATACGAGAGGTTCGGAACTAAGACACTTTCTTGGAATAATAAAAGTTCGAAAGCTCCCGAACGCGATGTCTTTTTTTCGTCTCAGTGACGGATCAACGTTGCATAATGCTCCGTTCTCACAATCAGAATTAGTCACTTCAGATTCGGAAACAGTTTCATCCTCATTCATTCGGTTCCAGTGGTTTGTACGAAACGTAATTGGACCTTTCCTTTGTCGTTGCTTCGATTTGCTTCGATCGATCGACACTCTCCGCTCCAAAATCCCCCTCCTCGTGTGAGTGATTAAAATTTTGCCTTCTTAATCGGTCGATTCTCTGTAACAGGGTATCCCTATACGAACGTATGCAGACAAAAAGGGAACCTCCTACACCGACACTATTGTTTGTGAAACGTAATTAAACCGGAACTTTATCGGCTGACACATGTTTCTTGGCGGCTATGACTTAACTGGCTCTTTCAAGTTGTCCCTAACACACTTCAAGACTGCCGGGAGACTTTGTTAATTAAAATCGATTGAATAACCGTGGAATGGTGGTTCTTGAAAGCCCTCTTGCCATACGAGAATTTCAATCTGCCTATAGTATAACCACGAGTCGATGCTTGCGCGCGTTAAACCCTCGCGCTGTGATCTCGTACCAATGCGGGTCTTTCATTTTACTTTATTATTATAATGTCATTTAGACTCTCTGTCTATCCATTCGGTTCGCGTGAAATTGTCAAGGATGTGCACATTCGGACATTATTTCCCGACACTGCACCTTACCTCGATAACTAAATAAACCAGACGGCGTCTTTACGCTTCTCTTACTAATCCGATTTCACCTCGATAATTCCCTTACCCATTCCATCATCTTCTCCTCCCGCTTAGCCTTCCGGTTCAATTCTTCGGCCACTTGTCTCTCCGTCTCGGCTATTACAGCAGCCTTCGCTTCGGCCGCCATTCGCTTCTGAAGATCGGCTAGTTCCTCGGCCTCTAATCCTAATAACAAGCAGATAAAGACTTAACGACAGTATTAATGCAGTTTTCGTTCAAATTAGCTGAAATCCGTTACCGTAATTCCTCGGCCTTCCAATCTTCTTCAGGCAGAGGTTGAAGCTGGAGAACATATTGGGACACGGATCATCCTCGACCCAAATGAAAAGCGGATGTACCTCCATCTCATCAAAGAACTGGAGTGGAGTGTTGTCGTCAGTATTCCGTTCCCTGTGGCGTGAATGCGAAAAGTTAGTCAGGAACTCGCGAGTGAACATCTTCATCAAGACGAACCTATATTCGCGAAATCGTCGAATCAAATGCTCCTCCGTGTAGTGGGTGCCCTGGATTTCATCTTCGGAAAGAATTAGCAGTCTCTCGGTGAGGAATTCGTCGGTTGCATCTAGAACGACGACTAGCTCTGGCATGATTTCCGCGTTGAAGCCCTTCGGCCCCGATTCTTCTTCCTCCCCATCGCCAACGTCATCCTGGTTCTCCGCATCCTCGACCGTCCCGAAGAGCTCTTTCGCCTGGCGGAGGGTTTTTGGATATCCGTCGAGGACGTATCCCTGATTTTGGCACTCCTTTGAGGCCAGTTTCTTCGCGAATATTCTGTGAATGAGCATTCGACGGTTCAACGTACGGATCCTGTGAGACGGCCTCACCCCAGGAATCTCTGCAATTTTTTCTCCGACCCGTTTACGGCTCGATAAGAATGCGAACGCATGTTCATACCCAGCGTATCCGCGAACCGTGTTTATTGGTTGAAAACGTTTTGCCCGACTACACACGCATGTGATCAAAATAATTAGCTCATCTATCAAACGCGACACCCTTTCTACTCTCCCGCTTAGGTTGGTAATTATAGAACAAAGGATTCACCGTGTTCGCTTTGAATATCATGAAAGCATCACTTAATGACGAGGTAATTCGATACCCGAAACAGTGGGCGCGTCCTTCCGCGCGAGATGAGGGATTTGTTCACCGTATGAAAAAAACAAAGTTTGCCAAAATTATTTCGCAACAAGGTGTAACGGAGCGTCAAGAATGTCCAACTAACTTGTTTAAGATCGCGTCATCCAACCGTCCCCGATTCTCCGATAAATTCCGCCTAATTTCGTCCAGTTCCGCCTGCCAACTCTCGACGACGTCAGTATCTTCCTCATCGATTTCATACTCTGCATAGTCGTCGTCATCGTCGTCGTCGGTCTCGTCGCCGGCTCCTCCTAAATCCTCCTCCCCTGCCGCCGGACTCTTGGCCTTGCTCGCTGCCTCGATGTCGTTAGTCTGTAATGCCAGGGAAAGAAATGGGATCAGCGACTGCACCGGAAGCACCAACGACACTACCGAGAGATCTCAACGACAGCTCACGAGCTTGTTGATCCTATCCCTGATCAACGATTCAACGTGAACGTAATGGACCCTGTAATGTTCTGCCAACATCTTGGCGAGGCGAGTCTTTCCCGAGGCTGGCGGTCCCAGGACGACGATTTTAACGGGGTGCAAATTCCTCGCCGTTTTGTACTCTCTCGCGATATCCGCGATGTTCATGCTGAACGGCAGATCCGTGTACCAGTCCAAATTGGCATCTTCGAGGTAGGCGGGTTCGACGTTTAGGTCCAGGGTTACCATGTCGTAATTTTGCTGAGTCACACCGTTTAGCAAAAATGCCTCCTCTCTGGCGATTTTTCGCACCTTACCGCTCGCCATGGCTCTGCTGATCTTCTGCCCTCGCAAATGACAGACAATATTATTCTCGATGACGATGAACGATTCGTTCTAAACCCAATATTTCGCGTGACTTTTACTGAATTTGAACCCCTTGCCAAGTGCGAAGCTTGCTATAGCCCAGATTTTGAGCAGGGTCAATCCCTTCGCTCAGGATGACCCTCGTAGGCTGTTCGCTCGACTGAGGTACATGTTTCGAAACGGCCAAAGCGTACGTACACAACTAACCGGAGATTTGGGGCTGCTTCGTACCGTAAATCGCGCTTTCTGAAGACGGTACTCTGAGCATCAAAATGGATCGAGGTATGTTCAGAAACTCTGGGTCTATTGTCTAATTCCGATAATGGATAGTAGCGGGCGCATGGAAGGGGGTGAAATAAATTAACACCTCGGGTAACCCCGACCCTGCCAGGTGCCTGTGATTAATGAAGAGAAAAAATATTTCAAGGCTGAAAATTTTATCGCTTTGTGACCCGTCGCGCAGATATAATCGCTCTGCTCGAAACGTCTGCTCGCACCTGTGGATAGCGTGACCCCTGCGTTATTCGCTCATCAGTTAAACGCAATCAAGCTCAATTAGCTTTCATTCGAACCGGCAAAATCTGCGGACCTTTGATACTGACGGCAGATTTATACTACATACGGGCCAGTTCTGGGCGAGGAGTTGTAACGTATCTGCAGCACGACCTCGTAGTTCTGTCATTTACGGAAAACAATGAGATCCATTTCCTCGATAGAGCGAGGCTGTTATTGGAGCTCGGACTGTCCGTTAATTGAAATAGTGATAACACCCCGTCCATCGCTCACCCTGAGGTTATAATTGAACCTTCAACCTGGTTCACCGTCACCTGACCATTCCGAAGCCGTTAATTCTTCAACGCAAGCAATGACCGTCGTACACGCACCTTAACGATTGTCTTCTGTGACATGCGCACGTGCTCAACGGCGACGACGTATCGTAACTTTGGCCAATCTCTAACAAACATCAAGACGATCCTGCAATAAGAATTTAAAGCCGCACATAAAATCGCGGGTATTCAAATCGCGGTTGAAGCTTGTAACTCACGTGGGTAGATTGCGAACGTGCAGAACTGGAATCCTGTTGGTACCATCGCCAAAAATAGGTAGCTCGGTCGCGTTGTGCCAAGCCATTTTGAAAAGGTAGTGAAACGGACCCTCCTCGTCGCCGTAAGTTATGCCGCAGCAGAGAACGATCGTCTTTAGCTTGCCTTTCAGTTCGGGGTACTTTTTCATAATTACAACGTCCTTCTCGCATTGAGTGTGCTTCTTGAAATTCGCGTGCGGTCTTCGCTTTCTGTAATCCGCCTCCGTAAAAGGCAGCTCCGGATCTTCGACGTAAATGGGTTTCGATAGTGCCCAAGTCATCACGGTGGAGATTAAAATGAAGTGGCGAACCTCTTGGCTCCGCTTAAAAGCCTTCGGTTTCTCGGCAGACATTTTCAGAAGCTCGCTCGCGATCGCTGCTCACAATTACATGTAAGGAGGTACGTGGTCGCGACATTATTCTCAAATCCCCTCTCTTCAGGGTATTACTCCGCACGGAAGCAAATTCTACCTTACCTTCGAGAGCCCACTGGGCTTCGGCTACTTGAGAGGGATCTTGAGTGATATCGTACACGATTACTCCGCATCTCATCAACTCCGCCAGAAACGCGTCTTCGTGCCCCTGAGCGCGGTTTATTATCATCAGCACATCATCCGGCGGAGAGTACTGCGAAGATTACAGAACACGGTAAGATCTCGAATTCTTTTTATCGATCTCCCCGTCGCGTTGTAAGAAAGCTGATGTGCAATTTAACACCGCTCCCAGTCTACAATTGTTCACATGCAAATGTTCTTCATGCTGGATTCAATATCGTTCGATATTCATCGACAGAAAATAATATTGACAGTGCGTAAGAAATCATGTCTCTTCGATTAATTCCGTTTTTGCTTCAAATATTTTCGGTATACGTGAATCAGCACCGAACACTGTTGAATTCAACGCGAAAAAATGCGAGTCACTGCTAAATTCTGACAGGGTTAGACGAACATCACCAGTTTTTTTACAGCGAGAAGCAATGTATACGTGACAACCTGACCTTACTGTCCATCACGGTGCCAACCACCTCGTACTTCCTGGCTAATTTGGTAGGAGCGTCGGCTTCCTTTATCTCTTTCGTTTCTTCTTGTTCCTCCTCCTCTTCATCCTCGACATCCTTTCCTCCCTCTCCGGTTTCTTCCTCTTCTTGCTCTATTTTGGCTGAATTCTCGTCCTCGTCGTGCGTATTTGCGATGTAAATTTGCTCAGGGAAATACTAAGTGAAGTGGGAATTCATTATATATGCGTCTTGACAGAAGTGATAACGTAAAAATTATCCACCTTTTGTGGTCAAAGTTTTCAAGGTCGGTTCTGCGTCACTGAGCAACTTCTATTATTAACACCCTCCAGGATTACATAACTTATTCGGGGTACGTTAACGGTACTGAATGCCTTTAGTTGCAGTGAGAGACGTGGATATCAGTCAGTGAATACCTAATGTATAGGACTTATATGCGTAAACATTGTACAAAATTCAATTAATTTCTTGTTGTGTTTTGTTGTGTAATGTTCTTGGCTGTGCTTTGCGCCAGAGATTCGCCCAGTTTTCGAGGGTCAAGGCTAAACGCTAATTTTAACATCAAGCAGCTCAGCTCTGATGAAATTACACTCGCCGCCGCAGCCAGGCACCCTCTTAAAAAGGGACTGAAATCTCAAATTCTTTAAGAGAGAAAATTTCACCGACGGCGAAGCGTCGCGCCGCGGCGCCGCCCCGTTTCATCCCTGAATTATGCTATGCCTCACGCTAACCGAGATCCCGCGGTAATTATTTCGATAACAAGACAACTTCGCGTGACTTACGTCGGCCAACTTCTTCCCGTGGTAGCTGTCTATCTGATTGACAAAAACCCGCCATGGTACAAAGTCCCGGACTTCGTCGACCTCCATCGTTTTTCCAGCACTGTTCTGCTGACCGTTCTCCGGTTCCTGGATCTTCTGCTGCTCTGTCGACATCGCGTTATCTTAATATCCTGCGGCAGTAGACTGGCAGGCGTCGAAGCGAAGTCGGAAGAAGGACAAACGAAAATCGCGAAGTCGACGATCTCACATCCGCCAGCCATGCTGCCGGAGATTTTGTGTCAATATACCTAAATTTGTGCGGTTATAATTTCGGGCTGGAAAATGTCGCGCAAACCCCCGGCAATGGTGCTTTTTCCTTCGAGGGACGACGAGGACGCACCGGGTCCGTCTCGAAGGCCGAAGAAGAAGCGTTATACCACCAAACCGCAATCCATTGTGGAGCGTTTCGACAAGATGGCGAATGCTCACCTCGACGAACATGACGGGGGTTGTTCGTCGACCGACGAAGATGACAAGCTGCTTTCGGGTCCAGTGGAGAATCGTCGACCGGTGAAAAGCGTGTCCAGGAACCTGGCGGGCAGCATAACAGGCTTCGACATCGCCGAGAGCGTCGGGGTTCAGCACGACAACGAACTCGCCGAAGCTGTCGAGAAGCTCATCAAGGCCGAGGAAACCACCAGGTTCACCGAACTCGTCGTCGCCGCCGAAGCCGCCGTCGCTGCCGCCCCTCCGGATCTCGCCGAGGAAGCCGCGCTCGCCGTTGCCCACGAGTACCAAACCCAGAACCTCAGCATGATACAGGAG
Source organism: Neodiprion virginianus (assembly GCF_021901495.1). NCBI lineage: Eukaryota > Metazoa > Arthropoda > Insecta > Hymenoptera > Diprionidae > Neodiprion > Neodiprion virginianus. Next base: position 1,672,480 of record NC_060882.1, read on the forward strand.
GAGATTCCCGGAGAAACCATCATCGAGGTTATCGGTTACGTCGGCATTCGACGTCGCAAGGACAACGCTGACAAACGCAGCTGCGTTTGCTGACGAGGCGTAGTACGTCGCACGTGAATTGGCTTGTCATAATCGTCTGTCTCTCCGTCCGTAGATTCATCAATTTTGTATCGTCAAATACAATGTGACGGATTTTTAGATTGATTGATTATGTTTCTCTGTTGAAGATTTATGTTTATCGAGTGTGTTAGTCACTGGTGTATGATGAAGAAAAATGCCGACGGAATTCTGTGCATCGGGAAAAAGTTTTGCTCGCCATTAATTCAGGGATGTAAAACGCGTCGAACTCTCGAAACTCACGTTCCATCTAACTGAACTCACATCTTTTCGATCCCCTTCTCTTCGAGTCTGCAGAAATAGGGGAAAAGAAAGGCGAGGGGAAAAAAATAAAATGAATAAGTTTTTAGATACCATGAATGCAAATGGGTTTAGTCGAGAATCGTGCTCCGGACTGGAGACGTTGCGAGAATTTTAATTGAGCGAACGATTTGCGGCAATATATGCGTCCTTGGCTTTTCACACCTCGAGTTTTAGTCACCCTCGCTTATTATCTTCGTTTTATTATAACGTCGACGGAAATTGAGCGTCTAAAATGCACTCGTCTAAAATTTATCGTTATATCTCATAAAGGAAATTTCTTTATCCTCCTCCAATTGTGTTATCGCGTCATTTTTCATAAAGAAAATCCGGCTCCGGGAAGAACGATCCCCGTAATTCGAAGGTCAGGTCATGTCGCTCTCTCTTTACGTAAATATTAGCCATTGAACGAAGTTGAGTATCGTTCTCAGGAAATTGGATGAAAGGAACAAAAAGTAATAATGATAATAAGGTAATGAGGTATTCGAGCTACCCGCAAACGAACTTGAATTATTCTTATTTACTCAGAGAAGCTTTTTTCGGTTTATTACGTAACCACGCAACCAAATCTTTCATAATCCGAAGATCTTACTTACCAGCATGTTCAGTTATTAACTACCTATCGAGCAATAATTCTCCTCTATTAAACACGCATGGATTTCGTATCGCGGTTTTGCGATGATTGCGCAATTGCAATGTTCGACATTTCTTATGCACAAAGGAAGGCACCTCCCGCGATCCCTCTCCATGACGAGTGAAAACACGAAGAGACTCACTTCCGTAATTGATGTCAATTTGCGATCACTACGGGAGAGCGGTTCGCCTTCCCCTTTGAAGCACGCCGCAAAGCTCTGCACTTCGGTGAATCGATAACCATGCCGAGTTTTCTCTAACAAACGCGCTCATCGTCGGACTGTCTGGACATCCATAAAAATCACCGAAATGTTTCTGAGCAGCTAACTTCATACAGATATTAAAATTAGCCCTTAGCTCTGTTGGACACGGTTAGGTGGATGATTGCAGGAGGTATCAAATCAATTAGCGGCCGTCGGTCATCCTCTCAAAAAAACAACCATAAAAAAAAAAAAAAAAAAAACTTCAATCCACGTATTCCGGAGAAAAATCATCCACTGAATTGCCTCGTGAATGATGATTGCAGAGGAGTGGACTGGCAGCTTCCCTTACCAGTTATTGATAGGTGTTGGGGTTGGACTGATGGCACTGGTTCTCCTCGCTGCGGCAAGTTTTCAGTGTTCAGCTACCTGGCGTTGGCTTATGGGTGTCTCAGGTCAGAACAACGATGAAGACGCCGACGGCGACATCGGGCACCAGAATGCCATCCGGATCAGCCATTCGCTGCCGGATCTTCAGTCCGAGCCAATCACTCACGAATACGTTCAAGAGCAGAAGGAAAACAAAAAGGTTACAGCGTAGAAATACGTGAATTATTAGGCCGTATGTATCATCCGGAAGGCTGCGCAGTGTAATAGGTGAAATTTTTCTGGTTCCAGGTCCTGCGGCAAACGACCCTGCCGATCGTTCCCATGCGCCATCAAACCTTCCAGCGGCAGTTATCCCATCGGCTGGATTTACCCAACATCAAGTTCAGCATTTGTAGTCTCGAAAACCGCAGCGACTCCAGTCTCGGATTGCTCAAGGCAAGTGAAATTTAACTCTAGATGAGGAATACCTTGTTTCCGGTATATCTCCGCGAAAGAGACGAATCAGTAATTCAAGTTTTCGACGAAAATTTCAGCCCGAATTGTACAAAAAGGATCTAACGCGGCAGGCGAGCACCGAAAGTTCGAGTACCGTTGAAATGGAGTACTCTGGTAAACTTCACTTCGCGTTGCGATACGACAAGGAGTTTGAAGGCCTCGTTGTTAAGGTGAGTTTGAAAGGACGCCTCGGGGCGAATAACACGAATAGGAATTCCGAATTGATCATAATAGCCGTGGCTGTACACTTGGGTAGGAGTGCGAAAATAGCTCGGACCAAGCGGCTCGTGCATGTTTAATTACCGTGCTGAACCGGCGTTAACCAGAACCTAATACGCAACACGCAGTAGGAACTTCCCCGTGCCGGAGTCACGAGCTACATTTTGTCATTCCCTTGTACTTCCTGGCATAAAATTCCCCGAGAAATTTAATTAAACCGCGAACGGTGCGACGCACGTACCAGACATTGCAAAAAGCAAGCGGCTTAATGCGTTTTATTGTCAATATGATACGGCCGACAATGGGAAAGGTCGACATTCGCGTTAACGGACCGCGCTGCGGACGGTAAGAGACGCTGGCCAACATTCCTGTCCCAGTTCGCTATCCTTGAGACTTTTAACATACTGATTTATAACTATTATATACCCATTGCATCATTTGCCGAGCTCCTCGTACCGCAATGAAGCAGTGAGATATGCCGTTTCGCCATTTCGGACCGATCGTAGCGGGCCCATGGAAATGGAATAATCATCGGTTATTTTTGCCTAAGAAAAACTAGTTTCGGTTCAAGGTGTTTGAAAAAAATATCAACGAGTCCTGTAACCCCCACTCCCCGTAGAAATTACAGAACCGTGCATCACGCGTGAAAAAATACGTAAATTTATCCGTGAAAATTTAAACCGTTCAAACTTTTACCTGGAAGTTTGATTTCTTTGTATTAACTTAGCGACTCCTGCAACTTTCCTACTCAGGTTCTGGAGGCTCGGGAATTGCCAATTAAGGATGTTACTGGGAGCAGCGACCCTTACGTCAAAGTCTACCTCTTGCCGGATAGAAAGAAGAAATTCCAGACGAAAGTTCATCGTAAAAATTTAAATCCCATCTTCAACGAAACCTTCATTTTCAGGTTGGTAAATAGCTCCATGGGTTCATAGTCCGATGTCTTACAATCGATTCTCATCAAGCTTTGAAACTTTTGCACATTTTCCAGCGTACCTTACGACGATCTTCGCGAGCGTTATCTCCAATTCTCGGTATACGATTTCGACAGATTCTCGAAGCACGATCTAATCGGCCAAGTCGTTCTCAGGGATCTTCTCGACTGCACCGACCTCGAACACGAAATCGAATACACGATGGACATTTTTTGTGCTCTTCAGGTATATGGCTTACATGTATATTTATTCCCTGAAATATTCCTTTACATTTACAGCGAGATCAAAAATTAGTTTTCGGCGCTATGATACCGCGACTACATTTTTCCCTCGATCATTTTTCCCGTATTTTTATACATCGCGAACACAACTTCGTACATTTGATAACTTTCATTATTTGATATTGTTACAAATATTCATTAAACCGAATTGCTTCTCATAAACGATTACATACTTTCAAACTGCCGCAGCTCACAGCTTTCGTCTGTGTTTTATTCATTTTTACTTTCTTCTTACGATTATATTATAATAATGTCACGACGTATCGAATACACAGGTAACAATTTTCGGAACAACTTTCTATAAAGAAATAATGAAATAAAAACGAAAACCATTCCTTCGCCCCTCGGTAATTCCCCGAAGTCCTAACTCTTCGAGTAATAACGGTTCCAATAAAACAAATGCTCCCCTTTGGTTATTCGCGCAGGAAAAGGTCGACCGAGGTGAACTGATGCTGTCTCTTTGCTACCTACCGACGGCTGGACGATTGACTCTGACAGTGATAAAAGGCCGGAACCTGAAAGCAATGGACATCACAGGTTCCTCGGGTAACGTAATATTTTATTACATGTTTACCCAGTAATTATGTACACGTACGATTCGCAAATACTCGATAAATTCCCTAGTCCTTGACCCTTAGCGAATGATGCCGCGCTGTTCCAGATCCTTACGTGAAGGTCTATCTTCTGTGTCAGGGGAAGAGGATAAAGAAGAAAAAAACTACGGTTAAGAAAAAAACTCTCTGCCCGGTGTACAACGAGGCCCTCGTCTTCGATGTGCCGTCAGAAAACATTGAGGAGGTCAGCCTCGTCGTGAAAGTTCTCGATTACGACAGGTACGATATATATACACGGCAATACCTCCTTCCAGCTTCCATTCGCCAAATTTTAAAACAACCTTTGAGTTTTTCATATCGAAGAGATTGAAGTAAATATCTTATTTACATACCATGACACTGAAATCAAGTAAGACGTTCTAAGGTCCTTTATTGGATCGTTATTTCGTGTTTTTCGGGCAATAAAATCATCCCTCGGTTTTACGTTGCAACATTTGGTGCGATTGTCACGGGCCTCGTAATTCATAAATCGATCGGGTCATTATCCAGTTTATTGAGCATTTTTACGACTGCGGTCGGCTTGTCGAACGAACTGAGGAGCATCTGTGGAACAGCCATCATCGACGAGTGAATAATATAATCTGGTCGGTGAAACACTCGATTCGTTCGTATCGTCGATTTCGACGGACGATCTTAGTGCCCGTTGTCTCAATAGGTAGTTGTTCTGTTAATTCGCATTAATTACCCCAACGACTCGACGACGAGCATAATTCCCCGAGGCGCTTGGGGCTTGATCCGAGACTCGCGGCACGAACGACTTCGCCCGGACATTTTATCGCCGATCATTTATATCGCTTTTTCACCCCGCTTCAGAATTGGCCCCAACGAGCTGATGGGCTGTACCGCAATTGGCGCCAGCTTCATAGGCATCGGTCGTGATCACTGGCTCGAGATGCTCGATAATCCCAGGAAACCTGTGGCTCAGTGGTACCCGCTGCACGAGACAGTCGCTGGACACATACCAGCAGTCACCTCGGAACCGCTTCCCGTCAGTCTAAGCTGCCTAAACAGCAGGTAACGACAGCGTCAGGTTTTAGAGGAACCTTTTTGCCAGTGGCGATAAAGGTGTTTTTTTTATTGCTTGTAATAACGAGTCAAAATTCTCTGCGACTTTTAGATGAAGAAAAAATGATTAACGTCAGCGTGGTGGTTGAAAAATTCTCATCGTACCTACTGGGCGTCAGCTGGCTTGAGAGATCATCCCTTTCTGTCCCTACTCGTATTATAATGCACGACGTCCTTTGACTGGCTTATACGCGAATGACGAACGAGTTAAATCTGGCTTTCCAAGTCAGAATGTTGAAAGTTTAACGTCGAAAACTTCTATGCAGGGCACCAATGGAACGCACTGAGCATGTTGTCCGATAACCAGAGTTCAGAGTTGATGATGAAACGTTGTAAACTATGTATTTTTGACCTTAATTTTCCTCTCTTTGTAAAATAACGATGTTGCATTATATATATATATATATATACATGTATATATATATAATGAATTATATATATAATGCATGGTAAAATTCTTATACACACACACACATATATATATATATATATATATATAAGGATTTTACAAAGCGATCAAAACTAAATGAAAACAATTATTATGTACAATGTATAACTGTGTTACTCAGACCTCTAAAATGATTAACGACCGATACCGGTTGAGTATCTATTGGAGGTTCACAATTAATGTTGTTATACACATAGACGTGTAAACGGAGATGGCCGGCTGGAAAGAGGATCAAAGTCGCGGCTATAATAAATACTTCCTATAACAGAAATCTGTCAATGTGATATAATTATACATAAATATATCATACATCCATATATATATATATATGCTATATATATATGTAACATATAGTATTGTAAACTATACATATTATACAGAAAATTTCACTACTACACACCTGATATACTAACGAATGCATGATCCGCACACTCGTGAACATAATATCCGCCGTATAGACGTGGCTGAAGTAAAATTCAGTGTTCAGGTGATGAAACGACAAGCGTTATTGACTGATGTGTAGGAAAACAGAGTTTGTCGAGATCGAGCAAGTGTAATAAGTGGGTAAATATCAATCTGATATACGCACACTACGCGCTATCCGTTCGACATGCAAATCGTCAGTGTAACAGTTCAAGCAAGGATATAAGTATGTATTAATATTTTATCCATCAATTCAGCTTCATTGATGCAATCCGTGCGGCTCGTGTTGCGCTCGGGCATGAAGTCGTTCAAAGACAAACGTCTAATTGTCAGGAAAATAATAATATAGTGAATGTACAATTGGCATGGGAGAAGGTTACAGTATACACCCTTTTACACCGTTCGATAATTATATGATGATGATGATGATGAAAATGCTGGTGATGATGATGACGATGTTGACAGATTGTAGAAAGTACTGCGTGAGTAATTAATTTACGAACGTTGACAATGTATAATGAAGCTGATGAAATGACGATTTAAGGTATGAACTGAAATTCTGAATTACGTAACAATAACTGAAATGCTTATATCATATTTTACGACTTGTATGTACACAGCTGTTGATGAAATTGGTGTAATGATGTTATGTAAGTGCAGGTCTTTAACTAATAAGTGACGTTACATATTAACATTGAACAAGATTCTATTTATTATATTATACACATATATATACAAATCTGTTCAATGATATTCAAAGCAAAGTTCGATACATTCGTGGATTTGTGTTGTACGTTTACATATCTTTGATTGACTATGTCCTATGAATAAATTTAATTCTAACGTACATCATACACACATAATGATAGGCTACTGTGGACGTGATTACGATAATTTAAGCAAATATCAGTCAGTGTGTATAATAAAGAAACTGCAGTTGCATAGTCAGTATTCCTAATACTTCGAAACTAACCCTGTCATGGATCAAGTTCATAAAACACATTTCCGATCAATGATAATAATATCGATTTGTCGCGACGACCGTCACAGGAAACTCGTATATTTTGTTTATCCAATTTTGGTATATTTGACGAATTGATAGAATCATTTGATTCGAACGCTGAAACGACGTGTATTTGTCTGTAAGGACCGGAAACAAGTAGAAGTTTATCGTATTTCCTCTGCTGTTGATGAGACGTGAAGCTGACAAAGGCATCTTTCCGTGATTCTCAGATCACAATGACAAGTACAATGAAAATTTGAGAATCAATATCAGATTTGGAGTGTGAAACTTCGTAACGTTTTTTGCGAATGTGGACAAAGATGGAATAAATTCAATGAGACGCAATGTCAACGTAATTTTGCGAGAGAATTCGATTGGGCGCAGTCCCAATACGCTGCGATCAACGCATCAAAAGTTACAGCCAAAAAACCAGAACCTGAATTTTCGACATTTTTCAGCAGGTGCTTTTTCGCTCGCCATTTCTCTCCTGTTGGTCCTACGCTCTTTTCGCTGCGATTTCTGAGTTCCTGAGGGTCCTATTGGTCGAATAAGGATCGTTTAAATCGAATCTGAGACCAAAAGTTTTTTGCCAAACAAAAAAGTAAGGCTAACCCCTTTCCATTTTTGGCGAAAATTTTCGCGATTTTGAAAAGTGCTGGAATCAATTAATTGTAGCACTGTTCGGACGTAATTTTGCGAGAGAAATCGATTGGGCGCAGTCCCAATACGCTGCGATCAACGCATCAAAAGTTACAGCCAAAAAACCAGAACCTGAATTTTCGACATTTTTCAGCAGGTGCTTTTTCGATCGCCATTTCTCTCCTGTTGGTCCTACGCTCTTTTCGCTGCGATTTCTGAGTTCCTGAGAGTCCAATTGGTCGGATAAGGATCGTTTAAATCGAATCTGAGACCAAAAGTTTTTTGCTAGAAAAAAAAGTAAGGCTAACCCCTTTCCATTTTTGGCGAAAATTTTCGCGATTTTGAAAAGTGCTGGAATCAATTAATTGTAGCACTGTTCGGACGTAATTTTGCGAGAGAATTCGATTGGGCGCAGTCCCAATACGCTGCGATCAACGCATCAAAAGTTACAGCCAAAAAACCAGAACCTGAATTTTCGACATTTTTCAGCAGGTGCTTTTTCGCTCGCCATTTCTCTCCTGTTGGTCCTACGCTCTTTTCGCTGCGATTTCTGAGTTCCTGAGGGTCCAAATGGTCGGATGAGAATCGTTTGAATCGAATCTGAGACCAAAAGTTTTTTGCCAAAAAAAAAAGTAAGGCTAACCCCTTTCCATTTTTGGCAAAAATTTTCGCGATTTTGAAAAGTGCTGAAATCAATTAATTGTAGCACTGATCGGACGTAATTTTGCGAGAGAATTCGATTGGGCGCAGTCCCAATACGCTGCGATCAACGCATCAAAAGTTACAGCCAAAAAACCAGAACCTGAATTTTCGACATTTTTCAGCAGGTGCTTTTTCGCTCGCCATTTCTCTCCTGTTGGTCCTACGCTCAATTCGCTGCGATTTCTGAGTTCCTGAGGGTCCAATTGGTCGGATAAGGATCGTTTAAATCGAATCTGAGACCGAAAGTTTTTTGCCAAAAAAAAAAGTAAGGCTAACCCCTTTCCATTTTTGGCGAAAATTTTCGCGATTTTGAAAAGTGCTAAGTCAATTAATTGTAGCACTGATCGGACGTAATTTTGCGAGAGGAATCGATTGGGCGCAGTCCCAATACGCTGCGATCAACGCATCAAAAGTTACAGCCAAAAAACCAGAACCTGAATTTTTGACATTTTTCAGCAGGTGCTTTTTCGATCGCCATTTCTCTCCTGTTGGTCCTACGCTCTTTTCGCTGCGATTTCTGAGTTCCTGAGAGTCCAATTGGTCGGATAAGGATCGTTTAAATCGAATCTGAGACCAAAAGTTTTTTGCTAGAAAAAAAAGTAAGGCTAACCCCTTTCCATTTTTGGCGAAAATTTTCGCGATTTTGAAAAGTGCTGGAATCAATTGATTGTAGCACTGATCGGACGTAATTTTGCGAGAGAAATCGATTGGGCGCAGTCCCAATACGCTGCGATCAACGCATCAAAAGTTACAGCCAAAAAACCAGAACCTGAATTTTCGACATTTTTCAGCAGGTGCTTTTTCGCTCGCCATTTCTCTCCTGTTGGTCCTACGCTCTTTTCGCTGCGATTTCTGAGTTCCTGAGGGTCCAATTGGTCGGATAAGGATCGCTTGAATCGAATCTGAGACCAAAAGTTTTTTGCCAAAAAAAAAAGTAAGGCTAACCCCTTTCCATTTTTGGCGAAAATTTTCGCGATTTCGAATAGTGCTGGAATCAATTAATTGTAGCACTGATCGGACGTAATTTTGCGAGAGGAATCGATTGGGCGCAGTCCCAATACGCTGCGATCAACGCATCAAAAGTTACAGCCAAAAAACCAGAACCTGAATTTTTGACATTTTTCAGCAGGTGCTTTTTCGCTCGCCATTTCTCTCCTGTTGGTCCTACGCTCAATTCGCTGCGATTTCTGAGTTCCTGAGGGTCCTATTGGTCGGATAAGGATCGTTTGAATCGAATCTGAGACCGAAAGTTTTTTGCCAAAAAAAAAAGTAAGGCTAACCCCTTTCCATTTTTGGCGAAAATTTTCGCGATTTTGAAAAGTGCTAAGTCAATTAATTGTAGCACTGATCGGACGTAATTTTGCGAGAGGAATCGATTGGGCGCAGTCCCAATACGCTGCGATCAACGCATCAAAAGTTACAGCCAAAAAACCAGAACCTGAATTTTTGACATTTTTCAGCAGGTGCTTTTTCGATCGCCATTTCTCTCCTGTTGGTCCTACGCTCTTTTCGCTGCGATTTCTGAGTTCCTGAGAGTCCAATTGGTCGGATAAGGATCGTTTAAATCGAATCTGAGACCAAAAGTTTTTTGCTAGAAACAAAAGTAAGGCTAACCCCTTTCCATTTTTGGCGAAAATTTTCGCGATTTTGAAAAGTGCTGGAATCAATTGATTGTAGCACTGATCGGACGTAATTTTGCGAGAGAAATCGATTGGGCGCAGTCCCAATACGCTGCGATCAACGCATCAAAAGTTACAGCCAAAAAACCAGAACCTGAATTTTCGACATTTTTCAGCAGGTGCTTTTTCGCTCGCCATTTCTCTCCTGTTGGTCCTACGCTCTTTTCGCTGCGATTTCTGAGTTCCTGAGGGTCCAATTGGTCGGATAAGGATCGCTTGAATCGAATCTGAGACCAAAAGTTTTTTGCCAAAAAAAAAAGTAAGGCTAACCCCTTTCCATTTTTGGCGAAAATTTTCGCGATTTCGAATAGTGCTGGAATCAATTAATTGTAGCACTGATCGGACGTAATTTTGCGAGAGGAATCGATTGGGCGCAGTCCCAATACGCTGCGATCAACGCATCAAAAGTTACAGCCAAAAAACCAGAACCTGAATTTTTGACATTTTTCAGCAGGTGCTTTTTCGCTCGCCATTTCTCTCCTGTTGGTCCTACGCTCAATTCGCTGCGATTTCTGAGTTCCTGAGGGTCCAATTGGTCGGATAAGGATCGTTTAAATCGAATCTGAGACCAAAAGTTTTTTGCCAAAAAAAAAAGTAAGGCTAACCCCTTTCCATTTTTGGCGAAAATTTTCGCGATTTTGAAAAGTGCTGGAATCAATTAATTGTAGCACTAATCGGACGTAATTTTGCGAGAGAAATCGATTAGGCGCAGTCCCAATACGCTGCGATCAACGCATCAAAAGTTACAGCCAAAAAACCAGAACCTGAATTTTCGACATTTTTCAGCAGGTGCTTTTTCGCTCGCCATTTCTCTCCTGTTGGTCCTACGCTCTTTTCGCTGCGATTTCTGAGTTCCTAAGGGTCCAATTGGTCGGATAAGGATCGTTTGAATCGAATCTGAGACCAAAAGTTTTTTGCCAAAAAAAAAAGTAAGGCTAACCCCTTTCCATTTTTGGCGAAAATTTTTGCGATTTTGGAAAGTGCTGAAATCAATTAATTGTAGCACTGATCGGACGTAATTTTGCGAGAGAATTCGATTGGGCGCAGTCCCAATACGCTGCGATCAACGCATCAAAAGTTACAGCCAAAAAACCAGAACCTGAATTTTCGACATTTTTCAGCAGGTGCTTTTTCGCTCGCCATTTCTCTCCTGTTGGTCGTACGCTCTTTTCGCTGCGATTTCTGAGTTCCTGAGGGTCCCATTGGTCGGATGAGGATCGTTTGAATCGAATCTGAGACCAAAAGTTTTTTGCCAAAAAAAAAAAGTAAGGCTAACCCCTTTCCATTTTTGGCGAAAATTTTCGCGATTTTGAAAAGTGCTGGAATCAATTAATTGTAGCACTGATCGGACGTAATTTTGCGAGAGAAATCCATTAGGCGCAGTCCCAATACGCTGCGATCAACGCATCAAAAGTTACAGCCAAAAAACCAGAACCTGAATTTTCGACATTTTTCAGCAGGTGCTTTTTCGCTCGCCATTTCTCTCCTGTTGGTCCTACGCTCAATTCGCTGCGATTTCTGAGTTCCTGAGGGTCCAATTGGTCGGATAAGGATCGTTTAAATCGAATCTGAGACCAAAAGTTTTTTGCCAAAAAAAAAAGTAAGGCTAACCCCTTTCCATTTTTGGCGAAAATTTTCGCGATTTTGAAAAGTGCTGGAATCAATTAATTGTAGCACTGATCGGACGTAATTTTGCGAGAGAAATCGATTAGGCGCAGTCCCAATACGCTGCGATCAACGCATCAAAAGTTACAGCCAAAAAACCAGAACCTGAATTTTCGACATTTTTCAGCAGGTGCTTTTTCGCTCGCCATTTCTCTCCTGTTGGTCCTACGCTCTTTTCGCTGCGATTTCTGAGTTCCTAAGGGTCCAATTGGTCGGATAAGGATCGTTTGAATCGAATCTGAGACCAAAAGTTTTTTGCCAAAAAAAAAAGTAAGGCTAACCCCTTTCCATTTTTGGCGAAAATTTTTGCGATTTTGGAAAGTGCTGAAATCAATTAATTGTAGCACTGATCGGACGTAATTTTGCGAGAGAATTCGATTGGGCGCAGTCCCAATACGCTGCGATCAACGCATCAAAAGTTACAGCCAAAAAACCAGAACCTGAATTTTCGACATTTTTCAGCAGGTGCTTTTTCGCTCGCCATTTCTCTCCTGTTGGTCGTACGCTCTTTTCGCTGCGATTTCTGAGTTCCTGAGGGTCCAAATGGTCGGATGAGAATCGTTTGAATCGAATCTGAGACCGAAAGTTTTTTGCTAGAAAAAAAAGTAAGGCTAACCCCTTTCCATTTTTGGCGAAAATTTTCGCGATTTTGAAAAGTGCTGGAATCAATTGATTGTAGCACTGATCGGACGTAATTTTGCGAGAGAAATCGATTGGGCGCAGTCCCAATACGCTGCGATCAACGCATCAAAAGTTACAGCCAAAAAACCAGAACCTGAATTTTTGACATTTTTCAGCAGGTGCTTTTTCGCTCGCCATTTCTCTCCTGTTGGTCCTACGCTCTTTTCGCTGCGATTTCTGAGTTCCTGAGGGTCCATTTGGTCGGATAAGGATCGCTTGAATCGAATCTGAGACCAAAAGTTTTTTGCCAAAAAAAAAAGTAAGGCTAACCCCTTTCCATTTTTGGCGAAAATTTTCGCGATTTCGAATAGTGCTGGAATCAATTAATTGTAGCACTGATCGGACGTAATTTTGCGAGAGGAATCGATTGGGCGCAGTCCCAATACGCTGCGATCAACGCATCAAAAGTTACAGCCAAAAAACCAGAACCTGAATTTTCGACATTTTTCAGCAGGTGCTTTTTCGCTCGCCATTTCTCTCCTGTTGGTCCTACGCTCTTTTCGCTGCGATTTCTGAGTTCCTAAGGGTCCAATTGGTCGGATAAGGATCGTTTGAATCGAATCTGAGACCAAAAGTTTTTTGCCAAAAAAAAAAGTAAGGCTAACCCCTTTCCATTTTTGGCGAAAATTTTTGCGATTTTGGAAAGTGCTGAAATCAATTAATTGTAGCACTGATCGGACGTAATTTTGCGAGAGAATTCGATTGGGCGCAGTCCCAATACGCTGCGATCAACGCATCAAAAGTTACAGCCAAAAAACCAGAACCTGAATTTTCGACATTTTTCAGCAGGTGCTTTTTCGCTCGCCATTTCTCTCCTGTTGGTCGTACGCTCTTTTCGCTGCGATTTCTGAGTTCCTGAGGGTCCCATTGGTCGGATGAGGATCGTTTGAATCGAATCTGAGACCAAAAGTTTTTTGCCAAAAAAAAAAAGTAAGGCTAACCCCTTTCCATTTTTGGCGAAAATTTTCGCGATTTTGAAAAGTGCTGGAATCAATTAATTGTAGCACTGATCGGACGTAATTTTGCGAGAGAAATCCATTAGGCGCAGTCCCAATACGCTGCGATCAACGCATCAAAAGTTACAGCCAAAAAACCAGAACCTGAATTTTCGACATTTTTCAGCAGGTGCTTTTTCGCTCGCCATTTCTCTCCTGTTGGTCCTACGCTCAATTCGCTGCGATTTCTGAGTTCCTGAGGGTCCAATTGGTCGGATAAGGATCGTTTAAATCGAATCTGAGACCAAAAGTTTTTTGCCAAAAAAAAAAGTAAGGCTAACCCCTTTCCATTTTTGGCGAAAATTTTCGCGATTTTGAAAAGTGCTGGAATCAATTAATTGTAGCACTGATCGGACGTAATTTTGCGAGAGAAATCGATTAGGCGCAGTCCCAATACGCTGCGATCAACGCATCAAAAGTTACAGCCAAAAAACCAGAACCTGAATTTTCGACATTTTTCAGCAGGTGCTTTTTCGCTCGCCATTTCTCTCCTGTTGGTCCTACGCTCTTTTCGCTGCGATTTCTGAGTTCCTAAGGGTCCAATTGGTCGGATAAGGATCGTTTGAATCGAATCTGAGACCAAAAGTTTTTTGCCAAAAAAAAAAGTAAGGCTAACCCCTTTCCATTTTTGGCGAAAATTTTTGCGATTTTGGAAAGTGCTGAAATCAATTAATTGTAGCACTGATCGGACGTAATTTTGCGAGAGAATTCGATTGGGCGCAGTCCCAATACGCTGCGATCAACGCATCAAAAGTTACAGCCAAAAAACCAGAACCTGAATTTTCGACATTTTTCAGCAGGTGCTTTTTCGCTCGCCATTTCTCTCCTGTTGGTCGTACGCTCTTTTCGCTGCGATTTCTGAGTTCCTGAGGGTCCAAATGGTCGGATGAGAATCGTTTGAATCGAATCTGAGACCAAAAGTTTTTTGCTAGAAAAAAAAGTAAGGCTAACCCCTTTCCATTTTTGGCGAAAATTTTCGCGATTTTGAAAAGTGCTGGAATCAATTGATTGTAGCACTGATCGGACGTAATTTTGCGAGAGAAATCGATTGGGCGCAGTCCCAATACGCTGCGATCAACGCATCAAAAGTTACAGCCAAAAAACCAGAACCTGAATTTTTGACATTTTTCAGCAGGTGCTTTTTCGCTCGCCATTTCTCTCCTGTTGGTCCTACGCTCTTTTCGCTGCGATTTCTGAGTTCCTGAGGGTCCATTTGGTCGGATAAGGATCGCTTGAATCGAATCTGAGACCAAAAGTTTTTTGCCAAAAAAAAAAGTAAGGCTAACCCCTTTCCATTTCTGGCGAAAATTTTCGCGATTTCGAATAGTGCTGGAATCAATTAATTGTAGCACTGATCGGACGTAATTTTGCGAGAGGAATCGATTGGGCGCAGTCCCAATACGCTGCGATCAACGCATCAAAAGTTACAGCCAAAAAACCAGAACCTGAATTTTTGACATTTTTCAGCAGGTGCTTTTTCGCTCGCCATTTCTCTCCTGTTGGTCCTACGCTCAATTCGCTGCGATTTCTGAGTTCCTGAGGGTCCAATTGGTCGGATAAGGATCGTTTAAATCGAATCTGAGACCGAAAGTTTTTTGCCAAAAAAAAAAGTAAGGCTAACCCCTTTCCATTTTTGGCGAAAATTTTCGCGATTTTGAAAAGTGCTAAGTCAATTAATTGTAGCACTGATCGGACGTAATTTTGCGAGAGGAATCGATTGGGCGCAGTCCCAATACGCTGCGATCAACGCATCAAAAGTTACAGCCAAAAAACCAGAACCTGAATTTTTGACATTTTTCAGCAGGTGCTTTTTCGATCGCCATTTCTCTCCTGTTGGTCCTACGCTCTTTTCGCTGCGATTTCTGAGTTCCTGAGAGTCCAATTGGTCGGATAAGGATCGTTTAAATCGAATCTGAGACCAAAAGTTTTTTGCTAGAAAAAAAAGTAAGGCTAACCCCTTTCCATTTTTGGCGAAAATTTTCGCGATTTTGAAAAGTGCTGGAATCAATTGATTGTAGCACTGATCGGACGTAATTTTGCGAGAGAAATCGATTGGGCGCAGTCCCAATACGCTGCGATCAACGCATCAAAAGTTACAGCCAAAAAACCAGAACCTGAATTTTCGACATTTTTCAGCTGGTGCTTTTTCGCTCGCCATTTCTCTCCTGTTGGTCCTACGCTCTTTTCGCTGCGATTTCTGAGTTCCTGAGGGTCCAATTGGTCGGATAAGGATCGCTTGAATCGAATCTGAGACCAAAAGTTTTTTGCCAAAAAAAAAAGTAAGGCTAACCCCTTTCCATTTTTGGCGAAAATCTTCGCGATTTCGAATAGTGCTGGAATCAATTAATTGTAGCACTGATCGGACGTAATTTTGCGAGAGGAATCGATTGGGCGCAGTCCCAATACGCTGCGATCAACGCATCAAAAGTTACAGCCAAAAAACCAGAACCTGAATTTTTGACATTTTTCAGCAGGTGCTTTTTCGCTCGCCATTTCTCTCCTGTTGGTCCTACGCTCAATTCGCTGCGATTTCTGAGTTCCTGAGGGTCCAATTGGTCGGATAAGGATCGTTTAAATCGAATCTGAGACCAAAAGTTTTTTGCCAAAAAAAAAAGTAAGGCTAACCCCTTTCCATTTTTGGCGAAAATTTTCGCGATTTTGAAAAGTGCTGGAATCAATTAATTGTAGCACTGATCGGACGTAATTTTGCGAGAGAAATCGATTAGGCGCAGTCCCAATACGCTGCGATCAACGCATCAAAAGTTACAGCCAAAAAACCAGAACCTGAATTTTCGACATTTTTCAGCAGGTGCTTTTTCGCTCGCCATTTCTCTCCTGTTGGTCCTACGCTCTTTTCGCTGCGATTTCTGAGTTCCTAAGGGTCCAATTGGTCGGATAAGGATCGTTTAAATCGAATCTGAGACCGAAAGTTTTTTGCCAAAAAAAAAAGTAAGGCTAACTAAGGCCCTTTCCATTTTTGGCGAAAATTTTCGCGATTTTGAAAAGTGCTAAGTCAATTAATTGTAGCACTGATCGGACGTAATTTTGCGAGAGGAATCGATTGGGCGCAGTCCCAATACGCTGCGATCAACGCATCAAAAGTTACAGCCAAAAAACCAGAACCTGAATTTTTGACATTTTTCAGCAGGTGCTTTTTCGATCGCCATTTCTCTCCTGTTGGTCCTACGCTCTTTTCGCTGCGATTTCTGAGTTCCTGAGAGTCCAATTGGTCGGATAAGGATCGTTCAAATCGAATCTGAGACCAAAAGTTTTTTGCTAGAAAAAAAAGTAAGGCTAACCCCTCTCCATTTTTGGCGAAAATTTTCGCGATTTTGAAAAGTGCTGGAATCAATTGATTGTAGCACTGATCGGACGTAATTTTGCGAGAGAAATCGATTGGGCGCAGTCCCAATACGCTGCGATCAACGCATCAAAAGTTACAGCCAAAAAACCAGAACCTGAATTTTCGACATTTTTCAGCAGGTGCTTTTTCGCTCGCCATTTCTCTCCTGTTGGTCCTACGCTCTTTTCGCTGCGATTTCTGAGTTCCTGAGAGTCCAATTGGTCGGATAAGGATCGTTTAAATCGAATCTGAGACCAAAAGTTTTCTGCTAGAAAAAAAAGTAAGGCTAACCCCTTTCCATTTTTGGCGAAAATTTTCGCGATTTTGAAAAGTGCTGGAATCAATTGATTGTAGCACTGATCGGACGTAATTTTGCGAGAGAAATCGATTGGGCGCAGTCCCAATACGCTGCGATCAACGCATCAAAAGTTACAGCCAAAAAACCAGAACCTGAATTTTCGACATTTTTCAGCAGGTGCTTTTTCGCTCGCCATTTCTCTCCTGTTGGTCCTACGCTCTTTTCGCTGCGATTTCTGAGTTCCTGAGGGTCCAATTGGTCGGATAAGGATCGCTTGAATCGAATCTGAGACCAAAAGTTTTTTGCCAAAAAAAAAAGTAAGGCTAACCCCTTTCCATTTTTGGCGAAAATTTTCGCGATTTCGAATAGTGCTGGAATCAATTAATTGTAGCACTGATCGGACGTAATTTTGCGAGAGGAATCGATTGGGCGCAGTCCCAATACGCTGCGATCAACGCATCAAAAGTTACAGCCAAAAAACCAGAACCTGAATTTTTGACATTTTTCAGCAGGTGCTTTTTCGCTCGCCATTTCTCTCCTGTTGGTCCTACGCTCAATTCGCTGCGATTTCTGAGTTCCTGAGGGTCCAATTGGTCGGATAAGGATCGTTTGAATCGAATCTGAGACCAAAAGTTTTTTGCCAAAAAAAAAAGTAAGGCTAACCCCTTTCCATTTTTGGCGAAAATTTTCGCGATTTTGAAAAGTGCTGGAATCAATTAATTGTAGCACTGATCGGACGTAATTTTGCGAGAGAAATCGATTAGGCGCAGTCCCAATACGCTGCGATCAACGCATCAAAAGTTACAGCCAAAAAACCAGAACCTGAATTTTCGACATTTTTCAGCAGGTGCTTTTTCGCTCGCCATTTCTCTCCTGTTGGTCCTACGCTCAATTCGCTGCGATTTCTGAGTTCCTGAGGGTCCAATTGGTCGGATAAGGATCGTTTAAATCGAATCTGAGACCGAAAGTTTTTTGCCAAAAAAAAAAGTAAGGCTAACCCCTTTCCATTTTTGGCGAAAATTTTCGCGATTTTGAAAAGTGCTAAGTCAATTAATTGTAGCACTGATCGGACGTAATTTTGCGAGAGGAATCGATTGGGCGCAGTCCCAATACGCTGCGATCAACGCATCAAAAGTTACAGCCAAAAAACCAGAACCTGAATTTTTGACATTTTTCAGCAGGTGCTTTTTCGCTCGCCATTTCTCTCCTGTTGGTCCTACGCTCAATTCGCTGCGATTTCTGAGTTCCTGAGGGTCCAATTGGTCGGATAAGGATCGTTTAAATCGAATCTGAGACCAAAAGTTTTTTGCTAGAAAAAAAAGTAAGGCTAACCCCTTTCCATTTTTGGCGAAAATTTTCGCGATTTTGAAAAGTGCTGGAATCAATTGATTGTAGCACTGATCGGACGTAATTTTGCGAGAGAAATCGATTGGGCGCAGTCCCAATACGCTGCGATCAACGCATCAAAAGTTACAGCCAAAAAACCAGAACCTGAATTTTCGACATTTTTCAGCAGGTGCTTTTTCGCTCGCCATTTCTCTCCTGTTGGTCGTACGCTCTTTTCGCTGCGATTTCTGAGTTCCTGAGGGTCCAAATGGTCGGATGAGAATCGTTTGAATCGAATCTGAGACCAAAAGTTTTTTGCCAAAAAAAAAAGTAAGGCTAACCCCTTTCCATTTTTGGCAAAAATTTTCGCGATTTTGAAAAGTGCTGAAATCAATTAATCGTAGCACTGATCGGACGTAATTTTGCGAGAGAATTCGATTGGGCGCAGTCCCAATACGCTGCGATCAACGCATCAAAAGTTACAGCCAAAAAACCAGAACCTGAATTTTCGACATTTTTCAGCAGGTGCTTTTTCGCTCGCCATTTCTCTCCTGTTGGTCCTACGCTCAATTCGCTGCGATTTCTGAGTTCCTGAGGGTCCAATTGGTCGGATAAGGATCGTTTAAATCGAATCTGAGACCAAAAGTTTTTTGCCAAAAAAAAAAGTAAGGCTAACCCCTTTCCATTTTTGGCGGAAATTTTCGCGATTTTGAAAAGTGCTGGAATCAATTAATTGTAGCACTGATCGGACGTAATTTCGCGAGAGAAATCGATTAGGCGCAGTCCCAATACGCTGCGATCAACGCATCAAAAGTTACAGCCAAAAAACCAGAACCTGAATTTTCGACATTTTTCAGCAGGTGCTTTTTCGCTCGCCATTTCTCTCCTGTTGGTCCTACGCTCTTTTCGCTGCGATTTCTGAGTTCCTAAGGGTCCAATTGGTCGGATAAGGATCGTTTGAATCGAATCTGAGACCAAAAGTTTTTTGCCTAAAAAAAAGTAAGGCTAACCCCTTTCCATTTTTGGCGAAAATTTTTGCGATTTTGGAAAGTGCTGAAATCAATTAATTGTAGCACTGATCGGACGTAATTTTGCGAGAGAATTCGATTGGGCGCAGTCCCAATACGCTGCGATCAACGCATCAAAAGTTACAGCCAAAAAACCAGAACCTGAATTTTCGACATTTTTCAGCAGGTGCTTTTTCGCTCGCCATTTCTCTCCTGTTGGTCGTACGCTCTTTTCGCTGCGATTTCTGAGTTCCTGAGGGTCCCATTGGTCGGATGAGGATCGTTTGAATCGAATCTGAGACCAAAAGTTTTTTGCCAAAAAAAAAAAGTAAGGCTAACCCCTTTCCATTTTTGGCGAAAATTTTCGCGATTTTGAAAAGTGCTGGAATCAATTAATTGTAGCACTGATCGGACGTAATTTTGCGAGAGAAATCGATTAGGCGCAGTCCCAATACGCTGCGATCAACGCATCAAAAGTTACAGCCAAAAAACCAGAACCTGAATTTTCGACATTTTTCAGCAGGTGCTTTTTCGCTCGCCATTTCTCTCCTGTTGGTCGTACGCTCTTTTCGCTGCGATTTCTGAGTTCCTGAGGGTCCAAATGGTCGGATGAGAATCGTTTGAATCGAATCTGAGACCAAAAGTTTTTTGCCAAAAAAAAAAGTAAGGCTAACCCCTTTCCATTTTTGGCAAAAATTTTCGCGATTTTGAAAAGTGCTGAAATCAATTAATTGTAGCACTGATCGGACGTAATTTTGCGAGAGAATTCGATTGGGCGCAGTCCCAATACGCTGCGATCAACGCATCAAAAGTTACAGCCAAAAAACCAGAACCTGAATTTTCGACATTTTTCAGCAGGTGCTTTTTCGCTCGCCATTTCTCTCCTGTTGGTCCTACGCTCAATTCGCTGCGATTTCTGAGTTCCTGAGGGTCCAATTGGTCGGATAAGGATCGTTTAAATCGAATCTGAGACCGAAAGTTTTTTGCCAAAAAAAAAAGTAAGGCTAACCCCTTTCCATTTTTGGCGAAAATTTTCGCGATTTTGAAAAGTGCTAAGTCAATTAATTGTAGCACTGATCGGACGTAATTTTGCGAGAGGAATCGATTGGGCGCAGTCCCAATACGCTGCGATCAACGCATCAAAAGTTACAGCCAAAAAACCAGAACCTGAATTTTTGACATTTTTCAGCAGGTGCTTTTTCGATCGCCATTTCTCTCCTGTTGGTCCTACGCTCTTTTCGCTGCGATTTCTGAGTTCCTGAGAGTCCAATTGGTCGGATAAGGATCGTTTAAATCGAATCTTAGACCAAAAGTTTTTTGCTAGAAAAAAAAGTAAGGCTAACCCCTTTCCATTTTTGGCGAAAATTTTCGCGATTTTGAAAAGTGCTGGAATCAATTGATTGTAGCACTGATCGGACGTAATTTTGCAAGAGAAATCGATTGGGCGCAGTCCCAATACGCTGCGATCAACGCATCAAAAGTTACAGCCAAAAAACCAGAACCTGAATTTTCGACATTTTTCAGCAGGTGCTTTTTCGCTCGCCATTTCTCTCCTGTTGGTCCTACGCTCTTTTCGCTGCGATTTCTGAGTTCCTGAGGGTCCAATTGGTCGGATAAGGATCGCTTGAATCGAATCTGAGACCAAAAGTTTTTTGCCAAAAAAAAAAGTAAGGCTAACCCCTTTCCATTTTTGGCGAAAATTTTCGCGATTTCGAATAGTGCTGGAATCAATTAATTGTAGCACTGATCGGACGTAATTTTGCGAGAGGAATCGATTGGGCGCAGTCCCAATACGCTGCGATCAACGCATCAAAAGTTACAGCCAAAAAACCAGAACCTGAATTTTTGACATTTTTCAGCAGGTGCTTTTTCGCTCGCCATTTCTCTCCTGTTGGTCCTACGCTCAATTCGCTGCGATTTCTGAGTTCCTGAGGGTCCAATTGGTCGGATAAGGATCGTTTAAATCGAATCTGAGACCGAAAGTTTTTTGCCAAAAAAAAAAAAAAGGCTAACCCCTTTCCATTTTTGGCGAAAATTTTCGCGATTTTGAAAAGTGCTAAGTCAATTAATTGTAGCACTGATCGGACGTTATTTTGCGAGAGGAATCGATTGGGCGCAGTCCCAATACGCTGCGATCAACGCATCAAAAGTTACAGCCAAAAAACCAGAACCTGAATTTTTGACATTTTTCAGCAGGTGCTTTTTCGATCGCCATTTCTCTCCTGTTGGTCCTACGCTCTTTTCGCTGCGATTTCTGAGTTCCTGAGAGTCCAATTGGTCGGATAAGGATCGTTTAAATCGAATCTGAGACCAAAAGTTTTTTGCTAGAAAAAAAAGTAAGGCTAACCCCTTTCCATTTTTGGCGAAAATTTTCGCGATTTTGAAAAGTGCTGGAATCAATTGATTGTAGCACTGATCGGACGTAATTTTGCGAGAGAAATCGATTGGGCGCAGTCCCAATACGCTGCGATCAACGCATCAAAAGTTACAGCCAAAAAACCAGAACCTGAATTTTCGACATTTTTCAGCAGGTGCTTTTTCGCTCGCCATTTCTCTCCTGTTGGTCCTACGCTCTTTTCGCTGCGATTTCTGAGTTCCTGAGGGTCCAATTGGTCGGATAAGGATCGCTTGAATCGAATCTGAGACCAAAAGTTTTTTGCCAAAAAAAAAAGTAAGGCTAACCCCTTTCCATTTTTGGCGAAAATTTTCGCGATTTCGAATAGTGCTGGAATCAATTAATTGTAGCACTGATCGGACGTAATTTTGCGAGAGGAATCGATTGGGCGCAGTCCCAATACGCTGCGATCAACGCATCAAAAGTTACAGCCAAAAAACCAGAACCTGAATTTTTGACATTTTTCAGCAGGTGCTTTTTCGCTCGCCATTTCTCTCCTGTTGGTCCTACGCTCAATTCGCTGCGATTTCTGAGTTCCTGAGGGTCCAATTGGTCGGATAAGGATCGTTTAAATCGAATCTGAGACCAAAAGTTTTTTGCCAAAAAAAAAAGTAAGGCTAACCCCTTTCCATTTTTGGCGAAAATTTTCGCGATTTTGAAAAGTGCTGGAATCAATTAATTGTAGCACTGATCGGACGTAATTTTGCGAGGGAAATCGATTAGGCGCAGTCCCAATACGCTGCGATCAACGCATCAAAAGTTACAGCCAAAAAACCAGAACCTGAATTTTCGACATATTTCAGCAGGTGCTTTTTCGCTCGCCATTTCTCTCCTGTTGGTCCCACGCTCTTTTCGCTGCGATTTCTGAGTTCCTAAGGGTCCAATTGGTCGGATAAGGATCGTTTGAATCGAATCTGAGACCAAAAGTTTTTTGCCAAAAAAAAAAGTAAGGCTAACCCCTTTCCATTTTTGGCGAAAATTTTTGCGATTTTGGAAAGTGCTGAAATCAATTAATTGTAGCACTGATCGGACGTAATTTTGCGAGAGAATTCGATTGGGCGCAGTCCCAATACGCTGCGATCAACGCATCAAAAGTTACAGCCAAAAAACCAGAACCTGAATTTTCGACATTTTTCAGCAGGTGCTTTTTCGCTCGCCATTTCTCTCCTGTTGGTCCTACGCTCTTTTCGCTGCGATTTCTGAGTTCCTAAGGGTCCAATTGGTCGGATAAGGATCGTTTGAATCGAATCTGAGACCAAAAGTTTTTTGCCAAAAAAAAAAGTAAGGCTAACCCCTTTCCATTTTTGGCGAAAATTTTTGCGATTTTGGAAAGTGCTGAAATCAATTAATTGTAGCACTGATCGGACGTAATTTTGCGAGAGAATTCGATTGGGCGCAGTCCCAATACGCTGCGATCAACGCATCAAAAGTTACAGCCAAAAAACCAGAACCTGAATTTTCGACATTTTTCAGCAGGTGCTTTTTCGCTCGCCATTTCTCTCCCGTTGGTCGTACGCTCTTTTCGCTGCGATTTCTGAGTTCCTGAGGGTCCCATTGGTCGGATGAGGATCGTTTGAATCGAATCTGAGACTAAAAGTTTTTTGCCAAAAAAAAAAAGTAAGGCTCACCCCTTTCCATTTTTGGCGAAAATTTTCGCGATTTTGAAAAGTGCTGGAATCAATTAATTGTAGCACTGATCGGACGTAATTTTGCGAGAGAAATCGATTAGGCGCAGTCCCAATACGCTGCGATCAACGCATCAAAAGTTACAGCCAAAAAACCAGAACCTGAATTTTCGACATTTTTCTGCAGGTGCTTTTTCGCTCGCCATTTCTCTCCTGTTGGTCGTACGCTCTTTTCGCTGCGATTTCTGAGTTCCTGAGGGTCCAAATGGTCGGATGAGAATCGTTTGAATCGAATCTGAGACCAAAAGTTTTTTGCCAAAAAAAAAAGTAAGGCTAACCCCTTTCCATTTTTGGCAAAAATTTTCGCGATTTTGAAAAGTGCTGAAATCAATTAATTGTAGCACTGATCGGACGTAATTTTGCGAGAGAATTCGATTGGGCGCAGTCCCAATACGCTGCGATCAACGCATCAAAAGTTACAGCCAAAAAACCAGAACCTGAATTTTCGACATTTTTCAGCAGGTGCTTTTTCGCTCGCCATTTCTCTCCTGTTGGTCCTACGCTCAATTCGCTGCGATTTCTGAGTTCCTGAGGGTCCAATTGGTCGGATAAGGATCGTTTAAATCGAATCTGAGACCGAAAGTTTTTTGCCAAAAAAAAAAGTAAGGCTAACCCCTTTCCATTTTTGGCGAAAATTTTCGCGATTTTGAAAAGTGCTAAGTCAATTAATTGTAGCACTGATCGGACGTAATTTTGCGAGAGGAATCGATTGGGCGCAGTCCCAATACGCTGCGATCAACGCATCAAAAGTTACAGCCAAAAAACCAGAACCTGAATTTTTGACATTTTTCAGCAGGTGCTTTTTCGATCGCCATTTCTCTCCTGTTGGTCCTACGCTCTTTTCGCTGCGATTTCTGAGTTCCTGAGAGTCCAATTGGTCGGATAAGGATCGTTTAAATCGAATCTTAGACCAAAAGTTTTTTGCTAGAAAAAAAAGTAAGGCTAACCCCTTTCCATTTTTGGCGAAAATTTTCGCGATTTTGAAAAGTGCTGGAATCAATTGATTGTAGCACTGATCGGACGTAATTTTGCGAGAGAAATCGATTGGGCGCAGTCCCAATACGCTGCGATCAACGCATCAAAAGTTACAGCCAAAAAACCAGAACCTGAATTTTCGACATTTTTCAGCAGGTGCTTTTTTGCTCGCCATTTCTCTCCTGTTGGTCCTACGCTCTTTTCGCTGCGATTTCTGAGTTCCTGAGGGTCCAATTGGTCGGATAAGGATCGCTTGAATCGAATCTGAGACCAAAAGTTTTTTGCCAAAAAAAAAAGTAAGGCTAACCCCTTTCCATTTTTGGCGAAAATTTTCGCGATTTCGAATAGTGCTGGAATCAATTAATTGTAGCACTGATCGGACGTAATTTTGCGAGAGGAATCGATTGGGCGCAGTCCCAATACGCTGCGATCAACGCATCAAAAGTTACAGCCAAAAAACCAGAACCTGAATTTTCGACATTTTTCAGCAGGTGCTTTTTCGCTCGCCATTTCTCTCCTGTTGGTCCTACGCTCTTTTCGCTGCGATTTCTGAGTTCCTAAGGGTCCAATTGGTCGGATAAGGATCGTTTGAATCGAATCTGAGACCAAAAGTTTTTTGCCAAAAAAAAAAGTAAGGCTAACCCCTTTCCATTTTTGGCGAAAATTTTTGCGATTTTGGAAAGTGCTGAAATCAATTAATTGTAGCACTGATCGGACGTAATTTTGCGAGAGAATTCGATTGGGCGCAGTCCCAATACGCTGCGATCAACGCATCAAAAGTTACAGCCAAAAAACCAGAACCTGAATTTTCGACATTTTTCAGCAGGTGCTTTTTCGCTCGCCATTTCTCTCCCGTTGGTCGTACGCTCTTTTCGCTGCGATTTCTGAGTTCCTGAGGGTCCCATTGGTCGGATGAGGATCGTTTGAATCGAATCTGAGACCAAAAGTTTTTTGCCAAAAAAAAAAAGTAAGGCTCACCCCTTTCCATTTTTGGCGAAAATTTTTGCGATTTTGAAAAGTGCTGGAATCAATTAATTGTAGCACTGATCGGACGTAATTTTGCGAGAGAAATCGATTAGGCGCAGTCCCAATACGCTGCGATCAACGCATCAAAAGTTACAGCCAAAAAACCAGAACCTGAATTTTCGACATTTTTCAGCAGGTGCTTTTTCGCTCGCCATTTCTCTCCTGTTGGTCGTACGCTCTTTTCGCTGCGATTTCTGAGTTCCTGAGGGTCCAAATGGTCGGATGAGAATCGTTTGAATCGAATCTGAGACCAAAAGTTTTTTGCCAAAAAAAAAAGTAAGGCTAACCCCTTTCCATTTTTGGCGAAAATTTTCGCGATTTTGAAAAGTGCTGGAATCAATTAATTGTAGCACTGATCGGACGTAATTTTGCGAGGGAAATCGATTAGGCGCAGTCCCAATACGCTGCGATCAACGCATCAAAAGTTACAGCCAAAAAACCAGAACCTGAATTTTCGACATATTTCAGCAGGTGCTTTTTCGCTCGCCATTTCTCTCCTGTTGGTCCCACGCTCTTTTCGCTGCGATTTCTGAGTTCCTAAGGGTCCAATTGGTCGGATAAGGATCGTTTGAATCGAATCTGAGACCAAAAGTTTTTTGCCAAAAAAAAAAGTAAGGCTAACCCCTTTCCATTTTTGGCGAAAATTTTCGCGATTTCGAATAGTGCTGGAATCAATTAATTGTAGCACTGATCGGACGTAATTTTGCGAGAGGAATCGATTGGGCGCAGTCCCAATACGCTGCGATCAACGCATCAAAAGTTACAGCCAAAAAACCAGAACCTGAATTTTTGACATTTTTCAGCAGGTGCTTTTTCGCTCGCCATTTCTCTCCTGTTGGTCCTACGCTCAATTCGCTGCGATTTCTGAGTTCCTGAGGGTCCAATTGGTCGGATAAGGATCGTTTAAATCGAATCTGAGACCGAAAGTTTTTTGCCAAAAAAAAAAAAAAGGCTAACCCCTTTCCATTTTTGGCGAAAATTTTCGCGATTTTGAAAAGTGCTAAGTCAATTAATTGTAGCACTGATCGGACGTTATTTTGCGAGAGGAATCGATTGGGCGCAGTCCCAATACGCTGCGATCAACGCATCAAAAGTTACAGCCAAAAAACCAGAACCTGAATTTTTGACATTTTTCAGCAGGTGCTTTTTCGATCGCCATTTCTCTCCTGTTGGTCCTACGCTCTTTTCGCTGCGATTTCTGAGTTCCTGAGAGTCCAATTGGTCGGATAAGGATCGTTTAAATCGAATCTGAGACCAAAAGTTTTTTGCTAGAAAAAAAAGTAAGGCTAACCCCTTTCCATTTTTGGCGAAAATTTTCGCGATTTTGAAAAGTGCTGGAATCAATTGATTGTAGCACTGATCGGACGTAATTTTGCGAGAGAAATCGATTGGGCGCAGTCCCAATACGCTGCGATCAACGCATCAAAAGTTACAGCCAAAAAACCAGAACCTGAATTTTCGACATTTTTCAGCAGGTGCTTTTTCGCTCGCCATTTCTCTCCTGTTGGTCCTACGCTCTTTTCGCTGCGATTTCTGAGTTCCTGAGGGTCCAATTGGTCGGATAAGGATCGCTTGAATCGAATCTGAGACCAAAAGTTTTTTGCCAAAAAAAAAAGTAAGGCTAACCCCTTTCCATTTTTGGCGAAAATTTTCGCGATTTCGAATAGTGCTGGAATCAATTAATTGTAGCACTGATCGGACGTAATTTTGCGAGAGGAATCGATTGGGCGCAGTCCCAATACGCTGCGATCAACGCATCAAAAGTTACAGCCAAAAAACCAGAACCTGAATTTTTGACATTTTTCAGCAGGTGCTTTTTCGCTCGCCATTTCTCTCCTGTTGGTCCTACGCTCAATTCGCTGCGATTTCTGAGTTCCTGAGGGTCCAATTGGTCGGATAAGGATCGTTTAAATCGAATCTGAGACCAAAAGTTTTTTGCCAAAAAAAAAAGTAAGGCTAACCCCTTTCCATTTTTGGCGAAAATTTTCGCGATTTTGAAAAGTGCTGGAATCAATTAATTGTAGCACTGATCGGACGTAATTTTGCGAGGGAAATCGATTAGGCGCAGTCCCAATACGCTGCGATCAACGCATCAAAAGTTACAGCCAAAAAACCAGAACCTGAATTTTCGACATATTTCAGCAGGTGCTTTTTCGCTCGCCATTTCTCTCCTGTTGGTCCCACGCTCTTTTCGCTGCGATTTCTGAGTTCCTAAGGGTCCAATTGGTCGGATAAGGATCGTTTGAATCGAATCTGAGACCAAAAGTTTTTTGCCAAAAAAAAAAGTAAGGCTAACCCCTTTCCATTTTTGGCGAAAATTTTTGCGATTTTGGAAAGTGCTGAAATCAATTAATTGTAGCACTGATCGGACGTAATTTTGCGAGAGAATTCGATTGGGCGCAGTCCCAATACGCTGCGATCAACGCATCAAAAGTTACAGCCAAAAAACCAGAACCTGAATTTTCGACATTTTTCAGCAGGTGCTTTTTCGCTCGCCATTTCTCTCCTGTTGGTCCTACGCTCTTTTCGCTGCGATTTCTGAGTTCCTAAGGGTCCAATTGGTCGGATAAGGATCGTTTGAATCGAATCTGAGACCAAAAGTTTTTTGCCAAAAAAAAAAGTAAGGCTAACCCCTTTCCATTTTTGGCGAAAATTTTTGCGATTTTGGAAAGTGCTGAAATCAATTAATTGTAGCACTGATCGGACGTAATTTTGCGAGAGAATTCGATTGGGCGCAGTCCCAATACGCTGCGATCAACGCATCAAAAGTTACAGCCAAAAAACCAGAACCTGAATTTTCGACATTTTTCAGCAGGTGCTTTTTCGCTCGCCATTTCTCTCCCGTTGGTCGTACGCTCTTTTCGCTGCGATTTCTGAGTTCCTGAGGGTCCCATTGGTCGGATGAGGATCGTTTGAATCGAATCTGAGACTAAAAGTTTTTTGCCAAAAAAAAAAAGTAAGGCTCACCCCTTTCCATTTTTGGCGAAAATTTTCGCGATTTTGAAAAGTGCTGGAATCAATTAATTGTAGCACTGATCGGACGTAATTTTGCGAGAGAAATCGATTAGGCGCAGTCCCAATACGCTGCGATCAACGCATCAAAAGTTACAGCCAAAAAACCAGAACCTGAATTTTCGACATTTTTCTGCAGGTGCTTTTTCGCTCGCCATTTCTCTCCTGTTGGTCGTACGCTCTTTTCGCTGCGATTTCTGAGTTCCTGAGGGTCCAAATGGTCGGATGAGAATCGTTTGAATCGAATCTGAGACCAAAAGTTTTTTGCCAAAAAAAAAAGTAAGGCTAACCCCTTTCCATTTTTGGCAAAAATTTTCGCGATTTTGAAAAGTGCTGAAATCAATTAATTGTAGCACTGATCGGACGTAATTTTGCGAGAGAATTCGATTGGGCGCAGTCCCAATACGCTGCGATCAACGCATCAAAAGTTACAGCCAAAAAACCAGAACCTGAATTTTCGACATTTTTCAGCAGGTGCTTTTTCGCTCGCCATTTCTCTCCTGTTGGTCCTACGCTCAATTCGCTGCGATTTCTGAGTTCCTGAGGGTCCAATTGGTCGGATAAGGATCGTTTAAATCGAATCTGAGACCGAAAGTTTTTTGCCAAAAAAAAAAGTAAGGCTAACCCCTTTCCATTTTTGGCGAAAATTTTCGCGATTTTGAAAAGTGCTAAGTCAATTAATTGTAGCACTGATCGGACGTAATTTTGCGAGAGGAATCGATTGGGCGCAGTCCCAATACGCTGCGATCAACGCATCAAAAGTTACAGCCAAAAAACCAGAACCTGAATTTTTGACATTTTTCAGCAGGTGCTTTTTCGATCGCCATTTCTCTCCTGTTGGTCCTACGCTCTTTTCGCTGCGATTTCTGAGTTCCTGAGAGTCCAATTGGTCGGATAAGGATCGTTTAAATCGAATCTTAGACCAAAAGTTTTTTGCTAGAAAAAAAAGTAAGGCTAACCCCTTTCCATTTTTGGCGAAAATTTTCGCGATTTTGAAAAGTGCTGGAATCAATTGATTGTAGCACTGATCGGACGTAATTTTGCGAGAGAAATCGATTGGGCGCAGTCCCAATACGCTGCGATCAACGCATCAAAAGTTACAGCCAAAAAACCAGAACCTGAATTTTCGACATTTTTCAGCAGGTGCTTTTTTGCTCGCCATTTCTCTCCTGTTGGTCCTACGCTCTTTTCGCTGCGATTTCTGAGTTCCTGAGGGTCCAATTGGTCGGATAAGGATCGCTTGAATCGAATCTGAGACCAAAAGTTTTTTGCCAAAAAAAAAAGTAAGGCTAACCCCTTTCCATTTTTGGCGAAAATTTTCGCGATTTCGAATAGTGCTGGAATCAATTAATTGTAGCACTGATCGGACGTAATTTTGCGAGAGGAATCGATTGGGCGCAGTCCCAATACGCTGCGATCAACGCATCAAAAGTTACAGCCAAAAAACCAGAACCTGAATTTTCGACATTTTTCAGCAGGTGCTTTTTCGCTCGCCATTTCTCTCCTGTTGGTCCTACGCTCTTTTCGCTGCGATTTCTGAGTTCCTGAGGGTCCCATTGGTCGGATGAGGATCGTTTGAATCGAATCTGAGACCAAAAGTTTTTTGCCAAAAAAAAAAAGTAAGGCTCACCCCTTTCCATTTTTGGCGAAAATTTTTGCGATTTTGAAAAGTGCTGGAATCAATTAATTGTAGCACTGATCGGACGTAATTTTGCGAGAGAAATCGATTAGGCGCAGTCCCAATACGCTGCGATCAACGCATCAAAAGTTACAGCCAAAAAACCAGAACCTGAATTTTCGACATTTTTCAGCAGGTGCTTTTTCGCTCGCCATTTCTCTCCTGTTGGTCGTACGCTCTTTTCGCTGCGATTTCTGAGTTCCTGAGGGTCCAAATGGTCGGATGAGAATCGTTTGAATCGAATCTGAGACCAAAAGTTTTTTGCCAAAAAAAAAAGTAAGGCTAACCCCTTTCCATTTTTGGCAAAAATTTTCGCGATTTTGAAAAGTGCTGAAATCAATTAATTGTAGCACTGATCGGACGTAATTTTGCGAGAGAATTCGATTGGGCGCAGTCCCAATACGCTGCGATCAACGCATCAAAAGTTACAGCCAAAAAACCAGAACCTGAATTTTCGACATTTTTCAGCAGGTGCTTTTTCGCTCGCCATTTCTCTCCTGTTGGTCCTACGCTCAATTCGCTGCGATTTCTGAGTTCCTGAGGGTCCAATTGGTCGGATAAGGATCGTTTAAATCGAATCTGAGACCGAAAGTTTTTTGCCAAAAAAAAAAGTAAGGCTAACCCCTTTCCATTTTTGGCGAAAATTTTCGCGATTTTGAAAAGTGCTAAGTCAATTAATTGTAGCACTGATCGGACGTAATTTTGCGAGAGGAATCGATTGGGCGCAGTCCCAATACGCTGCGATCAACGCATCAAAAGTTACAGCCAAAAAACCAGAACCTGAATTTTTGACATTTTTCAGCAGGTGCTTTTTCGATCGCCATTTCTCTCCTGTTGGTCCTACGCTCTTTTCGCTGCGATTTCTGAGTTCCTGAGAGTCCAATTGGTCGGATAAGGATCGTTTAAATCGAATCTGAGACCAAAAGTTTTTTGCTAGAAAAAAAAGTAAGGCTAACCCCTTTCCATTTTTGGCGAAAATTTTCGCGATTTCGAATAGTGCTGGAATCAATTAATTGTAGCACTGATCGGACGTAATTTTGCGAGAGGAATCGATTGGGCGCAGTCCCAATACGCTGCGATCAACGCATCAAAAGTTACAGCCAAAAAACCAGAACCTGAATTTTTGACATTTTTCAGCAGGTGCTTTTTCGCTCGCCATTTCTCTCCTGTTGGTCCTACGCTCAATTCGCTGCGATTTCTGAGTTCCTGAGGGTCCAATTGGTCGGATAAGGATCGTTTAAATCGAATCTGAGACCGAAAGTTTTTTGCCAAAAAAAAAAGTAAGGCTAACCCCTTTCCATTTTTGGCGAAAATTTTCGCGATTTTGAAAAGTGCTAAGTCAATTAATTGTAGCACTGATCGGACGTAATTTTGCGAGAGGAATCGATTGGGCGCAGTCCCAATACGCTGCGATCAACGCATCAAAAGTTACAGCCAAAAAACCAGAACCTGAATTTTTGACATTTTTCAGCAGGTGCTTTTTCGCTCGCCATTTCTCTCCTGTTGGTCGTACGCTCTTTTCGCTGCGATTTCTGAGTTCCTGAGGGTCCAAATGGTCGGATGAGAATCGTTTGAATCGAATCTGAGACCAAAAGTTTTTTGCCAAAAAAAAAAGTAAGGCTAACCCCTTTCCATTTTTGGCAAAAATTTTCGCGATTTTGAAAAGTGCTGAAATCAATTAATTGTAGCACTGATCGGACGTAAGTTTGCGAGAGAATTCGATTGGGCGCAGTCCCAATACGTTGCGATCAACGCATCAAAAGTTACAGCCAAAAAACCAGAACCTGAATTTTCGACATTTTTCAGCAGGTGCTTTTTCGCTCGCCATTTCTCTCCTGTTGGTCGTACGCTCTTTTCGCTGCGATTTCTGAGTTCCTAAGGGTCCAATTGGTCGGATAAGGATCGTTTAAATCGAATCTGGGACCAAAAGTTTTTTGCCAAAAAAAAAAGTAAGGCTAACCCCTTTCCATTTTTGGCGAAAATTTTTGCGATTTTGAAAAGTGCTGGAATCAATTAATTGTAGCACTGATCGGACGTAATTTTGCGAGAGAAATCGATTGGGCGCAGTCCCAATACGCTGCGATCAACGCATCAAAAGTTACAGCCAAAAAACCAGAACCTGAATTTTTGACATTTTTCAGCAGGTGCTTTTTCGCTCGCCATTTCTCTCCTGTTGGTCCTACGCTCAATTCGCTGCGATTTCTGAGTTCCTGAGGGTCCAATTGGTCGGATAAGGATCGTTTGAATCGAATCTGAGACCAAAAGTTTTTTGCCAAAAAAAAAAGTAAGGCTAACCCCTTTCCATTTTTGGCGAAAATTTTCGCGATTTTGAAAAGTGCTGGAATCAATTAATTGTAGCACTGATCGGACGTAATTTTGCGAGAGAAATCGATTAGGCGCAGTCCCAATACGCTGCGATCAACGCATCAAAATTTACAGCCAAAAAACCAGAACCTGAATTTTCGACATTTTTCAGCAGGTGCTTTTTCGCTCGCCATTTCTCTCCTGTTGGTCCTACGCTCTTTTCGCTGCGATTTCTGAGTTTCTAAGGGTCCAATTGGTCGGATAAGGATCGTTTGAATCGAATCTGAGACCAAAAGTTTCTTGCCAAAAAAAAAAGTAAGGCTAACCCCTTTCCATTTTTGGCGAAAATTTTTGCGATTTTGAAAAGTGCTGAAATCAATTAATTGCAGCACTGATCGGACGTAATTTTGCGAGAGAATTCGATTGGGCGCAGTCCCAATACGCTGCGATCAACGCATCAAAATTTACAGCCAAAAAACCAGAACCTGAATTTTCGACATTTTTCAGCAGGTGCTTTTTCGCTCGCCATTTCTCTCCTGTTGGTCGTACGCTCTTTTCGCTGCGATTTCTGAGTTCCTGAGGGTCCAATTGGTCGGATGAGAATCGTTTGAATCGAATCTGAGACCAAAAGTTTTTTGCCAAAAAAAAAAGTAAGGCTAACCACTTTCCATTTTTGGCGAAAATTTTCGCGATTTTGAAAAGTGCTGGAATCAATTAATTGTAGCACTGATCGGACGTAGTTTTGCGAGAGAAATCGATTGGGCGCAGTCCCAATACGCTGCGATCAACGCATCAAAAGTTACAGCCAAAAAACCAGAACCTGAATTTTCGACATTTTTCAGCAGGTGCTTTTTCGCTCGCCATTTCTCTCCTGTTGGTCCTACGCTCTTTTCGCTGCGATTTCTGAGTTCCTGAGGCTCCAATCGGTCGGATAAGGATCGTTTAAATCGAATCTGAGACCAAAAGTTTTTTGCCAAAAAAAAAAGTAAGGCTAACCCCTTTCCATTTTTGGCGAAAATTTTCGCGATTTTGAAAAGTGCTGGAATCAATTAATTGTAGCACTGATCGGACGTAATTTTGCGAGAGAAATCGATTAGGCGCAGTCCCAATACGCTGCGATCAACGCATCAAAAGTTACAGCCAAAAAACCAGAACCTGAATTTTTGACATTTTTCAGCAGGTGCTTTTTCGCTCGCCATTTCTCTCCTGTTGGTCCCACGCTCAATTCGCTGCGATTTCTGAGTTCCTGAGGGTCCAATTGGTCGGATAAGGATCGTTTAAATCGAATCTGAGACCAAAAGTTTTTTGCCAAAAAAAAAAGTAAGGCTAACCCCTTTCCATTTTTGGCGAAAATTTTCGCGATTTTGAAAAGTGCTGGAATCAAATAATTGTAGCACTGATCGGACGTAATTTTGCGAGAGAAATCGATTAGGCGCAGTCCCAATACGCTGCGATCAACGCATCAAAATTTACAGCCAAAAAACCAGAACCTGAATTTTCGACATTTTTCAGCAGGTGCTTTTTCGCTCGCCATTTCTCTCCTGTTGGTCCTACGCTCTTTTCGCTGCGATTTCTGAGTTCCTAAGGGTCCAATTGGTCGGATAAGGATCGTTTGAATCGAATCTGAGACCAAAAGTTTTTTGCCAAAAAAAAAAGTAAGGCTAACCCCTTTCCATTTTTGGCGAAAATTTTTGCGATTTTGAAAAGTGCTGAAATCAATTAATTGTAGCACTGATCGGACGTAATTTTGCGAGAGAATTCGATTGGGCGCAGTCCCAATACGCTGCGATCAACGCATCAAAATTTACAGCCAAAAAACCAGAACCTGAATTTTCGACATTTTTCAGCAGGTGCTTTTTCGCTCGCCATTTCTCTCCTGTTGGTCGTACGCTCTTTTCGCTGCGATTTCTGAGTTCCTGAGGGTCCAATTGGTCGGATGAGAATCGTTTGAATCGAATCTGAGACCAAAAGTTTTTTGCCAAAAAAAAAAGTAAGGCTAACCCCTTTCCATTTTTGGCGAAAATTTTCGCGATTTTGAAAAGTGCTGGAATCAATTAATTGTAGCACTGATCGGACGTAGTTTTGCGAGAGAAATCGATTGGGCGCAGTCCCAATACGCTGCGATCAACGCATCAAAAGTTACAGCCAAAAAACCAGAACCTGAATTTTCGACATTTTTCAGCAGGTGCTTTTTCGCTCGCCATTTCTCTCCTGTTGGTCCTACGCTCTTTCCGCTGCGATTTCTGAGTTCCTAAGGGTCCAATTGGTCGGATAAGGATCGTTTAAATCGAATCTGAGACCAAAAGTTTTTTGCCAAAAAAAAAAGTAAGGCTAACCCCTTTCCATTTTTGGCGAAAATTTTTGCGATTTTGAAAAGTGCTGGAATCAATTAATTGTAGCACTGATCGGACGTAATTTTGCGAGAGAAATCGATTGGGCGCAGTCCCAATACGCTGCGAGCAACGCATCAAAAGTTACAGCCAAAAAACGAGAACCTGTGTTTTTGACATTTTTCAGCAGGTGCTTTTTCCTTCGTAATTTCTCTCCTGTTAATCACACGCTGTTTTCGCTGTGTTTCTTGAGTTCTTGGGGTCCGAACAGCGTAGATGGGGTCGTCTTGTTCGATCTCCAGCTGAAAACCTGACCACCCTAAAAATTAGATTTTCTATAAAAATTCGATATTCTCCGAACATTTTCCGACCATATCGAAAAACGCGACAATGTTTACAGTGAGGTCACATGTCGACGTAATCGCGCGCATTTCAACAATAAGCCCGCTTCATGCAGCTAATTAAAAGTCACGTCTGAAAAATAGGTCATCATCTTTCATCTTTTCTGGATCCTCCCAGCTGCTCATTTCGTGCTGACTAAAATGAACACCCCATAAATCTGGATAGTCCAACCCAGTCGATTTGAAAACAAGTTGCCGGCCGCAAAGCTCGGAAGAAGAACGATTTTGTCCGTTGGCTCATTTTTGTAATAAAGTCTGTTAATAATGGTGTACGTGGTGAGGTGTCGAAGTAACAAAACCCAAGAATGAATTAGGCAGAGTAATAAATGTACCATGAATCTATTTCACTAATTTTCACAATATAATCTACCTTAAGCTAGATTACAACTTGTTTAGTAGGTTACTTTTTTTTTACATGACATTGTTATTCTAAGTATAAAATAAGCCTGAAAGCTCATGCGTTATATGTTTATAATCTAATAATTCAAGGTTAGCGACGACTCAATTATTTCTACATTCAATACTTCTAAAGCCTGCCAAAATCAATTGTGGCGATGATGCCGCAAAAAAGGGTTTGATGATTGTTTCGATTACACATTCACTCCGGCATGACCAGATCATCCATCAAGTACTTGTATTGTTCAAAGCAATTTTGTACGTCGACCAATACTTACTTCTGAATCGTTTTCCACTTTATGTCGTTTTATTTATTCATACTGAATTTTCTACAGTAAAATACGTGTACGTCGTATATCGTGCTGACTACAGCGTTTTGTACCGCTAGCTATAGTTTTCGATTTCGTATGGACCTACACAGACATTTCTTGTCGATTTTGAGAGAAGTTCAGGAGGTCGGACATTGATTCAATATCCGTTATCGTTTTCACTTTGCAACGGTATTTTGCAACGAAATCGACACATGGATCAAATACTTTTCGGATAGCAACTTTTGTCATTAATAAATAAGTGTTTTGACTTCAAACATTATCTTCGGATTATTTGTAGTGATTATTATTTTAATTTTTTTGTCAATTTTCTAATGTATGATTTTTGTCCTCCCTTCAATTTTCTTCGAAGTGAGGCTTTTCCAAAAGAATCTAACAATCAAATGCCTGAATGCGCATCGTCACTCAATCCATTCATTATTATAACTTCTTTTTCTTTATTATTTATTATTTTTCTGTTCACCGTTTCATCAGGAATGAGCTCTTCATTTTTGTAAATGTTCTGTAAACGTAGTACATATCAGTAATAATTACTCGTAACATTATGGATATTATATCATGTATGATCTATTTCAACGGCAGGCTTACACATTATAACAGACCAGATAAAACTTTGTTACACGATTTTACTCCTATACCTTAATTATATTCTATTCGTAATAATAGTAATAATAATTATGTAAGCTAGTAAACTTTTTCAAAGATTCCACGCATGAACATTGAATATGTACCTAATCGTAGAATGTACAAATGTATACTTTATGCTTCATCAAGAATCAATATTCAATGGTAATAATGACAAAATGATAAAAAGAAACAACAACAAAGACAATAATAGTATAGGCAAACTCTTATTAAATATTTACCTATATAGCATTGTACTTAGCGTTACTTATAATATTTTACAGGTATACGCATGTGTATATCATCATGAATTATATGCATACTGACGAGTTACATAAGTTCGGACAGAAGTTGATTTGACTCACTCTTTTTTTCCACATTATTCTCGCCATTTTAATATATATATATATATATATATATTTTTTTGGTTTTTTTATTTTTATTTATTAATTTTTTTTATTCTATTTTTCTTCAATTTTAGCAAAATGGAGGGATTTCACTAACAACTTGCTTGAAAAATGCGCTGCACCATTCACACCTATAAACAAATATAAAAACCTCTGCGGACACATTCATCATCCCAATAATACGCTGCATTTTTGAACTTTTTTCTAATTATGTATATGTATGCATGTGTGTAATTTATATCGAATAATATCAATATTTATTCGTTAACGTTATCATTATTATACATAGCTGCGCATGGCAATTAAATATAAGTGAGATGTATGTAACATCGGAGGATGTCTATTGTTTGCAGGTCGGACATTGATTAGCATAGCTTTTCGTTACACCGCGACATTCTGAACTTTCAATGCAATCTATAAAAACGAACAAGATGATGCATACATATAGGGCAAAAAAACTACATACACTGTTTCTACAATACAATACTGCATTACTTAAGTAACGTACACACGATATTTTATAACATATAATCTAAATGCGCATAAATTTATGTCGAATACTATTTGAGTTTTACAATCACGTAAGCGGGATTTCTTTCATTCGGTTATTTTTTACGTTCCTTCTTTTCTGCATAGTCCTTAAATGTAGATAAAACTGTGCAACAAACACCTTGCAGTTAAATCGGCACAACTACGGATCATATCGTCCGATTAGCCCTTAATATAATGTGTCTTAGAAGCATCTATTTACTATTGATTAGCGGATTATTCATCTGGTGCATTTGATAAAAGTAGACTCTGTTAAAATCGATAATAGTAATAATAATGATGATGACGATGACGATGATAATATTAATTAAATGTGTGTAAGTGATGTATTTGCAACACAGAATTAATGTGTGCCTTTATATTTATATCAATGCGTAGATTAGAATACTATTTATAATTGTACAATACTCGTAAGAGCACAATAAATTATTTTTGATTGCTGAATATTATGGTTTTTCAAATATTTTTTCGCTTCCTATTACTATTATCTGCAATTTTTAATCATGTGGCACCTACATTTGATGCATTTTTCTATCTCTTCTATTCCGATTCGATTTTTTCCATTTGGTATTTGTGAATTAATTGAAAGTTGAATTTGTTGTTTATTCCTTTCAATTTTTCAGAGCTTCTCGTATTGTAACTTTTACCCACCGTACATGTGTAAAGTAAGTGAAGCTTACTTGGTTTACTAACTGCGCCCTTATACATACTAAATGTTTTTCTTTAATTTGAAAAAATGATAAGAGTTCCGATTCGGCAGACCAATTAATATCTACGTCGTTTTTATTCATGTTCCATTGATTATTATTAATATTAATATTGTTATTATTATTATTATTATTGTTATCATTATTATCATTATTATTATTACCATAATTATTATGTTTTGCATGCGAAAATATTATCATAAGAAATATCCTCCACAGAGTTAAGCTGGACGGCGTTGATGAAATTATAGGATCTTTGTTAATTAAAGCACAAGGATGAGTTATACATATAGGTATGTATATGGTTGGGGCAGTAGGGAGATCAAAGTGATGGTTCATCGATATTTATACACTCTGGATAAAAACTTCAGACAGTATCGCGAAAGAATTATCTACGTAATTCGAATTGGCGATCTTCGCTACAACGGAATTATACATTTATGTACCTGTGTCAAGTATGTATACATATGTATAGTTTGTGACAGTGACTATAAAAACTCTTTCTCTGAAAATCCTCCATCCACAGGGAACAGAATTATGATCCGATATTGCATATATTGTACATATGTAAGGTAGACATATGTATATAGCGTATAGGTAAGTATGCAGGATATTATTAATATGTATTATGTACAACGGGTACCACGGTATAATTTATTGAGACAAATATTGGCGCCAAACTTACGTTCAAAGATGCATAAAAATAATTTACGCACAGTTTGGCATCTCATGAAATGTTAATTTTTAAACGTTTTATTTTACTTTATTTTTTTTTTTTTTCGTAGTCGTAAGCTTTCGAAAGATTGCAACGTAGACAGTTATATAATAGATCAAAGTCTCCGTAATTGACTAGCGTTAATGTTAATAACAAATCTTTTAGTTACTTATTATATACACATAATTATGTATGTATATAAATAACCAAGCTTTTATACGTTATGCAGTAAACAATTCGAAAACTATCATATACTCGACACAATCATCATAATTATTAAATATCTCGGCTGATTCAGTTGTGAATTGTTTGATTTATATCTATTATCATTGTTAATTTTCTCTCAATTTTTTGCCTCAAACGAATTTCTGTGCAGCATTAAGAACTGTAGTTGTATTAAGGTTGAATAATGTTGTTTATACGAAAAATACCGAGATACATATATACATATGTACCCTATTATTTAATACATAATCAGAAAGTACTTTCTTAACAACACTATCATATATATAAAACACCTAGGCGTAAGTACATACTGTGCCTAACGATCACGCGGCAAATCGGCGATCGATCTGATACGTTAAAAATTATAATAATCATGATAAACACCGATTGCACATAGACGACTGTTCGTATAATTTAGAGATTACACGGTACAAATATTTGAAACATACTTTTTCTTGTTTGACGTCGCGAATTAATGAATAAATTATATATTATAAATTTATATCCGCGGTCATTTTTAATAATGTAACATATAGTTCGAACAAGATTAGTATATAATACTACATAGTATTCGTTGTTGAAAATTATCTTCTCATTCTTTCCTTTGATTCTTATTTTCGCATTTCTTTATAGGGGTGAAAAAACAATTTAACAAAGAGAACAACTAATGATGATAGTAATGATTAACAAACAATACTTACAAAGTAGATTTCGCAATCATGCTAAAATCATATTACGTAAACATAAACGTAATTGCTCCAAAATAAAATCTAATCGAAATCCTGTTTCGATTGTACATATCTCTATCCTCCTTCTTTCCTTTTACCAAATAAATAACACTGTTTAAAACAGAATCAAAAGTTACAATTATAATTATAATCATAATGGAACCCACTCCAAAGTCTATTTTTTTAAGGAAAATAAACGAATTTTGAACGCAGATCTGATAAAGAGTTGAAAATCCAGTCAAAATATGTCTTAAAAAAAATATCCTCTTAATGGAGGTGGACATAAAGTAAATTTAATTGCTGAGAAATGGAGCGAAAAGTTTGTCAGCGTTATTCAAGCAATTTTCTAGACTTATAATATAAGTGTATCAAGTTCCAATTATTACTATTCTTTTCTATTCTTTTTTTTTGCCATTTTTTTGTGTTTCGTTTTATCAATTTGCGTCTGTTCCAGAGTACAAAAATGCGTATCATCACAGCGATAATGGAATGACGGATTTCTTCTTCACTCTCGATTATCTCGCTCGAACGCTTTATCCCGCCGCTCAGAAGAATTCAGTAGCGTTGCTGAAACTCGTGATGCCATCTGTTAAAATCTATGTGGAAGATGACCATTGAGCCGTTTGCCAATCCGGCTAGAAGGAATCTGTAATAAAAGAGTGAAACAGAAAGGAATCAGTACAGAAGAACGGAGGGGATCTGACGTATCGCCGACGGTAGGCTAGACCGTGGCGGCACCTACGTCAGGTCTATACTTTCTCTTGGCGTCAAGTCGCCAGGGTGGTACGTACTTTTGGTCGTGCGATAGCGCCAGCGATCT
Organism: Neodiprion virginianus; assembly: GCF_021901495.1. Classification (NCBI taxonomy): domain Eukaryota; kingdom Metazoa; phylum Arthropoda; class Insecta; order Hymenoptera; family Diprionidae; genus Neodiprion; species Neodiprion virginianus. The sequence continues at coordinate 1,713,244 of NC_060882.1, forward strand.
GACGCTGCTTTCGCAGGCCGGGAATGCGTAGAGCAGCGCGAGATTGAAGGTTCGCCAGACTTCAACGATCCCCTTGTCTCCTCCAGTCATCAGGTACTCGCCGTCGCGGCTCAGGAGCAGGCACTGAACAAGGAATAATGGGAGTTTTTAAAAATTGCAGACATTTTATCACCATTTCAGGTTCCGCAGATGCATGCTGCAGTAAGAATACTTCCAATGAACTTCTCTAATTATTATGAGAGTAGCGAAGTTCCATTTCGATACTCATCGCCAACCTTACCTGAAGATTATCGTTGTGAGACTCGTGACGAAGTCGTTTTCCATTTATCGTGAAAGCCGCGACGTGTCCCCGCTCGTAATTGACTACTATGACACCTTCCCGGGACATGGCGATGTTCTCGGGCGAAGAGTAACCCGACGGAGCATCGAGGGACCGGAGAAGATCACCGAAGGTCGTGTGAACGAGGACGGGGCCATCTTTAACATAATTTGAGGGTGAAAATGGACGATTCGAAAGTTTGAAAATCGTCGGGGCTTTCGGGGACTTACAATGCGATCCTGAAACCACCAGGCCAAGCTCGGCAGAGATGACGACGGCTGTCACCGGCTGCTCGTGACCCGTCAACGTCGCCCGGGGCGCGGGAGCCTCGCCTTCGCCGACTATTGTCTGGGTACGCGCGTTCCAGTGCCAGAGAAGGACCGTGCAATCTGCGCTTCCCGACGCTATGTAGCAGTCGGATGTGATGTTGCACTCGCTTCGGGAGAGGCAGGTCACAACTCCGTAGTGCCCGAAGACTATCTGGACTATTTTAGCTGCGGGAGAAGATAACTTGTGATGAAGAACTTGTGATGAGAGCTGGGAATTTATTTCTTTCGAGATTTTGATACGCGTGCGGATTGTTTCATCGCACGGGGTTTTTAGGGCACTTCGAGAGCGATCAGAGTGCCCCTACGATTTCTGCCGTAAATCTACCGTTTGTAGACTAAACTTAAACCTTTTGAATTCTAAAAGGTGTCCAAATTGACATGTTGCTTTTGTCTGTTTCAACTAAATCTAAACGTGATGCGTGAAGCGAGAAAAGCTTCTTCACACCATCAGACGGAGGATTTAGATCAAGTCATTAGACAGCTGAAACTTCCCATTTTAATATGAATTCTTCGAGTTGTTTCATAAGGTAGGCTAAACGTCGTTAAGTTGGACCTAATTTTTTTCCATTTCGTTTTTGATTTCTATAAAATTGAATGGTTCTACCTGTCTCGGTAGAAAATACGCGGAAACTGTTGTCCCAGAATCCGCAAGCAACGAGAAATCTGCTGTCAACTGTAGTGACGAAGCAGTTGCTCCGAATCTTCAGCTTCTGGCTGAAATTATCACCCAAGTGTCGTCGGAGCGCCGGATTTGAGCTGTTTGACGTTTGAGCTGAAACGCGAAGGGTGGAAGGAAACAAACATTGCGGCGATAATATGAAAACTGAACAGCGATAGAAATGCTTTTTTTGTTCAACTTACAAAGAACCGGATCCATCGACAAGGGCTGATTGACCGCCTGCGTTTGCGGAGTGTCAGCGTAGCTCGGAGACTGAACCGATGCTGAAACGGTCAATACATGGGAATATTGAGCTTGAGATATGGAATCAGCAAACAACGTGAATTATCTTCCAAATAATCTTACCAGCGTAGGTTGTGTTCCACCGATTAACAGCGAACTGTTGTCCCGTGGTTACCGTCACGACGGAGGGCAACGGAAGCTGGGGATAAGTGTTGGCCGATATGTGGCAAATCGGCGAGTTGGACGGGAACTTGATCGTCATGCATACGTCGTCCGGAATGCTCGAGAACATCATTGGGGACTGCGGAGAGAGGAGGAGGGGGGAATTTTATTTCATCATTTAACGTTGTATAATAAATTTCGCGTTATTAGACTTGCAAAATCCTCACGGACTTGGGTCAGAATTTCTTCCTCCCACTTACCAGGTGCATCGCCGAGCTTCTGGGAGGATGCGGTTCCATCAGCAGCTGAGACGGGGTCTGTCCAAAGTTACGGATCTGGTTCTCGATAGCCTCCTTCATTACCGGGTCTCCGATAGAGTCTAGTTCCACGCTGCCCTCGTAGGTCAGGTAGTAAAATACGTTCGTGGCCCTGACGGCTTCCGGACCTGCGGAAAATAAAGTGTTTTTGCCTTCCGAACAACACGTAGAAGACACCGAACGTGTCGCGAGATCGTAATAACGCGAATGAGAAATACGACCTCCACCTAGAACGCATTAATTCCTTTCTGAATAAAAAGTAACAGATACGAGAAGCCCGGTTGTCATTTTGTTATTATTTTCTTTTCCCGTTGGGATACGTGTCGCATCACGCAAACGCCCGGATGGAGAGGACAAGGAAACGTGTTGCGTATTACAGGGTGAGGCCGAAAACACGTGGCTAATTGGCGAGGAGTTGCTTTTTCTCTCGTTCTCTCCGGATTCGTAGGAAAGGCGATCGAGCCGAACTTAAACCTGCACGGCTGAAGAAAACTTGCGAGTAAAAGCCGTCGAGAGAATGAGAAACGGATCGGGGACCGGGTGCAAACTAAAAACTAATTCCTTCCATACGGTCTCGCCTCCTACGCGAAGGGAGGGTAAAACTGTCTCCCGCATCAGAAACAGGGCTGGGGGACATCTTCGGGGAAGCGCCGGATATAGAGGCGTCTCAAACAATTAGCATCAGCCAAAAATTTAATTTAAAACGATCCCTGTGTACCGACACTCCGGCAGAAGGCGGCGCCGTCGTGACGCGACTCGTGGAGGATTTTAAGTCGTTCCTAGGATCTCTTTTTTTTTTGTTTTTGATTAGAAATTACTCACCTTTCTGCTTGTACCCGAATATCAGGTCGATCCACTGATGCAGCTGGCAGGAGACAAACTCGGACTCGAGTGCCTGCGGCGCAAAAATAAATGGCGTCATTTAATTGCAGTTTCATTTTCTAAGCATAAGATTGGAAATTTGCTCACCATTCGATTGATGCGAATAAATTCTTCCGGCGAAGATGCCCACGGTGGTAAATCGACGTCGCCGACAGCGCTTCCGTCCTCCTGTCTGCCCAATCGGTAGCGATTACTGTTGACAAGCATCTCGGGCAGGAAGAAGAATTCCGGAATTAATTCCTGGATGCAAGAAAAATGGAAGAGAATAAAAACGTTGGCATGAAAATAAAACGCGGGGCTATTTCGTGTACGAACCTTGACATCCGACGTGTCTCTCTGGCAATTCTTCCAGGATAGTGCTATAGACGAGAACAGTCTGTTGGGATGGTCAAACTTGCCCCCCTGGAGTGCTAGGAACATTGTTGTCATCGGTTCCTGAATCCAGAAGGTGCACGTTGAGTTTGAATAAATGGTAACGGGTAAAAAAGCAAGAATCTCATTTTTCACGGCAGATATTTTTGGCACGAATCGAAACGGTACTAGTACGAGTTCGATCCTTATTCTCGTCTGAATCCTGTTCTTGTTCAACTGAATTTCTGTTTTACGTTCCGTAGAATTGGATTTAATTCAAGGTTCTATTCAAAAGACCGTATCTATACATTCGGGCTGGTTATGAAAATACAAGATGACAAATAAAACGAGGTTTTCGAACGGCAGACGCGGTGTCGGAGTAAACGAGGCCTGATAAATACTCGGGTCATTTAGATGCGAGTTTAATTCCGAATAAGTGATTATTCTGAAAGCGCCTAGTCACGCGTGTTTTCGTGTAAACGAGAGAGCCCTTGGCCTCGTCGTACGTGCGAGTACGGCTCAATTATTTCCACCACCAGGTGAATATTGAACCTGCTCCAGGAAGTCGCATGGTTTTTACACGTCCCGGAGGAAGTAAGGAGGCAGCCGAAAAATCCGGGGCAAGGAGCGCCGCGCCAAGGCAGCGTTGTTTACCATTTCGGTGAGGAAGAAAAAAAAAAAAGGAATGGAAAGAAAAAAAATAGGAAAAAAAATACACTCGTCTATGCTCCGTAACACCAGGCGGTGCCGAGTCCGTCTTCAAGACCTAAAAGCCGCCACTTAGCGACACTCAATTCTCAACGGGGCCCTCAACGCGCTTCCTGACATCCTCGAGGCGCCCCGACGCCTTGACGAATGTTACCCAAGTGTCCCGCACTTTGACTGGAAACCAGAGGACTCGTCAAAGGCTCTCCTTCATTCTCTGTCTGTCCCTCTCGCTCTCTCTCTCTCGCTCTCTGTGCTTTGCGAAAAAAAAAAGTAAGCGAAAAACGACGTTTCGCGACATTTTTAAAGAGAGAAGAGAAGAGTAGAGTAGTTTTGTTGCTATATTTTGGGCAAAAAAAAAAAAAAAAAACTACAATATTATCACAACATTACAATTGTCATGTTCTTACACACAGCACAAGTCGGTGTTTGATGGTTTTTTTTTTCATTCTCGATCAAATGTTTCGTTAAACTATTATAAAAATAGGAATAAGGTCGGTTAAGAGTAGTAGGAGAATTAGAATAAAAAATTGTCAAATTTAACGACTGCACAGCAAAGCTACTCCGAATTGGGGTTTCAACAAGCGGGACGCTAAAGCTGCAGGGTGTCTGCTTAATTTACGATCTGTAAATGAGTTGACTACTCAACAAAAGATAGTCGGAAGCTCTACTCTGCGCACAGCCGCAGCCATCGTTGTTCCATATCTCATCCGGCTTCGGGATGAAACAGCGACTGCTACAAACTACTTAACGAACGACTGACCTTCTCCCATAAGTTACACTCCTTAATACCCGTAAGGCTAGATGTAAGCCCGTGATAACGAGTCAAGAAGACTTTGGGCAAAAAAATATTTATCGAAAAAATTTCCGTGCCCCCCAGTTTAGATGTATCACCGCGAAAAGCATCTTCTTGGACTCAGGAACAGGCATCGTCGCTTGTTCATGCATGAAAAAATTGTTTATCGCTACGAAACTCTTTTTACACCTTATCTCACGTCGAGTGTTCGTTTTTCACTCTAAAATCGCATTGCCCAAGGAGAGCAAAAAAACGAAATCCAACGTCACTCACCACGCGAATGAGCCAGTTGAGAACGAAGGCAGCGGTTGAGTAGTGAGTACCGTAGTGAAACGGTGGAATACTATCATGTTCCCAGCTCTGGTAACGTTCCTCAAAGTAGGCGCGACGACTCGGGTTCAACGCGCCGATGGGCTGGAAACAGGGTGAAAACAGAGTGTTCAACACCGGTGTTAACAAGAGCGAACCAAGTTCACTGCACAGGCGAGCGAAGTACCTTCGACTTGTATGTTGTGTAACGCACCTTAGATAGGTCCCGATAGTTGCTCGGGAGGCTCAGGTCCAGTTCCTTGGTCTCGTAGTTGGTCAGGACCCAAGGAAAAACGGGGTACTGGTTGAGGTCGTTGTAGGTTCGCCCTGGAATCAGAAACGAGAATGGATGAGGAAAAAGAGATGCGCCACAAAGCAAAGAAACGATCTCACCGCCATCCTGAGGCAACGAATACTGCGAGCCTCAGGGAACTTTCGAACGGATCAACTCGAGTGTCTCGATATGACGAATGATACGCGGTTTTGGCTTGGCCTCGGTGCCAACTCGGGGTTCCGATAGGATCGAAGCGATCCGTCACCGACGGTCGTAGGTGGACGTGCAGTCTCCAGTTCTTATCGCGAAGTTTCGCCAGAACTAAGTCTGGCTACACGCGAAGTACAGGCGGTATTACATATTACACGAGGATCATGCAATGCCCGGGACAAGGATTGACTTAATAAATCGGAGGATGTGAAGTCTGTTTGCATTAGCATAAGGAGCGTGTAACGTAATTATGTACGGACGCACGTGTACCGGAAACGGTTATCCTTTTCCACGACGAGAGCAACTCGCGTGTACAAGCTCACGGTCGTCGCGGGTTCGGACCGCAGTTCGAATCGCACCGCCAGGATTTACTCGCCGCATGTGCCTTATACCCGGAGGCCTCCCACCGCACGGACGATGCGCCGAGTTAGTCAGCTCATTAATAACACTCCGGGGATGGTTTTCAATTAAGAAAGTAAAATACTGGCTTTGCAATTACTCATCACGTGCCGAGCACGTGAGGAACGGCGGGATGCTTTTTCGATACCGAAATTGTCGGTGTAACGTCAACTCTGCATCGCTATCGGTGTCGTATCAAACGAAATCGGAGTATCATTTGGCCCAGTGATTTCTTAGGAGGCCGAATTTGACTGTTACGATTTGAAATTTTCGAGTTCGAGTTTTACAAGTTATATGATCGCATCTACGTACCCGTGATCAATTTTTTACGATCGTTAATAGTCCGATATCATTGACATTATATCGACTTCGTTTACCGATTTGAAGAACAACTGAAAAAGAAGCGAAACTTATGGGTACAAAAAAAAGAAAAAAAAAAGAAAAAAAAGGAAGAGATAATACAAAAACCCTTGAGGTAAAGTCAAACTCATTTACGTCCAACCTCCGAGCGGGACAAGAGAGTTCAGGTATAAAAATGAACAAGCGTGATAATTAAGGCAGGTTGATTCCTCGGTTCAGACGTCGAGTATCATTGACGGGCGTGAATGCACGCGTGCCCTGAGGGGTGAATTTCAAGGATTGCGTTAGTCGAGGACCACCCACGCGATGTGCGGGTTGTGTTTTTCAGCAAGTTGCAGCGAGGTATGTAATACCGAGCTTTGGTAAACGATGACTGACTGTCATCCGCGTAACGAAGACGACCAGAAATTCTTTCGGACATATTTTTTGTCGAAGGGTTTAAAGTTACACTCGTGGCGCGTATCGATGCCGGAGACTTTCCCCTTATGATAAATGCGAATGAAACGTGATCCTCCGAGCACGGAGTCGCGGCGATATTGCTATTCGTTGGTGTACCAAGCCTCGAGATCCGAGCTAAGCTTATCGTTAATAATTAATGCTTCTTTTATAATGCCGCGAAGTTATGACGCCTGCCTCGTTACTACAACCGATCTGGTCGCTAACGTCGTCCAACATTTTTTTTTTTTTTTTTATAAAGGCCGATAGAGCGGCTAACCACGTTCTTAGAGCGACGAGTGCACACCTTGGTTAGAATGCTCTTCAACTCACCGTCGCTCAAGGGTCATCCGAAGTTTCTCGAAACGAAGCCGCGAATTAACGCAAAGTCGTGCAAAGACGAGGAATTTATTTTCGGAGTGAAATTCAAGAAGAAACGTACAATTTGAATTACGAAGAGACCCTCCCGACTACGGAGTCTCATCTTCTCCCCCAAGGCTCTTGGGTTTCTTCCATTTTTACTCGCGGCAGCGGAATGGATACACCAGTGTGCGATACATGCTCACACTTGCGCATCTCGGGGCGTCGGTCGTTCTATTTCGAAGCAAACCGAAGTCGGGCTCAATGGGGCGCGGTAGCCCGTTTAGGATGAGCATAACTCAGAGCCTCTCGCCTAATCGCTTCTGAAATTGTCACTCAGGTCGTCCGGCCCCCCCTCCTCAGCATCCCTATCTATTTTCCTCTCACCCACAAGAATGAACAAGAATTAGTAACGGCAGCCAGCCAGCCAAACGAAAACGGACCGCTCGTCATTTCACCACCAACCGCAGGCATACGAACGCTAATTAAAACGTGTCACCGCCCCGACAAGAGGCGCCCGCTTAAGTATACCGGTAAAAATTGAAACGGGTGATAATACGAGGAAGCGAGAGAGAGAGCGAGACAAGTATCGAAACAAAAGGAGTAGGTAAGGCGATTTGAAGAAAATTACTCTCGCGTGCGGGATAAAAGACGACGCCGTTCGTTCTGCGTGTACGAAAGTCACGGAGGAAATTGAGGATAACAATTCAATTCAAGGAATTATAAGATTACAGATGACGATGGTGATCATGATGATGATGATGATGATAATAATAAATACGCAAGGGATGCGAGGGGATAATTTTGGATAAATCATTAGCGGAGAAGAGTGGCGGCGGCGCGGGCGGTGGAATAAAGCTGGAGGAGAGCGTTATGCGTCAAAGTGATAATAAATGAGGGCGTCCACGTGAGTGAGGGTCTGGGGATGTCGTCGCGACACGGGAATGCGGGGGACGGATATCCAGAGACCGAGAATTCTGGTTAGAGGGATAACGCTCGGTGTCTCACTACTCCTATTCACATCCTTAGGCTTCTTCGGGTACGCGAAGCCCAACCCGATGAGGCGTCTCTGCGCGGGAGGATGGCCGTCCACTTTTACACACGCACGTCCAGCCTCGTAATAATAACCACAAACAAACGCCTCGCAAGAAGAAGAATGAGAGGTAGAAGAGACGAGGAGACGGAACGTTCTCCGTTCTCCGTTCTCGGTTTTTAATCGCGTCGACGACCAGTGCGTGGCTTGCCGCTTAAGGTAGATATAATTCCGATAGCGCCGAGAATGAGAAGCCGGCTAGATGTAGGTAGATCAGTTTTTTCAAATCTTGATTGATGCTGCGGCGGAAAGCGCAGGCTAAATTATATCAATATCTATCCTTCTATCGGTCAATCACTGACATTTTTCTAAATCAAACGTGCATTCGCTCGAAATTCATCGGCGAGTTTGCCACGTAAGATACGATGAGACTGCGATAAGGAGAAAAAGGATGTAACAGTTTTGGACCGGATGATTTATACAGTTTTATTTATTTTTATTTTTTCTTTCACATACCGAGAAGTAGATATATCAGCGCGGTGCTTGTTACCTGGCTTTCTTCGCACGATATACGCCTCGTACAAGTTTTGTGATCATTATACTATTAACCGCCCACTTATAAAGCCCGTTCTCGTACAATAGCATGTTACATCGCAATGAATCCTATCTCATTCCATTTCAAGAGGCGAAACTTGCGAACACGAGAAGCACCGAAACTGCTCAATTAATTATTTGGAAAAAGTAGTTGGAACGAGAATACGAAGGCGATCTGGAGGGGCGATTCAGAGTTCGATTCGGAGCGAAATTTTTTATTTGAATTTTTTTATTTTTATTCACGAATGCCGCCGCTCGACTAGCGGTACGAAAATTAATCCAAGTATGTGTATAATAATTACGTACGGATATCGCGCAAAGCGGGTGTATCAAGGATGCAGAATTCCTGCAGGGGAAAGGATCCACGCGATGTTTGCGGGTAGATATCTTACCGATAAATCATTCGCCTCCGAACAATAATTCACCGGGATGCCGGGTTGTGTGCGGAGCGAGAAGGAGAGGCCTCGAATCGAGCGAATGAGAGACTGCGGCAGCCCGGCGGAAGATCGAGAAAGATCGAGATAGTTGGATGCATGTATACGCGGAGGCCTGCAGATAGGATCGAAGAGGCGAAAGCAGAGACCTGTTGGCAGCTGGTTTGGTATAGTTTCGTGTCGGACACGGCCGTGAGGGATGGCCGGCCGGAGTGACGGGGATGAGGCGATTCCAGCGGGATCGGCGGCGAGGCAAAAGCCTCTTGCTGCACGCGTTACGGGCCGCGGAACCGCGGGGCCCGCATCGTATTTACGCCGGATTGACTACCATCAATTTTTGGCAAACGAATACGGAGTACGAACGAACGAACGGACGCCCTCGAAGCGCGGGAGCCCCGGCAGGACACCGAAGACCGGTTCCCGGTTCCCGGTTCCCCGGGTTCGCGTGTTTCATACCCCCCGCATATTTATTTATCCGCGCAATTAATATATGCGCCTCGTAAATACCGGGAGAAACTTGGACTGGTATCCGGTTTAACTGGTGGACTCTGATTGCGCGCCTGACGCGATTCTGCTCTTTATCGGACTTCGTATACCGTCGACATTCTATTACAGGGGTTGAAATGCTCCGAAACTTGAACGAGAGTCGAGCGAAGCGAATTTTGGGCCCTTGCGTTTACGGTTCAAGATTTCTTGCCCGGATTTTCGTACGAGCAGAATCTGTAACCCCGACAGTTACGGCTTATTTCGAAATCGTTACGCCCGATTTAAGAACTCCTCGCAAAAAATATACCACGAAGAAATCTGCAGAACCTGTTCAACTCAATTATTCGCTGAAATTGACGCTGGAGGGAAAGAGAAATAAATGGTATATCAACAAACAATAAAATCATTGACCGAAATAATTTAGTTTTATCAAGGCGTCAAACAAAAATTTCGGATAATATTACCGACTATACTTTGTAGAATCTTCGAGTCAAACGAGGCTTTTTTTTTTTGGTTGCACAATTTTAAGCGATATTATTTTCAGCAAATAATAAAAAGGGGTATTTTTTGACCGATTCTTTGTGCAAAACAAAGTTGATACTTCGCAGAGGCGGTGGCGGGGATTAAGCCACGCGGAACGCGAAGAAGACAGACAGACAGACAGACGTGGAGCGTCGAAATTCCCCGAGGGGGTAACTCGGGTGCCGGTTTTCCTGAGGGAGAGAGAGGATTACCGGCGGCGGTGCGCCGTGATGGGACGAGGATTACACCCGGGTCTGGGGTGAGTGCGGAACAAGAGACTGATTGAGAACGCCCCTAACGTGAAACGACAGACTCCATCCGTCCGTGCAGCCCTAAAAAGACCGCCTTGCCCCGTCTAGTTTACAACATGCGCAAGTACGAGTACCTATACGCCCTGGAATTACGAGGAGCACACAACGTGTAGTTTGAGGGCGCGGTTTTTACCCGCTTCCGAACGAGCGATGATTGGTCATTTTTCCTGATTCTGAGCAACGGCGTTGCTGGCCTTTGCCATTATCTATCACCGCAGATGCGCGCCTCGGGAACGTTACAGAATATGGGGTGACTAGTTTTTACTTACCAGCAATCGTGTTGAGGAACATCAAATATTCGAAATTCGATATCTCTCTGCGTTGCCATTTTTGGGTCATGTTTGAACTCCGCATGAGTTGACGGGGCGACATCATCGAAGCTCTTCTGTAAATGGAAAATCGAAATTGTACACGTCGTTTTAACGGTGATGTAGCTACTTTTGGAAAAAAAAAAATAAAAATTTATGATCCTCGTGGACGCGAGCAGAGAAGAAGACCGGCGGAGAAACGATCACGGGATGTTTATTTATAAAGCAATATCCATATCCCAGCCGAGGGTTGAATGTCTAGTAGGATAAATGGATCTGCCGCATCACTTTGATATACGTAATTACGTTCGCACTTGTTTTCGATTTGCAGTAAAAAAGCGTTATGCATTAAGATGCGCGCGATGAGCTCGGCGGCACGAAACTCGTAAATTAAATCCTGACTTTACAATCTTTGATTCAAGTCTCAAGTGTTTATGTACCCCGGAGTACGAGGTTTAATGACATTTGGAAGGTGAAAGCTCGCGGTCTTCATAGCCGTGCAAAATATTACTGTTCATTATTATTATGAAAAATATTATCTATACCTTACCCAAGTATGACGAAATGCTGACAGGCAAGTATTGACAAAGCTTAAGAAATAACCGGTTTCCCCGGAATTATGTAAATGGTTTTAGAATTTGTGTTCGAAATTAATTAACTCGCTCGTTTCACCGCGATTCCAATCGAACCACCGTCCGTAGTAGGATAATTGAATAATAAAAGATGAACGTTGCTTTTGATAAATCGGCCAATTAACACCGTGCGTGATGAGTGGACAAGCCGTACGTCGGGATCGATCCTGATCGGTTAGCCGCGCGAATTAAATTCGCATCTTAGACAGCTCGCTAACGAAGTGACAATCCAACCGTGTGGTTGCAGCGTGCACCAGCAGCATCGGCATATGCTGCAGGCTTCAGGATCAGCAGAGAGATCGCGAGAGGAACGGCCCGAATGATATTTATATTGTACCATTAAAGTTTTGCGCTGAAAATAATTTTCATTGCCGATGAAAGAGAAGCGAATGAGAGAGAGAGAGAGAATGGGAGAGCGAGATGGAGAGAGGCGGTAAGGGAGGGAATCAGCTTTCTCAGATCGGTCCACCAACTTGGTTTATTTATGGACGTCGTATCTTTGCCGGGCCTCAGAGGAACGTTTAATGGATGACCGGCTCGGCGGTCTCGACGCGGACCTGTGTTCTTCGCCGCTGTTGTACAGGGGAGGGGTGAAGAGAGAGAGAGAGAAAGGGGGGAGGGGGAGAGGGAGAGAATCGAGGTACACCTCGCAGGGTCGCGGAGAAGGGGTGGCCGAAAGGACAAAGAGACGCAAGAATGCATCGCCCGTGTTTCGCTTCAACGACCGGCGAAGACTAAGTGGGCCGGTAACAGCGACAGTCGGACAGTTCGTGGCTCCTCAGGAACAACGCAGGACGATCAGAGGGGAGACTTACCTAGTCTGCGGAATCCCATATTTGATTCCAACGCCGACCCGCGGCAGCGCCTTGATCACCTTTTTCACCGTTGCCTGGTCGGGGAATGCGAAGAGGATCGAAGCTGTTGACAAAAAGGCGTTAACCCTGCCGTACGTCCACCTCCTCGACGTAGGTGTGTCGACGTCATTCTTAATGCCCGGTTCCACTCGAGCAGCACCCCGGTTTCGTACCAACCGCGATAACTCCTCATCCCCCGGATTTTTTTTTTTTTTTAACCCCCCTCTTCGATAATCACGCCAACGGAAACGATATTCGCGTACTTTTATAGCCGAATTTGATTGGACGTTTCTTCGCGTGAGGAATAACGAGTGGCGATGTGTAATTGCTCCAGGGACAAACGCTGATGGTGACGCTTTGATTAATCGACGGTATAACGCGAGAAGGAAGATAGGATCTTATTACGGATGAGGTAATATGGAAATTTTCAACTCACGAATAATTCAAGTTAACGCTGATGATTTTTTATGTTGTCAAAGCACGTGGCGATGGTGACGGTGAAAATTTTTAATTGCATTATGCTGCATCGAAACTCACGTTGTAACGGAATATATTTAAATGATTTTACTCGCGTTGACGTACGTAATCGTTAATTTGAATTAAAGTCCTCGGTGTTTGAATTTCGATGATTTCTTTTATCAAGTTTACTGAGTTTTCGTAAAATTTCCTGCAGTTGTTCAAAAGCTGCACCGGTGCAGAGAGAAGAGAAAGTATAATCGTTTGTGTCTCGGTTATTCGAGATTCCGATATTGAACGAAGGGAAGAAGCAAGAGTTCGAGGACTCCGAGCAGATGTTGCGAAAGGATCAGAGCGAAGGGATTCGAGAGCGTATAACCGCATATGGAAACGCGACTAGTCGAGGAACGCTGATCGGACTCAGACGAGTCGAATGACCGGGAAAAAGTTGCACGGACGACGAGCAGGTGCGTTTAATTCGTCCCCCAACCGTCCGAGATGAAATAATAAATTTGAAGACGGTAAGAAACCGTGCAATCCGCGGGTGATATTTATTAGGTAAAAACGTCGGCGATGGCACACCTCCGAGCGAGCTCTACATTCCGATCCGCGGATCTCGGCTCGGAGGCTGATAAAACGGGGGCAAGAAATCGGTCGCAGAATGTTGGAAGGTTAATTTAAAGAGGGTAAAGAAGGTGCGGCGGATACTCACTTCTGCTCGCGAGGAATATTTCTATCGCAACATTCTGGAGCAGGTAGCGACGCGAGAATATCGCACGCACCTCCGAGAAGTACCATTTTCCATGAAGGTGATCGCAGTACTTGAGGACCTGTAACAGAAGGAAAAGAAAGCGGTCGGTTAATCGTCAATGACGGCTGGGGGTAGGAAAAACGGAGCTTTTTCAAAATTTACCGATCGGCTAAAATCTCGGTTGAAAAACCGTCAGCTCCGTCTTCGATTGGTCGAGCATCGAGAGCTGAGGACCCCGGGCACTCACACACGTGAATATAGGCACGAGCCGAGGTGTGATGTGATATAGTGAACCCTCCGAGAGTCCAAGATGGCCGACCCGCGGTGGGAGGAGCCTTGCCGAGTCACGGGAATCGATCCCAGGACTCGACGTGGACCTGCGCCGAGCGAAGCGAGGTCTCCTTTCTCAGGAGGGGCGAGGGCGACCCGGAGCCGAGGGGCTTTCAATTTTGGTGGCTAATGAGAGCGCGACCTATCGGCGAGACCCGATTAAGATCCGCAAGGAATGAAATTATCAAATTATACCGAAGACTATCAAAGGCGGATGTCCCGCGTTGCGGTAGGAATAGGAACGAGGTAAAAAAAAAAAACCGCAACGACCCAACGATGCCTGGGACTTCTTGTCGTCCCGGAAAGGACGCTGCCAGCTCGGATAACCGCCGCGGTGCGTCGCGTCGTCCTGCGCAAAAAGAGGACCGTTTGCCTTATCAGGATATTCTATCTCTCCGGCGATTGACAGCCCTTCGCGATCACTCGATCAGTGACAGAAAATCCGGATCGGACCGAACGGCCCGGCATCGCCATGTCGGGAGGTAAAAAGCACCGGTGATGAAAAAAATGCCAACGATTCTATAAGACGCGGGATTATCATCACCGAGCAGGGACACGTGCTCGAACCCAATTAACTCCCGTCGAAGCTGCTTTAGGTTCAATCTCTTGGGGCTCTAAAACTGGCATGTGAGTTTGCAGCGCGGTTTCGACGCCCCGGGACAAAGCCCTCGACTATTCCCCGATGGGAAAACAGTCCGATGAACGACGGTAGAATTACTGTTCCATCGATGCCCTAAAGGAGTGTCGCATTTGTGTGGGTGGATTGGTAGTCCTTGATCAAGCGGTAAGTGGTAAGAGAAATTCCACGTTCCTGGCAATTCGATCGCAGCCATTGTGGCTGGTGCCTGGCACAACACGAGGGGCGTCGCGTGAGAATTACCTCACAAAAGAAGATTAAACGAGATTCAGTTGAATGCACGATCCGCGGGACAAACGGGATGAAAAACAAAGGATAACGGAGTGCAGGGGAGTGGTGGGCTCCTGAGGCCTGCAGCGCGCCCTTCTCCTCCTTCACAAATACTGCAGCGGGTTGATAAGACCCTGCGAATCATGCCGCAGAATCCATTATTCGATTCAGTCTCGAGGCGGGTAGAAGATAGGTCACGTAAGGTTGGAAATTCGAGAGGAATTAATCCGCGGCCGCATCAAGAGGGCCAATGATTTTCATCGAGCCTGGGAATCGCCACGGCGTAAAACGGACTCTGTGCTTCCGTCGTGTCTCGTTGAGTATTCGAGTCGTCGTCCTTCTCTCGATCCGTGACAAATAGGGACGAGAATGAAAATATACTACTCACGCCTTCCCGGGCGCCGCGGCGCAACTCCGCCGTGTCATTTAAATAATTCATTGTTTTCGAGAAAGTTTTCCCTTCCGAAACTTACGGGCGGTGTTCCGCACCTCCTGATCCTTGGGTGGCGGTTGCTCGGATAATGGATCTCTGCTTCCTGCTTCACCGTCGGAAATATCACGGAGCCAGGACTTTTTCACGATCCGAACCAATTCCGCGTGCGGTTTGTTTTGCAATAATTATCTACACTCGGCAGTGAAATACGCGAACAGAACTGTTGACGGTTCGTTCAGCGGCGAACAACGGCAAAAGAGCATCGCCTCCCGGACACGTCCATGTCACTGAGTGTCAAGTGGCGGATGATTAGTGCACCCCGGAACGTAGCCGGGCTTTGGAGCAGCATGTGATGTAACAACACGTGTCTCGTTCACAGCCCCCCGTAACGTACCGCACAAAACGCAGCGTCCCGCTGCTCTAGCCCTGCAACACTCGTCGCTCCTCCTCGCTCGACAGAATGGAGAACCACTTAGCAGCCCAGAGAGTCCCGCTGAATTGTGTACAACAAACAGATTAAGTGCCCCCAGAATGCCCACCCGCCCCTGTCTCGCATCAGCCTTGTCTGCGTGTGCTCGAGTATGCAGTGCGGCACTCATCCGACACCTTTGAGCGTCCCCCGGGACCTGCGGTGTTTTTTGGCAAGGCTCTCTGTGACGGGGTGGGCAGAATCGATGGACTAGCCGCAATTGCCGGGAACTCGGGATTCCGGTCGAAGGTTGACGATCGGGTACACGAGTTGGGGGGTTCGGTTTACCTGAAGCCGGCAGTTAATCGTCGGGGCGAATAGTTAATCGATGGGGGAAACGGCCGGGAACACGATTTCACTTCACGGCGGTACATGGAAGTATGGATCGATGAGGGCGCTGTCCGCAGTATGCGTCTAGGCCGTTCCATCCTTCGTCCGATCGTTCGTTTGTTACGCTGTAACCATATGTACCCACCGTCACGATTTCCCCCCTCGGTTACCCTCCCCGAGACCCGGCAATGAGTTATGTGCCTCACGTGCGTGTTCTCATACCTTTATTGCCGCATCTCACACGAGATAACGGCAGTGCGGCCGGTAACGCACAAAGGGACCACCGCGGATGGAATCACTCATCCCGAGGACGCGGATCACGGCGTGTGCTGCTCGCCTTGTGAAAGACAAATAACCGCTGCAACCCATTTCGTGACTCGCACGATGCAAGGATTCGAGAATTAAGCTCCGGAGCACCTTGTTACACAGGGAAATCGGCAAGTGTTCGTTGTATACCTACCTCCAATTACGCGATAAAGTAGAAAGTAGGAAAAACATGCCTGCGGTTCGTTACAAAATATCATTGAACAACTCCGTTTCCATCTTTGCATATAATTATTCTCTGATTCACGCGGGGGCAGCTATATAAACGCGTGTCATAAATACTATCGGGGAAGGAATTTATAGGAGGGGTTTAATTAACTCGTACCCAATAACAAACCAACAAACAACTTAACCGTTTCCCATTTACCATAAAGTAAAAAATAAGACTGCAGCGGCTTCCGGCACCAGATGCTCCCGGCCTGGTGTCACTGCGACGTTAATTGCACTCGGTAACTACCGTCTGAATGGGGGACGACGACAGTCGTACAAACCTGACGATTAGACGTTACGAACGCCTGGAATCGCGTCTCCGTCTAACGGTAAGCGACATCAGAATTATCCGTGTCCTTTGCTTTTCGCCTAGCGTTCCGGCTCGGTCGGTTCGACGATTTTGATTTTCTCTACGGGACAAGGACGAGCCGCGTAAAACTCTCCCTGCGATTTTGAAAATAGACGGTGCAGGAGGCTGCGGAGATCAGATCACCGGCTGGCAAGGCTCAACTCTCCCGAGCTCGGGATTACTCGGGATTAGCCAAACGACGACGTTGGGTCGTTGTGATTTACAAGGGCCTGTTACCCACGGGCATCTTGGCGATCCCGGAGATCGTGCAGCGGCCGCACAATGCGCGAGTTCTCTCCGCAGGCGAAAACGAGGCGAAGAATAGAAAATAGTGGAATAATGAAAGGAGTTCGAGTCTCGAGATCAGCGCTCGCGTATCCCCCTACAAAAGACGTGTTTGCGAAACATCGAGCAGCGCGCGCTGCTCTTTTTCCAGCCCCATGGTGAAAAGACGTTGCGCGATCCATCGTCGTAATCCGAAGACTATAACATGTCACTCGACAAACTAGGCAAAGGTACGAAGCCTGCGAGACCCTCTGCACTTACCGTCAAAAGGGAGCCGCGCTTGGTGTGCTCGAAGCACTTTGTAAAAGGCAGGCAAGCGAAGACGCTGCATGCGCGCGTACCGTTTAAGCGGCGTAAAACGCGCGTCAAATTACGACCCGAGTTCGACTTGTCGACCGTAACAGCTGAATCTATGATCAATCGGTGTACGTGTCTCCGTGACGGAATTGAGGAACGGTAATGGCGTCGGAATGTTTAGCCTCTCGAGTCATATGGTTCCGTCTAGTGTCGAGAATCGAGGGTTAACGACACTCCCTTAACCCGATTCCCTTCCGTCAGCTCGGACGCGGCACGCGGAGTGTGTAAATAATTCAGGGTATAAACGAATCACGCGTCCGGATGGGATGATGAAAGGCACATTTGGAGCTGGTACCCTGGCGCTGATGCAGAGCCCGGATGACGGTGTCAGAGACTGCTCCGTGGCGCAGAGTGTTTGACCCCCGAATTGTACCGCGGGGGGCGGCTGGGCGCCAGGCTCGTGAATCAAGTCATATTAGCGAAGCGCGGGGATGCGCACCCTCGGTTGTTCCTAGTGGATTGGATTTCGGTGTGCAAATTCGATTACGTTCCGCCCGTTCCCGGCGATGCAGATATTCCCGAAGCGCGAATGCACGTTTGAAATTTTTCCTGCTATCCTCCGATCGCGGGGACGCTGCTTTAAGATATTCAAATACATACCGGGCAGGTACGTTTACCCGATAAATTTAACGAAGGGCGACGTACCCGGCCTCTTAATGAATAAAAATTTTAATTTCGCACCGCTCGTAAAACCCGCGAAATTTACTGCTCACGGTACTGGAATCGTGACGAAAATTTGAACGCAATTAAACCGCACTGTCGCGTCTACGTTTATTTATACAAATGATATTCCGAGGTCAGCCTTGACAATTGGATCGAAATCGAATTGCCGTCACGGCATCGCTGCGCCTAATTTACAGCGTCTGAGCATGAGTAATGAATCAACATTGACAAATCACGACAATATAGATAAGGTCGCATTACAATTGTGTCACGAATAATATTGTTCGTTGGATAAACGAACACTGACGCAAGCGAATGTTCGAAACATTCTGATACCAGTGCGCCAATCAGGCGTCCCGAGAAAGTTAGAAACTAGCGAAATTCTGGATTGCCAATACAATGTCGGAATATACCTTCCGGGTTCTCAAGGGTCTTTGAAATAATATACTTTCAGGTATTTCGGGACCTTCCGTCTTTTCAAAACTTATGACGAGTTGTACAGATCAAAATGTATTCGAAGGTGATTCAGGCTACTCGAAGTCTACGAGAAGTCCGATGGAGCGGTTCTTGCCAAATTCAGGAGTACGCAAAACATGGTTGTGACGCCTACCTGCGTGCAATGTCGACGTTGAGTTCTCATCGCCGCAGATCGTAGTCTGCTTCTCATGCCGATGTCGAATATTCAAATGATCCTTCTTTCAGCGGAGTTATCGGACGAGGTGCGTGCACCGCATGCTCGATGATCGCGGTGGCATTTCGCGATTACAATACCCAGAGGTGTACGTCTGCCGTTCGGAACTCCGAGAAGGTGTGCATTCGTCCACGTACCGCCTACGCACATCGTTCGTCACATGGATAAGCCAGAGGCGCAAGGAGGGTACGTGATACTCGGGCTTTTATGCCGATGCCCGATCTGCACATCTTTAAATAGCGATCACGTCATATACCCCGGACAACGACGAGACGAGCAGGTTTATTTACGAGAATACGACTTCCTAATCTGCAGGGGATCAAGTGCCCGGTAAAGCTGTTGCAGACGCCACCGGTTGACCCTGGACGAATTTGAAAGCTCCGGGATCGGAATTCGTTACAGAAACGCTTTTCCATCGACTGTTACGAATTTTGGAAGTAAGCGAGAGCAATTCGGTCGGCCTTTGACGAGGTCAACGGTATGTAGATTTTAGAGATGGTAGGTATCGGACGGTACGCGTGTATATGAATATGGATTTGACGTATCGTTGGAAGTGAAAGAAGACCGTTGTGAATCGTTTGTTGTAAATTCGGGAAAACGGAAAGAGAAGATATAGCTTCAAATTTCTTGCCCGTCTATAACGCAGCGTGGAGAGGAGTTTCCAAGAAATAAGGACCGTGTGCGCTATGCAGCAGTGCATTCTTGGGTACAGATATAATCGTCAACGTTCGTTCGTTCCTCGTTCGGCCCGGACTCGTGGGTAGGTATACGAGATACTTTACATGACGTAATTTTATATAAATGAAATCCGAGAGGCTCTGCTCTTTTTACATGTATATATAAAAGAAGCTGTAGTAGAAGAGAGTGAAAAAAGAAAGGAAAATGATGCGCGGTTGAACGATGCCGTGCTCCGAGATCGTCTCCTGTGTTCAGCGCAGTGCACGTAAAAATTTAAAAGGATAATTTCACGCTTCACTAGGCAGCGGAACCTTTGAGGAAGATCCGTTTCGAAAATTTCGTTGCTCGATTTTCGTTGGTTCGGGATCACTTAGCGTTACCACCGCGGTAGTCCGATACTTCTTGATCCGCGTAGGTATTATCATATTTGGAGAAAAAACCACTCGCGGGTACAGTGTCCGCGGAAGAAGAGTATTAAAAGTAGAATGAGTTGAAATAAATCTTTAAACAAGTACCTGAGGACGAACGTCTTGTGTACTCGCTTACCGATACAATTCACATGCGGCGCATGAAGTCCTGCAATAAAACGATAACGTGAACGTCTCGCATCCATTTGCATGTAAACTTACGGACACAGGTAGCGATAATACGGCACGCGATCTTCCTCGTAAAGATGCAAAATTATTCGCAGCTCGAATGATGCAGTCTTCGACGACGGTCTGACAATTTCGCGATTGCATTATAACCGAAGTGAAATTACACGACTGTTAAAAATCCCGCTGAATGAGAAAAACGCATCGCGAAACCTGGCAGCGCGACTGTAAGTGAAAGGGTCCGAAATTTGTGGAAAGACATCAATACCCGTACCTGAGGGTGGTCGGGAGATCGGAACAAGTGACAGATGCTGGTATTTCGGTGCTGGCGCTCTGTGGCATGTAATTCCGGGAGAGCATCCGGGGGCGTGGCGTTCCACGCGCACACTCGCGACGCTCGGCGTCGGGAGGCGGTGCCGACGCGTCAAAAGTTTGCCCCCACGTCGGCGCGTTGAAATCGTAGCGCGGGGCGAACGCTCCGTGCCGGCGACAGCGCACCTGCCAAAGAGACTCAGTGGTCCTCCGGTCGCTGGCGTCGCTATCCAGGTCGCAAACTCGACCCGCACGCGTCTTCCTCGGATTTGCGTTACACGGTCGTCATGACGGCGACGAGCGCCTCCAGCCTGTGGCTGACCTGAGGCGAACCCTGACGGGGATTCCGGCTGCAGGCGAGGTGATCAGATGAAGGAGAGGAAGAAGAAGGAGAGAGAAGAAGAAGAAGAAGAAGAAGAAGAAGAAGGTCCTCCACGGAATCGCGAGAGCCGAAGAGATGTTGGTACCGCAGGACATGATGGCGGCCCAGTCGAAGATGCTCTACCAGATAAACAAATACTATGGTGAACGGGTGCAGGCGCGAATGGTCCAGATCCAAAAGACCATTCGAGAGGTCTGCAAGGTGGTGCAGGACGTGCTGAAGGAGGTCGAGGTCCAGGAGCCACGGTTCATCTCCTCCTTGACGGAGTGCAACGGACGGTACGAAGGGCTGGAGGTTGTCTCGCCGGGGGAGTTCGAGGTCGTTCTGTACCTGAATCAGATGGGGGTCTTCAACTTCGTCGACGACGGTACTTTGCCGGGGTGCGCGGTCCTGAAGCTCAGCGACGGCCGAAAGCGTTCGATGTCGCTCTGGGTCGAGTTCATCACGGCCTCCGGCTATCTGTCCGCCCGAAAAATTCGCTCGCGATTTCAGACCCTCGTAGCTCAAGCCTGCGACAAGTGCGCCTACAGGGACTCGGTGAAGATGATCGCCGACACGACCGAGGTCAAGCTCAGGATCCGGGAACGATACGTCGTGCAGATCACGCCGGCCTTCAAGTGCTCCGGCGTCTGGCCGCGGTCGGCGTCGCACTGGCCGATTCCCCACATTCCCTGGCCTCATCCCAGCCACGTGGCCGAGGTCAAAACCGAGGGCTTCGACCTGCTGTCGAAGGAGAGCGTCGCCATGCAGGGAAAGCAGTCCGCGATGGAAGGCGACGCCTGGGTGTTGTCCTTCACCGAGGCGGAGACGCGGCTGTTGCAAGGCGGTTGCCGTCGGCGGTGCCTGAGCATCCTCAAGACCCTCCGCGACCGACACCTAGACCTGCCGGGCAACCCGGTGACCAGCTATCACACGAAGACGCTGCTGTTGTACGAGTGTGAAAAACACCCCCTCGAAGCCGAGTGGGACGAGGCCTGCCTCGGCGACAGGATAAACGGCATTTTCTTGCAGCTGATATCCTGCCTGCAGTGTCGGAGATGTCCGCACTACTTCCTTCCGAACCTCGATCTATTCAAGGGCAAGTCGCCCAGCGGACTGGAGAACGCTGCTAAGCAAGTGTGGCGACTTACTCGCGAACTTCTGACCAATAGTCGGGCTCTCGAGCACCTCTAGTAGCGTCAACGAGTACAATAATTCATATGTATATAAACGTCAGTTCAACGTCAATACCGCATGGATTTCTGAGATTACGCGTTCGTGCTTTCGGACGTGTAACGAAATCGCTTCGTTAAAATTTGCGCTTTGTGACGTGGGGCGTTCTTTACTAATTTTAATTTATTCCGCCCGATGAGGAACTTCATTCCCTGCGATCTGGTTTACAAGTGCCAGTTTTTAATACCGTACTGTAACTATTCTGCGTCATCGTGTAGACACACCCTGCAAAAGCTATGCTACAACTTGTTCGTGAATCTTCGTACTATACAATAAAGCGTAATGTGATTTGTTATCGATTACTACCACTATACCATTTATCCTTACTATGACGTCATTACATGTATTATTAACAGTTTATCACGCATTTCTATGCCCATTAACATGCGGCCCTTATAAATCCTCAAAGAGATTCTACGCTACCGCGTATATATTGTTGACTGTAAATAGTTTTTTTTCTATATTACTAAATTTTATATTTGAAAGGAAAAGAAAATTATTTATTTGTTAAAATTAAACCTTTATATTTGCAAACAATAAAATTGTATATACGTACCGAGCAATTAAGTAACGCATTTACTTGAAAAACAATTTCCCATAAACCATTTACAGCTCACTAATTAATTATTATTATTATACCGATGTAGAATGAATTTTATTACTATGTTTCTCGCACGATTGGCAATGATTGGTTTGAAAAAAAAAAATTGTTTCCTATCGACGAATCGTCCATAAAACACAGACCTTATCTCCCGCGTAACGCAATTTATTTCACCATAAATAAGGAGCGGCGATCGGTTTCATCGGAAGACGAGAATAAAAAATTCTTTCCGTATAGTCGTATGGCATTCGACAAACACCTGTTGGAAAAGAAACAAGAAATTTACATGCAGCGCGTTGGCGGGCTGTATTTGAAAATATAATGACGGAATAGAGATAGGTGACTCTTTTCTCTTTTTGTTTCCCCAGGTCTGTGTGAAAAGTTGAAAGTCGATGCATGTCGAAACTCAACGTTTCTAAAAAATGATCTTTAGCACAGCGATGAATTGCAAGAGTTTCGATAATTTTTCTACAGTTTTCATTTTCGCGTATTAAATAATAATGCGGTGAATGATGCCAAGTTTCACTCTCAGAGCGGGGGAAGAGAGCAAAGCTTCAATTAGGAGTCTTGGATGTTTAATCTTGGCGACGTTTCTTTTTCTTTCCCATATTTTTTTGTACCTCGCGGTCAATTATAATAATTTACTAAAACGACGCGACGTTAGCGAAGATACGTGACATTTGGATTTCCACCATGGGAGATGTAGGCATTCTTGTAAACGACGACGTGAAGTAGTTGCCTTCTGTGTTTAACTGGAGGCCGCTACCAGTTATTACCTGGTTTTCGTTCCCTCCCAAAGTCTTAATGAGTGCTGATAATTATCCCGGTGTATAGAGACGGTTACGTACAACGAGTGTCGACTAAGACTGAATTAAAGATTTTTATCAGAACCCAGGCTCAAGACATTATACGTTCCGTTTTACCTCTGTATTTCTATATTCCAACCATCCGAGAACCCCAGGAAGAAGAGGAACTGTTTCATTCGTTAATTTATCGGATACCCGATGCCCAGCCTGGCGCCCACCATTAAAACGACCTGTTCGTTGGTTCTCGTTGTTTCAGGAATTCTTTCCTCGTCATTAAAATTACCTTATTAGCGTCGAACTCACTTCCCCGTGCGAAGAGAAGCACGGGCACAAAGAACCTACGAGAATCGGGTCCCTTTTTTTCTGATCTGTCTGTAGATACGCGGGCAGTCAGTTATTTTTTGTAGTAAAGGCGATCCTGAATCTGAGTGAAGGATGAAATCTCGATATCTCTAGGTGAATCACATTCCTTGACTCAAATTATTAAAACCTGCAAGAGACACGCTACATAAAATACTCAGAATTTGAAGCATCGTGTAAAATTTTATTTCAGAGACCGCACCGTGCGATTTCGGAAATTCCATACCCTGAATATTTACCAGAGTTGTTTCAAACGCGCGTGGTTAACAGACACGTCGAACTGGCTCGTACCTCCCGCGTTAACATGGACAGACACTTTTATGACTGCAATAAACACGTGGATGAAGACAAGAGTCGAACGTTAGTCAGCACTATAAACCAACGATCAGTTCGAGATTGTCTTTAACAAATTACGGACCACATAGCCAGAGCAGTCGAGAAAACAAAGAGAGACTTTCAGGTTTACCACCCCAACGAATGACCGAAGGACGAGACCATCTTCCACATCCATGACCCGTCGGATTGTTATATTAGGAGAGATTGCTGACGGCTTTGTTCCTTCATCGTTGATCATGGCCATAGAAAAGTGAATACATTACGTGATTAAATCTTGACTTCGAAATAACTTCGATGCTTTCACTCTGCAAAATGTACCGATCTTGCACATCGGACCATCTCTCTGTGTCGACCAGTTGAAAATCTTATAAATTGTCGTGCTCGCTGATCCATAGTAGCCGAAGGATCGTAGGGGCACCATGCTTTTACTTTTCCTCAAACTACCAGAAGTGAGAAATAACAATTCTCTGACTAGACCAATTTTTGAGCATCAAAGTTAGATTATTCTTCCATGAGATTTTACCTTGAACGGTGCTTTCCAAGCTGGAGTCAGACGAGGAGCTGATCTATAGAGTTTCAGGCAAAGGACTACAACTTATCTTGACCAATTCTAGCGTACTGCAATAAGATTTCCGAGATTTTCACAATTTTCGTTCTGGTTTCCAGTTAACTCCTCGACGTAGATCATCTACAATTTCTATAAACTCGACGATCATTGAGTTCAGCACTTTTGAATAACTTGCGAGAGCTGCTCGTAAGGTGAAAACAGAAATCACGCAGGCGTAGGTATTGCTCGGAACGAAAGCCGAGTCCAACAAGAGTATTTCGGAACGGTGTTAGGGTAAAGTCGAAGATCCGGTAAATAATTCGTTGCAGAAATAAGAGACACGCATCGTGCCCTCACGCGTGGCGGGCAGTATAGTGTGCGTAATATCGTAAGGGGGAGGACGACTAGACGTTCAGGTCTCCGGATCGATCGCGGTAGGCGGTTCCGAGGGGGCGTCGGACGCCGAACGGCGTTCGAGGATTGGCGGTTCGCCGGCGTCGAGTAGGGACGTCGGGTTCGGTCTCACCTGCCTCTCGTCCCTCGGTAGAGGAGGCAGAGGTAGAGTCGGCGAGAGGTGGCAGCCGCAGTCCTCATTCCGCTCCAGCGTCGAAGACGTGTCCGTAGCCGGCGATCCACCGATTTCAAGAGCTCGCGCGTCGTCGTCCGTCGCGACGTGGCCGTTCGGCTCGCCGCCGAGGGTAGCAGGATTTATTGGATAAGTTCGTTCGTCGAAGCGTCGGTGCCCGGGCGCAGGATGCGGTGACTGTCAGTGGCGACGGAGAGATCAGCGGTTCGAGCCCTTGAAGCGAAGAGCGACCGATCCAGGATGCTGGTTCCGCCTGACATGCTGGCGGCCCAGTCGAAGATGGTGTACCAGATAAACAAGTACTTCGGCGAGCGGGTCATGACGCGGAAGAGCCAGGTGACCAAAACCATCCAGGAGGTATGCCGGGTCGTCCAGGACGTGCTGAAGGAGGTCGAGGTCCAGGAGCCGCGGTTCATCTCCTCCTTGACGGACTACAACGGCCGCTTCGACGGCCTCGACGTCATATCGCCGACGGAGTTCGAGATCGTTATATATCTGAATCAGATGGGCGTCCTAAACTTCGTCGACGACGGTACTTTGCCGGGGTGCGCGGTCCTGAAGCTCAGCGACGGCCGAAAGCGTTCGATGTCGCTCTGGGTCGAGTTCATCACGGCCTCCGGCTATCTGTCCGCCCGAAAAATTCGCTCGCGATTTCAGACCCTCGTAGCTCAGGCCTGCGACAAGTGCGCCTACAGGGACTCGGTGAAGATGATCGCCGACACGACCGAGGTCAAGCTCAGGATCCGGGAACGATACGTCGTGCAGATCACGCCGGCCTTCAAGTGCGCCGGACTCTGGCCGCGGTCGGCGTCGCACTGGCCGATTCCCCACATTCCCTGGCCTCATCCCAACATCGTCGCCGAGGTGAAGGCCGAGGGCTTCGACATGCTGTCGAAGGAGTGCATCGGACTGCAGGGAAAGCAATCGGCGATGGAAGGCGACGCCTGGGCTCTGTCCTTCATCGACGCGGAGAATCGGCTGCTGCAGGGCGCGAGTCGCAGACGGTGTCTGAGCATCCTCAAAACCCTCCGCGACCGACACCTAGACCTGCCGGGCAACCCGGTGACCAGCTATCACATGAAGACGCTGCTGTTGTACGAGTGCGAAAAGCATCCTCACGAGGCCGAGTGGGACGAGGCTTGCCTCGGCGACAGGATAAACGGGATATTCCTCCAGCTGATATCGTGTCTTCAGTGCCGACGGTGTCCCCACTATTTCCTACCCAACCTGGACCTCTTCAAGGGCAAATCGCCCAGTGGACTTGAAAACGCTGCTAAACAAGTGTGGAGACTTACGAGAGAGTTGCTAACAAACAGCCGTGCTCTAGAAAAGTTGTAGTAGAATTAAACGAAAGGAAACGGGAAACGAAATGGAAATTTATCCGAACAGTGTCGCCGCTTAGTTCTCGTCCTTCTCGTCCTTATCGTCCTTCTCGTCGTTCGTCTTCGCGTATGCGTTATATATTATTATTACATAATAATAGGGATCCCGGCAATATTAGGTATATGTGATTCAACTGTGTTTCCGTGTCTAACATTATCGTGCCATATAATAATATAACGAGTCGTGCAAATGACGCTCTAGTTTTCCTCTTCCATTTTCGTTCATGTTCAAGTTGATATGATGTACACTTACATGTTCGCACAGACTGCAGGGTGAAAAATAATTGAAACACGCCTTGTCTAAGTGAGTGTCACCGGCAAAAACTCTTGTGTGTTTTATGAATTGTGCAGAGATGAAGAGAAACGTTCGTTCCTCGCGCCAAGTATATAGATA
The DNA here is from genome assembly GCF_021901495.1 of Neodiprion virginianus. Lineage (NCBI taxonomy): Eukaryota > Metazoa > Arthropoda > Insecta > Hymenoptera > Diprionidae > Neodiprion > Neodiprion virginianus. The sequence continues at coordinate 1,740,271 of NC_060882.1, forward strand.
TACCTACAAACAAAACAGGAAAGAAAGAAACACGAAAAGCGTATATATACATGTTAGTATATATAAGTGTGTACGTAAAAGTCTGCCATCAATCGCGTATCGCTTTGTACATAGTTTAACATTACACATTAGATATTATAGAGATATTTATTGATCTGTAACAAAAAATAATAACTGCAAAATATATAGTAATATTTATATGAAAAATCATAATACCTGAGTGCAACGCGTTATAGAAAAATTATTTCACTGCCACAACCTATATCGTATCGTTAACATTCTCGTTTCCCTATTTTCTGTTACTCTTCTTCACGTCATAACGGCTCAGAAAATCAATTCGACAGAAGTCAAGCACGGGAACGACGACCATTCGTATAAGATAGTAGGAATATATATCTTTTTTTCTCTTCTTTTTGCAAAACGATTAATGTGCGGTCAGACGTAAGAAGCCAGGTCGAAATACGTTCAGAACTCGTTCAAAATTCGAACATACAATAATTTAGCGAGCCTACGAGACATTCAAGTACGAGAGGATATTTATCTGCATATTCAAATTTGAGACCAGTGTAGAGTAGAGATCTGACTTAATCCGTGCGAACGGAACTAACGACCAGCCGCTGAGATAACGCGAACGACTTTTGGACGAGTCGTAAACTTGTCGGACATTCGGAATTTCCGACTAAACTGCGACTGCCTCGCGATCCTACAAGATTTTCGCCAATGACTAGCTCCGAAATCATTGCAGCCTGATATAATCATCGCGAATGATTTGCAGATTGAAGGTACGCGATATGAACACCGTTTTCTTTGACTACCTGAGAGTGACAACCGGAATTTCACAGTTTGATTTGCCCAATTACATGGATACCATTGCCTTACGGGTACCTAATCTTGATCTGCACCGAGATGGTAAAAAGTCGCAAAAACCGAGGAGATATTACCATTCGATGTGAACGCTAGTTATTACATTTTTCCGTCATTACGGAAACGGCTAGGCTATGTTGAATCGCGCGGTGGCCACGACGAGGCGCGTTTTGTTTTACTCAGGACACTTGCCGTCGGTGATTTCAATTGCACGGCCCAGGCTGGCTGGCCTACAACGAGCTTCCCATAACTTATTACAAAAAAAAACTAAAAACAAAACAAAAAAAAAAAAAACAACCACCCATAGTCCGAATATTCAAATTTAACATATTTTCGCAAGCTTTAGCTCTAGGCAATTGAGCAATTTACCTTAGCCAGTCAATTTTAAATATTTACGAGTTTTTTTCTTTGATGTAAATCTCTGCAGGTTATAATGGAATATTTTTTTAAAACACTGAAGAATTCTAAGAGAATGTTCATTCGGTGTGAACGAATGCAATGAGTTAGGAACTGTTCTTTTTTTTTTTTTTTGAACGTCTTCTTTTCTATCTCTTGTTCAGATTTCCTGACACAGTCAAGCTGTCAATACAGAATTCAAGCTCTGTGTCTCATCGTCAGTCTAGTTCTATTGTTCTCAATAATATCGTTACAAAGACTTGGAGGAGGTTATTACCCACGAGTTTACGTTTGACGGGGGGAGGGATTAAATTCCAGGGGTTGGTTAACGTTTGACGAAACACGCGAGACAATATTGATCTATCGCAACAACCAGCGTTTTCCAACCCGTGCCAAGAGAGTTGCCGGCTTCTCTCTGCCACACATCGTAAAGAAAATCTCGAAAAGTTTTAATCTAATTCTCCTCTATAAATTACGGAATATTATACAGCGGGGGTAAATTTTTATTTTTTTAATTGCGAAACACCCGATTCAAGATCTGTGCAGCTGCAATTCTAGCCTCTGGCAGTGCCACGCCTAAAGTCACAGTTTCTTCGTACAAGCAAGCGGGTAACCAGCCGATTTAAGCATGCTCACGATCTGACATATTGCGCAAGTTTAACACGTGCCCACGACGTTACGTGTTTTAGGAATATCAAATGAGAAAGTACGGAACGTGACTCGATCCGAGTTCACGTGGACCCCGCGCGATAAAGATTCAGGCCCTTCAGGCCCAAAATCTTGCCTCGGAATAATTAATTCTACGTTCGCCAGAGTCAACCACTGCAAAGGCGACTCGTAATCAGTCACTTGCGTGCAAACATGTAACAGAAGATTGATGTTTCAGGAATGCGAACATAGTTGTAAATTTCCCAGCGCAGGGTGAAGTCGGTTTCCATCAAAACTAATTGGTACTGTGGCCGCGTGATTTTTACGAGGACCGGTGTAATTTGCGGTGAAAAAAAGGAAAAGAAAAAAAAAAGAAAGGAAAATCAGGAATAAAAGTACACGTTTATTTTCTAATTCGAATTCCTCAACTCGTTTATATTATACCGTGTAATGTGTGAAATTTGAATAAATTGAGACATGTATACACACGGCACCTGTCCTAATCACGACGTCACACAAATTTTAACTCATAGAAAAATCAGGCTATATTTCAATCCTGTTTACGTGATTGCTTGTTTTTTTTTTTTGCGGTGCACGATTCTCATTCGGACGTCTGGAAGACATTTTTTTCTCATTACCGCACAAACAACACCAGCTCGGCAAGAGGTGGTCATCAAGATGAGTACGAAGAAAAGAGAATAAAAAAAATAAAAACCGTAAGTAGATATAAAGTTACACGGGAGGTCGCGGAATTTTTAATGGCCGCACGACGTACGTGCAACGGACGACGGATAAGCCAAGTCGGGTTAATCTCGGGTTTGAAAAACAAAGGGAAAGGTGGAGAAGGCCCGAGACCAGGGCCTTAATGAGACGCTCGGGCAGCGATAAGACCCGGCAAAATTCCTGTCCCTGGCCCCGTGCAGGGACCACCGCTCAGTCTTATTGCCCCGAAGAAGGTTGGACCCGACTCGGCATAAACTTGGCGGCTTTATCTGCCGTTTTATAGCGTCGCGTCCTGTCGGAGTCGCGGGGAAGAGGGGAGAACGGATCGGGCCCTCCCTCCCCCCCCCTCCTCACCCCGCGCCAATTACAATGTTTGTTTTCGCGGATTCCTCGCACTCTTTGTTTCGTTACCGCTCCCTCTGCCCGTGTGTGCCTCTACAGGCAAGCATGGACACCGTCGAACACGCGAGATAATCTATGGCGCCGCTAAACTCGAAAGGACCCTGATATCCCGAAGGGTCCGCCCTGATCTGCGGATAGAGGAATCTTATAGCCCATAAGGTTTCAGCTGTATAGAAGGAACTGGTCCCATCATTTACATATACCCTTATATACACCGACGCTGCGGCGTCTCGACTCTCCTTTCTGTCCCTTCAATTCTTCTCGTCCTTCCGATCTCCGGGAGACTTTGGCTGTTTGCAAATTTCTGCGAAATAATCACCGAGTCGTTTCTCCGGGGACTTGTTTCACGGATAATTATATCATTATCATAACCGTCGTCGTCTTCGTCATCGCCGTGGTCTCCGTCTTCATCCGCGTCGGTTTTCTCGATTCGCGAATCGCGCCGCGAGTTTTTAACGCACGAATCCGTGGCTCGGAGCCGCGAAGTACGGAGAGACCGGCGTGCCTACCTATGCTCGTTATTCTAATTGATCCTGTGAGCTCTTATTACCGAGACTCCCTTCAGGCCCCACGGCCAAGTCGACGACTAAGACTCACGATCAAACGGGTCCGCGTAATTGGTAGTTGCTCCTCGCGTCTTCCCTCACCAGCGGGCATACAACCGTTCCAACGATTTTCGCAAACATGTCAAGAGCCTGCGATGCACGCAGCAGCTCCTCGTTATGCAAACGGGCTCGAGGAATCGGGCCGGAATTTTCACCCGGAGCGCGGTTACAAAGATTGGCGGGAATGGCCCATTAGCTGTTCTTCATTATTCAACGTTCGTCTTTCGTTTTCTTCAATTTTTCATCCTCTCGCTCTCTCGCTTTTCCTCCTCGCATTCCGCACCGCAGGCAGGGATCCCATGTGCGCCAGGGTCCCTTTAGCGCTACTTGATCGCACTTCCTTGCACCATCACCGCCACTTGTGTAACACCACCGGAGTCAAGGGTGCCTAGGGTCCTCGGGTGTTTCCAAGTGGGCGCGATCGTGGCGTGGTACTACCGCCAAACATTACAGACACAGGTTTATGGCCAAAACCACTCAAGAATATATCGCTCCGTGGGTAATGCCTGGTGTTCAGTGTTCAAATATTCACACTTCGAGGCGACCGCCCGGCCCGAAAACTCACTCTGGGTAATACAAGGAGTGGAAAAACTTCTCGTGATTCTTTTCGGAGCGATGAGTTTTGCAATGACAAATTTATTTAGGATCTCGATCGTGTTTTCCGGTTAAAAATGTTTTCAGAGAGCATCTTATTACCAACCTCCGGGTGTTTTGTCGATCTTGATTTTGTCACGTGGTAATAACGGGCAGATTTCGAGCCGAGTAAGTATCAGCACGGTTCCAAACCTCTCTTCGGGATGAAATTTCGTCGAGTGACGTCTAAGCCGATTCTTAATCTCAAAGACGGAGCTCCGAGGGTCCGCACTTCTAGAGCAATTAGGCGCATGGTCTGTCGTTATCTTCTTCCTCGGGCAATTAATGGCGATTAGACGCGTTTGTCGGCCCGGGAAATTGCCGCACGCGGTATAAAACGCGGATAAGAGCGATAAGGAGGGAGGGTGACGACAGTCTGCGGTTCGACGATGAGAAAGCGAGGGAGAATCGGGTGTCACGGCTGCAGGGGCATCCGGTGATCTGGTTTCTGTCCTCCCTGGGCGCTGCAGTTTTTCGGTGCACACCGAAACCGCTCTCTCGTGAGTTGCGACACGCATAACCGGAGGAGAGGCGCAGGCGAAGACGTATTCGACCAAATGCGTTGAAACCTGCTTCACTAAATTACACCCGTTGCAGCTCCGACGCTTTTACAAAAAATCATCACGGTCTCGAAGACTTTGTGACCGGTCTTTTACCTCACAAAACGATCAATCCTACCGGGAGGAATTTTTTTCTCTCGATATTTGACGCGGACCAGATTCAATCTGAAGTAGAATTTTATCAACGGGGCGCACGGGTTTGTTTCATACTTTTGTAGAAATAATTAACAATATTATTTTTTCTAACGATCTTCGTTTCTCGTTTCATGACGCTTGTGGAAAATTTCTCCTCTAGGTCTGTTCTGTTGGTCGGAAGTTACTTCGGTGGAACTTGTACAAGTATCGTGCACAATGAAATTGATTATATAAGCAGCTTCGGAGATCTATTTCAGAACAAGTTTACCGTCCGCTTAGAACAGTACTCCTAGTTAGATCGATACTGAGGCCATGTTTCTCTGTGCTACGTGACGCAGTATCGCACCGTGGGGATAAAACAAACAAACCGTTGTACACGGGTAATAACGTTTATTACGCAATCGAAATTGGCTTCGAAATTCATGATTTTTAAGCTAACAGCCAGAGTTGGCTAGTTTTAAACCTCGTTAAAAATTCGAGACAATTTTTCACGGATTCTCAGTGATGATCTGTCGAGACTGACAGAGCCTCGAGTATTTTTTTATTTTTTTTGTCACGCCTTCAAGCAGTTATAGACGAAAGAAAGATAGACGCGCTTCGGAATAAATGAATAAACGTGCAATATGCGTATACATCTATTGAATTACGTGGCTTATGATATTCACTTACCTGGACAGGTGCTGACAACTGACAAGTTGGTATAAATTTTTTCCCTCCGTCGTTTATAACAAGAATCCCTAATTACATAAATTGTTTCACGTTTTGCCGGCGTCGTTATATATTGCATGCGCTGCATCGCGGGAGAAAAGAAACGCGAGGGTTGGGACCCCGGTATAGGTCGCTCTGAATTGATATAAATGGTTGAAAATTCTCCTCAGAGACCCTCGATTCGACGTATCCGATGTCCGCTAGGTGGGTAGGCCCGAGAAGAATTGTATGGCGTGCGGAAGATGGATAAAGTTGTAGCGTCAAGAAACAAGGGGGAGAAAAAGAGCTCGCACAAAGTGGGTACACGATATCGAAATTCATCGAGGATCGAAGCCGCTCATAGAAGGCTTCTTGGAAAACGGAAAAAATATGTTAAGAAAATGAGACACTTGAGAAATGAAACGGGAGAAGAACATCTCGCTTTACAAGACCGCCGAGTGCTTTTCGGAGGCAAAGGGCTGACGAAAATTTATGGTATAATTAAAAGAGCGATCACGCTATCAATAATAAATTTTCTACGAGGCTGCAGCGGAACCCTTTCGACCTTGCGACGCAGCGAGTGACTGCGGGATGAAAATTGAACTCGAGGGAGCTTCGCGCCCTTCGGTTGTAACCAAATCGCGTTTTAGATAACGGGTTAAGCGTCGGGGATCAAATTTCATAACAGTGACGAATATTAAGAAGACTCCGACGACGGATTTTCCTGCTCCTTCCCCGCACTCGAAGCGACGTTACGGAGACGCAGTCAAGTGCTTTCCGCTGCACTCGGAATTACTCTGATCGAGCAAAGAAGAGTTGATTCGAGAATCCAAGAGGACGAATTCTTGGCAGCAGTACGGAGCAATTCACTACGTGATGAATTCAGACTCGGGGGGTGGGGGGGGGATCCGGAATGGTGGATTTCGCGTCTTGGAAGATAACTCCGGTGCACGTGCAGCGGAGCGTAAAATATTCGGTGTTGTATACCCGATAGTGATACAAGCTACGTACGTGTCCTTCTCCTCGAGTGGGAAGATTAATTTCGGTTGTAAATGAAATAAGCTATACGGACCGGATCGGACTTGGAGATAAAGTGCGAACTTCGCCACCGGTGAGAGATGAGCCTCTGTACGCAGAGACCGCAAACCAGCGGCGGAAGTGAAACTGAGAAACGCGCCTACCGCGACTCTACATCACTCCAAATCCGTCGCAGCGTCATTGCCGAGGTAAGGTTAAGGTGATTTTATCCGTCATACGAATACCGAGTTTTCCCACCAATTCCCGTATTTTCCCAAGTCTACGAGGTCGCGTTACTTTCGGTCCAAGTATTTCCGGGCTTCCCGTCGAGAGAAGCGTGACTGGTATAACTGGATGTGGACCGAGTGGTTCGCGATTCGGTTTTAATCCGAATCGAAATTTGATTAGTTCCGGGATGATCGCGGGCCCCTCACTCGGCCTGCACCCACCCCGACGTTACCCGGAGATTTATGGGGCGGTCTTTTCACTGGAGTACGAAGCCGAAGCTGGAGGAAGAGAGGAAGTGCTGCTCGATCCCGAGGGACGCGGAGCTCCGAGAACCGTCTCGTAAGAAGGAGGAAGACGAGTGTGCTGAGAAAGATGAGGAGAGCGGCAAACATCGGTCTATTTCTGGGGCGCTTTCGGGTCTTTCGAGTCCCTGGTTCCAGGCGCAGGGAGGGAGAGAGGATGGATGCATCCTTTCGCTTGAATTATCACCGCCTCCAATACACGAGATTCTCCCGCGTCCCTCGCCCGCTCCGCAGAGACGAGATAGAGGCTACATTTTTTGCCCACCAAAAAATCCCTTCTCTCTGTCTCCGTGCCTTTTTTTTGTTTTTTTTTTTCTTCCCTATCTCGAGTGTATCACTCGCGCTCTTAACTTTGGAAACTCGCTGAGCACATATCGGTTGTTTACACTCGTAACTTCAAAGACAACAGCCGCGGGGCTTCGATTTTTTTTCTTTCTTTTTTTTCAGATTTGCTCGCTGCTTTTTTTCCGTCATTCGAAAATTCGTCGCCAGTCGGATCACGATCCTCGCTTTCGAACTCGCACAATAATAGCTTACGTACTCACCGAGTAGCCGCTGGTGGCGATCGTGAGTTCCGTAAATGTATTTGGCATTACTCACCTAGAACAGAAATAAGACACGAGAAAGTTGAGTAAGTTGTTCAAGTTTTCAGTGATTGAAAGATTGTACATACAGTTACAATTTCAAACGTTTTCGGGGTGGAATTGACCAAAGATTTGACCATCGAGTAGTAGGTACTGTACCCACGTACACTGAGAAAAATTTCATTTGTATAGTAACTAGGAAATCTCAGTAAAACAGATATCGTTAAAAAAGCTGTTACAATATTGATGGAATTACGAAAAACGAGGTACGCGTAACCATTTTGCGCTATCGTCGATCCTCTTTTGGTAATTGCAACGCAAAATCAGTTTGTGCGGTTTACTCTACTTTTTTAGTTAAACATGGCTTTAACGTCAATTTATTCTTGCACAAGCATTGAATTTTCGCACCAGTTACCAGAAAATATAGCAACAGTGATCGTAATGCGAAAGAATAGTAACGGATACTAGACTTTCCGGTAACAGCTACGAAACTAATTTTCATTTTCTACCTAGAACAATATTTTTTGATTGTGGTAAAAAATGAAAATAGTCAAGGACTGAGCGGCAACAGGAACTAAAAATTTCTCTCAGTGTACTGTGATGTCTTCGGGAATCCAGCATCCCGAAGGAACGAGGATCAAGGGGCGAGTCTGGGCTATTCCAGGAAAGGATTTTTGGGCTCGTACATATCTCGCCGCATCAACATGGTGCCAACAATTAATCCGGAGGAACATAACCGAATAACCGAAGGGGGGTAACCCTATACCCGAAGCAAAGGAAGCCCCTGGCATCCAGTCGCCGCGATCCTCCCGGTCCCAATCTCTCGTATCATATTTCGTGTTATTCAAATGCGAACAATGCCATTAAAGGATTTCTACGGTAATCCTTTCCCGTTGCCGCCTTGAATGTACACCAGCCTGGCAACTACGCAGTCGGCGGACAATAACTCCCGAGTTTACGGCACAGCGTACAAAACGCACCGGGTACAAACAACTCGGCACAATGCGCCGAGTTCCTATCTGCAAGCTTTGTTCTTACTGATCGCGGCCCGGCTCGAGTCACCCCTTATTTCCTATTGCTCGTGAAAACAGGAGCTTTTCATTTCCTGTTTGTCGTTCGAACACGCTTTGTCGAAGGGTCTCTTCGCGTTATTGGCCTTCTTTTGAAAAAAAGCACACACACACACGCGTGTGCGCGCGGATCACTTCATCTCCGTCATTAGAGGTAGCGAATCTCTGCCGCTACGCGGAACTCGTTCTTCCCACATCGCGGTGACATTTGCTTTTCGATTTGGTCGATTGCCCTGACGATACGAGAGCGAAACACGGCGATGGTGAATCTGCACGAACGAGTCGGGGGATGAAGTCATCACCGGCGGAGTAAGACCGGCAAAGCCCCCTGCCGTCCTTCCACCCTGCAGCTGCTCGCTCGGAAACAATCACATTATATTTTGTACATCAACCCACCCACCCTCCTCGAAAGCAAGCCCAGCCTGACCCGACCATGCCGCGCATTTCCCCCGTTGGAGTCAGGGACGCCAGACTAATGTAATGTAATGATTCCTTATTTATTTAACAGCGGGAGATCTTCTGGTTAATTCAAGGATCGGATTATGACCTAATTAAGTCGGTTTTAAGACACCTTCTCTGGACGAGCCGAGGTATTACCAAGTCGCTTCGTTACGAAAAATTCACGTACGGTGAAACGTCTCGCCTCGCTCAATGGATAATAATTGATGCGTTGCAGAAACTCTCGGTAACTCGAGATCTTTGTCTGACTTGGGGCGACAGTAGTGGGACCAAAGTTTTGACTCACTTGTTCAATTTGTAATAACATGTGACTACGAATGGTGAGAGGGGGTCGGTCAGGGGTCATTGGGATTCATATTATAAATGCATTAAATACTCTGGACTGACTTTGCCGCGTAGAGGGAGGAAGATGAGTCAGGGTTCTGGGATCATTGGGGTGGCAGGTGGCGCTAATTTCACGGACCGACGGCTGTGACGGATGCAGGGCGTCGCGACGTACCGAGTACCACCAAACCATTCCTTCCGCGCGAGCACTCGTCACACGTGATCGCTTCGACGAGCACCGATGTCACGGCATGTTTTATGGGAAGCTGTGCGGTGGGTGTAGGAACGAGGATCGTGAAAGAGGCTGACGGAGAGTGAGGCGCATATTCGTCAACACGCGATTTGCCCGACGACGACGATGACGAAGATGAGATTCGCTATTCGGCAAAACGGACCCGGCAAAGAGTTTTTGACGGTTCTCACGGACTAGTAAATAATTATCGCGTGGGTGCTGGACGCGATGGCTACACCGTATCTTTATGTGTCTCTTATACCTATATATGAACTTCGGGGCTCGCGCGCGCGCGTGTGTCTCATTAGTGCTAATGAGTAATGAGCCGATGATTAGAGAAGGCGGGGCAGGGGCGTGGCGGGACCCTTGATCCTGCCGACAGAGTAAAAGCGAGGACGAAACTTCCGCGGTTTCGGACTACACTCTGCTGCAATTCTCGCTGGAATGAAAAGGGAAAGTAGGCCGTCCTTTTTGTCTCAACTTTTAGTTACACTGATTACTTACAAAGCAAGTACCTGCCATTTGCCAAATTACACCGTACGGATATCTTGTTAACGATGAAGTTTATGAAAGATCAATCGGAATGAAGCTTGGAGCTCGTACGAACACACCTTTGAAAAAGCATCCACCTACCAAAGTGTTTCTTCGTCACTTTTTCCCAGATGCTGGTAGTAAATAGTTTCAATTTTCAATGCACCAAAGACAAGCAGTTCAGATGCTCTTCCCGGCCTCATTTACACTGTGCCAGGTGAAGAGATGGTCAGAGGATACGAGGTGAAGGTCCGTGACGGATTCGGTAAAGATAAAAGAGGGATCGTTTGCTTAGCCGTGAATTCATTTTGAGCCCGAGGCGTCGGTTGGTGTCAGACAGCGGTCTCTCCAAAGAGTTTGGTGCTTTGATTAGGTCGTTAAATCTGCTAATGCACCAGCATAAAACCACTGATTTAACGAAGGACGTTGGTTCGGACGCGGGCCTTTTCTAGACCGGATCTAGCCGTTGCCCGAACAACGCACGAAAAAATCCTCTCGATACGAGCCTGACGAAATCGACGATCGAATTCCAGACGCTCAATCGAGGATCGGACGTCCTTATTCGATGAACGCTGCACACAAAGACGCATCGCTTCTTTCCCCGATATTCAACGACCGTAATTGATTTTGATCGATACTTAGAGTCCGGTGTCACGCGGCGTCTTGTTTAGGATGGCTCACGGGCTGTTTGGTGGTAAAAAGTTCATCCGATCGCAATCATCGATCACGAGGTGGCTTCGGCGATGGTCGATTACTTTTTGCCCAGTTCCTCTTACGCGCGGCATTTGACGGAGCTTCACCTGGCGTCGGTGGATCTCGGTCCATGGCCGCGTTAACGGCGAATGTTCGATGGTAAAAAAGCGCGCAACACAAGATGGACGGTTGCGTGCGACTGCGGGAGCATCTCAGGATACGAACGAATGAAAAATCTATATTAATTGAAACAACCAAAAATGTATGCCCCAATTACGCGCGGTTGTAAATACCGGAAAAATTCGGGGGAAATTTGGGACTCGATACAGTAACGACATAATAACGGATGAAAAGGTTGTTTGAAAGTTTTTGGTAAAGCTGAAAAGAAGAAGGCGGGCGTCCCGCGGTTAGTGTCAACGTTTGACTTTACGAGTTACGAGAGAGAACTGCCAACGAGGAGAATGGAAGAAAGGCCCATGAACGCGGGGGTCCGTGGGGCACAATGCCCACCCGTCGCGGGGCCCGGTCCTCAGACTCCCGGGCGGGAGGCGAAGATCCGTTCACGAAGTTCGTCAGCCAACTTTTTCCTCCCTATATTAAACGGTTCACTCCTATTCCAGCGGGTCGGATCGAGACTCGCGGAGAGGAAGAAGTACCGTTCAGCACCACGGATGCTCGTTCCTTCGAAGCGTTTGCAAGTTGTCGAGCACTCCGAAATGCCGGGGGAAAATTGAAACGGTACACAAGGTCAGTTCCGAAAGCCCGATTCCGGAGCTCCGTCTTACGGGTTGTTCAAGCTCAAAGAAGATGGTCCCGTCGAGGGACAAACGAATGCTGATGCTGCCCACTCCTTTTACTCCTTTGCCAGGAGTCTATGCACAGCTTCTTCGCGTCTGCAGCGAAGTTGCCGAGGATCATTGTGTCTTTGAAGAAGACCGACCACTGGGAATCGGGTAAGAGGAATCCGAGGCCTTGCCGGTTCGGATGGATAGTTGCAGGCTGTTGCTGGTCGGGTAACTTGATCGCGTTATTCGCGCGACGGAGCACCTGATCCGTAGGGTGGAAGGACCGCAAACCGGCGACGAGGAGAGGATTCGTTCCATCGGGTCCCGGGTTGGGCTGCGGCGCGGCTGTTTTCCCGGAGGTATAATAAGCGTGAAGAAGATAGGGGAAGGAGATAAGCATAAAATGGTCTGGTTGCAGGTAGACCCGATCGCCGTACTACCACGCCGGCGAAGATGAGGAAGCCCTGGAACCAGGACGCCAGGTGACGGCGGCGCCTCGGCGCACATCCATCTTCGTGCCCTGCCTTCGAGTGCGCCGACTCGGCCTCCTGTCTCCGGGTCGGATGATGCGGTCCGGTCTTCGCCGGGCGAAGAGCCCACCGGAGGATAGCCCCGACTGGTTCCCGCGTTATTTATTGGTAGTCTTCGTTAGGCGCAGGCCGATCTCAGTCCGGCAAGTCGCACCAGCCCACCGCCTGGTTCGACCGGGTCTAGGAAAGGTTAGGGATGACCTGTCACGCGTCCCGACCGGCCCGTTATCTCACTCCACGCATTGTTTTAATCTACGTGGCGCTGTCTCGCCACTCCCGACCCACGTCCTTCGTCCTTCTCGCTCCACGTCGCGCGACGTCGTCTCCGTATCTTTCCACGCCAGATACCATCAAGGGTCACCTTCGTGCGGAGGAGGTATAGACCGAGAACCAAGGCGAGAGGAAATTCTCTAACACAGAGATCGAGAAAGTTGACGTTTTACCCACATTCTCGTCGCCTCTCGTCGATCCCCGTGGCGACAATGTGGCAAACCAATCCCAATCATGACGAATACCATTAGCCTCTGGTTAACTACGGTTACCGCCAGTTTAACGGTTCTTGGGTCCAAGTTACTCGAAACGATCATCAACGAAATTTTTCAATCTATGCCTGGGGATAAGTCCGAAAACAAATACTCGGAGGCACAAAAGTTGAGCGGGTGAGTATAGGCGTGTCCGTAATTAGGAACGGCGGCGCAGGTGCGGGTTCGAGAGTACGGACGGTGTATAGTGCACGAGCTATTAACGCAGTGGGTAAAGTGAGAGAGAAGTGGGAATAGGTAACAGCTGCGGGAACCGGACGATAAAGGCGACATTGCTGGCGCTCCCCTGATCCTGGGGATTGAACCGCGACCGTATGGGCAAGATGGCTGTTTCGAGTGTGCAGCTCGGTGTCTTGATATTCCACGTGTATAATATTGCCGCACGCGCTTCTTCACACGGAGAGCGGGATACAATTACATTACAGGTGTCTTCGCGGCATAGAACCGAAAGAGAAACCGAGAAAGTAGAAAAGGACAAAGACGAAGGACGGATCATCGTGTTGGTGGTTTTTGAGACCCCGCGTCGCCTAAATCATCGTTGCTTCAAGAAGGGTTTTTAATCACTCGACACTTTTACACACCTCCTATAAAACAATGAATATGCTAGCCAGAAAGAGATTTGTTTAATTTATGTTTTTCGTTGTTCTTTTTTGTTTTTTTTTTTTTTTGTACTCTTTTCTTGTGTTTTTGTGTGTTCTTTTGTAGCCAGAGATATGCAGATAAAGAGAGCTGCCGTCCTGCACCCGGGGTCGTATATCAATTTTACTGCGACGCGACGTTGTCCTGCGGTGTTCCCGCGAGCTTCTTTGGTACGGTCTTCGGCGTCAGGCCCAGGACTCGACCACCGCGCCTCGACGCATCTCCGATCCCGCGTTCTCCAAGAAACACTCTCCGCATTCGTTTTGACTGCTAGTTTAATTAGATCAGCGTCAGACTCGGCCCGGTCAAAAGAGCGTCAACGCCGACAAGAAGTTTCACCGGGGCCACGACCTCCTGGTACAGAGGCGCCAGTGATAGCCGAGAAGATAGCTAGACTCGGCCGCTCCTAAAGCACGAGGATTCGAGATATATATATATATATATATATATATATATATGCATACACGTGCATACGTAGGAAGGCGGTGTCTGAGGCCGCAGGGGGCGCCGGCGCCGGCACGTAAAATCTCTGCGTTATGGGGCCTACTCGGGGTCCGTCGGGCCCCAGCCCCCCACCACGACTCGAGCAAACCCTCCTCAAAACCTCGGATGGTCTTTGTTTTAACTTAAAGGCACGCCAACGATCTGTCCAATGATAAATGGAGGAACCAGCTCCCCCCGCGAGTCCAGAAACGGGAATCGGGCCCGATCGCCGGACGCGAACAACGTTCCATCGGCGAAGCCCGGGAAATTTAAAGGACGGGTTTGCTTCCAGCGTTTCCGCGATTCCGACGGAATAACACTGATAAATCCCAGCAACCCGCGGATGGAAAACGATCCTACGATTTTTTTCTGAACCTGCACAGTTTTCAACGGAGCTATGTTTATAGCCGGCGTAGGTGAGCCACACGGAGACCGTCGGTCGGGCTGTGTTGGTGGGCATAATTGAATGTTTTGTATAATTAACCTGCGCCATAACTCAGCGGCCGTTGCGCCTCTAGCCGCGGGGCCAAGCCCGCTTCCCTGCATGTTCCTTTATTTTGCCTCCCTCGCCGAGCCTTTCGACCGACTGGCGTGTCCGTATGTTCCGCACACTTCCACTCGCACGGTTGTGTCTGTAGTTTATGCCCATTACGGCGGACACGTAGAGTACGGAGCCTGAGCTACGTAATTAGGCAAAATGCGGGTCAATCGACGCGCTATTCAGTGCCGAAGTGCTGGACGGGTTGCGGAATTTCAATGGCGAAACGTGATTTCTCGTTATTTTCTTCGTCCTCCGGATATCCGAGATGAGGGGAGACATTTACACCGGGAAACGGGTAGACAGAAAAATAATATCCCTCCTTGGTGCTGTTCTTCGTTGTTAATTAAAATACAGGATAACGGCGGTATTCACAATTATAGAAAGCGTTACGGAGAACATTGTTAAACGATAATAAACGTATGATAAAATACTCGTACGAGATCAAGTCGATCGTAAATCTCACTCCGGAATTGGGAAATACCTGGTCGCTGTTAATGAGCTTCGAGCAAGTGAAGGCACTGGGCCCCAGTTTTAGTACGGAGGGACAATTTGGGCCTCAGAGGTGATCCCGAGCTCGTTGCTGGTTGAAAATCGGATCCGAGCCTCTAATTCAAAGGGGTTTTAACAAGCGGTTAATCATTCTCACGAGACTTCGGTCAAAGCAAGAAGCTCGCGTCAGTTGAGCCTCTCTCGCTCGAACCCTTCTAGGACCCAAAGAAGGCCCTAGAGTCAAACTGGGCCTGACCTCATCCCACCCACAAACCGGCACCCTGAATGGTCATCCTAAACGATTTTCTACGGGACACTGTAGTCGCTCGGCTACCGTAATTCATCCTCATATTGTATCTATTATAGGCTTGTTGGTATAATAATACTTGGTAGCTGCCCGACGGATTATCATGCCCACTTTATTAGGTTCGAGGTTCCTCAATTCGAACCCTCTCTTTAAAACCACTGAACACCTTGTCGTTGTTCACACTTATTCTGGGAAACTGAAAACTGTTCAGTATATATAGCTCGATTTTGTCAAGCGACATAAAACGATTGGCGGTAGTTGATGGGTAGAAATTCGTCACAATGGACAAACGCCAATCGTAGATCTACTATTACTCACACTCACAGTTAAAATGCGTTTAATCATTGCTAAATTTCATTACCAATACCATTTTATCCAAATTCGGATATGTATCTTGTTCATCAGTTTTTCACGCATCAAGTCTGACAATTCTAAGGAGGTAAAGTATATATTTATTACGGATCCTTTAATCGGTCATTTAAATAGATATATTTTAGCGAAGAATAGCCGGGAAGACCAGTAACCTGTTGGAAAATCATACCCTTGTCAAAATAATCACTAAATTATGGGATACCGGTACGAGGTATAGTTTTAACTAGGACCCGGTAGAAATTTAGCGCCTACGTTTGACCCTACCAAGGTTTATGTAAATCCTCTTTGAAGGAAACTGAAGCTAGAAATCTTGAGCCAATCCTCCAACTTTTAAAAATTTCAGAACAAACCCTACGTTGAATCTCCAACTCCTAAAAATTAAAGTACCAAACCCTAATTTGACACTCTCAGTAGACGATGCGAGAACTTACTTTACTGTCATTAATCCCTACGTAAGGTTTAAATTAGGCGCTAAATTTCGACTCGAGGAGCCTCTCCGCAACATGCGGTCTCCCATTTTTTTTACTCCTATCTCTCGGACTCATCGACACTTTTCTTTTCGACATACCTGCTTTCCAACTCTCGTCTGCGTCAGTTAGATCCATCAAACCGTAGCCATGATCCTTACTAAAAGTCACGTCTTTTAAATTTACGTCCAAAGTGTTTAGAGTAAAATTCAGTGCCATTTTCGCCATTAGTTCGCAATCAGTTGTACTTTGCAAGCCAGTATAACGAAAAAAAAAACACAGCTTTTGCATCGACTAAGAATCGAATGACGAATTTTTGCCGTTAAATTTTCTTTTTTTCTGTTCGCCCTCAAGTAAATATCGCGTGGCACTCACCGCGCGAAACGATAGCATCGTTTTACTCGCTGCGGTTGTTTTTTTTTCTTTTTTTTTTTTTTATAAATGGTAGAGCACGCGAACGGCCAAACGAGAGTTTGTATACCCGGTGAAAAAAACATTTAGAACGTTATTCAAATGTGCAACGCGCGATGCGAGCTGGACTTTTGTTGCCTGCGTAGCCCCGAGCCCCGAGTCTTGACTTCTGACTCCTGACTCCTGCGAGATCTTCGGCCTAATAACTTACAGAGAGTGGATACTTTAATTATAGGCTAGACCCATACGTTTACCGAGTCGAGAGTCAGGGAGAGGAATGAACGAGAGCCTTCAGTCCGCGGTGAGGGCTCTTCTGACCAGAACCGTACGTGACGAGGACTACCGTCGACTTCGGGAAGGAAAGACGCCATCGGATCACCGTTTCGAATTTTTCGGATCTTTTTACCTTCGCTGGTTTGACGCGCGCGCGCTCGAGAAAGGGTTAGAACAGATGTAATATACATGAGAATCTTTTATGGGGAAAGCTTTACGCTGTTCAACATTGTTGCTCTTATCGATCATCCGAGGAATTTTCTCTGCATAATTTGACTTGTTCGTGAGTGAATGTATTACTTTTCTTTTTCTTATTTACAACGAATTTACATTAGGAGGTAAATGACACGTTATACAACACCGTGTCGAAACCAACAAGACGGGGAGTATATTTGGACTAAAAATTTTTTCAGTGATCCGAAATCATGAATCACATTTCATGGGGAATGTCTCGATAAGTTCCATCATTCTTATTCACACCGGCAGTTAATTCTATTTTATACAAATGTAAAATTGCGATATTGGGATTCTTAGTTAAATTTTCAATGAAAAAAGGAAAAGGTTTTCATAAATCACTGCAAATTTTAGTCCCTGACTCGCAACCCGGAGAGTTTCATCTCGAAATTCCGTCTCGTTAAATATATATAAACCCTAAACCTGACGCACTGATATTTTTCAATCGACTTCAAGACTTGACGAATATCCTTTCGAATCTGTAAACGGTACAACGTGACTGAATCATTGAAAAATTAGTGTCGATTAAACGGTAAAAATTTCACGCGCCAATTATCGAGGTCCATACGCGCCAGTGTATCTAATAACAACGACCGGATCCGGTAAAAAACACGGACGTTCAACAATTCCGAAAGTCTACACGCCAAAACGAGGTGTAGAAAAGCATGACGAGAATCGCGATGCACGAACCTCGGGTATCGAATCCCGCTGCCCTGCTTGTTAGGCAGGATGTTTCGTGTATCTGGAAGGTGAGGTTTATCCTTAATAAATTGTTTTTTAAAATTTTTTCCGGCTGTATCCTCCGGGCCAATAAATATCGCATCCGTGGCTGAGAGGACGTAGGAGAAAAGAAGCGGGATCCGGCGCAGGGGAGGGGCGCTACTTATGCCGTCAGCGGTAATGACGGGGTGTGTTTGGGTTGTTTGCTTAGGGAACAGATTAGTGAATGAATCCACAGGTGGGCGCCATCCGTCACGCGGAGGATCGCCTGCTCGCCGGTCGTCGGGCCGACCGATCGTCGACCGGTCGGATACCCGCCTCTCGTCTCCTCTCCTCTCCGCGTTTCAACGTCGTTCCACACTCGAGACCGGCGCGCCAGGTCGCGCGCCTTGGAGTGTGGGCCTTCCCCTGGGTGCCAAATGGCCAAGTTAATAACGGGCGCCCGGCGGACATCGGCCCCTCGATATCCGAGGACTCCAACGGCCAAGAGCCATCTTCGGCAGCTGCTGACAGCCACGACTACTCGATGCCGGACAGTTGCCTACCACTAGCGTATCTATCATCGCCTCTTTCACGGGGCCTAATTGCTGGATACAGTTAATAATCGTCGGCTCATACCGAACGGCCACTGCTCGCGCGAAAAGGGAAAATAATCTACCAATTACGAGGCTACAGCCACCCGAACTGAGAGTTCGTTAATCGGTCTGCACCTTTCGCTGCTCGCAGCATTACATTTTCCAGCATTTTAGTGCGGTCGAAGGTTTTCTAGAGGTTTATGTATAAGAAGAAACCTCCGAAAGCGATGAAACGAATTGAGCCTACAATTCGGGAAAAAGCGTAAACCCCAAGTTTTATAATTGGTGAAAAAAAACCTACATCCAATTTGTAATGAGAGGATCTCACCGACGTTACCCTAAAAACAAATCCCAAAAAAAAAAGGTGCGTTTGGCACGAACCGGAACGGACCCGAGCGTCGCTTTATGACCGTTCCTAGATAGGAAGGGTGTGGACGGTAGATGAAGACTGAGGTCCGAAGGAACTCTTCCCGGTTATCAAAAACAAGTGTAAGAAAATAAGACCATTTGGCAAAATAGTTTTTTGCAGGTAGATGGCGGTTAGTAGCACCTCTCGAGGTCCTTGGATGGGGGGAGGAGGGCAGGCCGAGGTACGGATATGATGAAGTACCCCGAAGATTGGCGGACCACCGGAGCGATGCCTGGGCTAATAGCAGTGATCAGCGTTGTTGGTCCAGCCTGGTTCTGCCTCGTCCTGCTCCTCCTTTCCTCCCACGGAACGGTGAGACCTGCATCGTCTTCGCCAGCGCCCGGATTGATGGATGTTTACCGGACTAACCACCTAGTCGGTGCCTCGTCCGCCCGCAGGACCTCGTGCCCGAAGGGTTAAGACCCCGGCATTGTTTGGTCCCCGTGTTATTGAGCCGCTTTCGCACGTCCGTGGATAAATCCGAGCGTTTAATCGGGTACTCGAGGTTTTCGGTCCGGCTGACTCATTCCTCTTCGTCGTTAAATCCGTTTATGCCGTTTCACCGAATTTTCAAGCGGACATCGAAACCAGAGAAATCGTGGAAGAAAAACAACGAGACTTGACGGTGTGTCCTTTGAAATTTATTTACGATATGCTCGACGAGTTTTAGGATATAACCGCACGCGGATCTCGTGAGCGCCGGGAAGAAGTCTGCGCAATAAAACGATCAGCCCCGGGTATATAACTGCGGCAGCATTTAAAATTCCCGTGTGTTTAAACCGTAGGCATGTATGATCCTTCTTCGCGTATTATTATATTCAGCAGCGATGGTTGTATGGGGGGGGGGGGGGGGGGGGGGGGGGGACCAGCGTATGTGTGATGGGTGCAAGGATTGGCTCTGCCGCAGACTTTCAGACAGAGTAATTATAGTTGCATTATTATAACGTCACTGGCAATACATCATCCACGGTATCATACATATATTCATGCCTGCGCATAAGTATACATGACCGTGATAAGAGGAAGGGCGACTTTAATTATACGCACGTATTTATATTATACATACGTATACTATGCGTGCACTTATTCGCTCAAAATTTATACGATTAGTATATTATTTATTAGAGTGTTTGAAAACAATATTATAATACGATGATAATTTTTCCGTTACAGGATTCCGTTCCCTGTAATATTATTCATATATATTCGAAAGAAAAATCTTTCAATTAAATATTCTATCCACACGAAACTAATAATTTACGTTCACTTTCGTAACGTCGATTGAAAAATTCTGCTGTCTATGCTACCTTTTTTTTTTTTTTTTTTTTTTTCATTGTTGCAACGAATATTTTTACTGCCCGCAGAACATCGTTAATGGTAATTAATAAAAACAATTTATCCGAATATTTTCAACGAGTTCGTTTACACGATTATCGAGTAAAATTGTATACAACAATTTAATACAAGAAATACAGTGAAAGGTCGACTTGGCGTAGGTATATTACGAATATGAATCTGTAATCGAATATGGCGAAGAGATGTAGGAAAGAATGTTTATTTCAATATTCAGCGGGGGTTCATGGCCCGGACCAAGGAGTGTTTCTCAGTCTCCGATACACGCGAGCATGCCTATATACACGCATGTACCGGAACGTTGTGTTTGGTATGGTTCGGTATGGTTTAGGCGCCAACAGGTTTCGGAGGCAAATGCGGGTGGGCTGGTATGCCGGTTGCCGATCTGCCTCTCTCTTACCCGATCCCCAGGGAATCCGGCTTCCCCGGTCATCGGATTTAATTAATCAATCGAGTCGCGTAAGAATTTCATAACTTTCGTCAACGAATTCGACGAAGTTTGATACATTATCGACCGATAAGCCAAAGATCGAGTCCGGGTGTTTGAAGATTTGAAAAATTTTCAATTCGGCTCGACCTATTCCGTCTTCTTCGCATGCTGCATAGTGCCATGCACGAGATCAATTAATAATTCAAGCACGCTGTTAGATCGTCGGTCTATCGGGCGGCGCTGATCGTGAGGACGTGCGGTATACGTATAGTACGTATACACCGAGGAAGAAGTAAAGAGAGGAGAGGATATATCGTGTAAACGATAAATCACGATAAATACGTTTACCCAAGCCATTATATAAAAGCCGGGGTAAGCCGAGAGAGAGAGGCACCGGTCAAACCTCAGCGGGGTGACCGCCGCCAGACGCCGATCGCGCTTCTTCTAGTCGACTTACAATCACTTAAGCAAACCTTTAACTACTACCTTCTTCCCGCGGCCCTCTGGGTTCTTCGAATTGATTTATGCCTCGCGATTTGTTATTATATACATCCACATTATGGCGGTGCGACGCGAATTATAAACTTTTTCCACCTCCTCTCATCTCTTTCCCGTACTCACTGAGGGCAAAAACCCGTTTCTCTTTCCGCAGACGCTTGTAATATGATTTCACGGAATTGAATATTGTTCTTAAGTGCTCATTGAATTCTAATCGCGTTTTTAATGGACGCGAACGATACCGATTCTTGTTGGTTTATTCTTATTTATTTATTATTATTATTTTTTTTTTTTATTTTAATCGTTTATATTTTTTATCCGGTTCGATAACACTGTAAGAATAATCGGCCCATTACGTCACCGTTCATTGATTGGCCTCCGATGTTTCTCTGTAGCTTCAATACTGGTTCCAATACATCACTCTCTTGACTCGAGTGCCGATGTAATAGAAAGTCTTAAAACAACCCACGATCATTTGTATCGCGGTTGATTTCTAATGAGGAATTATTATGCCGACGGAATTATTTAACAGGCGGTATTTGTTTTCAGCTGCTTATAATACAGGCACCTATACGCATCTTCCGTCTTCCTCGCTCGAATTGTTTTTTTTTTTTCTTTTATCTTTACCTCATCAATATTCCCCCGAGGAGATTCACCGATCAAAGGAAGCGACCGCAATGAAATAAACAATTACAACAAATATCGCGCGCAAGTATAATCCCCATGGATCCATAAATTGAAATTCAAGGCACGTCTTAGTTGTAGAAGATAGACATAAAAAAAGAAACATTGCGCATATTCCGAAGATTTCACACGCAGGAAAAGGATTTGATTCGCAATAAAGCGGTGCATTCCAGAGAATATCGCACAGCCGGAACCAAGAGAGCGGAGGAGAGAGAGAGAAAGAGAGAGAGAGAGAGGCGCGGGTAGTCGTCTCTGAGAAAAAGTTTGAAAAAACCCGGAGGAAGAGAGAAGGCAGGAGTAGATAGATATCGGGCCCCGCGGGGGGCTCATAATTGCCGACCCTGAAGAGCAGCAGCCCCATGGGGCCCACCTCTGTTTGTTTTATTCCGTAGTTAAACAAACCCGAGAGATCTACGGGCAATATATGATAATCGTCCGTCCCCACCAGAACTACGATCTTGGGACCCCGCTTTGCCCGCTGCCACCGCAGCGTCTCCCTTCCTATAAGAAGAAGATGAAGAAGAAGAAGCCTTTCTTCTCCCATTACAGATATTGATAGACAAGAACGCGGCGCCTGTTCAACTCACGAGCGAGCGGAGTCGGTGCTGCAGGAAGCTTTTGCCACGTCTCATCACTTATGGATCGCATTTATTCAAATTCCGTTCCCCGTTCCTCTGTGATTAATATTCCTCGTTATACGAAATCGGCTACCATATGCACCGAACGTGGCGGAGACTCGTTGCTGCGCAGTTATGAACCTGGTAGAATTTTCAAACTCAGTGTAGATAACCGGATACTGTATCTTCGCAAAAATTAGTCTGCCAAATTTTTCTACTATCCCTTTTTGTAGGTGTATCTATAGCAATTATTCATCTTTGGAAGAATTTCGCTATGTAGCGGGTGGAAGTAGCATGAGATTGTTTGGAAGGCTCGACAATAAATCCCGAAGGAGGTCATTCGGTTTGAGGTTTCTGACCGATGAAGAAGTCGGGCTACCGAATCGTGGGATATTGGGCGGTTCAAAACCCGTGTAGAAAAGAATCGCAAGTCATTCCATGGGTCTTGACGATTCTTTTAACGTAGTGGCGGCTCCAACAGCAATCGGATGGATCGCTCGAACGAAGACGTGGATCTAGGTTTAAGTGTACGCAAGCCTCAAACTTGGAGGAAAAAACATTAATAGGCAGACACTGACCCGGGTCAACGGTCGTCAAGCTAATTGGGCCACATTTCACGGTAATTACGGATCGTATACACATTTTTTTTCCTTTCGAATTTTTTGTACCTTTTCTCGGACTTCTCACATGTGCCTGAAACTCTGCGTCTAATTCATCGACGGTAAACGGTGAGCGCGATTTCACTCCACTAGCTAACGAATTTAGATGCTCAATATTGTCCATTTGTTCGTTCATTTTACGTGTTTACGAATATAGTGAGAACTTGAACCGTCGATTTGACTCCGGAGTGTAAGTGCGCGGTGAGTATCGAAGCTCAGAAAACGACTTTATCGCGCTAGGCGAGAAGCGCGACCGTATTTCAACTAGATAAGTTAACTCGAGGCAACAGGTCGTTCCAAATGCATCTCTAATAGGCGCTATCTAAATGAGCTGAAAACGAGGTGAGTAATTAATTATCTAGATTACTCAAGGTGGATACATGTATAGCAGTCGGGCTGGACGGTTCCTGGAACGACCGAATGCGCCCGTTTGCCGCAGGTGAGCCGCAATTGCGCGATAACGTTCCAGCCGGTTGACGAAAATCTATCAACGCGACGTTGAAACTCGAGACTTCGCCCCTTGCCAACAAATTCAATTGCGATGCTCTAACGGCTATTCGCTGTATGTATCCATATATATTATGTAAAAAAAAAACTCACCTCAGTATCGATCTTCTTTATTTCGGGGTCGTCCTCGTCCACCTCGAAGTATAATTCCGTAGATGTGACAGAGATGATACCCGGCGCCACAATTCCTGGTGCTATCAGTTTGCCCTTCGTGCTAATGTTCACTGGGCCTGTGAATGACGTTGAAATATTTATAAAGTTTGTACCGAATAGCGTTGGTGAATATTTTCACTAAAAAATTTGATTACGATATAAAACTTGTACCGTTATGCAAAATACACAACTAATTGGAAGAAATTCAATTATAACTGAACCGTCAGTCTGTTTCACTGAAATCAACTTACCCGTAAGATCATTGTCAAGGTCCCTGTCGTCCGAGAGTAATTCACTGTCGTCCATGAGGTCTGCAGATTGTATTTGCTGCTGATGAGCTCGTGAAGCAGCGAGATGAGCATGGAATTCTTCTCGAGCTTGAAGAATCGCGTCTTCAGGTGCACCGTGTTCGAGGGCTGCCTTGAGAGTGGCTTCAGGATGACTAGAGCCTAGCGGATTGTGCACGAAACGTTTTCGCCTCCGTGCATCATCCTCCCAAGCATCTAGTTTCCAGAATTCTGCCATTCTGATGACGATGAGCGAATAAATAATGGTTAGGGATTCTCTAGCGTGAGAGGAAAGAGAAAGAGATTACTAAGTCTAACCTTGCTGCCATCGGGTCCATGTATCCCCAGGCACCATGTTTGTTGGACAGTATATTGCGAACTTTTTCTAAAACTCGACTTGCGATCACGTTGTCTCTTCTTCGAGCTGCCGTTATCAGGTGATCGCACATTCGCTCCTCTTCTCGACGGTCCAAAAGAGTTTGAGCACACTGCGACTGAAATACGAGTTACCTTTGATTAGCGAAGTACTTGTGTTTAGTAGAAAATGTGAGAAGTGTGAAATAATAGTATATTTCATATGAAGATGTCTCTTGGTGGCTTGCCATAAGGAAAAATGAAACCTAAACTACTTTATATGAGTTTAGACAAAGGCTCGAATTGGTGAGGCATAATTCACTGTCAACGGAAGTTGTAAAATTGATTGATTAGGCAATTTCTAAGCTTGACTCACAACAATATAATTTAGAACACATAAAGTTCGAGACTACTCACTTCGAAGTCGGCGTGTTTAAGTACGTCATCGGCTCGCATCCTGTTCAGGATGAATTCTGCCTCATTTGCTACCCGAACTATGTGATCCTTCATGGCGTGAGATAGCAGCCTATAAAAATAAGTGACATTTTCAGATTCAGTTCACGTCATATGAGTAAAATAAGCGGAGGTATGTTGACGGTGATGAAATTGAGCCGTGACTGTTGACTTACCTTCCTTCATTAATCAGTTCAATGAAAGCAAGACCCGCGTGTTTCTGCAAAGAATTTTGCCACTCCTGCGAACACAACAGCATGACAAGTTCCACAACGGAATTGCTGTTCTTGAAGGTGGTCAATCCTAATGAGGACAGGCAAAAAATGTAAAATTAATGCATCTCGCCGACTAGACACTATTTTATAGGCCTCTCTCAGTTCAATGTTCGGACAAGGGTGCATTTTAATGTACTTTTACTGTCATTCGTTTCACGACTTGAATTTTAATTTCTCATGTCCAGACATCCATCCTACATTAAATGCATACCAATAAGGTTGCCGCTGACGTTACACAAGAAGACCTTGAGACAATAAACTGAGAGTGTTATAAGTTTAAGTTATAGCCATAAAAATGTAACGCTAATACATTAAGCAGTGTTTATTAGACGGAAAAATATTGTATCATGATTTCTCGAGTAAAGTAATCAACGCGCATTCGTGCTGAAACGTTAGTTGCAATCGTGGAAAAGATTCGCGAAAAGAAACTCGCAGGTTTCATCAATTTATTTTAAACTTTACACGAACCTTTGCCCTCCATAAGCAATTCTTGTCCGTGTGAGCCAACAAGGGTTTTTGACAAGAATGGTGCAAAATCCACCATAATTTCTCTGAGTAGTGGGCATACAGAGCCCAAGGCCATTTCGAGCTTTTGTGTGAGCGAAGCTTCTCGCGATGGTGTTGGTATAGGAAGATGATCAACCAGTCCTTTAATTGGCAGATCGTCAGGCCGCGGCGATGTCGCTGTCATCATCAATCTATCTGGCACTCGTACAACCGATATTTCAG
The DNA here is from genome assembly GCF_021901495.1 of Neodiprion virginianus. NCBI lineage: Eukaryota > Metazoa > Arthropoda > Insecta > Hymenoptera > Diprionidae > Neodiprion > Neodiprion virginianus. The sequence continues at coordinate 1,766,140 of NC_060882.1, forward strand.
CTGTTGGTTTTTCACCACGTTCAGCATTAGCCAACATTTCCTGGTCCAAGACATTACCTTCATTGTCAGGAATATCGCCTGAAAAGAACGTAAAAGAACAATACATAAAACTGGGGGATCGAACAAGATGATTAACTTATAACAAGCTGAAACGTGTGTTGAAATTATTTTTCTCACCCCGCGAGTGAGCAATATTATGAATATTCCGAGGATCCTCTCTTGGATTTGTAGCAGAAATGGAATCTCCATCTTCGTTGAGATTGACATCGGTCCAAGCATCTTCGGAGGAATTAAGCTTGTTTTCGTTATCAGTAGTCGCTTCCGAAGGACTGGGATCCGCCGTCATATTACTCTGGTGTATTGTTTCTTCGCTTGAGTCGTTACTCTAATAAAGAATGAACAAGATAGGATTTAAATTTAACTCTTGATAGTTGATTAAATTTCCAACTTCGGTGAAATCATGAAAAATCTGTTTGCTCTGATCTTTCTTTGTGCAATCGATCTGTACGTAAGTGATTGTGCAAACAAGCGGAAAATTGCATGGTGTAACATCCTAAGATTTTACAATGAACAAAAATAAAATTCAGTAGACGTTCCATCAGTTCAACGCGAATATGTGGACCTTTTTACTCCTATCTTATACAACAGTTTGATGAATTGAGAAAGATAATCGCAACTGGCATCTGCAAAGTAAACTTTGTATACCGTACTTCGACGTTATTCCAGGCAAAAGCATGTAATTGTATTACTGTAACTAAGAAATCTTCTAAAGTTCTCAAATTTCTTATACAAGACATTCAACTAAATTAATTATTGTATCAAACTTCTATAATATGGCAATCAATTAGTTTCACTCTGAAATTACTGTATAAACCTATGAATTGTAAACGAATATCCATGCGATTAGTAATACACATCTCACACAAAAACCGTTAATCAAATACAAGTAGAATAAATAAAGCACTTCATCGCTATGTAAGCCTGAAAAATAAAAAAACTTACTTTCGATGCAAGTATAAATCTGTGTATGTGTGATGTTTATTTACACCAATGAAGAAACTGGTAACTTCGTGCAAAATTTAATGGTAATTAACCGAAAAATAACACTTTTAATTGAAATCCGAAAATTTGTTATGATTGTTTAGGTAGACTTTGAAGCAGCTGTAGCAAAGTTGTGAAAAATTCTCGCCATCTTTTTTAGGAACGTAGAATCCAACCAAATTTTTTATACCTGAATATTTCTTGGGAGTGGCTCAGGTCTTGGAGCATAACCAAGCGTAGAGTCAGGTAAGGCGTAATTGTCCTCCAGGATAGTCCGTGACCGAGGTACGCCACTATGACCTCCCTTCAGAACCGGTAGTTAGTACGCATAGCAATGCAAGCAAAGGAAGTTATCAGATAAGTCAAGGAAAAATGCCATACCTGCTTCAGTAAATAAACCGGACTTGTGGACCAATTTAAACGTTGTTCTTCGACAGATAGTTCTTTTCAAAACCAAATAATTTTTTTCTTACTCCCTTTCCCAGTGTAAGTACAAAAATTAATTACACATTCACGTCGTACTATTCTACACATAAGATGCTTGTTATGCTGCGTTAATTACTGAATTTAGACAACGATTTTCAAACTAAGTATTGATAAGGTTTTAGTTACAACTGGAATACTTTAATTTCTGATCTAATATGTTCGATTAACTATATCACAGAATATTATAGGAACATAGAGTAAAGTTTGTCAAATAGTTTCTAATCTAGTTAATTGAATCTGCTTCTAATGCACTAGTATTATTAGTACAAACATTATTACTTCTTATTAATCCGGTAAAACTACGTTTTAGAACTATAATAGAAAGTTTATAGGGAGACAATAGCTTGATTTTTGTTAAATATCTCTGTCGGAAGCATGGCAAATTGAATTGTGTGGAAGTTGAGTTTTGATACACAATATACGTAAAATTTTAATAAAGAAACTTAGTAAAACTGCGCACGGTTTGCAGACAGTTGCATATGTATATCTGTTTCTTTGGAATCATGTAAGGACTCATGCAGCTGCCATGATTATTTAATCTGTGCACAATATATAATAAACATATAAATATGTGAGACACATTTAAATAACTTGAAGAATGAAGGAGGTTGTGTGCGCACATAAAGTAAATATCGTGGTGGCGCTAAATGTTAATCCGATTATTCGATTACATGAATTACCTTGATAGATGCGGGGCCACTCGAGGAAACTTCATGGTCAGCCAATATGGAAGAATTATTTTCACCGACAATGATAACTTCATATTCGCCATCATCTTGGGAACCAGACTGACTCATGACACCGCCGCTTCCTATAATATGTATAATGCGTGGGTAAGATGACTGATGAAAAATCGATTATTTGTACATCAATCTCAGGGAAATTACAGGGACGTTTGTCATGCTGTAAATTTCACATATACGCCATTTGGTTACACAAATAAATAATTCGAGGACAACAATCAGAAATTTTCATATTGATCATGTTCAATCAGGGATATTTTGTTCCAGGCTGGAGGATGTAAGAATTCTATGAAAAAAAAACTGAAAGTACATGGGATTAACTGAACTTGCAAAGCTAGCTCATTTATACAGATCTGTGGCTCAATCTAAGTAATTGCTATCATTACCGGACTGAAACACCATCAATACGGTGGAAAGTAAACTCACATGCAACTTGGCGCTAAAATAATTGACCGAAGCAAGTAATTACAACAAGTAAAACAACATGCTCATGCACTTACATAACGGAACAAAATTCAACTTACATTGATTTAGAAAAGTGAAATATTCTACAGGAACAACGATACATGGTAGTACATTTTTCAGTCATCCTGCTGTATAGATGTATGTACTTGACGTTGCAAATGAAAATCAGAATCGTGGTATGATACTATCGCGGAACGGACCAGGTTTAGTTGATTCAAGATATACTAAAATAATGCAAACGTTGGAGTAAAAATTGTCTTATTCATTACTCAACTGTATTTTCGTGTTAGTAGAATCAATCGATATTGATATTGACTAGAATTATATGATTGGTACAATACTTGACGATTCATTTTTTGCTTGAAATCAGATTGGAAGTGACAACATGGTGTACGAATTCATAATTGCCGTATAGTATTCCAGTATACTACAGAGACACTGCCTGACTTCCAAAATGTGTAAAACTTTATACTGCAGGTCTTCAATCTAAGAATGTAGTATTGACTCTAATCATTTACTTTAGATGACCGAGTTTATTGTGAGATTTTAAAGTCCTACTCGGAACGTTCACCACTGATATATTTATATTCGAGTTTGAATAAACTATTTTCAGTATAATTCACAATACCAACAAGCTAAAGGTGTGTTTTTTTTTTTATTACAGCAAAAAGGGGAATAGGATAGGATTACCAAAACTACAGTATTGCATTATTTAAAACAAGCCAAAATAATAATAACGACCATAATAACGAGATGTAGGAGTAATAAGTACAGTAATAATAAAAATAATAACAACAATAATACGAAACGAAAATTCATTCTGTACTCAGAGGGAGCGAAGACGAGCAGTTCAAGGAATATGTACGAGCAATTACCTTGCAGACCGACACCAGAATTTCTATGATAGAGATTTCGGGGCTGATCGATATGCTTTTGAAGCGTATGATGGTGATTGTTGTTATTATGGTGATGATAATGATGATGGTGATGGAAGTTATAGTTATTCGAGTGATGGTTCGAGGAATGGTTATTGTGGTTATTCGGGAGATAATAACTGGATGGGGGCTGGCGACTAGTGTGCCTGGCAGCCGGTGGTAGTGGGTGCTGGTGGTGGTGCTGGCTGGTGTGGTGGTTCGCATTGGCGTTGGGGTGAGACCCCGGGAGGAACTGAGGGTACACATGGTGAGACCACTGCGGAAACAGTGGTCGCCCTCCTCCACCACCACTCCCATCTGCTGCGGAACCACATTATCCACCTTTACTTTCGTCCTTCTTTCATTTTCAAGCTACGTGCTAGTTCTCGCATTCTACTACGCCAGATACAGAGTCTAGTCCTATTCAGCTCCACTTCACAATATTGAACCAAAAGGGAAAAATAGTCGCGACAACTAAGCGATTACGATTTTCTCAATGTTTGTCAATCTTTTCCATACCAATGTAGAATTAACAGTGACGGTATTTGTCGAATGAAATTTTTTTTACAATCATTAGAAAGCTAACTCATCCAAATGTTTTGCACTTCTGACTCTATGCGAAACATAAAAATTGAAAGAAAACAATAAATGACGTTGAACTGTGATGTAAGAAATAATACTGAAAAGATACCAGAAAAGAACATCCGTTTGAGAAGTCTAATAATTTTGCTGTCATCAAAAGTAATTCATTTTAAATGGAGACCCTCAAGTCGAATTCTTAAGATAAGAATTTTGCATGGCAAAGTGGGAAAAACATGGAGACTATAGGGGTAAAGGGCGATGATTGAAAAGACGATGTGCTATTTTGATCACTCTTACAAGAGAACTTTTATCCTAAGATTTTTTCACTTTCTATATAGATTCAACAGACGGTCAAATACCCCAAATTCACGGATGCTTGATTTTTCAAAATAAAGAAGCTCCAACTTCGAGCTTCAAGCTGTTTCGGAACCGAATTGTGACGATGAAATAAAATCGGTTACACAGTTCATGATGTACGTGATGTTATGAACTGATGAAGAGTAATATTAAAAATATATTGGTAAATGAGTGCAGACACATTCGACAAACATCAAAACTCTCACTGTCAGATACAGATAAGAAGATAATATTTATATCTACACCAGTGCAACCACGCATGCTTTTCTACCATTTGGAGTAAAGTGTTAAGATGTAATGTTTATTTATCGCTAGTGCAATTGTGATTTTCTATAACTACCTAATATAATGTTTTTCTAAAAGAATATCAGATTCTTTCATTTTAATAATCAGTAGAATGATGAGTTTTTCTTCAAGGACATGATAATGTTGACGCTCCTTTGCGATTTTTTTCGTACGAATTGATAGAAGAGAAAATGTTTTGATGGGTGTGGTACATTCAGCACATCAATTGGGTATGTATGCAATATTTAAAAAAGTTTTATACCAATGTTAGTTCACACGAAGTGTTAGAGTTATACTAGTTTTTGTATGAATTCAAAATCAGCAAGGACAAAAGGTGAAAACCATTTCAGTCTACAAACATGAATAATATCTGAACTACTGGTTCGTTGCTCTGCTGGTGCTTGCATTGGTGAAACACTTTGTTACATGCGGTTACAGAAATTGTAATACATGCCGTATGTTTAAGTGATGGCAGGAATCAAATTAAACAAACCTGATTACACTATGAAAAGTATCGGTTTTGACAATATCTCAAACTAAATGGAAAATTTATTTATCTGACACGTAAGAGTTTTGACTAATTGTAAGAAGAAACAAGACAATCTTCTTGTACCAGTACTTCTTCACGTCACTTTGAAAAAAACGATTCGTACGTTATGGGCATGTTTCAATCATTATGACAAATAAAATAAAAAATTACTAGATTCAAAAACGTAACAGAGCAAAAAAGTGATAAAAGTGACCCAGAGAATAGATGGTTCGAAATAGAAAAATAATATGAATCACCTACACGAGTCAATCAAACGAGGAACGTGTCTATTATTAATAACATAGCATCGAGTGATTAATTAATGTTCGTAAATTAAGTGATAAATTATGAAATCGATTTAAGCCACAGAATTACGTCGATATCGTGGGTTGAAATTTTACTTCGTAGTTTCATTGACTGAGTCAACTATTCAGTATGTTTGAAACGTTAAATCAAATCTTCTTATTCATCATAGCAGATTAGTAAACGATTTTATATAGGAATAATAAGAGAGAAACTAACCTGACGGACTTCCGGGCCTAATGTTAGTTCCATTTGTTTGTACATTTTGAACTGGGCTCGGCGGTCGTTGAGGAATTGGTGGTTCCAGTATGTCGCGATATTTGGACACCATTAGTACAGAGATGAAGTAAACTATAGCCAGGGACAGAAACTGAGCCTGCTTGGTTTCTTCCTGTAACGAGATATGAAATATTAAACAAGTTTTGTAAACAAAAAAAACCTATGTTTCAAGATGAAGTACGTACGTAAGAAAGAAACTTACAACATCTCTGTAAATAACAGCTCTTAGGCGATTAACATCCATATCCTGCAACAACTTTTCAGGATCTTTGACCGGGCTTAGCTGCTGAGTTGCCAGCTTGTCCAAAACAATCTGAAAATGGACCGAATTTTAAATAAGTTCAACCCATGTCTGACTAATATGTGCATAGTACGTGATATGTGCATAATAAATGTAATTAATTATTTCAATTTTAGACGAGAAAGATTTGTGTAAAGATAACGTACCGTAGGCGAGGTCTGAGCTCCTCTTATGAGCGACTGTATGTGCTGTGATTTATTACTAGAACCGATCTGCCGACCTAACATGCTGTAAGGTCTGCCACGTTCTTTACACTCTAAGCAGTTTCTAACAGCACATGTACAGACCTAAACAAGCAATATGTTATATAATTACACATAAAAACGTGTATAAAACTCGACGAAGGCTACTGATTAATTTGATTGTCATATCTACCTATTCTAGGTAATATTTACTGGTCGATTTTGAAGCCCTAAGTAAATCTAAGTGCATTACCTCGTTTAGAGTTTTATTCATATACAATTCTAAACTAGATACAGATTTATTATACTCAAAAATGCACAATAATATAAACGATTAGAGAAATCTGAAGTCCACCGCTGCACACGATGTGATACTTAGATAAAGGGGATAAATTCTGATTTCAATATTCACCATGTAAAATTGCTTTCAAAAACGACTATTACATAATGCTACAGGTCAGGATCAAGAAATTGCGATCGAAGTCAGCTGTTTTCAATATTTAGTAGAAATACTGCGGCTATATTGTACAAATAAAAATTTTAAGAAATTAACAAATTTTGGAATAAGGATTTCAAATATGTACAGAACTATTCGAGTATTTCGGAATTTTTATTTTTTGTTTCTGATAAGAAAATAATTTGAAAAACATAAATAAATACAAACCAATCGTAGACATTGCCGTAGGATCCCACCGCTGGACATATTTTTCTCTGCCTCTAGTTCTCCAAAATTTAATGAACTAGCGAAAATGAGTACGTCGGCCATATTGACTAGTCTTTGCAGAAAGGAAACAGCTACCTCAATTGGCATACCCTGAGTCGGCTCTATTACATCCAGTTCGCTCTAACAGAATTATTTGTTTATTAATGATTAAAAATGAACAAATATACACTCTTACGGCGTTTCTTGTTTCAAACATGTGTTTCGGTTCAGAAATTTTTTTTTTCACAATCTATTCGTCGCGCAAATCATTACATTTGTAAACACTCCAATGCAAAACGGGTAATGGCTATGCGACTACTATAGAATACATAAATGTATTGCTCAAGTGTTAAAAATGCAAGATACAGGTAATCTAAATTAGGTTTTCAGAGAGAAAATAAACTGCTGTTATGATGTGATATTTAATTATATATTGAAATGAAACATTAATTCATGTATACTCACGTTGGGCGAAGTCGCAGATGCAAGTAACGGAAGGAGACCACCGCAGGCTATTATAAGATTGTCGGCAAGCTGAGATATCAAATGAACAGTATTCACTACGAATATAGCATTCTCGCTGCTGTTTACAAAGTCTAATACAGACTTTGTTGAATGGCTGCAAGAGGGGACATAAAAATCAGTTAATACAGATTATATCTAATTCGAAGTCTTCTTTACACTACGTACCTTCTCCAGACTTGAATGTCAGTTTCCAGCGAAAACAGAACGTCGGAAAGTAATCTTTGATGTATGTACGACCATTTGAACTCGGGTATCCTAAATGGAGGTCGTGTAGGGCCTGGACTGAACATCGGTCTTGTGGAAGGGTTTCCTTGCTTTGCTCGTTTTGACTCTGAAGATAAAAATGTTTTATCGTTGATTTGTGAGTTATGAAATTGGTAGATGGTGTCTCTTAACGAATAGATTCACGCACCAAAGTGATTAGGGTCTACTTGTGTCGATGTTGAGGCACTCCTTGGTCGCTTTTGGGGTGACGACATCTTACGCAACGGAATGGGCAGAGAAGGTGCGTCATCCATACTTCCATCGGTGATAGTCTCAGAGGGAACAATTGGCAGGCTGGATCTGCGATGAGCGTCTATGTGATCTGTAGTTAAGTTATTCAACAACTGATCGTCAGTCGTAATAGTTTTAGAACTAACAATTTTAGGCACACCGTCGGGTAAATTTTTTGTTGCATCACAGACCGTCGATATTGTTGGAATATGCTGTTTAGGATTTGGCACTTGAGTCACATTACCTACAGAACTTTGAACGTCACTAATATTAGAAACACTATCTTCTATTTTTATCGTTTCAGTCCTCACAGGAATGTCTGTTTTATTATCACTTATGCTAATAGAAACATTGGACGGTTCTCCTGAACGTTCATCATTTACCTCCTCTTTGTCTTTTTCTTCATTGCCATTATCATTACCATTAACAACAGCACTTTTATCCTCTATTACAGTCTCGACCGTGCTATTATCTTCGTTACTTCTTAACTCACTATCTGCTACCGATCCCAAATCATTACCCTCCACATCTATTTTCTCTTTACACGCTTCAGAGGTTTCTATTACACTAGTTGAGCAAATTAGACTTTTTACATTTTCTGCGTTTTCATCTTTCTTTTCTTCGTCAGTCTTGACGCCAACGCTTCCATCATCACCTTCGGGTATTTTTCCATTGCTAACATTCTCCTCCTCAACCGGCGGAGTTTTCACAACGTCCTTAATGACTTTGTTCAAATCATCCTGATTCAAACTGACTTTGACCTCTTCGTTTTCTATAACATCTTGATGATCGTCCGCTGGAGGTGTCTCGACGTCTGTACTAACTTTTGATTCATTTTCATCAACAACCGGATTTTCAGATTCCAATTCTACATTGATGTCAGTTTTTTCAACCGAAGACGTGGTTACCGAGTCTTTGGCAGATTCAACAGATTCTTTATGCTCATCAAGAACAACCTTTTCCACTGCGTTTTTGTCAATAGTACTTTCATCGCTAGCATTATCTTCGGGTTTTTTATTTTCTTCGAACTTCTCATCACTCTCATTTTCTGCCATTGGCTCAGCTTGAGCCTCTGTTGTTGCTTCGGTTTTAGTTTCACCCACTATTTTTGATTCATCAATTTCATCTTCTGCGTCTCCTTGAGAAACTTTCGACTCCATTTCTTCCTCGATTTTGGACTCAGCATCTTTTGCCAAGGTTTCATCACTATCTTCTTCATCAATCGGCGTTATTGCTGGACTGTTATCTTCTCTTACAATCAATGGAGAACCTGCATCACTCTGTGACTCTTGAGTGTTGGTAATAGTTTCTTTCCTTGTTTCTTGCATCATTGAATCTGGACTGGAGCTTTCTATTTTATGAACGTCACTGTACAAATCGCTAGAGCTTTCAATAGATATAATCTCGCTAGTTTCATGCGTTGTTGGCAACGAAATTGGTTCACTGTTCGCCTCCTCAAGAATAGTCGGTGTGTCGGAATTATTCTCCCGAGCTGTCGTCGGTGTTTCAGGTTTGTCACTTAGCCGAGAATCTAACGACACTGCCTCACTAGATTGCAATGTATCCAACGTTTCACTACGAGATTTTATTAAGGCTGGACTTCCGTCACTTTCCGTATTGTCTATTGAATTGAGATCGCAGCTGCATGATTCGTCCAAGCGATCAGCCGCGTCTGGATTGTCAAATTCCTGAAAACCGCAAAATTTTGGCGATGTTAACATGAATGTGCTGAAAGTAACAGTTTCTACAGTAACAAGTGAAATAAATAATAACCTTGTAATGTTCTTCCGAATTCGGCAGAGTAGGCTGCTGAGCATTGGTCCAAGGTATCGGTCTAGTGTAACCATTATTACCAGAGTGTTGTTGATCCCATCCTGATATTGTGCTGATTGGCCTCTGTTGGCGCAGTTCCGGATCCGTTATGTTGTCCGACCTCTGACGCTCGTAATGTTCGTACATTTGTGCAAATTGTAATTTAAACTCTTCGTATGACACCTAAAATATTCAATCAACAGATTGTCAAATTTCTCTAAATTCCGTCGTAAATATTGTACACTTACTTTCGAATGAACGATGGCCAATGTATCGACCCAGACTCGCCATCCTCCATACTCGTGTTTAATAGCATGATGAAGAAGCATACGGAACAACGAGTAAACCATATCCGAAATCTTTTGTTCCTCTGCATTTTTTGGGTGTATGTAGGCCATTGCGATCAACCATTCTTGCCATACGGACATTTGCAAAACGGTCCGTCGGTTTTCACGATTGTTATTACAGAGCAAAGTCATGTCCGAGAGAAACAGTTTCTTCACTTCTAGCAACTGTTCCGTTTGCTTTGACTGTCTCACCAAAGTTGCAACGACTTTTAATATCACTAAAAAAGGGCAAAAAATATTATACATGAACTAATTCTAGTCCAGAAAATAAAATCTTCTAAGATCCGAATCATCTGAAATTGGATAAGACTTGTAATTTACTTGGATTTTCCAATCGGTAAAGCGATTCAGGCTCAGGATGCCGAGTGTACAGAATTTGTTGACTTATATGTTCAGTCATGATCTGTAACAAATTATGTTGAAAATTAATTTTGAAGGGAGTTTTCTCGACCGTGTAAGATATCTGGGCATTTTCTTGGTATCCTCGGTTGTCAAATTAAAAATATAAAAACGACGTTTCGGCCCTTGGGGGGGCTCCTCAGACCATAATTTATTAAAAGAAAGAAAAAAACTTTGTACGTTGTTTTTACGTTTTTAATTTGATGACCAACGACACCGAAAAAATACCCACGTCAAACATTGATCTTGGTATCCGCACCTCGTAAAGAACGTTGTATGTTGGCAGGGACAGAGTCTCTTCGTTCAGCAACAGTCTTTCAGCCAAGAGTGTATAGAGATTATGCGGACTCATGACATCGTACTTTCTCCTGGATCAAAAATTTCCTTAGTATTTTGAATATCGTAATATGAAAATTCATGACGTTTGATATTAATCCTTACTTATGCGTACTGCGACTCAAGAAAAATCCGAGCAGCTTAAGAGCTTGAAGACGTATTAATTGACTCTCCGCAGCCAAGAGCTTGAAAATTGTTCGCACTCCTTGTTTAGCGTCAAACGCAGGCACCATAGATGACGGATGTTCTGACATCAGAGATATCAGCATTTGCAGAACGTCGTGCAAATTGTCATCCTGAATGTGATGGGGACCAAATCAGTGGTTGCAATAAAAGAAATTAGTGAACTATGGCGGATAAAAACAAAAAAAAAATGTATATAAAAACGCTCACCTCATGCATCGTTGTTAAATAATTGAGAATGCTTTGCAGCTCATCGTCCTTCACGCCGTTTCCTATCATTATCAATTGCTTTAAAAATAACAGGATGTACGAACGTATCGTCAAAATGTCCTTCTGCTGCGGACGGGGTCCGTCTAAAAATTGATTAATCAAAATAATTAATAAATACGCCAAGATAATTTATACTTTTTTCCTCCCCAAAGCCCTTGAACATCATCCTGTAAAATTGACGGCATTAAGGTGAAATAACTGAGATGCATAGTGAAATAGTAGACCACATACCCAGTCCCTTGGGTGTAATGCCGCTCTTTGCTCTTGGATTAGCTACCCAGTAGTAATACTTTAGAGTGTGTACGGTTTGCAGCACTGTTGATACTCTTCTGACGTTTGAATATATTTGGGTATCGCTGAGGAATTCGGTTGCCAGGTATGAGTACAGGCGAGATTGTACTGGTGCCGGAGTGTAAATCCATAAGGCAGGATTAAAGAGGACATGGTCCAGCAGCTGCCATGTCAGGAATGAAAAGTAAAACAACTACATCACCATGGATCTGCCTGTCCTTAGGACACACCAATCTAGCCGACTTTTCATTTTTTTTTTCCCATCAAATTCATTAAATATTTATGTCAATGCAGTAAAGAAAAAAAGACTATTTTTATGTTTATCTCTTAATGCCAGTTTGCAAGTGACTAATTTTGGTTTCGATGGTCAAGATTATTCGCCGTTTACATTTTTCACGAGAATTCATTGACACAGATTGGATAATTGTACACAAAACGACATATTGTATCAATATGAATTACAGGACTTAAGCCACAACGGATAGAAGAGTTTACAAGTGGTAGACATTCAACATTCAACATGTTTGACATAATGGCTACTGTAATTGGTGACGAATCGATAACATGAAGACAAAATGAAGGATGATGAAAGAACATGATTGAATCTAATTTTTAACTGCACAATGCGCGTCGAGAAAAGTCAAATTTAGATGCACAAAAGAGACTCGGTTAGCAGATCAGCAAAACGTTGTAGAAAAATAAATTTTACAAGCAGTCGCAGAGTAATGATTGAAATAAAAAAGTAGAGAATAATCAAAGCTTCGGGAACTTTCCAAGTGCAATAAAGAGAACTGCAGTACGTTTGCTTCAGGAGGAAGTCTTTCAATGGAAATGAATCATTGTAATTCATGACCGATTCGAATACGCCGAATTAAATCGAATACAGAAGTGGAAAAACTTATCTGTTCGAGCCCATTTGTTAAGTGTGAAAATGTAATGAGATTTTTTGCGAATACTTCAAGAAATTTGAATGGAAATATAATTTTTAGACAGTTCTATTGGCAATAAAAATAAAATATTGCAGAGGCATTAGAAAAGAAACAAATTTGAAAGTCGGTAGATTGCATGCTAGTCCATTGATTGAGAAACTTAGAAGTAGCTTAGTAAATAATTCAGCCATGCTGAAGGGATCTTGAGTACTAATCATGTCAAGCAAGGGGTTCTATGACTAATCAATAGGTGTACTGCAAATTAGAGCTGTACAAAAGTAACGACAATCAAAAAGACTGTCTAATACAGAATGCTAATTGTTGGGATAATACTTTTAGCTAGTCGTTACTACGTTTGGGAAGAATGTACTCGGAGAGATTATAAAACTTAGCTAAAATCGGTATCCCGAGATGCAAGATAGAAATTATATTCAAATAAACATAATGGAATCAGGCAACTAATAGTCGTTCTCTATGAAGGAAAGTTTTCATATACAGGTAATACGCTGTTCATGCGACGTACATAAAGTTAACGTAAAGAAAAAATAACTCGATCATGTCAGACACTCTTAACATAGACAGATTTTGAATTCACGTCTGTAAAAATTATTTTCCTGGGAAGTGTTAAATGCCTATTTATTTTAGAGTCTGATTTAAACGAGCATTCAAACCTAATGCCTAATTTGACATCATCATATCTCTATGAATAATGAATATGAATCGTATTTCTAACCAAACGATTCCAACGATACATGTATATACCAGTGTCATCACCAATTTGATTTTCAGTGTAATCGAACGATTTATTCTGTATTCATTGTTGTGGATAATCGTGCACGCAGTTCCTGGGGCTGATGTATGAATACGAAATTTTCGTACAAATCACTCGTTATTACATGTACACCCTAACATGATTTTTCGTCTATCGAATGATGACTAGTATCGTACAACGGTGTACTGTACGTAATTTAGTGTGTTATACCTGTTTCAGTAAAAGGTCGCTGTTGGCACTCAGGCATGTGACGAGGTGCTTCGTAAGCTCCAAAAACGAAGCCAACACCTCTGTAGTCAGGTGGTCCCGGCTTGCCCGTTGAAGCATGTAGCTGATCACTAAAAATCCTCGATTCTGAACCATATGCTGTTGTACCGTTTGCGAACTCTCTACCAAATCGCAGATGAAGCCCAACAGCTTCGAACTGGAAAAGATGTTTCTCGTGAAATGACCAACAACTCAGCAGAACATGTATGAGTACTGATTCGGTACCGAGACCCGAAACGAATTACTCTCGTGTCGTGAAACGATAACACATCTTATCAAGATTTTCTTATAATCACCATAAGGTCGGATCCCTTTTGATATCATTAGCAGTGACGCAATCGTACGACATGTCTAGCTGGGAGAACAACGGGAACAGAACTTGTATTCCGCCGATGGAATTCAAGGTACTGTGGATAGAGTGAGTGATGACAGCTTTTACTTCCTGTAATGACGAAGAGAAATCGGTGTATACGTTGTAGAGTTCGAGTGCAATGGAGATAGATTGGAGGAAGTTTGCAAGGTGTGTTCCGAACCTGCAGCATGAGAGCGTGGGGCGTGTGGACAAAATAAGACATGTTGCCTTTTGGAGCGCTCTGCAAGCATAGCTGCGAGTCCGTCGCAACGGGGTTGTACATAAAGACTATAGCGTTCGATAACTTTCCATCGTAGAGTACCTGCAATCAAATTTAATGTACAGTTTATTTTATGGGAAAATATGAAAAATATCGCGCCATTACCTACACTAGTGGTACATCATATCAATAAACTCATTTCATTAGCCTTTGTCTGTACCTACTAAACTTTACGTTCGTCAGACAATAACAGCGTTACTAGTTTCGCAGATACGTATCTACAATGAACCACGGATTGTACAGGTACCGAATGCGCATGACATCGTGATGATTTCGCAATTCTCACGGTACCAAGTATCGGTATAATCTATTTTTTCTTTCGTATGAAATCGTAATTACGTTTGGTCGGAAGATTAATTGTATCGTGATTGGATTTTTACCTTCAATTTCTTGTCAAAGTTGAATCAAATACCGGTCTCGATATTCTGACGATCGTATAGGTATAAAAAAAAAGACTACTAAATACATATTCATATGCCAGAACAAAATACTGACAACTCGAAAGTCAAGCATGCGTCAAAAGTGTTTCGTAACAAAATTTGCTTGTCAAAGAAAAAACTGAAATACAACCACAAGAAATTAACAGTGTTCTCGACTCTATTATCTACGACAAAGTAACGACACTCAATTACCTGCATAGTTGTTATTCAAACAAAAATAAATGATTTTTTTTTTTTGCAACTGAAACGATATGTAAAATCTACAAATTTACCAAGAAAGCAGCTCTTAACTACCTACGTTAAATTCATGCGAAAATTATGTCGACGCATGACCAAATTAATTTATCCACAACGTAAAATACAATATGCAAGCGATCTGATTCTGCGTTATCAGACTCTGAAACGATTACCTTGGATGAACTCTATTTATTTTTATGCACTGTCTTTTCTGCTTTTCACAAACTATAACAATAAGCGGTAATTCGAGGAGGGTAAATTTAATAATTACAACTTAAATGATAAATCAAAACGCAAAATGCTTACAGGCTGTATACTTTGGTCCAACATGCTAACGGGCTCCTGCTCGTCACTCACCCTTTTGTGATTGTCAGGTAGATTGAGGTAACATTCGTTATCAAACCGGAACTGGCTCTGAAATTGAATTTGCGAATAAATTGCTACACTATACGAAATAGAATATAATTTACTGTATTCCGTCAATTAGTGGATAATTAGTTCGACCGCGGACACCGAATTATCTGTCTGACTGCGCCGTGCGACAGCATGTCTCCTCCTACATCGGCGGTGTGAAATAAAACTGTGCAGGTACCTTGTATCCAGGGCCCAGTCTGTGCATCGCGCATATTTGATGCGTGGTAAGTGCTTCGCTGAATAAGTATATCGCGCTCATTTGCCCGCAAAACACACGTTCCTCGTCCAATTCCGGCGTGGCACCGATGTAGCATTTATCGAATGGCTGGAACGGCATAAGGTCACGTTTAAGGTAATTGCCGGCTAATCTGGCCGCACCTTTTTCCAACAAACGATTAAAAACCGAGTACTCACGTCGTTGGTCGAAACGAACCATGCCATTTCCGTACTCGAGGCTAGCTGCCCGTTCACCAGACACTTTATTTCGCTCTTCGTCCATCTGTTATATATGTACACTATCGCGATCATGTACCACTGAGGAATGAAAACGGTAAGGATTAGCGAACGGTCGATTCTCACGTCCGAGAAAAATGGGAGAAACTGAAATTAGACGGTCGATGAAACTCACCTTTCGTGGTTGAAACTCGTATTTGACACAATGCTGGAAGCCCTTCCCTTTGACTTTCATAGAAGTGAGCACCAAGCAATTTCCTACAAAGTGTGCCGAGTACCCGACCCCTTTGCTTGTTTTGAAACTGTACGCAGGGTGGAAAATAGACGACGATTAACAGAACTTGTCGAGATCAAATTCAACAGCAATAATTCGGTCTCGTTGAGGCGAAAAGCGATAGCGGGTTACTTACCAGTACAAGTAAGGCTTCTCGCGTTCAATGTTTACTGAGTTTATAGGGTCAAGTCTAAACCAGGTCGTAAATGTGAATCCATTCTCGTACGGCCATTTCGCAAGAGGTGGTAAGACCACGGCCTGAAATTCGTTAAAACAATTTTTGCGTCGTCGGGTGTTCAATGAATTACGAAAATGAGGAGAGCGGAAGAGTTAAGGAGCCACAAGTAAATGAGAGGAAGAAGGAATCTCAAAGGATTTCAAATAAACTGTTGAACAGAGTTTAAAAGCGTTTCGTCAGTTCACCTTCGACGCGAATACTTTATTATTTGCTCGATAATTGGGTTTCGCAAAGCGGTCTGTTCGGTTTGCGACATTTTAAGCCAGTGACCAAAGGCTTTGAAGTCTGTTCATAGTCTACGTGCTATGGACTAAGGATAATTGATAAGCCGCGTTCGGCAACTTTGGCGAGGAACTCGCCCTTCGAGTTTCCAGTGTCACAGCGTCACACTGACGAAGCTCGTATACCTACACGTAATTTGTAGCGTAGTCTATATTCCGCCTGTTCGAAGTTTATCAACGTTGCCAACACCTAAACCTGGCCTATCGCCGGTGTTTAACCGAGTAAATTAACTGTAGAAAAAGAGTCCGTGAAGAACATCGAACTCGCCAAAATTCACCCTCCGTATGAGGTGTAATTCAACCGTATGCGAACGACAGGCGTTGCGAATGCGAGTAAATACTCTTACTATACACCAGCCAGCACCGAGTGAATTCGGGCGCCAGAGAATGCGAAAAACGAATACGTGATTCGCATCTTTGATCATTCCTTATTTTTTTTTTTTTTGCTTTCATTTCATTTCAGTGATATTCAGGATTTTGAAATTTCAATAATTTCTGCGATTCGTAAGCAGAGCTGCTGCGGAGGGTCGGAATATTCCGCGATTCCCGAACAAAGGTGGACGTAGGGTCTTGTTTATTTTTCGTTCTTGTCTTTTTATTTTTTCCTCTTTTTTTCTCTGCGCTTTAGATAAGCCGAATAGGTACATATATTGCATAAAACGTATCTCGATACGGGTAACTACTGTATACACACAGACGACGTATCGCCGAGGTGTGTTTTTTGATACGACGACGCGACAGTCAGGGTATGTATGTACGTACCTGACAAAGAGAGGAGAATGTATGCGCTTAATCTAATGTATACACATATATACAACGGATGCGTGTGTGCGTGCGTACGTGTGTTTATCTACGCGCGATATCCGATACACGAAATAGCAACGTTCAGTTTCGCAGTGAGCGGAGAGAAAGGGAGAAGGAGAAAAGAAAAACTCAACGAGATACGGGAGCAAATATAGGTGTAAGGTGGGGGAAAATATTGACTCACCGAACCCTTTCTTCCAGGAAAACTGAAAAATACATCCGGCCCGTTCCTTTGTGGCATTTGGCGAAGAACGTTCAACAGCTTGGCCGAGTGTCTTGGCTGCGAAAACCAGCTTATTGTCAATAATTGCAAAGAAATTTTCTCCTTTCGGATTTTACACAGCTTCAAAGCAGTCCGATACTTTGGTGAAGTTTGTTTTTTAGTTTTACAACCAGCTGGAAACGATAGAAAGAGAGAGACAGAGAGAGAGAATGAAATACAGCACATTGTGAAGAGCTGGCCGGTCTTCCGGACTTTTTACGGCAGTTGATCTCCGTTTCCCTGTTCCTGTTTTTCTAGTTTCGGTTCATCGGCGTGATACATGAGACAATTTCACGCCCAAGATATTACGATAAATCACCTGTAGTAAATCGGAACTTTTTTCTAAAAATTTATCTACTCATTTTTATTTTTTTTAACAACATTCAAAGTTATCGTACAATATACGAATTACGAACTTGTTGTTCAAGATGCAGGGTGAGCATAACGTATCGATTAACAATAGCGTCTAGTGAACAGCGGTATAGTTTATATTTTATACATACCCATTTCCCTTTCACCGCTTTCATCGCGCCGAACAAGAGCTTCAACTCTTTCACGGTGATGCTGTAGCTCGCCAACACTCCAAGCATGTCGATAAGCAAGTCTTGAAAGAACAATGTATACGTACACCTTTTAGAGAAATTGGAGAACGACTTAAAATCGTTGAACGAATTCTCGCTCTCCATCTACATGCATCCCGAACGGATGAGATTCGAACACGTTTCGGGAAAACAAATACGCCGACTTCACCCGTCTCTCAACAAGTGGTACATAAAGATGAGAAATGCAATAAAAACGCAAATAAATAAATAAATAAATAAATAAATAAAGTTGAGCCCCGACAAGGTCGACGTCCGTGGAGATCTGATAATTGAGTAATTAAACGCGAGCGCACGATGTGCACAGCATAGATGTCCAGGAGTTATTGATCTGGCAGCAGTGAGCCGAAGGCAAATATATATCCGAGGTAAATAGGAAGCGAAGTCATGAATACCTGCGACGACAGTTTCAGCCCGGGTTAGCCGGTGAAGCACGTGCTCGATCAGACCGACGTCGGTACAAGCCTGGAGATTGCGAACGCTCTTCCTGAGTATGGCTATGAAGACGCTCCATATTTCCGCCTGGAATAATACAAGGTGAAAAGTATATATCAGGATTAATTCAATACCAGCTCCCCCATCGAGTGGGGCGTAGATTATACATCTGGGGAATACGACGAGAGGAAGGGCGGATAAGAGGCGCACCGAGGATGATACGGCTCGTAAAGAATTCATCGCAGTTGAATCCGCGCCGTACGCGTGCGAGGCCGCTTCGCGGATTCGAAAAATCGCCGTCCATATTTCCGGGTGCACTCGGTGCTCGGTGCGGCGGTATGGCGGCCTCTTCACCGGTCTCGTATAATAATATTGAAAATCCTGGGATTGATATCCCGAGACCTGCCCCTGGCCGATAAACAAGACCGTCGAAATTCCGAAGCTCGTTCCTATTCAATCGCGAGCGTATTAACCCTCTGCGATTCGGTCCGACCAGCAATCGCACGGCTCTCAAAGACCCCTTGCGTATGGAAGGCCGGGCGTGCGTGTCTACCTCTACACGCAAACGTCACGGGGGATCCGGACCGGAAACAGGACCAGAGGCTGGTACACGGAGCGTGAGGAGGAGTGCGGTCTGTTTGAGAGACGAGTTCGAAATGTTTGCGGATAGTTACCAGCTACGGATGGGCATGCCGCCGGAAGACGGGAGGATTTCGACCCCGAGGATGATGGGACAGGGTCAATCCTCCGACCGCAGTCCTCGCCGCGCTATGCGACGTCCTCCTTCGCGACTGCTGGCTGTTTCTACGAGGTCCGGGATCGCGGAATCGCGGAGGTATCGTAGGAGCTTTTTCCGGTGGGCCAAAAATTAAAGGGACGCTGCCTGGCCCGCTTTATGGATCAAGACTCGGGGCGTGAGTAAGCCCGGCGTAATCCGAGTCTTGAAGCAGTTCTTTTCAACGAGGCCCGCGCCATTGTCGCGGTGTGACTAAAGGTTTTTTACTGTCGCGTGTAAGTACCACGGGGTTGCGAAAAGTGTGCCGGGAATAATGGACAAGGTTGTAACGTGACGTTGAATCTCGGTGTCAAACGTCGAATCGTCGCTTCGATCAATTTTCATCCCATGGCTTGGGATGAGGAGGAAGAAGCAGAGGGTCGGAGGATCGAGCCGGCGGAATAACGATGAGGTTTTTGCACGACGGGACCGCGCCTCCCGCCGGCGTATAAGCTTTTTGTATCGAATCTCCTCGACTGTGTGATAATATACGGGATTAATAACTGGCAATGAACGCGTTCGTCTTTTTTCATCCCGTTTTTTCCGCCTCTTTCTCGCTGTAAACAATTACCCTGGCGAGGATGATGGATTTCAGAAGTCCGGGAATCCGCGATTCTCCGACCACCTTCGTCGAGGAGACGGTTTATTGAAATATCGTCGAATCAACCGTATACATATACGCAGGTGTACCTTTGGATACGGTGTACGTGTGTTTCGCGATCCTGAATCAATTTATCGCAGTTATAAACCCGCGCGCATATACAGCATAGCTGTAAACCGTAAACTGTCAACCCTAAACCCCATCGCGATCGGATGAATCGTAATAAAGCGTTTCGCGCCCGGAATCGCCTCTCCTCTTCACGCGTTATGGAAAGTTATTGCATCCTGCACGAGCGTCGGGCATATTATCTCGATTCGAGTAAATAGCCGAGAACAACGTTAATTATCAAACACCCAGCAAATTCTAATACAATAAACATAGAAATTTCATAGAAATATCCGAGTAACATACCGGACCTTTGTTATTCGCGCGCAGACGATTGGGAAAAATTCCGATGATAATTAATCAATTATCCGCTGAGCCGTGAGCTAGTTTTTTTGTTGCGCATCGACGGACCGGCGTAATCGTGGAAAATAAAAACACGGGCAATATTGGTTCGCGGGAAAAGCACGATGAAGCACGTAGAATCAATAAGTACCAACCCGGCCAACCGTCCTGAGGGTATTTGCCTAGAATTAGGACCTGCCGCACGATGTCTATTTTCCAACGTTATACCAACGCGATCGCAGACGAAGCGGGAATTGGAGGCGGCTAGGTGATTACACTCGCTTATACATACACCGCACGATATCCCGAAGCGTTGCGAGCAAATTAGCGTAAATTAACAGAAAAGCAATCGCATCAAATTCGCTGATTCGGTTATAAAAAGTTAATTTGCAATTTTCCTTTCTTCTCTTTCGCACTTTGTTCCTCTTCCCCTCGGCTCGTTCCGATCACAAGTCCGCGATTCCGCACGGGCGAAGAGAATGCAAAGTCTGATTTTCCGATTCGACATAAAAGCGTTAATTGGCGTAAGCCCCTTTCGTCAACAACATTGATCCCGCCAGCGCTGCCCAGAGCCCTAATTCTGTTTCGACACTGGGAGTGATCGGTCGCCTGGAACTCCCGACATCGCGACTAGTACAGGGGATTACACTCGACCCTTGCTCTGCGATCGGCGAGCTGTCCGAATAATATTTCCATCGACATGTCTGCTTATTTTCGCACACGTCGCGCGTTCCGTTTATCCGCGGTAACGTCGTCGAAAAAACAAACCGTTACCAATGGCCGATAGACGCTGTACGACGACTGAATGATTCAATGGAAAAGCGGACGGGTAATCAGCTGCCTTTTTTGTCCTACTCCTTCGTTTCTACATCCCTCCCCATTTTCCCGGCAGGTGCCAGTCTCGCCTGAGTCTTTGATCTCTGACGGCGGCAGCCTCTTTTCACCGATATCATCCGTCTGAAGGGTATGAAAATTTTCACTTGATCCGCATCCTCGTTTGATGGAATTGGAAAATTGTGCGGTGACACGTTGTTATTGGACGCAGGCTCGAGTGAGAAAAGGAAGAAAAAGAAGAAGACGAAGAAACAGACGTGTCATGAAAAATCGATCGTGATATGGAAGTATTTCGTACCGCTGTACTCCTCACAGAGACTAAAGACTTTCCTCTCGAACTATGGAGCACCGATTCCCGAGAAGCATATATGTGTCTACGTATAAGATGCAGGGACACAACGAAGCAACAGGCCCTGCGAACAGCTGTCAATGTAACGAAGCTCGAGACGTGTTTCGCAAAATGAACCCCCAAGTTAAAATTTAGATTCAGTAGGCCGAATTGCGTCATTTCGATGTATATAAATGACAGATCATCTCGACTTATCAGTCTCTTTCTCAAACCGTCACTTTTCTTCCGGATTTCTACCGACCCGGCATAGCTGAAAAGCGATGCGAATCCGCTTTTGTAAACCGGATGAATGTTCCTCACTCGGCATCGGAGACACAGGGTGACCATAACTGATCAATGATTATTTTTCCTTACTTTTCTTCAACGATTCTTTACAGGAGCACTGCGTCGATATTATTTGCAGGAGGAGACGAGCAGCATGCAACGGAATGTGAGGGAGATCGGAAACTCTGATTAATTTCTCCACGTAGTTGAAACAAGTTTCTTCGGACAAATTCTCGTAGAGTTTAGAATTTAATTTGTCATGCATTGCTGAATAAAAGTACCTGCCCCAGTTTGACGGTATCTGCGCTTTGAGCTTTGATAAAATGATAGCAAACGTAGTTGGGCGACTCAATTAGAGAGGTTGTAATTTTTTATCTTTGTTACTTTTTTTTTTTTTTTTTTTGCTGAATGAAAATCGCCCGAACTCTGCGTGGTAGCAGACAAAGAATTGTCCTATTTAATTATGCTTTGGAGTTTTTTTTATTTTCCATTCCTTTTCTCTCGCGTCAAACCACGAATGCGGAGAATAATCTGAATATGACACATTTCAAAATAATTTATTCTTTTCGTACAAAGTATAATCAAGGTCTGTGAAATAAATTTCTTTGAGGATCAAACGCCGCCGAGCCGTGCTGCCATGGCCTGCGGTTTCCTCTTTCGTTCGTCAAAAACTAAATCAGAACAATTAGCCGAACATTTTCCACTGCGCGGAAATTGTACAATACCCCGCGAACGAAAAGCAAAACTTAGAAATTGCAATAATTATTGAGGGATTCGCTGTGTTCGTTGATTTTAAAGAATTGGAAAGGAACAGGCGGCAGAGATTTGGTCGAAAATTCATGCTTAAAAAAAAATTGCGACGACTTTTTCGACGTTTCGATTAATGGATGGAAACGTGACTCTCGGAAGTCCCGAATAATTGTTTACGTAATGATTTTGAAGTCAGCAAACAAACGCGTGCAACTTTTTGAAAATACAAAAACGGCGTCCAGTTTTATCTTCACAATTCTATAAAAGTATTGCGAGTTCAAGGTATGTACCAAAATAGTTATTATCGGACTTTGCCGCCTTATTCGAATGAACATTAGAACGTTTGGCCGCTAATCCTGGCCGCTAGTTTGAGCCTCGTACTTCGGACCGGTCTCCTCAACCTGAAACGGAGAGTCAAGGTACGCGTGTACGTGTACCATGGTTAAATCCCACCTCGAGTTACCGGCATGAAGGGGATATTTCGCGGAGTCCTGCAGAGGCCGAAGTCGAGAACGATAGGGAGAGGTTAAAGCTTTGGGAAACTCGTATAATCCTCGGGCTGATATACAGTCGGGTTCGCAGGGCCGAGCGCTTTGAGAGATAACAAACGAGTACTAGTCGCAGGACCTCGAGGGAGGAAGGCGGAAAGCCACGGGGTGACGGGTCGAAAGTTTGTTCGGCAACCATGAGAAGGAATCGAGAGACAAGAAGATAAGTAACGCCGAGGATCCGACTTACCATGCAAATCGCCGCCGAGCCATCGCACTGCTTTATTACGTCTGTACGTCTCTTACCCTGTTCCAAGGAATTCTTAAACAGATTTCGACAACTCTCATCTCGCTTTACAACTGCCGACGAAACGAGCACCGAACCTTTTGCCTTATCAACGTTCCGAAGTGTGCCTACCGACCCGGCAGGTTGGCCTACGTCGCAATAATCGTGGTAGGTACAAGAGAGAAGAGGGTGCGAACTCGACTTACGTCATTAGATGCTCTCAGGTTAAGGAGAGCCCTTTAATCTCTTCCTCGAGCACCCTATACTTCGTTCTTTACAGCTTCGCACGCCTAACGCACACACCTTGTTACCGGCCACTTCTGAGTTGGCCTGGAAAGATCTTTACCTGAAGCATCTGGCGTTTACCATATCGACTTTCTTTTCAGGTAGGTACAATAGACAGCAGAAGTTGGCAAATTATTTCCCCGCTCCCGAGAGTACAAACTTCGGGATAATTGTTCGTTTATTGCATTTTTCCAATCAGTCTTCGCAGCAGGTATATATAAGGCACGTATACCGGTAGCGACCGATCTACTAATGTATCAACTTATACTAAACCTTCCCCCAATTAAATTATAATTACCCCTGCATCGCGTAACCGGTAAGCTTTTGAAATTGTTTTTGGAACGAGTTTAAGAATAAGTTAACTTAATTATAAGCTATTTCCCCGGACCCCGATTTGCCGACACAGACGCTCGGTATTCACCGACGTATTTCCTAATTTCCCGAAGTAATAACAATTTCTTCCTTACATTTTCGAGTTCAATGACGAATCTCTGCGCTATGCTTTTGAACGAATTCGCATTCGCTGTATCAGTCTTGCGGAATATTTCCTCAAAATTCCGAATTTTGAGGCCGAAGCGATGGTACAAATTCTCGTCCCTTCTCCTTAATTACAAAACCATGATAAGTAAAGTTGGATAAGCCATTAGCAAGTTGAGCGCGATAAAAACGTAGCGAAAAAAGGGCCCAAATCTAGAATTCGGGAAATACTACTAATTGCACCTACGGATCCGAAGAGCTTTGACCTAAAGTAAAAAGTGAGGTTAAACGCGATGTTTCTTATTCGTGTGCTTTCCGACATCTTGATTTTTCTTTTTTTCTTCTTCATCCAAAGTTTCTCGGCTTCGTTCACATCGGATCGTAGGGTAAGGTACGGGCAAAAAATCCCAATAGGGTAGAATTCTCGTGAGATAAGTCGTTGGCCTGCCGGTGAAAACGTTTACGATCCACTGAGCCGTCTTTGATCGTATATAGACTTTTTCTAAACTGGGAATTGGGTCAAGGAGACGAAGAAGGATCTTTGCCACGACGCGGCGTCAAAGTTCAGGTCTACTTTTGACTCACCCTCTCGACTCCTCGAGATGAGAGATAATAAGTTTATCATCGACGTTACTTACTCGACAAACTCTGCGGTCGCAAAGAAAAATAAAATATTTAGGCAAGTGTAGAAGATGAACGCGATTGATGTAGATTCTTAAACTTTTCCATACCCGAGTACTCTTAAGCCAATTAAGTTTGCGGGAAGATGAAAATCGCCAAACTCGGCTCGCGGCGTGTTTCAGTTTTTCTCAAGCTTGAACGAACGAGATTGTTTATATAAACATTTCATCGGCGTGGGTGTTATAGGTACACAATACATAAACTTCGTCCCTGACACGACTCGTGGGCGTCGGTATAAAATCAATTTGTTTAAAGAAATTAAATACACCTACGGTGAAAACGAGGATAAATATGCGTAATATCGACACACGTTGCAGGGGTTAAACAAGCCTCACGTCGCGGCTCGTATCCAGATGAACAGTTTCACCAGATTACTTCACGTCTGACGTCCCAAGGCATCGATACCGAATAATATGCCGGCAGGTTGAAGAATTGCAATTTGAAATTGATTCAAAAAGGGATATTATTAAATTCACAAGGGGAATATTGAAGGGAGGAGCGAAAGAAACACGCTCATATATACCCGCGCCTACCCGCTCATATTTCCTGAGGGATTTTAAGTCTGTAATTAATGATAGCGGTAGCATTACCGTACCAGTCAGCACTTTTCACCAGCGGTGATAACTTTTACCCAACGGGTAGCTGAGAGAGAGAGAGAGAGAGAATAGTGATTGATAGACCTCGGCGACAAAGTCCTCGTCAGCGCGCAACTTGACAGTACGGCGTTAATACCCGCAGCCTCCCCCTCCCCCTCCCCCTCCTCACCCACGCACCCTTCTTCAAGTAATCATTTTATTCTTTCATTTAATTGCTTTGTAGCAGAGCTCCAATGCCTTTCCAAACGGGCATCGGAGCAGCGAGCTTTCCACCGGAAGAAAGATTGAGTACCTACCTCGCAATTGATCAACTCGAAAGAAAGAGCGAGAGAGAGAGCGAGAGAGAGAGAGAGATAGGAAAGTCATGGCGTAGGTATTCTCCTTTTTATTTTTCTTTGGTCTTTGGTTTCTCTCTCTCTCTCTCTCTCTTTCTCTCTCTCCCTATCTTTTACTCTCCTTTACACGATCGATTCTCATATTATTCTCCGTTTTCGCGTGGACATAGGTCAGGAATAAACTAGTGAGCACTGAGTCTGAGTAGATTGATATACTAACTACCCTCTTTCGAAGTGGCGAAGCACTTTAGGTCCACGCTGTTCGGAAAACCAATGCCAGCGCAATTTTTTTTTTACTCTCTTTCAAGGTCGAAGGTAAGACACGAACGTCCCGGAAGAATTGCGGCAGCAATTCGTCCTGGGGCAATTTAACCGTCACACCGAGGTAGCGACGTGGACCAAAGCCCAGTTTCGAAACATTTGTGAGCGTTAATATTTAAATGATGACCCCCGACCCCCGAACCGTCTTGTTTAAACCCTGTTTGAAAGCGCCCTCGGGATAGGGCGGCTCGCCGATATCGCCTGCTGGACCGTTCCTTCGGAAGCAAAAGCTGGGGGCCCTCCGCGATTTGGTATAAAACGAATCGGGGGAAGCGTGGTTAGGAAGGAGATTAATCGATCGCGAGAAGGTCGCTGAACCGCGGACGAGAGATTCGGAGACAAACGGGGATATTTTGCATGGTGCAAAAGTGGAAAAGGATCGGATAAATGACCCGGAGTTTGTCCTCGGTGATGCTTGGAATACCGTGTACCGTTCTAATGTACTATATTTATAATATCTCCGAGCGTCCGACAGTCGACTCGGGGCAAATGAGGATGTAAGTGCATGATTACTTAGTCCATTTTCGGCGACCCTTCGGCAATGTCAACTTCGTAAATGCTTTTTGTTCGAGACAGTCGACTGCGACGCTACCCTTGTCAACTCGGACCGTCATTCCGGAGTTTTAGTCATTTGTTCGTACACTCAGCTTTGGATCGTTGAAGACAAAATATTTCCGATTTAATATAAACTTTATGGAACTGCTTCGAGATGAGATGATCGCGGGTTGCTGCAAAAATCGGAATACTGAATTAGGACGAACACCGAGACGAATCAATTACTGGGAAAGGACGTCGCCTCTTGAGAGCAGCAGGCATTCGAACGGTATAACGCGTGGTTCTGACTATTCAGCAGAGTGATTTCGAGCTCAGGATCGCGTTGAACGTTGTTAATCAAGGGTGCAGCTATTACCTCCGGGTTTACAGCTTGTCGCCCAATTTAGTATGGCCGCGAATTTCAACAATACAGGTACGGAGACAGCTGCCTTGGAACAGATAGCGCGTAAACGTCCGAGTGCACCGTACTTGCGGTGAGAACCTGGAAGGATCCATGGACGCAGAAACTGCAGTGACGTCGCCGTCAGACTAGCCAGCCGAGGTATCCGGTTGGCGCAGTTCGAGCGAAGAGAGCCAACGGATCTTTCACACCTCGAGTGATAAACGGCTTACCACACCATTAAAGCTCAGAGTTACCAGCGCCCGATGGCTGATGACCCTTTGCAGCATCTTCACTAGTCTGGCGAATACCGCGTGGAAATACCGGGGGAATCTGGGCCGGCTTAGTCAGTTCGAAAAGACGACTTAAGGAGGTATCCAACGTTGAACTGCCCGAGTGTATTAACGCTCTTTCAGGTATCGTTAGCTTCTTTGAGTCCATTGATCATCGGCAATTCATGGCGACTGTATAGAAAACGGTTTTCACAGGGTTACCGGTCGATGATTCGCTCGGCTTTCAAACGACTTTGGAAGAAATTCGTCCTCACTTTTATACATTAATTATAACAACGCGACGATGAAATCTTTCGCGACGATTTATCCAACGACGCGTTTTCAACTGCATTATTATTATTATTCGAGAGTCATTCCACTGACGTGAATATCAGAAAAATGTCTATCTCGCACAGCTGCAGCTGACTCGGAGGTCTTTGGGAAAAATACACTTCTTCACCGAGCTAGAGAAATTCCATTTTCCCGTTGATAATAATATAACCTGTGTCACACAAATTCCTCTCTCCCTGGCGAGATCGGGCCGTCTCCGAATGCTCGCATTCAACTGTCACGTAAACTTGATGGCCAGACTCAACTGGCTCAAACTGTTCCCCAAGTTATGGGGCTAAAATGTAACCGAAACGTGACAGACACGTCGCCTCAAGCTCAAATGTTATATTTTACACCGAAAGACGGGCCACCGGGGCAGTTTCTTCTTGTCACCCCATTCCAGATGGTTGACAGAAGAAAAGGGAGTGAAATTATACATCTTGTTATTCTTGCAAAATGTGAAAAATAAAAAAAAAATCCTACTGTTTTTTCTACAGCCACGCTAGGGAGCGTGAAGAATCGGATACCGGGACGGGTGGCTGCAGGGAGGAAATACAGAGTTCAACTTCTCGAGAGCAATAAGAGAAAATAAAGGCTTTTGCTGGGGGGGGGGGGGCGGGGGAGGGGGTGAAACGGGACTGGAGAAACGGTTATACTCCGGTAGGGGATGAGGGTGCCAAGTACGAGGGTAAATAAAGAGATGAAGAGAGAACCAGCTCATTTAGAGAAATGAACAAACAGCCCTCCACCTCTAGTTTGCCGACTGCGTAGGTTCTGCACAAGCTCGTACCATCGAGAACCAATGGGGACGTATACGAAGGCACCGCGTGCCGCTATCGCCAACTTTTTCTCACCGATATGCCCTTCGATTCGCCGAATAGTATTTTTCCAACCTCCCGGAAGAGTGAAGAAACGATATATCGCGGATAGAATTCGCCGCTTGATCTTCAACGGCTCATTGTTTTTTGTCTTTATTTCTTTTCATCTCGTTTATTCCCTCCCTCCGTTCAACCCCTCCTCGGCTTTGATTGCTGGAGACGAACTTTAGTAGACGGAAACTAGGAGGGAAGGAACGGAGATAAAATGAAAATAAACAAATGTATAAATAAAACAAAGAAATATAAATGTCGAGGCACATAAATTTGATCCTTCAGATTTTCCTCCTTGCCCTCTCCCTACACCCTGTGTCCCGTAGCTTTTTCCCCGGGTGTAACGAAGTTTGACTCTTGACTTCTCAAACTTTCTATATCTACCTTATATCTACCCTCTGCTATAACGCTCAACGGATATTTCAGACCTATAGTACGAGGGTGTAATTGGGTCAAAATAACATCACCTGTGGGTATACATCTCTCGCTCTGTCTCTCTCTTTTCCCTGTTTTCTATTTTATCCTACTATCTTAGTTCAGTGCTAATTTTAATTTCTTACTTCGTTACTATTTAGCTTACAAATTATTAATTGTTTTTTCTTTCTGTTTCGTCTATGTACTGTTCATATTCCCGTCCAAGAAGACTTGTCACACGGCGAATTAACGCTTAACTATCTCTCTCTCTCTCTCTCTCGTTCTCTCGCCTCTTTGCAAAACTTCAAAGTATCTCCTCATTTAAAATATGATTGTTTTTTTTTTTTTTTTCTAGATTGTTGGTCACAGCAATTCCCTTTCTCTGGCCGCAGTATCTTTTTCTTTTTCGGGTCTGGTTGTGAGTGGAATAACATCGCGTTTCTCGCCCACCTACGTGTTCAAAGTTCTTTATAGAATTAAAATATGCTAATAGGGTGTCTGAGGGAACGGCGGTATGGTCATGGAAGAGAAATGTGTAAAAAAAAAAAAAACTCGTTTTGTAAACAACAAACAACGAAAACGAGTTTGAAGCTCGGGTCCGTGCATGTGCCTCGAAATTCCAAACGCGGAGGGGCGAGAGGTTCAGGGGTCGATCGACGAATGCATTAAACATTATTCGCGAAAACTTTTAGGCTAAAAGCTGGCTCGCCTATATATATATATATACTTATATATCTATACTCCTGGTCCGCAGAGCGTTTCGCGTTGAAAACTTTCAAATTAAAACACTCCGGCGGGACTTTGAACGATTCCGAGTAATTAATACGTAAAAAAAAAAGAAAGAAAAAAAATTATCCCAAAACTTGGCGCCCGAACGCTTTTTCCGCCACGCGTACCATATTCCGACAAACAACCCGCAGCCGGTTCCACAGATTTATATAACATACATCAGGTGTGTATGTCGCGCATATTTGCAAATGGACGGTGCTGCTGCAGGTTGTTAATTAGCTAATTCTGTTTAGTCGCCCTCCGTAAAGTGTATTTAGCGCGATTGGTGCTCGAGTGAATATAAACACGTGTAAATATGAAGGAATTAAAAATTGGGATGTCGTAATTGAGTTGTAAAAAAATAGCTTAGCGGCAAAAACGGCAACTCGTCTCTTCACTGAATCGGGTCGGACAAACTCGTCTCGTGCGCGTCGTCCAATCTTTCCGAGTGCACGAGGAGTGTATATTTATGTAAGAAAGCAAGTGCGTGCGTACCGGGAGGAATATCTCCTCCGCGAAGTACAGCTTACCTTCTCGTTTCAGTTCCCTCAGTTTGTCTTTTGCCGCGATGTCGTATATACCCTGTACACATGTATAGGCACGTAACAGGGTAAGGTAGAGTTTACGCAATCAAGCGCGCGGCGCGACGAAGATACGAGAAGCAGAAGTAAGCAATCCGAAATAAGAGGAACGAAAGAAGAACTTTGCTATTGAATTTCATCGGGCTTCTCCGCCGCACGTCGATACGTACGTGTGCGCTGGCTACTCGAAAAGCAGACGGAAGAAACAGGGAGTCGGAGAAACGCGGATTCGCCGAAGCCAGAAGCCTCTTCAAGAATTTAGGACTCGGTCCCGGCACTTCCGACGTCCGTATAACCAAACCCGATCCCCCTGATACGATCTTTCTTCTCCCTCTCTCCCTCTCTCTCACCCGACGGATGATCGGCCAAAGTCGTAAATAAGAAAGGTTCGACTACATTCAACGGTACGTATACATCTCAAGGAGGCTGCCGTCGCTTTGTACCTTTTGAATCCTGCATCCGCGAGGACCGCCATACACACCTATATGCGCGGAATTAGATCCTCCCTTCCAAGTTTTATCGGGACGTTGAAGATTAATGACCCTCACTGTCAGTCCGCGGGGTTCGACGCTGCAGAAACGCCATTGATTGCCGATGCCGGTACGTTTCTTAGAGATCCCCGACGCCGGGCACAATGCGTCTCCGTCGGTTACTCTCCTCGCCGTCCCCCAGCGCCAATAATTATTAATAACGTTCGACCGCATTGAAACGACTCGGTCGCTTCGAAAAACAGAAAGGGAAAAGAGAGGAGACGAGTCCAAGGGTGTGCAGGTCTAGGCGGAGCGAGGGAGGAATGGCCCACCCTCCGAAGGAGAAGACCGAGATTCATAGCAGATTGTGAGCGCGCACCCTGCACCCTTGATAATCGATACCGAAGGGGGGAAACTGGCATTTATTATTATCGAGATTTCCACACTCGGGTTGCCCGTGGCGGAGTTTTCGTTATAGGGGCACGGAAGCTTGTACGTTTCCACTTTTTATTTTTATTTACGGAATACGAATGCGAACTTTTTCGAACCTGCAGCGGCGCCAGAACCAGATTACAGAGACTATCGGGTCCCAAAACTGGTCCTGTTCTTATTCGATCAAACGTTTCAACGATGACGCAAATTCAGCGTGAGAGAAAGAGAGAGAGAGAGTTGGCGTAAAATGGTAAAATCTCTCGAACGAATGCTCGCGCCACCCCCAAGAGCTCCGATATCAAATGCTAAAGCTCCCGGTTCCGATCGTTGTACGCGGAAATATCTCCCCGGAATTTAGGCGTCCCGGAGACAAAGAGGCTGAGGCGAGGCGCAAGCGTATCGAAATATTTCTAAAGGAATTTAATTTCAACCGCGACATTTGGCTGTGGTATTTCCGAATTGAAATGTTGCAATTATGGCTGCCCGTCCGAGTCCCCGCAACGGACCAACCGACCGACCCGATTCTCACAACGCAGGCATTCAATCACTCGGAGTAAATTATTTCACAGTAAGCCAAGGGGGTGACGCACCTGAAGGGTAGGTCGGTCGGGAATTCCCTGAAGCGTGGAGAAATTTGGGGAATACATGGGTTCGATTAAGGGTATCTCGCGGACTGAGCTTTGGGTACGTAACGTCGACGTTGACAAAGAGATCCGTAGGTATTTGTTGATTGTTCCATAATTACATCCCGCGAGACGCTCAATATCCCCACGGGATGCGGGGGAGGAGGGAGAGCTCGTGCCCTCCTCGAATATAAGAGCGCACAGTGGCGTTTCGCCGAATCAACGTCGCCATTCTCATTTCTTCCTCATTGTCCGTCTCCACCTTTTACCCCGGTTAATAACTCCGGTCCTTTCAATACCGCGCGGACCAATTTGTGCGCTGGACCCTGCCAGCTGCTGTATAACTGCCTGTTCAATCGGCCCGGCATTCGCTCGTAACATCGCCCAACCCGGCCGCGAGGCAAATATTTGACCGTGCGTAAACCCTGCAGTAACCGCCAAATATTCATCAAGGCGTAAGTTGCTTAATAAGGTTAATTAAAGAGGCCCATCGCCCGACCATCGCTGATTCCGTCAATCCAGAGGTCCCGGATTTGCATAGGTAACAAGCCTTCTTGAGTAATACAACCTTCTCCATAGTCTATTCGAAGGGTGTTCATCGGTCGAGCAGAAGTGTAAAGCCACCCCCGACTGCCTAACGACCGTGGTACAATTCCAGGCTTATTAGCAGCTCGAGGAGAAGAGAAGCTTCCGCACAATGAGTATGCAGAGAGTCCTGCACAGGCGTATACAAAAGAGTGGAACAATTATGTCCTACCGAACGAAGGAAACGAGCGGCGGGCAATTAAAGTTACACAGTTAGTTCATAAACCGGAGAGTTGGCTGGCTCTCTCTCTCTCTCTCCCTATCCCTATCAGAGTTTAAACGCTGTGCATTATAAGGAGGCTACCTCTTATCCTCGGTAGGTATTATAGTTTCACTCTCCATGGCGGTAGTGCTTGGCTGTTTGGAGATTCGGCAAGTGTGACAGAGGAGAAGAGAGAGAGAGAGAGAGAGAGAGAGAGGGAGAGACAAATTGAGGCGTAACCGTGGTCGTAGACGGGTGAACGTGCTTTTTGATTAATAGCAGCACTTAACTCGTGATCCTGGACTGCCGATCAGTCGGCGAACACGTCTACGTTCACGTTACTCTAACCCACTCTGCAGCGGCAGCAGGAATCTACCATAGCCCACGACCCCATAAAAGTCCTTTTAATTCAGCTTCCAAAACCTCAGCGCGCCACGGAGCGATCAACCTCTCCGAATGTTCTT
The DNA here is from genome assembly GCF_021901495.1 of Neodiprion virginianus. Classification (NCBI taxonomy): domain Eukaryota; kingdom Metazoa; phylum Arthropoda; class Insecta; order Hymenoptera; family Diprionidae; genus Neodiprion; species Neodiprion virginianus. The sequence goes on from NC_060882.1 coordinate 1,799,438, forward strand.
CACCCATGACAATAGGTCCAACGCCCTTCTTGGTCTTCTCCCTCGGTACCGAGGTAAAGCAAATTTAATTTCGAAACTGCTACTATGCGCCAATTGTGCAAAGTGGATTCAAACTTTGTGAATTGTGGATATCAGGCTAGCTACGAATGACGGTTGCGAAAGAACTTTGCTCGAAAGTTGATAGGACGAAATGATATTTTTTCTTCCATTCGCAGTCCAGGGTACGATTCGTAACGAATTCTGAGTGCAATATGTGAGAAGCTGATAAACGTAAGGATTTCAGTACGGTAACGCGATTAAAGTTACTCGCGAATCAGCAGACATTGAAAGCGCAATTATCGGAACTAATCTGACAGCGATAATTGTTTCACATCGAGGAACATACCGACTGCGAGCAGAACCGATGAATACCGGTTAGTTAAATAGAGGATGATGAAAACCACAGCGGGAAACTGTAATACGCGCGCCACGTCGGTCCGAAGGCAAATGCGTTTTACGCTCGGACAGCTAATATCCGGTCGATGGCAGTCGGCGGTCCAGCCCGGCGAACTAACCGTTGCACAGATTCAACAGCGGGGGAGTTTGATGTAATAAACAGAATCTGGGTATCCCGAGCAGATTGCAGGATCAATTCAGCAACGGGTTTTGATTTGTCGACTACTGCAGAACCCGCGAATCAACCCAATAAAGACCAATGATCCATGCGCGTAAGGCTGACCTTCCGGATTGCGCGCAAACACGTGATGCAACGCCATAGCGAAACGACGGTATAATCCATTGGCCCCCGTGTTTGTCATGGGGTTTCGCGTCCCGACGCCTCTTACCCCGCCAAATCATATCGCTGATCATCCGATACTCACCGACGTATCAATAAAGTCTCTCGGCTTCTTTCCGGAACGAGTTTTCCCACCCGCGATAACGCGACGATAGCTCCACTTCCGGTATTGGACACGGACGTGGAGGAGGAGGAGGAGATCGATCGTGCAGCATCTCACACGGCTGCAGGAGTTTCAATTTGCAAAAGGCAGAGGAAGGCAAAAACCGCACGATTCAAGCTTTCGTTTAAACTCCTCACAACCGATGCGTAATTCTTGTATTTTTACAGAAAAAAGACGACTACTGGGACCAAGCTCTGCTACGTAGTACGAAAGCGGCGCACCCTGTCAACGCAATTTAGGTTACTGGGATAGGAGGGTGGGAGAGGGGCGCGGGCACTCGGGTGTGCATGCCTAACAACTCGTTAGGGAGGTTTGGGGAGCACGCGCATCATTTTAGTCCCGCGAGTCCCTCTTCGCAGTCTGCGAGCGACGAGAAAAGTATTCGCCGGGAAACGACGAGCGGAGTTGTATCGATCCGAGTATTTTTTATTTGCTTGGATTAAATATTCCCCCCCCCCCTTTCTTTTTTTTTTTATTTTTTACTCGCCATTTTTACTTCCCTTCGAGTCTCTTTTCCTAACCCGTGAAATTGTTCATTTTCAAACCGGTAGTCCTCCATTTCCCAGTCTTCAACCCCCCCCCCCCGGTGAATTAATGAAATAACCGCAAATCGCCATTAATCTAGATTAAATCATTCAGGAAATATATATACGCGAGGATATGGACCGGTCACATTTATTTCCTTTTTTTCTCTCCCACTCTCCCTATCTCCTTCCCTCTTTTTCCCTCGGGATAAGTATAAAACACTCGGATTTTATTATTTTTCGAAGCACGCTCGTGCATATTTCGATTTTATACAGATATCGCGTTTATAGCGGCACGGAGCGCGTGAAGGTATAAAACCGGAATGATTAATACCGTTCGAAGATCCATGAAATTCTTCTTAATCCGCTCTGAATTTATCACGCGATTTCGACCTAGCGTATATCCTATACGCCGCGTACAATGTAGGCAGGTAGGTGGCCACCTAACTATACCGCGTAAATCAAACTTTCCCGCCCCGGCATTCGCACCGCGAGGTTCGAACGGCTCGTAAATTTAGTTTAACTGCCACCATCGAATATGCGATGATCATAACACGTGTATACGGAAGTTGATAGACATTTAACAGGCGGTAGTTGGCGTAAGCGATGATATACGTCGATTTTCGAGGGAGTAAACTCTCGCCAATTTTTCCCGCTTCGCCTTTACTAATTCTCACTGTAGAAGCAAAAATTAGTCGAAATCATTTGAGACTCGGAAAGGGATTGAGGCGAATTGCAGAAGCTGTTACTGACGATGAGATTTGCCGAAAGATCGAAACCTGCGAATCGTGAGATAATTTAGCGAGATTGACGCTTGCGTCGGATTTCCCGATAGTTGGAAAAACGACCGTTAAAAATGCGGGTGCTACGAACGCCGAAGGCGTCAAAATTTTCATCATAACGAAGACAAATATGTTGTACACTTTCGATCTGATGGTGTAACCGAACGGCAGAAAAGTAATCTAACGTACCTATGTAAGAAAGTGTAATGCAGAATATTCGGTGTCCCAGAAGAAAATCGCGGATGGGAATCCGTTGAGCTGTAGAAAAATGAGGTATTCGTTATTCAGTTACGTCTTGCTGAGCTTAAAGGTTATTTTGAATTTAATAGGAAATGGAGTGAAAAATTTTTGAAATATATAATTCGCGATGCATTTGCTGCGGATAATTGGTGTTGATCTGATTCTAGATTTTTTTTTTTTTTTTTTTATAATTAATATATACAAATAGACAGAATAGGGGGTGATTTTGAATCCTACGTGACACTACCTAATTGTCTTTTTTTTTACAGGAAGAGTCTTCGGTTTTCAACTCATCGTTCGCGGTACCGTCTTATCGTTACAGTCAGCTTAGCTAGGAGATCCGAGTTTCCTTTCTCTAAGCATCGTAAACTGACGATACACGGTTTCCTACTCTTTCTCAAGTCACTCGGTGCCTATGCCACTCGCAGCGTCGAAACCCGAAAAGCCCTTGATCCCTCCAAGGCGTCAGTGGGTCCGAACAAAGGTTGTTCCTCAAGTTTCTGCCCGCGATCTTGAGAAGTTGCTACTTATCGTGAGGGGCGAGGGAATCGGAAGGACAAAAGTGAGTCGATTCCTCAGTTGGAGGTAGAACAACCGCAACAATACATCCGTCCAACCGAAGGAGCCGAGATCCCGCATTATTTTTCTTGAGGACTCGGCAGAGAGTCGAGAGGGTGACTTTGAGGCGGGGAATCGAAGAGGATCGGAGAAAGGCGACTTTGAGGTTCGCGAACAACATTACGGATAGAGTCGAGGCTCCGGCTGTATTGGTAACGAAATCACATTATGCGATGCAAAACAACGCGAGTCCCAAAGGACTCGACGAGGAGGAAAGGGAGGAAAAACCCGCAAGACTCTGCAAAGGTACGCACCTGTTCTGTTTAGTTTTCAATATGCTTGAAATCGTGCCGAAGACGCGACGTCCCAAGAGTGTAGGAAAATTGACGTGCTAAAAAGATGATGAGATTGCACGGGGGAAAGACGGCGACAAACGCGAACCTATCGGCGAGCTGAGAAGAAAGGATTTTAATCGAACGAGAACACGGGAGAACTTAAGGACCTCCTGCTGCCTCGGCAAGGATCAGGATCTGCACGTGTGGATATGGGTAAATTTACAGAGGGTGGATTCTCGTCGTATATACACGTGAATACCCACCCCAACCGAGGATCGGCGAATCCGTCCGGAATGCTGAATAATAATATCGGCGAAGTAAAATAATCCCTCCATTAGAGAACACAGGAGGGTGACCAATGTTCGAAAGCTTTTGCCTGGGCATCGCTCGATCAATGTCAGAGCTGCAGAGCGTTCTGAACGAGGATCAGGACTCGATACGAAGACAGAGAGAGAAAGAGAAAGAAAGAGAGAGAGAGGGAGAGAGGGAGAGAGGGAGAGAGAGAGATTCGAGTCTCTTATGTATTATGGAGCCTGAGTCTGATGATCCATTCGTCTTTTCAGTATTGACATACGTGTATTTTCAAAACTTTCCGCCACTCGAGAGAATTTTTATGGATCGACGGTATAACGAGGGTCTGTGTGTCCTTTACCTCCCTCTCTCTCTCTCTCTTCTCTATCTCAAGTAAAGGCGACGTGACGTGTCTGCCTGTCGCGTCGGTTTCAATTTCCAAACTTGTTTTGATATACCCATCTGCCTACACGTCGCACCTAGTTTATACGTGATCAATGAAAGGAGCTGGGAATAAACCGCGAGAGATTAGACACTCGTGTACAGGGATTTCACCGTTCGTGTGTATAATGACGTGACGTCGATCCTGTCATATCCGCCTTTCCCGAAGTTTACCGCAAACAGGAGTTTCGCGTTACGCGAGCAAAATGGCCGCCATTATCCTGACGTCTGTCGAATCGAATATTGCACTTCGTCCATATCTCTCTCTCTCTCTCTCTCTCTCTCTCTTTCTCTCTCTGCAATAAAAGTTCACAAGTGGTTGACTATTCTTTTCAAGACCGTTCGACAAACTTCAATGTCAGCTTCGAAAAGCCTGTCACAATTTCGAAATGATCCGCGGAATGTCCGACTGACAATGTGTCGTCCGTCTTGAAGTTGAAGCGCGGAGAGATAATCCGGGAAAGTAATTTGGCCATAGCGGAGGCTTACCTTGGCCTCGAGGCTTTCCCTTGATTTGAGATAAGAGAAAAAAAAAAAAAAAAAAAACTGACAACGAAGAAAATCGATGCGTTTCGTAATTCTGATAATTGGATTTCGATTCGAGGGAGAGTTAATTTCAGCGTCAATTAGTCCGTCGTTTAAACGGCTGCTCAGGGTAGGCGGGCGTTAAATTATTATCGAGGACGTAAGCATTTTCGAAATCTTACGAAATGACGTCGTGTGACGTAACTTGTGTATTAAACTCGGCTGAGAAAGTTTTACCGTTACGCAATCAGTCGCGACAAGTACGAGGCATCTTTGTAGGGCGTCGCTGTACGTATATTTCTAAGGCTTCTGTTGCAAATAAAACGCAACACAGTCGGCTAGGAGGAGGAGATATTATTATTGCTGTTATTATTATTATTTAACATACATAGAACGGCAAGGAAGAAAACTCGGTTATTGATTCAGCCAAAGATATACTTTTTGTTAGATTCTTATTGGAAATTACACCGCTCTGTGAAAAGTAGCGTAATAGAATTTTCCCAACTCTAACCGATTAAAAGATATTCAACATGACTCAATATTTATAGACGAATGTATCCTAATCGGTTAGAGTTAGGAAAATTCTATTACACTACTTTTCACAGAGCGGTGTAATTTCCAATAAGAATCTACGTTTGGATAATTTATAAGTCAGGCCGTCGACGATAAAAAAAAAAAAAAAAAAAAAAACATTCTAAAATTTGTCCATTTTTTTAGGTGTTAATTAAATGGAAAATGGAAAGAATGAAATGGACATCTCTGAAGAAAAAAAAATTAATAATAGACTCTTTGAACACCGACTAGGAAATTGAAATTGTATTGTAATTGTACATATATATTCCGAACTGAAAAAAAAAAATCTCATTTTTTCAAAGCTTATCGTTTTCAGAGAACTTTTGTACTGTTTTCTTCGGATGTTGTGAATAAAACGTCGAGTACTCAGTGATCACATCTGATTCATTGCGCTACGAAGAAGCGCGCGCGGTACCAAATCCATCAAAATCCTCCTGAGCCGTTAGGATGAATTTCCGATCATGGGCATCTTACCGCGAAATGCTTGCCTTGGCAGCCCATACAGACCCTAAAAGTTTGCCCCGAGTTAACGTTAACACCCTGTACATACATATACATTGCACATATACATATAAGATAGGAAACAAAGGAAGGTAAAAATTTCTGATTACATAAAAATTGGCCTGCCTCCCCCCACTTGTAACTTTATTGAAGTTGTAATCACTCGGCGAAAAGTGTGTACATTATAAGCTAATGTAAAAAAAAAACCCAAAAAATTGCAGCGTATTTGAATTTCACAAGAGATTAAAACATCTGAAGGTCCGTCAGTCGAAGGTTCATCGTGGAGATTTGAAATAATTCGAACTCATTCTTCAACGTTATTATTTGAGCAGGGAATGAAAGAAAAACGGAATATATTTTCCCCTTTTTCATTCTCTCTTTTTTTTGTGATTATAATTCGTTGGATAAACTCGTCTTCGAAGTTAATCCCTTTTTTCACTCTTTTTCTTCTTCTTCTTTTTTTTTTTTTTTTTTTTTTTGCACAAATTATTATCATCATTGCCTACAGGCACATCCGATGGTCCAACGAATGAACTTGATAAGCAATTAGTTGAACAAACGACGTACTCGGGAGTAAGTAATGAAGCGGCTTAGACTGAGATAAATCGAAAAACAGAATCGTTGAAATACAATTCCGCAGGTCAAAGTAATGTTACAATATATAGGTGTAAAATAGATGGACAGGGTGAAAGAGAGGGAGTAAAATCCGTCGTTGGTCGAAGGCTCGCACTTTTTCCCCCTTTCTCGAATTTCAGTCATTCGGCATCGTAGGCGAAGCACGGTTTATGTACATATACATGTATCGAATTTAATTCCGCAGAGTGGTTCGAGCCCAGAAGTCATTTATGAAATCGAAAAAATCGTTCCTCTGCCGTTTCGGCGTTTTAATACACCTCATACCATTGTCGCAAAAGACGCTGAAAAAACGCACAAGGGGCGCGGGAGGTGTAAAGAATTGAAGCACTCGGTGAAGTTTTGCTTGTTCTGACTTTGGAGTACCGTAGTATTTTACACACCGCGGGGTTAGATAACCAAGGTCATTAGGTTGCAGGGTAGATATCAATTAACTGGTGTATTCACTTTCGTTCGGCGGATATGCAAATTGACAATTAAACTCGGTCTCAAGCACCTTGTGCCCGGCATCGTTTCGTCCCGCGGAGAGTAAAATTGGAGCGCAAAGGTGGGAGGATCAGTCAAGATGCGGGAGGTGGGAGGGAATACAGGCACCCCAAGAGGGCGGATGATAAAATGGATGAAACGTTCGGCTCGTCGATTCGTTTGTTTCTCGACGATAAAGCCGCTCTGAGCTGCTCGTGGATATCTGATGGGGCGTATTTTTTTTAGCTGGACGCATATAAAGCAACGCGTCGCAGAGAGAAGAAATCCCCCGACTCCGAAACCATCACTCTGCATAAATTTTTAAGGTTCGAAAAGTGCTAATTAGAATATCAAAGCGGAGTAACAAAAAAACAGGGTTGTTTTTGTTTTCCGTTTTGTTTTTCACGCGTCTGGTATAAAAAATGAGAAATACGGCAAGGAGGTGAATTTGAAATGTAAATGCGACGGCCGACAGTCGATTGTGTCGTGAAACCGTTGTCGCTACGTCGAGTTGCTAAACAGCCTAATGTTTATGCTCGTTACATTATCCGTTTAGGTGACGTTGATGCTCTTGTAAAAGGAGCTAGGATGTCGCATTAGCATATATTATGTTCGAAAGGATACCGCTGCATAACGGAATGCAAAAAAAAGAAAAGAAAAAAACACCGTCCGCCACGTATATACAGTGTTATTTCGCAGATGAAAATGGAAATGGAAATGAAGCGCCGGGGGCGCTTCGAGCGTTGCAGATTTGCCGTTTTACTCGCGAATCGCTCCGCCGCCCGTTTAGTGCACATCACGCTCAGCCAGCTCCGCTACGCAAAGTGTTAAAGTGTTAATGCACGCGCCGAGCGAGAGCCGAGCTGTATCCACGTATGTATCCGCATCCAAATCCGCAAAATGCGTCGGCATTACCGTATGTGCCGCCTTCCGGTATGCGAATGGCGTATCGAATAAATCCGGGATTCAGGGTGAAACGAGGGCAACACCGCACGGACGACCAAGTTTTCAAAGAAAGCTCGTTTCCCGCAAACGAACGTTAGAATTATGTAAAAAATTTACAAACTTCCACGCCTTTTCTCGCGACAATAATTATTTCATTCAAACGCGGATCTTTTCACAACTATTTCTGTAACCTACGTTTGCATGGCAGTTAGCGATGCAGCGGATGCTGAGCTTTTTCTCTCCCCTCGTAGAAATTCTACATTCCAATCTCGCCGCTCATTGTCAAGTGTAGAATCTCTGTACGGGTGGCCTGATCAAAAAGAGTGCGAGGAAATTATATTCAACCCGGAATAAATTACGAGCCACGTTACAACTCGTGCGTTCGAGTTACACAGGACGGTGATGTCGGAATTTGCGTAAAGAAATTCCTTTGAACCGTTTGTACATATTTCAGCTCTCTCACTCTTTCTCTCTCCCCTCCCGTTTCGCAATTATTTGCGACACGTGTACGTGTAGAGGAAAGCTGAATAGCCGACAACATCAAACTTCGGATTTCCTTCCTTTTCTTATTAACTGATCTGACCACTGAATGATAATCTTATCTAGAATATCACGAATATTATATAAATTCTTGTTGAAACCTATGAAACAATAAGAGATCTAGATATGCGATTTCCGCGCAACACTCAAGCCGGAAATTCGATATTCGAAGTAGAAATGAGCTTCGGTTTGGCTTAATCCATTGACATGCCTGTGATTTCCCAACGACTGATTCGCACGTCGTATCTTTGCCTCGAATTCGCGACGAGTGATTGTGAGAGTAAAACTGGACACCGATAGAGCGGAATTGGGTTGGATTGAAAAATATGATGTAAACAATAGAAGTTGAGGGGATCGGATAGGAGGAATTGGAAAACAAAATACAAATCTCCGCCCCCGAAAAGGGGCCGGTAGCAATTTCAACTTGTTTGCATTGCAGGGCCGAGTTTTTTTTTTTGACCAAACGAAAATGTATATCAGTCCGCCTGTATACCAGACGCAAGAGAGCCGCGATTTTCCGTTATCAAAGCGAAACGCTAACGGCACGAGAACCAGGCACCGTGCAAATAAACCTCGCCAGTTTTCAACCGGCGGTCACATATTTACGTATAAACTTCGACGCCGTCGTCGACAGTTTCCCCAAGGCAAACCCTTCGAGCATTGATTTCTTCTTTGCCGAAATTTAACGGTTCTGTTTGCTCGTCGAATCGAGAAAAACTACTAGCCCGCGAGATTATAGAAAACCTCGCTTCAAAACGCCGAGTCTCTTATTTTTTTCTTTGCTTTATCAAGGGATAATTGGTTTGTAAAAAAAATGAATAAAAGATTGACGATAAAATTTGCGCCCTATAGTGATAATATTTCCGCGCGATATTTTCATCGGTCTTTTACGTAATTTCGTTGGTTAGCAAAGAGACTTGCGGAAAAATCACCGATCGACTTCAGAATACCAAAATAGCTCTGTGCCCTCCCCTCTTGACTCAACCGCGCCGATCAAGCTGGGAAAATTTAATTCCTGCAACGAATTTAGCGATCCTCTGTATCGGCCAGGAGATTCAAAATACAGTTTGAAGTCTGCTGCAGCTTCGAGGATGATCTCATGGTATATCTGTTGACCAAACTTTCCCTACCTAAATAAGAGGCGAGAAAGAGCGAAAACATGGTTCAATCTCGGTCTCCACGAACCCGCAGCGTGAATTTCATTAACTTTTCGAAGAATTTACAAAACGAGCTTTCGGACAAAAAATAAAAAAGATCCTCATCTAATTTGACCGAGCAATGTTGGTAAATGATTAAAACGTACTCGGTACGTCTGCGGATCGCGATTGCCGTCAGTTTCGAAAAGAATAATCCCCAAGTTTTCTGGTCGGTAGGTAGACTGACAAAGGAATAAGACGAGAAAGAAGGAATCGCGTACGCGTACTTCAGCCACCCTATTATTCAGTATTCAGCGTGCTTTTTGTTAAGCACCGAACCGAACGATGTTATCAAAGTTGACGCGAAACAAGCCGCACGTTTTATTATTGCGGATGACGTGTAACTTGGTCGAAATTCAGAGAGTCAAAGGTACGTCAGCTTGTATCCACTATCGTTTGATTCGAGTTATCCTTCTCTTTGTCTGTTAAAAATACAGTGAATATACCTGTAACAAGAGTGGAGATACGAAAGAGATAGAGAGAAAGAGAGAGAGAGAGAGACTGACACAGAGGTTCGTAGTCAAAGTGACAAAGCTATTTGGTATTCCATGAATAATAACCTTTGGGAAGCCGCATTCGGTCTAGCTGGGAATATACACAAAGACGTGTTCGGCGGTGAACTATGCCAGAGGAAACTTGTGATGAACTTTGGACGTATTGTTAGATTTTGTTTCAAAGTAGTTATTCACGAAACGAACAGGATCCAAAGGTAGGTGAATCCAATAGTGTTTCCCTCGTTCTTCGATTAATTGCCCTCTCTGCGATAGATAGATTCGAATAGATCAACCGAGTCGGAGCGCTTTCGCTACGACGATAAAGGTAATAATGTACGAAGAGTGAACCGAAAGTAGAAACTCCTGGGAACTCGGTGAAATGTCAAATATATTTGAATCGACGACTTTGTACACGTTTCAAATGCCACAAGAAAGTTTACCCTGGTCATTAGTCTCGCAGCGAGGAAGAAAAGGGTCTTGGCGAACCCCGAATTCCATTCTGAAGAAGTACCCGCCTTTCTTACCGCAACGTAATAATAATAATACGCAAAAAACGGAAACAGAAAGAAAAAAAAAAAGAAAAAACGTACAAGGCCAACAGCAAGAGGGAAAAACGTGAAAAAGCTTGGCGGTAGGCGGGGTTAAGTACATTTATTATAGATTCTTGCACGTGTGAAAGAGAGATCGTGGAGAGCGAGACTTGTTTCGCGGAAAAAAGTGTCCAAGGGAACAATACGAGGAAAAAAGGACGCGAGGGTTTCGCTTGACACGCGCTGTGATGTCAAAAAAGGCATTAAACTTGATGCTGGAAAAACGGGACCAGCAAGAAAAACAAGGAATCGCCCCTCAGCCGGTTTCTTGGCATTGGTATACCGCTCCGTCTCTCTCTCTCTCTCCCTTTAGGCCCACGTTTTGGGTGAAAAATATTCCAACTTACCGCAACGCCTATCAGCCGTTTTTCTACGCTGCAAAAAGCACGAGTTCAAAAAGAAGAGGGGTGGAAAAAAAGAATACAAAAGTGCACAAAAAGCATATATACAAGTTTTACATTTTAGCAGATTTATTAAGCAAAATTTCGGGTGACGTGAAGCGAGGTTTAGTTTTGCGCAGTTTTTTTTTTTTTTTTTAGTTTTTGTGAATCGTACTCAGACATCGAACGAACATGCGACGATAAAAGCGTCCAACAAAAAAATAAAAATATCTTTTCGTTATGACGAAAGCAGGTGTAACTTTATTCGCAAGGATAGATTTTCCATCGCGTCTCTAATTTCTTTCACTCTCTCGGCTTGCTTACAACTGAAGTTTAAGCAAGCGGTTTGTTGCGCGAGGTGAGATTGATTAAAAGTAGCATAGATTCAATTTCCGCGACGATAGTTGTAAGAGTTATCGAGTGTTTGGGGATTAAACCCCGTTAACCAAGCACTTTGTGTACTTAAGTAAATGTCGTAGGCTAGAAATTGCGTTCCACCCTTTGTTTCGGGCCGCTCGCTCTTTCCTGTCGTTTTATACCACGCGCCGAGTCGACGAGAGATTCGTCTCGAGGTTCGTCCCCAGGTATGTATATAATATACCTATACCTACAACCTGTAACAGCCGAGCCGACTGATGCGAGTTTAAATGTTGAAGAGGGAAGAATGAAAGAGGAGTGACGGAATACAAACGCAATCTTGAGTGACACAGGCCGGATTAGTCATCGTTGAGGTAATACACCCGTAGGAATAATTGAAGCGGATTGTCGAGAGAGCCTTTCTCCCCCCGGCATGGTTTGGTGAAATTTAATAACTCCAGGAGAATAATGGTCGACGTTTATCAAACGGCTGAATAATCATCTAACGTCAGTTGAACTCTGAAGTTGAATAATGCGAGCACACATGTGACGATGTGACATGCACACACTCATTGTATATATATATGTATATGTATACAACGAAGCGCGTCATTTTCCGCAATAAATTCTATACATGACATATTCCGCTGTCAAACGTAACAAGCGAAAAAAGAAGTCGGCGCAATTTGGGAATTAGTCGGAATTCGTTGAGGCCCGGAGGTGAAAATTGAATTGGATAGCGAGACGAGAAAAGTGTCGGACGGGTGGGAATAAGGTCAAAAAACCGGATCAGGGTGCGAGAAGGCAAAAGAAACGGCTTCTGTCGGGGTTGATTTCACCGTCGAGCAGATGACGGCGGCGGCGCGTATTCGCGAGAGGAAAAGAAATTAATATTCCGCGAGGATACGGCGGCGGCGGAATATAAAGCGGTGCATGAAATTCGCGTCCATGTACCGCGGCGAGGTGGCCCGGAATTCGAGGGATGACGTTGCGTGTTACGTTTCTCCTTTCCTCCCCCCAACGGGTGGGGGAGGATTTTCGCCACCGACTTAGCTGTTTGAAACGGAATCGCGGGGCTGGATCGAAGGGTGGGTATATTGGAAAGTATGGGTACAAAGGGGAGAAGGTTAAGATAAATTCCATCAAATCGAATCGTATTTGGACTCTCGTCGAGAGGCGAGCAAGCAAAGAATAAAAGAAAGGAGATGAGATGAGAGGAGAGGAGAGGAAAGGAAAGCAAGAAAAATAGCGACCGAGAAGAAAGCAAACGCGGGAACGGAGCAGGAGGAGGAGGAGGATGAGGAGGAGGTCCCACGTGGGGAACGGCGAACACTGAGCGTAAAGGGAATATTAAACACCATTGGGATGAGGTCGGCAATCCCTCACGTAGATGGACGGGTCATCCCCCGCCGCACCTCGTCTCTGCTCTACTTGTCCCACTCAGCCTTCCACCCTTGAAGCACGACGCGCCATCTCCCCGCCAAAATGTCTTGTCAAAATTGTGGACTATCCTCTTAAAGTGAAAGCAAAACGCAATCTACGATAGATCGACGGTGTGATAATTGGAGATTTCCTAACGGTTGCATTATACGTATAACAAGTTTAGGCGAAATGTGGTTTTCCGTACCTCGAGTGTTTCAATTTCTCAATTTTACAGGCGTGATTTCATATGATTCGAGTCTGGGATGAATTACGATGGAGTAGCTCGCGTCGCCGAGGGTTTCCCAAGTCGCTACGACCAACGAATTTCTAATTTTCGCAATTTAATTTAATATTAAACCCTTGGATAAAACTTGCAATATTATATATATACACTGCCTAGTGGAGGAAAAAAAAGGTAGGCGGGGGAAAGCGAAGGGGCGAAGATGGGGAAAAGCGAATTAACCGAGTAAAAAAAGCGTCGTGTGCTTTGAACGAAGACCTCGTTCGTTAACGATTAATACACGTATGACCTGTATCCTTTTACGATCTTATTTCCGGATGCATTCGTCCGCATCCCTGATTGCGGAAAGACGTGGCAGTTGAGCGCCGTTCAACATTTTTATCAAAGAAAAACCAGTCAGGCGGGAAGTGTCTTCGCCGTGAGTCGGACACACGAGAGTTGTTTTTTCTGTCCTCTCGTCGTAACGAGTGTGAAAATTGACGGGTGTTAAAATATATGTTTGCGAATTTCAACGCGGCAAGCATCAATTCCACAAGTGACCATCGCGTATCCGTTCTCCAGCTGTAAGCCACACATCGTACTTGTGTAAGGTAGGGCTGAGCCACGAGTCACGGCCTTGCAACGTAGTTTGTGAAATTTCTCTAACGAGCTCTATTCAACGCGCGATGATTGAGGTCCATATTACGTGCCTGACCTACGCAGGATGTCCACCCGGGGGTGTCAGAGGCGGCCGCCTGCGATGTCGCAACTCGACGTTTTCATCCCTCAAAAAGTCTGGAGGCTCACTTTTTGCTCATCAATGCGGAAGAGCGACCAGCAAAAAGGTCAGTTTTCAGAGTTCCGATTCAATTCGCTTGAGGAAATACCGCGCGAGTCTGGCGGATCACTGTCAGAGCAGACAAATTGAATGAGATAGAGTATTTTGCCCGAGTCAAGATTCCGGAAGGTGGACGGTTCGCGAATTTTTTTCGCGAATCTGCACGGCTGGTGGTACCGGCAACGCGCATGCAAACAGACCGAGAGAAGGAGAGAGAGTGAGAGAGAAAGAAACGTGAACCGCGATCGAAATTGCACACCACTAGAGACGGGAGGACGATAAGATTCGACCGAACGAGAGTATAGGTGGCTCTCTTATTCCGCGGATATCTTCTTTCCCGTCAACCTCGGTATACCGGGATTTCGATAATTCAATGCCGGCATGAGATTGGGCGCCGGTATCTGGAGCGAAGAGTAATTGACGGAGGCGGGTGATATAGGCAAAATCGAATCGCAGGAAAATCCTCCGTCGGATGATGTCGATACCCTCGTTAGAGACGCGAGAAATAACAACCAACTAGTTACAAGGATAGGTTTCCCGGTCTCTTGTTTTTTTATTCTCACCGTCAATAACCCGAGGTGAGTAATTGATCATTTGCGTTGGTATTATTCCGCGACGTTAGACGCAGGCTGAAGAGGCGTTCGATACAAATCCGTAAAACCATAAATGTCGAGCGAAGAGGTTCCTCGGGTGAAAAGCAGGCTGATATTTGCGTGAAATTGTCCTCTAAGTATCGTTTGGTAAACTTATGTTGTTCGCGTTGTGTGTCGAAAGAGCGGTAAGGCCATTTGTAAGTAAAATAGTCCGAAAGACATCTTGCATCCTTGAAATATACGAGATCTAGGTCGTTCGAAATTGTGGCGAGGTTTTTTCCACCGCGCATCGAACGTCGCGAATCCTTTATAGATCCACCGCTGGTAAACAGATGGTAAAATCGAACGGGAATGACGAATATAACTCCGCCTAGTCTGGCCTCTCTGCATAAACTGCACTTCTTCCGCTATCCAGGCGGCTGGAATCATTGGCTCAAGAATCCGATAACCGCGAGACGTACCCCGATTCGAGAAAGATCGGACGAAGCTTTCCCTCTCTCGCTTCATCTCCGGCCTTCGAGTCCGTCAACCTGCCCCTTCGATAATTCTCTCCGGCGATATATCCCGACCAGCCAATGCGAGATCAGCACTCCGGATTCGGGAAAGCTCTTGAGATAACAACGTTATCAGAGACACCGAAAATGTTATTTCTCCACTACGCGTCGAGGTCCGAGTGTATCCGGAACCGAGTTCACCCGGAAATTGGTGATATTCCAGCTGCACCTGTGCGTTTCCTTCGGCCCAGGGTTCAGCTTTTTGTCGGGGTGTGTACCTGCGCTTTTCGTTATACGACCGTGGGATTGGACTCTCGGTAACCCGGGTCGATTTTGTGGAGCATAATTGGTTAGAATCTCGTGTGAGCCGAGTATGTAAATACCCGAGAAGAAGCAGGCGGTGGGCTGCTGCCTTATATATGGGATCCATCTCGTCTCGGGGAAGCATGGCGAAACTGCCTTCTGGCGTAGTTAGCATAAAACCTGACTTTTTATCCCCTAGAGTCGATCTCTTCGTCATGGAAATTTCAAGACACGGGCAGGGCCTCGCCTTTTCCTTACCTTTTTCACTTTTCTTCTATATTTCTTTTTTTGCATTTATTTTTTGCGCCATTAAAGGACAAACGACGCGACCCGATTTAACCGTCAACTTTTAAGAGAACAAAAATCTGGCCGACGTTGCAACAAGTTTTTCAGTTAATGCCCCGCTATTCCGGCCTTCAAACTGCGTCATATTCTAGAATTTTATGACTTGTTGGTACAGCAAAGTGGGAGAACGGAAAGAGCTCGGCAATTCTGCTGAATCTATTTCAAAACCTTTATCTCTCTGTGATATTTCATCCCGTAACAGCCGGAAACTGGAGTGAGATTTTTCTCCGCGTAATCCTATATTATATATTCTCGCGATTCTCCCCAATATCGACGACGCTGATCTCCCACTGGCTTTTGATGTATCGACTCGAGATTATAATCATCAATTATAACTTTGACGGTTCATTGTTCAGAGGAAGTTTAGCTCAGCGAAGAGAGTGTCCAACTGAGACTCATTGCTATTTCCGAGATAAGTGTATACGTGGGAGAGGACCGAGAATAAAGAAGAGTCGATACAAATCCCCGGGAGTAAAAGATTAAAAGGTTTACTTTGCGCGCGTGTCTTTGTACTATCGAAAGGAGCCCACTTTGAGCCACCTTAATTAACGGGGTGCCGGAGAGAGAGAGAGAGAGAGAGAAAACGGATATCGGTTTCTAAGAATACAACGAAGGGAAGGAGGACCAGTAGCACCGTCTCAGCTTTCCCGTCTCCAGCAGCGTTTGACGTTCCTTTTACCCGGATCCTGTTCCACATTCCGCTTTTTCTTTCTGTTTTGTTCTATTTTCGTGGAAACGAACGCTCGGAGTTATGGAGTTTGAAGAATTTTGGAAACAACGTATTCAGCCGAAGAATCTGCTCGCGGCAGCAAAGCCATATATTATCTGTCTGTGAAGCAAATAACGAGCTTTCGATCAATCAGAGCTTTGCAGACGAGCCTGACGGGTAACACAGCCACGTCTGGATACTGCTGAAGAATTTCTGCGCACGAATCGTCATTCGCCGTTGCAATAACTGCTACCATCCGAGCCCGGAGTAGAGTGACGTCAAGAGGCGAAGCTAAAAGCGTGGCTTTTGGGTGGCAGGAATGACGGAACGGCTTCTTACGTGAAGTCCTTTCGCCGGAAGTATCCTGGGAGACGAAGAGGAGGATGGGGAGGAGGTCGGACAACGTAATTTGTCGCTGTCCCGGAATGCCGGCGCGGCCAGGTGATCGTGACGTTTCATCTTCCTTAACGTTAAGGCGTCGCGAGACCGTCACACCGATTTAGGAGGCCGTTATTCTTCCGTTATCGTCATACCCCGATAAAGGTTACAACGCTGCACGCTTTGCCGAACGTACGTCCATTCTTTCATCCCTCGAAGCTGTCGCCAATCCCTACAATATTATCGTCGCCTCCGCGAACTGTCCTCCATTTATTCACGACTCAGGGTGCATCAGGTTTTTATTCAATTTTCTTGGCACCCACGTGGTCGCTCTCTCTCTCTCTCTCTCTCTCTCTCTCTCTCGGTTTTTCCTGGTTCTACATGGGTGGCTGCTCAAGCCCATAGCCGAGGGCCTCGCAGTATTTTATTTCACGACGTGTGTCAACGCTTTGTCTCGCTCCTTTGGTTCCCGTCATTTATATTTTATATCCCATTCCTCACCCGCCACAAACGATTCCAGAGAATGTCCTAATTTTCACCCGACGCACGTAGCGTCTCCATCCCTGAAATATAGCATCCAACCTCTCAGTCTCACCTTGAATTCCCAACGTGAAATAAGAAACCTGAGGTACTTAATTCCAGCTGATCATTCGTCGATTCAATTGCGAGTAACAGTTTCTCTTTCCATGTTCCAACGTGCAGACCGGATGACGAGGATTGCAGCAGAGACTCATCGAGGCGGATGCAGGAGGCGTTCGAGTGGTATGAAAGCGGAGTGGTGAATCGGTTGGAAGTCGATTCATCGAATATGACTACTCCGATAGCGTTTCAGTCCCCTAGAAGGCTCTCCAGCCGCGTTGAAGCAGGGAAACCCCTGCGGTGGAATAATTTTCCAGTTCGCGGGTGAACGCTAGGCGCAAAGCATCAGGCTCCGGGGATGAAGCTAAGCAAACCGGAACGACACACACGCACACACACGTACCAGCCACGGGGAGTAAGAGGAGCGAAGTAGAAACAGAACAGAATGTGGCAGGCAGTCAGGAAGGAAGGAAGGAAGGAAGGAAGGAAGGAAGGACGGAAGGACGGCGCACACTCAGCCATGTCGACAAGGCTTGCTACCGCGCAGTATGGCGCCGTTGTCGCTTCGTGCAGCAGCGAACGACGTCGTGACGTCGACGCAAATTCTCTCATCGGTATGTCACGGGTGCACCAGGTAGAAGCCAGCCACTCACCGCCGCGTTGGATACACAGATTAGAAAACTTGTGTGAATGCGGCGAGCTCGAAGACGTCGTCGAGACAGTTGACGCTAAAGACGAAGAAGTCGTCGGTCGTCGCGTTGGATTGGACTTGGTGGCTTTGAGATCGGAAATACTTGGTTAGAGTTCCGTAAAACTTCACGTAGCCTCCCCTCGCAAGTTTATTCCAGCAGCAGCATCACGATGCAAAGGTACTACAATGAGACGCGATTGGGTATTCATAGGGGTCCTTCGAGGCGCGATTAAACATAGTTGAAAGTTCCTCCCTGGCTAGAATCCTGGAACGAACAAAGTTTCTCCAGGCGGTAACGGTACGTGCCTCGTGCAGGTTTAACCCGTTTTCGGTCGACTCGACTCGACGCTCGCGAGCTTGCTGCACGGCTCAATTCCCTTGTCTTTTCCCTTAAAGAGTTTGAGGATCCTTTCCTCGTTGCTTTTTACGACCATCCCAAGTTTCACGCTCTCGTCCAGACTGATGGAGCCCTTGATTTTTCTCCGGCCTTAGCGCCGCCGCTCATTTCCACCCCTCGGTTACAGGCGACACCCTCCTGCGCGACGGGCACAGACACACGCACACCCAAAACAGTTGGTTGAACGACCCCGTTCCGAGTTTCACTGAGCATTACGCATTGTTTACGCACCAAGCATCATCTTCGAAGACTTTCCACCCTCCGCTAGCAGCCGTTGTAACTTTAGGCGGACCCCGAGACCCCCACAAATCTCAGGAACGACGGTACCGTTCTGCAGGTTTCTTCGAGTCGAAGCCAGAGCTCGAATTCAAGTTCGTCACCTTGCATGCAAATACGTGATCCAGCAGTCATGCACAAACCAGGACAAAGTGTCGTTCATTAATTTTCTCCAAGCTCCGAGTAGGAGGGCGAGAGGCCATAATTCACCGCGATGCGCGCGTCTGAATTTATTCGGGGTCTTCATCCTCCGTCTCATATTTGTCGCCTCCGTGTCGTTGAAGAAACGCCGTCGCTAGTTGACGGAAGAGACACGGACGCGGATTAGAGAGTAATGGAGAAAGATCGCGAGGGCAGAGTAAGATGGATATAATCTATCCCGCAGGACTCGTGCGGGTCGAGTCGATTCCTAAGACAGCTCGGCTCCTCTTCCAACCGTATGTCCAGCAGTTTCGAGGCGTGTGTCGGGCGTTTAAACGAAAACCGGGGATCGAACGAAAGCCATTAGTCGGTAACACGGGTCGCATACTAATGTCCTCCGCAAGTAGCAACGGCACGGTTGCCACCGAGTCCGAAGAGTAGAGTGAAAAATGGGAAATCGAGGGCAGCCTGCATGCAGCTTGTACGATAAGACAGAGAGATTCGATGCTGCGGCCTCTAATCAAATCCAGGGTAAAACTCAGCCTCGCTCGGCATTATTGGACTGATCGGTTAAAATTTCAACCCACATCCCAGGATGTCGACGATACGTTGCCTTGTTCGAGAAACTAATCAACCACCCGTCGTCGATGATCAACGCCGTTACAACTATCGACGTTTCCGAGAGTACGGCTTCAAAGTTTCAGCTGCACAGTTGCACCCACCCCAAAAGTACTCCACTTCTGTGTTTCGCGCCTCTCGATTGACAGTGCAGAACTGAATCTTTCGCGCTCGGTTCAAGTCGGGAGGCGCCGATTGTAATCACGGCAATCAGTTCGTCGGAGACATTGTCAACCATGAAACAATTTCCGTTTCATCTTCCGCGAGCATCCCGAATGCGTAGAAGGCATTAAGGGGGTTTCAAGGACTTTCGAAGTGGATATTCGATTGTTTTTCATTTCCGGGACGCCACTCGATGGAAGGAAACTGGAATGGAGACGTACAGCGATCCGGAGAGGCCAGGCGCGAGGAATTCCCGTCGGTCATCGGAGCGTCATCCGGAGGATAGCCGTTGGCTCCGACGGCAAGCCAGACGAGGAGCCCTTCCCAGAGAGCTTGCGACGAGCCGGTTGGCCGGTCGGCTGCTGACGGTGATAAATCAATATATTCTACTCACGCAGTGGCGTAACCTAGGCGAAATGGCTGCTTTTGTCGACTAAACCAGGGTAATTCGCTCTACCGAGCAGGCAGGCCGGCCGTCGAGAGTGTTTCTTTCCTCTCGCGCCCCGGTCCATTCAGGCGGGTGCAAAAATGGGCGGTCCGCTATCTGTCTGACCCACGCGCGTCGTTTCCACTGCGATATCTTTTAAGACAGCGTAAATAATACGTCTTGGTCCGGGGGCTAATAGAACCAACCAAAAACCGGGCGACCTCGAGGCGTCGTCGACGTAGCCGTCACTTCGAGAAAAACACCACCACCTTCGTCAAGAATCAGAATTGTACAAAGGTTTCGCGGATATTAAACAGCTGACAAGACCGAAATATTCTGTTCGGAACACGGTAATAAAGGGAAATGAAAATGTTTTTTTGGAGGCTTTGGAAATCGTGGAACGAGGATGGAAAAATATGGGCGAGCCTCTGGATGCGAATTTTTAGATGCTGGGTAGCCCAAGATACCATCTCGCTCGTGACGGGGTGGAGGGAGGATGAAAAAACTGCCCATTCACTGAGTAAGTCAACGTTCGCTACTCGGCGGAGAAGAGTATATTACATTTTTTTTTTTACGTCAGATTTCAACGAAGAGTAGCCGAGCTGATATAATTACCAAAAGTGACAGGGAGGAGGCTGAAGCGTGGGCAGGGTCGCTGATTTTTTTATATTCCAACGTAGCGAGGAGAATCGAGGGTCTCAGTGACTGTGAGACGGGACGAACTTTTAGCCTGCGTACTTTGTGAAAGTACGGCTAATGTTAGAATGCTTAAAAACGCCTTCAGGTTAATGGAAAGTGTTAAATATGGATCAAAGGAAAATAAGAGCTTTGCGAAGAGCGGAACGAGCGGGAAGGCGCTTCACAAAGAAACGGGAATTTTCACGAGGCGTTGTCGTACGTGGAGAAATATCACTATACCGCGGCTTGATCGAGATAAAGAGGATCTCTAACGGATCGACGGGGCACTGCGGCACACACATGTGGTGAGTAAAATTCGCCTCCTACAGCCGTTCTCTTTTACCTGTACGAAAAAAAAAATAAACAACTTTGACGAACAGAGCAGTCGATTGAATGAATTCCAGAGAGCGTTTTACGCAGGCATATCCATATCGAAGCTAATTTAATTATCCGAATTATCAGTAAGGGAAACATGTTTGTTTTTGGTTTACAAATTTAATTTGCATGTTTAATTTTTGCAGGCTGCTATAAATATATGAACCGTATTGTATGATTAGGTACACAGGGTGATGACAGGCAGTTGCGTCGGTTCGTTACGTGGACCGAACATCGAGGGGCCGGGGAATCACTCGAGTAATTATATATATATATATATTCATTTATTTTTCGTTCCCCCGTTCCTTACTTTGTCCGGCAATGTTTTCCTCACTCGTGTTTACAAAAAAAAAAGGGTGAAGCGTTGGCTAGTAAATTAAAAATCGTCAAACACATATATAATGTGTAATGCGTCAAAGTTCACCTCGTTAACAAAATATCGAACGAAGCGTAAGTAATACTTTTGCCATACAAGCGGGGTTCGACGGTGGTTCACTCTTCTCTTGGTATGCGTTACATTAAAAAAAAAAAAAAAAGTTAATAAAGCAAGGGAGGAAAATCAAAGCAAAGTTATTAGCAGCGCGCTGAGTGCACGCAGAAACTTCAAATAACGAACATTTTACTTCACGCTACATGCGCGGTTGGGCGATATTACTTTAACTGAGAATTTTTAATATAGAAAAGTACATTTTTCTTCTTTTTTTTTTTTTTTTGAATAAAAATTTTCGCCCGTTCATCGTTTACATTTACTTTCTCTACCTCTTCTCTCTTTCGCTCTCTCTCAAATACGTCACAGGCGGCTAATTGGAGCTAAAACGGATAAAAAGTAAGACGTGGATAGATATTATAATATCTCAAGAAGAATGCAGAAAATTTCCAAGAGAAATGAAATGAACTGGATATAAGATGTACTTTACGTAGCAGCTGAGTAGTTTAAATGAGTACAAAAGCTGATGAAAAATACCGTCGAGAGTCTCCCCCGTTTCATTCCTTCTGGCAAAAGAATTTTCCCAGTTCTCGCATGGTTTACCGTGGTAAAATTTTTCCTGCAAAATTCTGACTAACGTAGGTATATGTAAAGAAAAAATTACAAGAGGTAGAAAAAAAAAAAAATATGAACAAAAAAAGAAAAAAATCTTCGCGGAAAAATATCCTTTGAGCAAGTTTTTAGAATAAAACAATCATTCCGTTCCTACATCCCACGTTGAATAAGACATATCGTTGTATTTCAATTACGGAATGGAGGCAATCGGGATGAAACGCGTGTAATCAAGCTTAAAATCGCGTTGGTTAAGGCAGATACGCGATACATCTTAAACACTCAGAGAAATGATTCCCACCAAGTTTGTAGACGACAAAGATCGAGCGTCGAGCGCCACGAAACTGCGACCCGTAGTGGATGGCGGTGGGTAATAATTGAACCTTGGCGTTTCGCCAGGATCCGTGTTAGTGCCAATTAAGGATTACCCGTCACGCAAAGGTTGGCTCTTTAGGTGTCCTGGCCCATCTTAGCCAGGACAACGCAGTGAACGAGTGACTGCGAGACGGCGGCAGATATATCCGTTGACATATGCCCGGAAGGTCCTTCTTTCCACTATTTGCCCGACTATTAGCCCCCGGCGAACCCTGAAACCGGGTTCGGGCGACGCGTACGCGTAAGTGTCACGAAGGCCTTTCCCGAGGACTTTACGCCGGCTGAATTAATAAGAACACCCAGCAAACGCTCTCGCTTTTCGCGCCGAACCGGTGAAACCAATCGCAATTGCTTACAATCACGAATTCGGAGCTTTTCTTTCTCGTCTCGTTGCTTGAAATCAGTATGAAACGGGTTTCCACCAGATGTCGTCTTGTATATTTTTTCGGCTGAAGTGTGAGATATTTGACAGGCCACAGACGGGAAAACGGACAGGGGATGAAGGCGAACGGCCGGGGAATGAATATATATGAAAAATCGCACTTCGCAACCGTTACCCGTCACTTTTCCATTATTTTCCACTTTTCAAACGACAATGAAGATCAAAATACTAAAAAGATTCAAATTGCGTTGTTACGTTCGATCCCGGTGGGTGAAAAAAAATTGCGCTGGACGGGGGTCGGGTTCGCATTAGCGATCGAATCCCCGCTTTGATCAACGCTACCGTAAATTTGATGCTTCGGTCAAAAAAAAGAGACAAACCTACGAATAAAAAGGGAACGGCAGAACGAAGAATGATACGTGAACAAATAAATTCCAAACTTTCATTTCGCTCAAACCGATGACGAATATTTAGGTACCGACACCCGAGTAGAAGACGATCAAGTTCCAACGATAAGTCCTCGATGCAGGACAACTAACAGAGGTTGCTGAATACTTCTTGGAAAACGGAAACACCGAAGAAAATCGACGATCGACAATCAATCGGTAAAGAGGGTTTGGAACCCGATATTCTTCAACCGAAGAAGAAGATGCCCTCGCTCAGTCAGTCGATCGATTGTCTCCGTTTACTCGTCCTTTCTTGAAAGTCGGTCCTTCGCCGAGTGAAACCAACGCCGACTTCAGACGACTGTAGCGGAATCGAGAAGATTCAAGATGCGGTCTTCTTCCGGGAAATGTTTACTCCTTATCTCTCGTACTTCGTAACGAGTCTCTTTGTAATTCGCAACCCTTATACATATAAGAGCCCGAAGAAACCTGATAAAGCATCCGACCTTACTTCTCGAAGAGCGCGATGCATGCTGTGGACTGTTACGCACAAGGGTGTTATATTACACGAATTTGCGGGTGTGTGATAAAAAGGAAACTGTGTTCCTGTGCTCCTTACAGGGATGAGTTCTCCTCGTTACGTTGCTTCCGAGACTGTTATATGAATTTCCAACACGCGAGACGTTTGACAAGCGTTACAATTTTCAGAAGGATCTTTGCTTGAGAAACCGTGGCACAATTAGTGTACACGTACCTACTTACTTGTTTCAACGACAAAAGGATTCGATGGAAATTGATGAAACATCTGCGTACACTCGCAGCCAAGGTTTGACGATACCGAGTTTCAACAGTTTGAACAAGTTTCAGTAGACCACGGATAAACTCAGGGAACTTGGATATTGCGCGCGAAATTATTGATCTACTCGATGATTAACTTTTAAAGTGAAACATGGTTTTCGGTACACGTAAAATGAAATACGGGCTCTTTGCGTTTTGCCTTTATTTTGACCATTTCGAGCTCTCCGAAAAGGCAAGTACTTTGAGGCTTCTAGTTGAAGCTCAAATAGTTTGTTTCACTTAATCATTTATTTGGGAAAATGCGGCGCGCTTTCTTATTCACAAGCTATACACATAACGATAATTTATAAATCGGAGCAACGCTTCAACTTATTGCTAATTGTAGAGCAGATAATATAGCCTAAAGTAATTATAAACTTTTAAAAATCTGTGCAAATTTTAAAGATTTCCAATCGAGTCGTATCGTTTATTATTTTATTTGTCGTTATTCGGTTTGAAGTATCAAACCGATCAATGCTCCGGTTCGCGACACACGCGCACAATATCACGTTATGAATTTTTTCCCAAAAATATTTTTTACTGGCTTTAACGTGGATGAAAAATAAATTTGAAAAAAAAAATGAAAAAATGCGGTATTTTTGCGAAAGGATGACGTAGCGGTATTTATTATTGAAGTTACTGCCACCGCATAGCGTTCATTTAAATTCCCAGCGGGTATATTCGACTGTATTCGAGCCTGCAGGGGTGGTTGTGGTGGTGCAGGCGCAGCACGAACAGCAATTTTTAAGCTCACCATTTTTTCCTCCCACGTTTTTTCCATTTCTTTTTACTCTGCTTCCTCCTTTATTCATATCGCCAGCATTTTCGCGTACTGCAGTTAATATCGGTTTATTTCTTATACGGGTTGGTTATTATCGGTTTCGATACTGCAGCCGGTGCATCCGGCCATGCGAATGCAGTCTGTGTATATTGTGATCGATAATAAATTTCATTCTTTATTCATATTCGTTACGTTTAATTTAGTCTGGCTGAAAATTTTCACATATTTTAATAATACCGAGAAGTCAATTATTATACGATATTATATAGGAATACAGGTACGTCGATCGAGATTAAACAATGTGGACGATATTCATTAAATTCTGTATTATACATAACCGGTATGCCCTCGAGCGGCGTAAGCGTTACAAGTTGCAATACAAAATTCCTCAAATTAAATTTCTAATTAAAATTTCATGCCTCATACCGAGGGAAACATTAAACCCCCCTATGCGGTTATATTATATTGTTAAATTCCCGTGCAACATGTGCGTCGTCAATTTTTCTACATTATTATAAATTTCGCGAATTAATTATGCTTCATTCATCTATAGTGCGTTATTCGGGTATGATTAATCGAACTCGCGCCAATATATTCGTTACATATTAACGCGATCATCGCGGCGTGGCGAGTGATTAATCATCACGACGGGAATATATATTATATTTTCACTTTTAGACAGCTCTCAGGCTAAATATTCCCCTATCTCTCTCTCTATCTCTCTCTCCGGTTTAAAATTATTGCAAATACGAATAAGTGTATATTTTACTTTCTGTAAATTATTGTTATTTATTTATTTATCTATTTTCACTTTATGTATTTTTAAATTTAGACTTATGGTATAAGAACAATTGTATTTTTTCAACGTCAACTCCAACAAAAAAATTAAAAACAAAGTTACAACGACAAAAAGAAGAATTATCCAATTAGTTGAGTAAAATGATTTCATACAGCATTCACTAGAGAGAACCGTCGAGTTAAACGTGTGTGACGCTTTTTTCATCATATACGCAATAACGTCTTGCGTACACGGTTCGAAGAAAATGTCCCAGCGGGTCTACTAAGATTTTTGAGTCAATTTAACCATTTTTAGTGTATGACTGAGTAGAAAAAAAAAAATTAAGTAAAAATTACAAATTAAACGTTAAAAATTCTAAAAATTTGAACAAATAATACAATTATAGAAAGTGAACCTGCCGGGACATTATATTTGGTTAAATTTTTCCAACAGTGACAATAAGACTCACCTGTAAATTTGGCGGGCAGTGATCCAGCAGCTCGAGCATGTGCCTGATGTTCTGCGCGTCCTGAATAACGAAGTTCAGTTCCATGTCAAATTCGCCCCCGACGAGCTGTAAGAGAGAAAAAGGAAAAGATGATGAGCAATTATACAGAAATAATATTACATTAGCATAGCGTGCTCATCGTTACAACGGGAGGAAAGTCTGTAGGCTTGAACGACGATGTGCGAAGCCACCTTAGCCTCTTATTTTAATAGTATAGTGTTTATATACGCATAAGTATTCATGAGACTTGACTCATAATTGACGGGATTACGAGGTTCGTACAATTAACAAACCGTTCCGTGGAAATATCAGCCTTCTGGGCTCTCGGCCTACCCGCGTCATAGAGTTACCAATTCCCATGGGAAATTCACAGAGCGATCCTACGAGGTGGGGCGTTGGATATAATACTCGTAATTCGCGATGGGAAGGTCGAATTTTTCATTTATTTATTGAGTTATTCCACCCCGTCGAGATCTTTCCACACCGTTATAAATTTAATTTTGAAAACAGCCGCGGCGTGTAAAGTTGTTTTCACGTGGTGCAAAATCGGTGAGATCATAAGTGGGTATCAGACCGGATGAAAGAAGTTATACATATTCCGAAGAGTATGGGAACGAGTAAGAACGAAAATATGGAATAAGGCGAATAAGTTCGGGGGATTTATGCCGGCGGCGGGATGAGAAGAAAATGCAGAGAGAGAGAGAGAGAGAAAACGGAACACGGTACGAAGGAAGGAGAGAAGCCTCGCGGCACCGTTTATATCAGCAGACCGGAAACGCTGCTTCTGCGGAGAGCGCAATTTCCGGCCAAGTATCTCGCTCTGCTTACAACCCCATTCCCGCGAACGTCTTACATCCAGGACGAAAGCGGCAGGACGACGTAGTCGATATGCCTACCCTTGTGATGAATTCACACCGACATTTGCGTAGGTGTGTAACGGTACGAAAACCCATCGAACCCTAGCCGAACATGCTCGTATTTATCGTATCGGCGCAATTTGTCGTCGATCATCGCGTTGATCCCAAGTGTCGGATACGCGCAAGGTAATAAGAATATTCATCTCGCAGAGGAGACGTACAAAATTTAACGAGAAAGGTTATACGCCGGAATTGAGTTACGCCTTTGGCAAAGGGTGAAGAAAGCTTTCTCGGAGATTCGTTCATCTGAAAATAAGAAAGAAAAAAGGAAAAAAGAAAAGAACAAGAAAACTGACAAATATTCGAGAAAAAAAAAAAAAGAAACACAAAAGCAGGCTACAAAGAAGGAAGAGGAAATTATACTCTGGTTAATTTAACACCCCCCCCCCGTTTCTTATTCTTCCATTTCAGCTCCAGACTCTGGCTACAACACAACTACGTTTGCTGAGAAAAAGAACGATAAGCTTTTCGATACCTGTACCTTTGATTCAGAGGAAGATGATTCGAACGAAGGTGAAGAAAAAAAGAAGCTTTTCCCTCTCACCGGTGAGAAAAATTTCGCCGCCTTGTACGTGACTCGAGTACTTCTTTTGCAATACTTTCTCATATTCAGAGAAATATTTTCCCACCCCATCCATCATCCTGAACTTTATTGATATTATATGAGTGAAATTCTTATTATTCATTCCACTCGAAGGATGATTTTATAAGCCGTGTAGGTACATTATTACGATTCGTAGAAAGGAGAATTATTATTTTTACAGTAAAACAGCCCCGTAGCTTCAACACGTATAGTATACCATCAGAAGAATACGTTCCAACGGCAAAATATTATTATTCTCGTTATAATAATAAGAACGCATAACCAAGCGTTTCACCGTGTAACATAAATACAGCTGAACAAGGTTCGCGTACCTACGGTATTTTCTACTAACATTTTGTAAATAATTGTAACCCGTTCGAAGCTTATTAAATTTCAATTCGTTCCATCAGCGTGGGTACATTGGTGGTTGAGTAGCCGAATAAACAATTAGTAAGTAAACCTGAAAGGTGCGTATGATGACTAATGGAAATTACGGTCGTTCCTTGATTCGTTTAATTATATTACACATATATCCGAGCACCCTTTGCGGAAAAACGCTGCGGTTAATTCCACGATTTGCGAACTAACGTACGGTATAAGCGTACATGCGTGCAAACGGCAAATGCAGATCAGGGGTGACCCTTTTTTGCGCTAAATTCGCTAATAATTGAAGGTGAATAAACGAAGACCAAGGAGCGGTGTTAATTGGCGTTCACGAGAACTTACGAGCGGCGTACATGCGCGGTTGCAGAGATTTTCCTCTTCGTAGAAATTTCATCTTAATAAAGTTTCGTCGATGGTAATTGTGAGAAGCTACGTCCACACCTTGAAACGCGTACGTTTGGGATGTTTTTGCTCAGGCCTAAAAGCTGGACGGCCATTCAATTTTCAATGATTATTTTATGTTAAACTGACTTCAAAGTACCGTGTACAGATTTGAGTACCTACATTGCCAATCAACTGATCGACATAATCAAACGCTTTAACTCGACTAACGTATATTAGTATTTAACTGAAAGCATTCCATTATATGGGTATACCTGTACGGAAACGCAACTGCGAATCTTCAATTTTTTTTTTTTTTTTCTTTTGTTTTAGTTTGTCTTTGAATCCAGTGAATATTCATGTGTACAAGTTGAATGAAAATTCAACGAAATGAGTCGAAAATTAATTGCTCGAAGAGTGGTTAGAGAAATCAATTCCACTGTAACGTGTGTCACGAATAAGAGTACCTTATTTATTCAATTCCCTGTTGAAAGACTGATTTTTCTTCTCTTTCCATCGGAAAACAACAATTACAACACCGATGTTGGACAGGAATGAGGAGAGTGTAAAAAGTACAACGGATATTATTGCAACAGAAAGGCCGCAGGGTGATTTCGAGAAGCCCCAAACCTGCCTCGAGTAAAAGGAGTTAGTTATCTTATTCATTAAAACAACTGGTCCGTGTAATAAAATGACTAAAAGTTGAGGTCGCGCGTTACCGCGGGGTAACTTATATAATTACACGTATAAGCTCTACGCCGAACTGGATGGGAAGAAGAAGAAGAAGAAGAAGAAGAAGAAGAAGAAGAAGAAGAAGAAGAAGAAGAAGACGAAGGAAAAGTGGGAGGCAAATCGGGATTTGCAAATTGCTGGCGGGGGTGTGAAGTAACGGCGAGGCTGCACGCTTGCTTGCCGGGCGAAAAGTTATTTCCATCTTAATTAAATCCAACCTTCGCCTCGCGCACTTTTCTTACTCTCCTGGAAGTATCACGCTTCGAACAAAAATATAATGAAAGTTGCACGTAGACATACCTGGAGTGCGAGCGTTTGTCGGTTTCTTGCCCGAATTTCCCAAGAATGATTCAACGCGTCGCATTCCACTCATTCTCTCCGACCCAACTCACGCATTTTGCACGCCCGTCCGTCAAAGAGGAAAGGGCTTTACCGAAACGAAAACCGACATCGAATTGACAGGACTTCCATTTCCTGACAAATCAACTTCCGATATCTCATTCCTAATGCTGAATATGTCTTGGGGGGAAAACGAAAAAGTGTCGTGGAAACTTTTCCGGTTTCACGTATTATTAAAATAGACAAAATAGACAAAAAAGATAAAAAGGAAAGCAAAGAGTGAAAGCCGCCTGTGGATACTGGGTTCTCATCTTGTCTCGAGCTTCCTAACTTGGAATGATTAGCGAGCCTCGAGGTACGCAGGTGTGATGCGCGAGGTTAAGAGCCGGTGCAGCTCCTAATTGGAAATCTCTCCGACCGGATCGTCTATGTACGCGCTCCTCTTGAAATTAGACGGTCAAGTTATACCGGGCTGGCTGGCTCAGCATACTCATTCAGCACTGCAAACACGTCGGGATATCCAGCCACGGTAATAAGTATGCTCATTCTATAAGAATTTCCAGAGAATGAATAGGCACAGAGATTAATTTGAGGTTTTTGTAAAATGAAGATCATCACGAAGATTGATCGATAATAATGAGTATATAACCGAGTTAACCAATTTTTACCAAACGATTCGAACACGGGTGAAAACAAAAATATGTAGCTATAAACGACGGCGACGTGAGAATGGGAATAACGTGATACCTACCCTTTCGTCTGTAGAAAAATGTTAATCCAACCGGGAAAATGAAAACGTGATGAAGGCAAAATCGTCAACAAGAGGAAACCACGGCTGTTGAAGTTAATGGATGAAATTTATCTTGGAAGACAAGAAATTTTCTCCTCCTCTCGTGTCAATATATAATATCGTCAATATTCAGTAAAAGAGACGAAGAGGAAATGGAACAAGAAAAATAAAAAATTGAAAATGGTAATACCGAAAGGAAGAATCGCTCGTACATATTTGCAATTCAAAGAATTACGAATTGAATATATAAATATTTCCTTAACGAAGCAGCGAGAGCAAAGGAAGGAGAGATTATCATTAGCAACAATTAGGATACATCGGATAAAATTAGCGTATTGTCGTGAGAAGTGAAGTAAAATTGAATAAAACGATCATC
The DNA here is from genome assembly GCF_021901495.1 of Neodiprion virginianus. NCBI lineage: Eukaryota > Metazoa > Arthropoda > Insecta > Hymenoptera > Diprionidae > Neodiprion > Neodiprion virginianus. The sequence goes on from NC_060882.1 coordinate 1,829,980, forward strand.
TTCTCGACACGAGCCATCAGGTATGTAAAACAGATAATTCAGCCCCACCTTGCACTGGTGCAGAAAGATGAACTTTTATACTGTCCTTTTCCCTACCGTTTTTCTCCATTTTTGATGAAACAGTTTAACTCGATACGCGTTTAACGCTGCATCTGGTGCGGAATGGCGAAGTGAAGCGTGGTTCGAGCTCCGGCTCGAAGATCATATAAAGGCCGAAGATACTCACTCAGGTCACGTTCCCCAGACGGTTTTACAGTGAAGACATTCGTTTGATGTCCTATTTTATCGTGAAATACTCTCGCGTAGTATAGATACGCGTCGATATGTCGGCTATACGGTGGCGGAAAGTCCTGGGTCCCGAGGCCCGATCAAATATTTAGAAGATAATAAAATCAAGGCGGGAGAAAACTTGGATATTGACTTACACGTCGCATCGAAAATACCTCAGCGAAAAACGCTGCTCGAAGCATCAGCTTAATTGGATCCTTTCAGAGTCAGCCATTCGGAGAGCGGGATTTGATAAAAACGAGAAAATCACAAAAGGAACGCGAATTTACGAAGTGCCAGAAAAATGGGACAGCGAGTAATTTGGTTCGGAAATAAATCCGAATAAACACATGGAAAAACAAAGGGAAAAATTTGGATAAAACGAGCAAGGCTTGCAGGGTGAATTTACATCCATATACACATCTCTGATTTTCACACCCTCTTGCACAGGGATGATTTCCCTTCGCTGGTTTTCCGCAGTGAAAACACGGGCGATGGTGAAACAATAAGTTCCCTGGCGCGCTGAACAACAGCTAGGCAGTATAGAAAGTTACATTCAACGCTTGCGGCGGCAAGTGGACGTCATTTTGCAGAATATATCCACGTATAACAATGGCTGTATAAAGTCCGCGAAACGCAGCGGGAGAGAGAAAGAGAGAGAGAAAACGAGGAAATCATCGGGCAGCATTGTCGTATATGAAAACGTTCTGATATCGATTCTTCAACTCTGCAGTATTGCACTAATAGCGCTTCAAGTTTAAAATTTTGTCAATCAACAATGTCTTAGGTCAGATATTTACGATGTTTTTCGTTAACATTTTACTTACAACACCTTTAAGTCGAGCCTTCACCAGATGTAAAATTATTTCTTCAAGCATCACTAAGCAGAGGTACGATCGAATAAAGGGTTCGATCGGAGTACTTCGCGATGCATAACGCGTTGAAATATCGATCCTCAGAGAGGGTAGAAACTTCCGGTATAATGCAAATTGTCATTGGCGAATGGGGTCGGGGTTAACAAGCGCGGTGTGTGCCGGTGCAGTGGCGGGAATAAGGTGAATAAATTATGGATAGTATACCGTTGCAGTCGTAGGCGGCAGATGGTCGCAGAGACTCGCGTGTTGACTACAATTCAGCAGCCCGCGATCTGTGCACAATATACGGATGCAGCATGCAGCGTTGAAACGCATACCTCGGTTAAGGTTAATTCAAAGGAAGCGTCGGCGATGGCGCAGCAACGGGTATGCATGTTTTCCCATCGTAGGTTTTTTTGCCCTGAGTCAAAGTTCTCGCTCCTCCATCGTAGTCAGTCGTTCATATTTAACCAGTAGCTGCGTTCCTCGCAATTAGGTGCAGCCGTCTTACACGCCCGTTGCTCCGGATCTGTCTGCCGCATTGTTCCTCGGTGGTAGCTGGTCGAGCTGGCTTTTCAATGCATTCGAAGCTGGAAGGTTGGATTTCTCGCATTTCCCCCTTTGTGCATTACACAGGGAACACCGTCCCCCTCGCTTCTGAATCGCGAGAGGAACGAGAAAAGAGAGTGGAAAACCGCGGCGACGCTCGGCTCGGTCGGGAAAATCTTTAGATTACTCCAGGTTCGACGTCACGCTACGCTTCGGGGAATATAGAGCGTGTCCTCCTCCAACTTTTCTCCTCTTTTCTCCTCTTTTCTCGTCACCAAGTTCCTCTCGATCCCCTCGGAGGATGGCATCCGGAAAAACGCTGACGGATCGACGATCGGAGATCGCCTTTCCGCCACATCGTTTCACGGAAAGAACTGACTTGCACCGGATTAGTTTATCCCGGACTCTGGTTGACGACAAGTCCGTGGTTGTAGAATGTCCGTCGTCTTAGCCAGCGCGATTCAGTTATCCACTTCTCACCAGTGGTTAAAAACATTGAGGTTGCATGCGAGAGCGACGATTCAAGATCCTGCAAGATATCCTCCCAAGGACGCCGGGAGAACCGCCAACTTTGACGAGGGTGAGGTTGGACGGCTTGTGGCGCTACCCTTTTCACAGTGCGAGAGCACACGTTCGTCAACGTCGCTTTGGTAATCCAGCAGCTTTTACTTTACTAACCAGGTGACTTCTCGCATGCAAAGCTCGAAACGTAACGCGAGCTTGTTCGAGTCACATCGGATCCCTCCGAGCTTTCAAATTTACCAAGGTTCGACACCGCCGTTAACTTAACAACACACGGATGCCAACCACGATTTCTCCGTTCCTTGGATAACGATCGCGTATATATCTTTTTTTCATACGACTTACGTTAATCCTTTTCAACATACGCACAATTCTTAATCGAGTCAAGCGCGAACCGATGGTTGAATTTAGGTGAGAAATCAGGAGACTCGTGAGCCACGTTTTGGAGTACAGTTGACGGTCTACAACGAAGCAACCTCCAACCAGTCTAGGTACACCTACAGGTTTAGAAAAGTTTTTGAAAGCTAGGCTCGTAAAAGTTATATCGGAGGGTTTTAGCGAACGGGACCGGCGACGACAACGATACGTGTGGGGCTCAGCTCCTTCGATGTGCCCATTTAGGAGGTATACGACGTCGGCTAGACGGTTATATCGACGTGAAGAAAGATTCGTTGGTGGTAGTAGAAAGCATTTCAACACATGCGATATGACGAACGCGTTCGATCGCAAAATATTGCCTCTTCTGCAAGGCACAGCCGAAAGTGGAAAAGTTTCAAGTGAATGGGTACCTACATGCCAATTTCGAAGCCTCGGCTTTCTTCTGAACCACGCGCGTATTTCTTCCCCATATCTCTTGCAAGAGAAAATTATTCTACAAGGGAAGAAAATAATAAAAATAATATTCAACCGTAAGCAATTTTCAATTACGAACTGTGGTTCGAAGGACAAGCTCGGGCACGATACGAAGGTACACGGCATAATTTCAACTTACGAATCGCACTGACGTGTTGCATTAATTTGATGAATGAAATGCAGATTTAGAAGTGGATACGCGATGAGACCTAACCGAGTTTAATTACTCCGGCGGATGCGGCCGGCGTCTATTTGTACTTTATATAGCTTAATACGTCCAGCTACTGCTTTCCTCGGTTAACCCGTTTTAATTTCATGCCCGAGAAACCCCGCAGTGACCGCTACTTTGGGTTGCCCGGTGGGGGTTTAACTCGTCACTTGACCAATGCGGCGCCACGAACTTCCGTGCGTCATAAAGGTACGTACAACGTTACTCGTGGATGAGTAGTACAGGTGTAGTCAAACGAATTGGACACACCCGCAAACTGTCAGAGTCCCTGTCACGTCGCCACGCAGTTAATTACGCGATTAATCCACATGGAAATGACGGAATTCATTCGACTCGAGGAAGCCGAGCCGCGAATTATCGGTTCCATTTTGATCACCCCTTGTGGCCTGCGCGATTGGACACCTCGGTGATCACGTACGTCGACGCGGTTGGTCAATAAAAGTAATTGGGAGACAATAAATGTTTCATCTTGCTTCTTCACGCTGGAGTGTAAATTTTAAATCAGTTTGCATTCGGTGAGATTACAGGGGAAATGCTGGGAAAGATTTGAGCTTGGAAAGTGGAAGTAAAACGAAAAGAGCTCGCCTACGAATACCCGCCAATATTTACCCCAGGAATCCTGGGTGTGGGTGAATACGTGAATACACGGAGGACGAAGGGAACGACTTCCACGGTTGGACTGGGCCAGCCCTCAGGCGACGGGGGAGATTCGCTTAAAGGCGTAAAGGCTCAATGGGTTTTTCGCGCGCCCCCTTTACGAGGTACCCTAAAGAACCTCTACCATAGCCTGCGCCTGGTTGCCTATAAGTATTTCGGCTGATTCGATCCCGGGGGATAGTCGGCGTCGATGCATCCGGAGACACGTGGCGTTTCGACGGATAAGTAAACGCGAGATGAAAATGAGGGGAAACAATTCGGCAGCCACTCTTCTAGTTGAAGAATATATACAAGACCGGACGGACAGTAGAGAGAGGACGTAATTAGAGACCGCTGAAATATTAATGGCAGTTGCTGCTCTGCTTCGGTGGAAAAGATTCTATCCTCTACGGTTTCCTGTTTCCTCTCCATAAACGCGTCAACTGATCCGCAAAAAGGAGACAAATGAGAAAGATGAAAAGGAGTTGGTTTCAACCGCCAAAGTAAACGATTCAGCTAATTCTTTTGTCGTTAATCTGCTTGTCTGTTATGGTGAAAAAGCCGAGCAAATTCTTCAGAATTGTACGGGTTTTCCAGGGGAATAGAGATTACGATGATCAAGGGATAATTTTCGTGAATACAAATTGTCATTTCCGTTTCTGAGTGATTTTCGATTAGAAGAAATTCATTTGTAATTCCGTATAATCTTAGAAAATGTTTTATTTCTTCACTAAAAAAAATGTTAAAGCGGGACAAAGCTCTTTGCGATTTTCGAGGCCGTGAATTCGATCTTTCAAGATTCACAAAATGTAGTACATGTATGCAGAACCTCTTCAACACAATTCATTGTAATAACTCAAGGATCATCAAGGCTTGTTTTGTTTCAGACTTAATTAAGCCTCTTTTCCGAGGACGTCACACAGGTTTCTCCGTACAGTCGAGAGTAGATATTAAAATTAAACTGAAATTCCGAGGATTGCGTTGAACTCATCACCCGAAGTATCATCTCTTCGAAGAAGATGAATGAGAATGAAAATGAGAAGATTAAGAAGAGGCAGGAGATTGAAATTTGATGAAAATAAAATGGGATGTAAATTTGTAAAGTATAAGGAAACAAACAAACAAACAAAAACAGAGGTGAAACGAAACTCGTTTGTAATGCTCGACCACGTACATTGAATGCAACCCCTGCCTGCCTATCTCACCGAGTGATCCTCTTTACTCTCTTATTCGCACTTATTTTCTACTCTCGCTCCCTCGCTCTGAAGTGAGAAAATTTTCAAAGTTATTCACGGACACGGACCACGACTTCCGGCGCATGACAGGTAATAACGAAGCGGTTCACGGGTGTAATTGAGCCAAGTGCTCCCCCGTGATTGAACAACCCTGGGAGTGCAAATTGCGGCTCAAGCTGATACGGGATATGGAATATCTATACGTGCCCAGGTAAAAGAAAATATATTCATATTGGGGTGTTTCGGAAAAAAATAATTTGCGATTTTCCAACCGTGGTACCTCCGATAAAGTTTGTTTAGGTTAGAAGAAAAATTTACGTATTTCATATATATAATATAATCAAATTTTGTATAAAAAAAATTCGAGGCTATATATATATATATTTATATATTTATAGTTATACAAAATTTGATTATCTACAAAATCAAATCAAAAACAGCTTTCCAACTGTTACAGTTTTCGAGATATTTTTGTTGGAGTGTTTAAAAAATTCAAACTGGATGAGACTTCATTTATATATATATATAAAAAATCCACGACGCTTACGTGCGTCAGGATTTCGGTCACATCATTGTAGAGGACAAGGAGAATTGTTCTTGAAACAATTGCAACTTTTGTAGCGGGCAGTGGGTAACAAGTTTCATTTTTAATTTGAGGCCGTTCGCGCGCAAGCCACTCAGAGAAAAATTCTTATTATAGTTGAAGTCTCAACGTTTCCTCGTGGTTTGTGAAGAGAGGGCACGATGTAGGTGGTTCCATCGTCACACCGAGGTCAAGAAGAAACGCTTCCGGGGACCGAAGAGCTCAGCTCAGCTCAGCTCAGCTCAGCTCAGCTCAGCTCGGCTCGGCTCAGCTCGGTCGGCTTAATTGCGAGGATCGTAATTTCGCGTCGCGACGCTCGTCTCGCCTTGGCGCCACCACTTTCTATCCAGCTGAGAAACAGAGGAGAACTTCGTCGCGGGTTTACCACCAGGTACAACCAGATGGATCCCTGCGGAAAAAGTGGCTCTCGCTGTTTCCAGTATCGATTTCAACGAGTTTACTGGATTGTCAAGCATCCCGCCGATACTCGAGACAAATATGATTCAGGTAACGATGAGAAAACGAAGCCATCGGATTGTATCGCCACCGCCCCCGTCCCACAGCTGACACCGATATCGTACGTGTTACGGTTATTTTCACGTCGTCATGTTTTGGAAACGACGTCAAAGGCAGATACATGCTTCACTCGGTGTTGCGATTACAGTTCAGCTTACAACACTCGATACCGTTTGCAAGTCCTCACGAACGATCGAAGGATCCGATATCAAGCCGTTTCGGTATAGTTTAGCAACGCGAGTCGGGTCCTGAACACAACCTCTGGGACCTCAAACCAGTCAACCCTCGCGTTTCGGAATATACCTCGTATTCACGGTGCATCTCTTGCATAACTCAGGAGGCAGTCGGTGCACCAGCCACTATCAACCGCATCCCTACGTCGCGACCACGCGGCGTGGTGATGCCAATGACAGGATCTAAAGGTGATGACTCGAAGGACGCGAAGAATTTAATGTGCTTCGTAAGAGATCTAGAAAATCGATGTAACGTTGGGCGCAGCGATACCGAGTTCTCTGAAAGCACCCGCTACGTATAAACCGGAGAAAAGAAGGAAACTCACCGTTTTCAACTATAAGGTAGCGGGTGCTGCGGATGGTGCAGATGCAATATCTCACCACTCTGTAACACGACTGAAAGTACGGAGGCAGGATAAATCGTCTGCTGCAGGGTATCGCGGTACGATAAATGTTGCGATGGCGCAGAATTGGTCTCTACAAGGCGACAGCACATGAAATGCTGTTTTAAAAAATTGTATATATGGGCGCTGCCTACATACGGAGACGAGCTGAAGATACCATTACACCAAATTGCTTTCATCGGCTAAGAGGACAAGGCTTTCCCAGATGGCCTGTCGCTGTTACCAGTAACGGAAACATATGTGTACATAAAAAGGCAGCTTCCGACATCACTGACATAATAGTATTGTGTCGACTGATTCTGGGGATTTCTGGAATAAATGTCCCCTTTTATTTTTTGAACCGTACAGACGCTAGTCCCAACTTTCGATGTTTGAATTGGACACTCTCCAATCTTTACCACACTGGAAGCCATAAATCACGGTCAAGAATTTTACTAAGATCGAAATTTCTCTTTTCTCCCTCGGGGTATAATGAAAGGAGGATGAACCTTCGTTGTTAAATACAGTGGGATAAAATTTCTGCGAGTAATCGAGTTTTGGCGAAGCCCGTTTTCAACGCCAGCGAATAACTGGGAACGGTGAATTTTCCGGCGACGTATCATCACGCGGTAAGAAAGTGTCGTCAATTCAAGCGTCAGGACGGAGCGGCCGGCGGTCGGAACCAACAATGCGGTACAATGGGTGGCGTACATTGTGAGAAGGGAGCAGGAAAGAGGCGGAACTCACCCCGTCTCCGGCTAGACGGCAGACAATAGTAGGACAAGATAATTAACTTCGTCAAAGGGTAAGCGGATTCAGTGGCCCGTAGGTAGATATTACGTGAACATGCAGGCCGTGCCGTTAACACGCGCATGCATACACACGTATAAGCTGTAATACAATACGTCTAAGAACGCATGGCGAATAGCAAGCGTGAAGACGAAAGCCGATTTTCCTTGTTAAATGTAATACCGTCGGAGGATTACTTATTGTCTGTTACTGAATCAGGGGTGTCTTGTTTCTCAGATCCGGGTGAACTCTTCGGAAAGTCAAAACATTTTGCCGCAATAGTCTTTAGAAGTGAAAGATCAAATACCGCACGTTAATAGTAACGGTCCCAACTTCGCTACTCTTGCAGGATGGAAGCGAGGTTGCATACGGAGGAAAAATGTCGCCGGAAGAAAGGGATAAAGGAAGAGGAATAAAACGAGACGATAGAAACGACGAAAGAAATGAGAAGGCGAATGAGAGCGCGAGACTCAAGATCTTATACGAGTATATAAGAGACGAAAGGAATTTCTGGTTCAAAGGACGGAAGGTTGAAAACTCCTGGAGCTTTGTGCTTTTGCAGTGTTCCTTCCCGAGCTCTCCCTGTGCCCGCTTCCTCCAAGCTTTCCGTACAAAACACGCCTGCCGAACTTTCGCCCGTACGATATTATTTGATTGAAATTTTTCCAGCAACCGTTACGATGACGGCTATACATACAGTAACCCAACTAGTATAGCACGTTGATACACGGTAGTACGTATCGCTGTTGGAATTTAGCTTTATGAGATTGAGCGCTTGTTTTTCTCTCTCAGAGGAACAACTCCCATGATAATATTGTTCAAAGTGATCGGTTTTGCGGTAGGATGATGCCAAGAATTTCTGGCTGCACTGGGATCGACACGAAGTTTGGTGCGCGGTAACTTAATCCGAAAGCAATTGAAGCGGGTTCTGTCAGGGTGTTGGAGAGAGTGGCGCAACACCAAACAGCAACTGTTAGGTTGACGGTGAGGGTGGGGCCCGATTGACTTTGTTCGACATAGTTTCGATTCCCGAACTCCCGCCATGCAGCTACGTGCAGTATGCGGTACGTTACGTTCGTACGTGAGCCCCGGGAGAATGGTGCAGTGGCACTTGTCCCGAGGATAACGTCGGCAAGAGAGAGGAGCGCACAAAACAGACGTGTACGTGAGCGTATTTTCTCGGTACATATAGTACATGCCTGTATATCCACCCAATGAACTGGGTATACACCGCGGGGTTAGTTCTATTGTTCCCTTTGTTGCCTCTCAAGCTTCTGCGTATGTCAGTGGTGTCTTGTCACGTTGTCTCTGACGTACGCGGGGCGAAGCAAATAATTACAGATGGCCTGCGTTGAAGTGGCAGTCGACTTCAAATCGAAACACCTTCCTCAATAGGAGTAACGATGGCGACAGATGAATATTGTGACGATGGGATGTACGACGTTGCGATATCCGGTTACTCTTGAAGACAGCTGACGATGAGTATTCAATTTTTTGGCTAACGTATCTGCGATGGTGTTCGAACCGTGAGGAAAGTTTGAAATTGCGTTAGCTTCAGCGATTGATAGCAGAGAGTGTGCGGTAGTGAAGGAATTGGATGTCGTTGGACTGATTTTCTGAGTTGACTACATCGTTTTAAGTTCGGAATGGTGTTCGTACTTTGAGGAACGAAACGTTTTTTTCTCGATAGCAAAAAATAAATAAAATAAAAGAGGAGCAGATGTTGGGGAAAAAAAAAAATGAAGAAAGTTTCGATTCCGGCACGAGTAATTTCCTTCCGTTGCGTTGTCGTCGTACAGTAAAAATTCTCGAGTGGCAGAAACTCGCCCACTCACAATGGTGACGACGGATTCGAACCAATTTCGTTTATTGTAAAGGCGAGTGGAACGCTGCCCGTAGCCAATTCACATTTTCGGTCGAGGTAGTCCGAACGTTTTTGAGATGGTCGATGTGTGTGCGAAATTGAAGCCGTAGTTTCCAACCGCCGCAACACCTGGGATTACGCGCACTGAACGCAAAAGATATTCGGAAAAAGAAAAAAAAAAAAAATAGTTACGCTTTATTACGTCCAAAATTTCTTCTAACTTTCTTCCATTTCATCGTAAGTTTTACCCGAGCTTTTTCCCAAACATTCGTCCAATTCCATTCCCAAAAGTAACGTATTCCTCACGGTCATGGTAATAGACACGGGCTTTAGGGAGGAAAGATATTCCGGGGGACGTTAATAACAGACTTATTAGACAGGGAAGTGACAGGTGCCAAGGGTGGAAAATTTTCCGAGGATAAGTGTGGCAGGATTCCGTCTCACTTTGACGCTCGGGTATCCTTCCTACCTTCGAGGCTGTCTTATAGTATCCAGTGAGGTGGAGGAAGCTCTTATTGGTTGAGCCCACAACCGGGCTCTGGAAGGCGACCAGAGCTGTTTCATTGCCGCAAGTGGTTTAGTTAATACGCGCCAATTACGAAGCCGCCACAACCCAATTTATATTAACCCACGTAGGAATATACCCACCTACCTAACCGTACGCGAGACGAGCAGCACAACTGAGGATATATAGGAGAGAGAACCTGGCGTTTCATCCGCATCATCCCGTTCATCTTCCGCCAACACCAAAGGCCTCGCCTCTGGAAGATTACGGAAACGCTCCGGATCTCGGTGTGTATATATATGTATATAAGTACGCATATACATGTACGCATACACATAGCACATAGATACACACACACACACACACATACAAACCTTCGCCCTTGATAAAGTTATTCCAGAGAGTTTAGCCGGGAGGAATATCTTGAATAAACCGTTCAGTTATCCCTGTAGCACCCCCAACGCCCCTGTTTGTTAGTCGTCGCCTTTTCCGCGAGAGATTGGAGATTCCGCCCGACGAGTAGATCCGCCTCTAATCAATCGCGCTGGGTGGGTATTCATCGGGATACGACTAGGGCTTTCATGTACGAACCTGCAGTACGGGATGAGGGGATACCCAGCTACGGTAAACAGGGAGAAGAACCGATTAACCATACACGTGTTGCTCGTCCTTTCCGTTTATTTACTTTTCGTTTTCATTAATTTCTGCAGTATCAGCCCGTCAACATATCAGGATAACTTTGTCCCTCATTTTTCGTAAGCTTCTTTCGCCGTTTACGTTAATAACAATAATAATAATAATAATAATAATAATAATAATACTTCCGAAGTAATTTTCATTGGGCTGTAGTGGAGAGGTGAAACTTTGAAAGAGTGTTGTCAAAACGACCATCCCCGTCTGGCCGCAGGCTTTCAAGTCCCTGCAGAACCAGTTTCATAAGTATCATCGGATTGATCAATGAAACTGAACAACGTATCGATGGATAAATTAACCAACTGATATTCTCAATACCTCGTTATCGAGGGGGAACAAACGCAAAAACAGAACGGGATATAGACGAACTAATTTCATAATGGGAGTTCTTGTGTCACGTTCAGGAGATGTTTGTTTTATATTCCTCTTCGTCATTACGACTATCATAGCTGCTGTTGTCGTCGTTTTTGTTACGTTTTTGTTGACATATCGGTTCGCTGCTAAGATCCTTTTTTTCAGTTTTTGCCTCTCTATTGGCGTTTACGAAAGAGAAACTACGCGAACCCAAAGTGTTAATCGATACACTTCTGTTATCTCTGAAGAATCGCGCGTCGAGGGCGAGAACGAAGAGCGGTTTAATTGGATAAGTTATAAATTATTGTCGAGATACAGAATTACGTATAACCTATCCACAGGCGATTGTAGGTTGGAGCGATCAGGTGGATACAGCCAGCAATATAATAGGCAGTATAGATTAGGACTAAACGACGTCCCTGGGTGACTTGTCAAGATGCTTAATACACCTTTATGTCGTCATTAACGTCCTCGAGATCGCGTATAACCGTTAAGATTCGACGGTAGAACTATTGCCTCTAGCATCACCGTTATCTACTTCACTCGCTCTCTCTCTCTCTCTCTCTCTCTCTCGTTGCTAGAGTACCCATCAACCCTTGGGATAACACGGTGCTGTAGTATTGAATTCATCCAGGGTAAGACGCAGAAAGAAAGTGTAGATTTTCGAGGCGAATGTACACTGAGTTCTGTACCTACGACCTTAATTTTTTTACCCGTGATCCTTTTTGCGCAACAACCAATCCCGAACAATACAAATTTGTTCAAGGTTTACAACGACACACTTTTCAGGTCCAAGTTCTGATAACGTGACTTTGAGTTCGCCGAAGGCAGACATGTTCCTCCTTCCAGATTGGATTTCACAAATCGTGGAAAGATCCTCGAATATACCTTGAAATGAAAAATTAATTTTAAACAACCAGAATCGATTGAATTATTCTTTTCTTTCATCTCAGGACGCGACGTCATCGTCAAGGTCTCCTGGATTTCGAATTTCGAATATTCGTCTAGCGCAGGCTAACGATCTAATCTTTCCTGGAGGTTGAATAAGGTGGATATCTTACAACTAGCTACCCGCCGATCCGCTCTAGGACAAGATGGGATCGTGGATTAGAGCTAGGCTTAACTCAATAAGCTTGTGCCTCTACTAGTGGTGGTGCTGCTGCTGGTTCAAGGAGAGAAGCTTCCATACGTTACGCGGTACGAAAACGTTCGTTCGTTGGGGCCGCTAACAGATTGGGTTATCGGTAGTCTGCTGCACTGTACGACGTCATTAATTTCCAGGATAACATCCAACGGAGGAAGTTTGGCCAACGGACAACCTCCAATCCTGAGTTAAACACTTAGTCAGGCTTTAATCGTCCCCATTTAGTTAACACCAAAACCCAGACCAATATTCTGGACGCTTCGTCACTCGCGTTAGCCGTCAAGCACGAGCTTTATCTTCGCAGCTCTATAAGTTTGCGTTAAAAAAAAAAAGGACAAGTTTTGGTATATGATTTGACTTCAGTTAACTGTATCTTGTTTCTACTGAAGTTGAAACTTTGACAAGCTTTGTCATACGTGAAAAATATTATTTATAATATTTTGAAAAATAGAAAAAGAGAGGCTAAGAGAGAGTTGAGGAATGGAAAGAACGACACCGTCTGTGAATGAAGACTGAAGTCTACTACCGTCGCTGAAGCTGAACCATGTCAATTGTACTTATTTCACTTCCCATCGATGGAGCGAGTGACGTATATGAATTGGTCGTATTCAAAGTTCCGTATCTGCAGAGAACGTTTCGAACATACATAGTCGCGACGGTGGGAAAAAGATACGTGTAAAAAAAAAGAAGGAAAAAATGTTCACGAGATTCTATGGTTGAAAAATCGAAGGTTTTCTGAAGAAGTGAACGGCGAGGGTGAGGAGGGTTGGAAAACGGTTAACAAATTGCGTATCCCGAGCAGGAGAAATGTTTGTACGTATATGAGGTATAACACATTTCGCTCGGGAACTGAGCTCCAACCCTTATGTAGGTACACTGGGTTTACCAAGGCCGACGTATAGATCGGCAAAACAGAGAAACGGCGTGAAGTAGTCTGCGTCTAAGATCGAGGAGGAGAATCGGAGACATATCGAGGTCCCGTTGTAACGTTTAAAACCATTTTCTATACCGCGAGAAAAGCCTAAAAGGAAATTCAGAGATTCGTGGAATCGGATATTCGGCGATATCCCTTCTCCATCAGTATCGCCGAAAGTTCGTCGTGAGAATTGAAAGCTCAAGCCGTCACTGTACACTTACTTCAGACGACACCGCAGCAGCCGAGCACAAGCGCGAGGAAAACTTTACCGATTGTTCTGGAGAAACGTTTGGCGGATCGATCTCTCGGCGTCAGGCGTATTAAATAGAATAAAGAAGGTAAGACGGAGACAGAGCGAGTTCGCTTCTGCAAGAAAATGGGGGAGAAACCTCGAATGGGAATTCTGATCAGCCGTATCTTTGTTATACAGGAGCTCCTTAATTTCCAAATCTGCACAATCTCACCGAATTATACGCCCCTGCCTCTGACTTCCGACCTCCGTTCCCCAGAGCGTATTTTTGTTCCTCGTGACTTTAGAATAAGACAATGAAAAATTCATCCCTCTGCCAAAGGCCGATGCCTTAAGAATTCCCGGATAGCTGCTGCCAGATGGGATATGGGATTCGGAATTACGAGATTACGGGATTGAAGACTACGGATTTGCCGCCGCGTCGCGGCCGAGGCCGAGGATCCACGTACCCGCCCCTAACAACCGAATACTCTCCTCGTGGGTCCGATGCCGGAAAAGGTCAACCGTCAAGGTGAAGTCCCAATTTTTTCTTACCGAATCGCTCGGATGCAGTCAGCTCCAGATATCGAGTTTGGCGTTTTGTTCATTCCCAGGTTACCTTGAAGCAATCGACTAGTTGGAAGGTTTCCGCGTACTCCTATCAAAAGGATGAAGAGACAGAGTCCAACCAGCATCGCATCGATATTCGAGGATAGCGGTAAGAAGGAATGACAGCTATGGGCTGTGAGTCAAGTTCCGAATCTGGTAGTACTAGATCGTAAAGAATAAGCCCAAAGGAAGAGAAAAAGAAAAAAAATATATGGAAAAACGCTCGGGAACTTTTTCTGGATATTTCCGGTTACCTCGGAGGGTCTCAGGGGTCTCAAGGAAAAGCCGAGAAGTATAAGAGAGAAACCAACTAAGCGGGAGAGGAAGTCGAAATCGCAGTAGACGAAGAAGACGGATAAGTAGAAGAAGAAGAAGAAGAAGAAGAAGAAGAAGAAGAAGAAGAAGAAGAAGAAGTAACAGCAGCGGAAAAAAAGTTGTTCCCTGAGTGATGTAAACCCCCACTTTAAGGGCGGTTCAGACATCTCGCTATTTTATCCGGCGCACCCACGCGCACTCACCATGAACAAATAATACACCGCACTCGAAACTGCAGAACACATCGAACTTTGCCAGATACCGTGAATTTATTCGCTTTGTATTGGCAGCTCCGGATAAATCACCCCATTGGCTATCGGTGAACGGGGGTTGAACGACGAGCCGAGCCACGTCGCGTCGTGTCGATTTTCCTCGGCAAGAGGGACGACCCATCGTGTACGGCTACACCTGGGCACCCATCGTCATGTGCGCATGGTGTATAAGGCTCGTTTTACACGTGCGCAAGTTGATATGTCTCTTGGTAAAACGTAGCACAGTGTCACCCAGTTCGCACTGTACAGGCAAGCGAATTTATTCACAATCCGACGTAAATCCTGGACCGAAACTAACTTTTCGATTATGCTAAGTGCAGAGTTTAAAGTTTAAATTCATTGCCAGAGCGAACCAGGACAACGATTCACCAAACAAATCTACGAAAATACCATCGGTGCAATGCTTCGTTACTCGACTTATTCATCTAACGGCAAACGGCCAGATTAACAATTCGGAGTTGTCTGAGAATTTCAATTTCTCAAATCAACGATTTTTACAAGGTTGACATCGGTTACGATAACGTAACGGAACATTGGGGAAAAGGAGGGATATCTTAATTTTGCCATTTTAGAATTACTTTCACGCGGAGTTGAGGTTTCAAAATATGAGTACCTTTCGTTTTATTACGATTTACCAAATTTCGTACAATAATAATTTTGCCGTATAACGTTTTTTTTTTTTTTTTTAACATGCATCGTCGCAACAACGTCACTAACTTCAAACTCGTCAATTTTTCGACTGAACACTTTTCCTGTCACGTAAAAACTCACAAAATTGCTCCAGGTTTTCAGGTCGCTGTATTATCGTTTTTTATTATCGAATTACTCATTTCATTTATACAAACTAAAACTGTAATTCGTGTCGAAATCGCAAGTTTCAAACTTCGAATATTTCTGTCCGAAATAGTAAGTATAAAGGATAACACAATTTGGAAGATTAAAAATTAACATTGCGTTACATCAAAACATCATGCAAAAAAAACATAATTTTTTACCACATGTCCGTCGACAGTATTGCATTCTACAAATCTAAATTTTCCAATTCGTCATTTCAAAAATGACAACAATGTCTGAAGACTTAAGAGGTGCAGTTTGAATGAATATGGATTAAGGTGCGGGAATTTAATTTTCATAAATAATTCGATCCTCAGAACGACGAGTTTCTGTTGAAAATATCCGATACTTGAACGTGACACAGCTCTGGTTCGTTTCACATTCTAATTCAATTATACTTCAGTTACCAACCTACGCCAGTTTTAATTCATCAGGGCCCGCAAGGTCTCCGAGGTTATACATCTGGATTCCGGGTTATATGTAGCTGCACCGTTCTTCTCCCGCGGTCTTTTCATGAACCACCGCACATTTTTCTCTGCATGCCTATACCTATAGGTGACAAAGTGCAAAAATTCCAGGAATCGTGACCGGAAGAAATTTCCACCCATTAAACGTCACGACTCAGGTTCTGACACACGTGTCTAATTGCACAACTGGATATACTACTTGGCGAGTAGTAAAAGTGATGTATTACAAGGAAAATCGCGAAGCGATGTTTAACAGAAGTCGTGGAAAATTAATGAAAGGAATTAAGTCAAGATAGGGTTGAAGCATAAGATGAGTGGTTTTGGGAGTATATTTTGTACCTACGGAATACAATATCCCCTCATTACTGTACGAATAAGATTTACGAGAAACATAATGTAAGGTTGGTCATACGTTCTGTTTTCGTCTCATCTTTACAGTAGAAATTTCATTTAAACTTTGTGAAGAAAACGAGTGCCCCAAGGCATCCTATTCTCTCTTTCTTTCTTTTCTTGAAAACTCACCACTTATTCTACTCTTGTAGCAGTAAGCGTCTTTCCGGCAAAGCTACGCACGCCCCTGGCTTGTTTGCAAACTTAAATCTTACTCGGTTCTTTGCCGATTGACTTTCCAAATTGAATTACGCCACCCTGTGCACCGAGTTCGCTACTCAGATTAAAAGCAACGAAAATTAAAACTTCGAAAGATTCTTACGCTAGCGCGATGCGGCAAATTTAATCCGTCAGTATCACGTTTTGATATCATGTCAAAATACTCGTACGTTTTCCAATTTTATAATTTACCTAGCGAGTTTCCTCGATATGAGAAAAAAAAAGAAATGTCGATAGAAAATTCTTCACTACCATACCTTCACTCCTCGTCGTGAATCGAGTTTTCATCTTTTTATTTTGCCTACAGGCAGAATCGCTATCAATTCGACTTGCCCGAATAACTGGGTCGGCAAAAGGAGGCAGTGATAGATTGGTGAAAAGAAACAAAAACAAACGGTAGAAGACACGCGGTAAACGCCCAAGAAAGACTCAGGGAGGGAATGACGTGAGTACAGGATGACAAGTCCGGGAAGAAGCAGAGGATGAATGATTTTACGGGACCGAAATCGGCCAGGACGATAATTTCGAGAAAGTTTCATCTTCTCCATCGGCAACACAGCAGTTGAATCGCAAGGGAGAATCCCGGGATATGCGTGACCTGGCTGTACAGAGCGTACAAGGATTGTATTATTGGGTAAAACGAGACCTTTGAGGACTGACTACTCAGGGGCAGCTTTCTCTCACGGGGTTGTAGAGCTGTATTATTTACATACCAGTATAGAGGTATAGGCACGTAGGTGTACGCATGACCACGACAACGGGACCGAGAATTATTAAGCATTACGATTCCTCCGGGATTCATTCGCTCCACGCGCAAAGTTACACAGACTCTCGAAACTAGGTCACGAACGAACGGGAAGTTAATACCGGTATGAAAAAGCAAAAAGCATCGCATAGAGAAAAATAGAAAGCTAGAACACCGAGATAACCACGTATAATTTCATTCTTATTTCAAAATACACGTACCAACTGAAATAACCAGCCGCTGCATGGCTAGTCGGGATGTGATTTGGAGTGGTGGTGAGGTACAGGACTATTCATCACTCGACGAAGGGCTAAAGCTCTGCTCGTGATGACAAACACTTTCGGTAAGGGAGAATCACCAGGTGTCGGTGAAGATTGCCTGACGCGTCTCTGATTTAACCTGAGATTTCCCTGATCCCTGACCAGTCATATTTCACAATTCCACAATACCTCTTTGCCCAGCTTATCTATAACGAATTTAAAATACATTCAGCGCCTTTCCCGATATCAGTGCTGGCCAATTGTAGATTCCCTGACATCCTCTTCATTTTCCCATCGTTTTTGATCAATGCTAACTCCTCTGACAGGATTTCCCTACATGTTCAAACTAGTCCAAGATCCCGTTTCCAAATTTCCACGATCTTCAGCATTTTTCCTGGGGAAATACTTGGGATTCGAATTACGAGTGAGGATAAAAATTGGAGCAAGAGTGGATGTGAGGAGAGCAGCTGTACGCGTTAGGAGCAAGTGAGACCAGATGGAGAGTGTGCGCAAGGTGTGAGAGAAGTGAGCGGAAGTCGCGGCAGAAATCCCGTTGAATATTGTGCGGAATTGAGATTGGTTTTGGTTAGGAGAAAGCGAGGCTTTAACGTCGTGGTCGTCGTCGCTGAGAATAGGGGCGAGCATCATCCGAAGTCTGGAGGAACGAGGTGGGCGCTGCCCTACGTTTGGTTTGCCGGACACCCTCGTAGCGCATTGCATTCACGTCACGCTCCTCCAGCTTTATATCTATAGGCAATCCCTTGCCGCGGATAACCTGTTTGCCGTTTCTTTACCAATAAAAATCCCCGAGTAAATCAAGGATTTCTCTCTTCTTCTCGTCCCTGCGTCCTCCCTTCGCTCCACCGCTATGAATCCTGCTATATATCAGGTGTGCGTGTGTGTGCGCAAGTGTATATGTGTGTGGGCGTGGACGCCTACGCGTGTGTAAGTCGTACGTATATACATAGACGAGTTAGCAATATCCCGATGGCTTGGCAAAACGCTGAATCAGCCTTGCCGTAACTATAGGTGCGGTTGTTATGAGAGAAAACTGTGTAACGGGGGGGGAGAAAAAGAAAATATAGAGAAAAGCCACAGACACGTGTATCCGAGGAATAAGTTTCTATGCCTGAAGGGTTGTCAAATGGTTATACGTTCCAGGATCGTCCTTCTCCTCGTCGTCGTCTTCGTCACGTGACACGGGGAAAGAATGGCACGGCATCTTTTCATTGCGGGGGTACGCAAAGAGGGTATAGGTAGGTACGCTTCGCTTCACTTCACGAAAGAAGACAACTGGTGTTGTACATGTAGGCTCCTATAGCTCTCCTTCCATCAACCCCGTAGCGGGTACGACGAGGCGAAGAACGACGCAGGTTTTTCACCATTTCCAACGTTTCTTTTTCTCCCTCCCTTCCGCTTTGCCACATTGTTTTCTTCATTTTCTTTGCTTCAATTACTACGGAGAACAGGAAATTCCTCGAGCCCCGGACTCCCGGAACAGAGAGACTACTGCGGAACCACGGTCATTTCATCGTCGTGGTTTTACCTTTACTTATTCCATTTCTTTCATTTTGTTTGCGTTCTCCCCTTTGTTCACTTCCTTTTCTCATTTGCACCAAGCCCGCTAAGCTGGGTGGTATAACATGCAACGTCCCGGGTAAGTAACTGTTATATATTTACGCCGTGGAATCAGCAGCGGAAAACATCGTGACGCGAGTTAATGCCACGGTGGAGAAAAAGGCATTCCGGGATGGCGGCGAAGTAGATATATGATACATTAGTGGTGGATGTTTCCGTCTATCAATTAACAGGGTGGTTAGGTGCTTGCGTGTACCTGTAATGATACCAACCAACCAGCCAACCAAGTATTCTCTACAAGTAAGTGAGATTACTCTTTCCTTCTGCTCTTTTCCCTCGTGCTCTACTTTTTCAATTCCAAAGGTAGGTGGTGTAAAAATTTCTTCTCGATAACTGCAGCACGCGAACTACACATTCCTCTTTCTGATTTTTCGATTTCTATAGCCGCGGGGCAAACGAGCGAGCGTATTTTCACGATGAAGGTAACTGAGAAGATAAAAAGTTGCTGAGAATGAGAAAAAAACAAAAAATAGGTTACTGCGAATAGACAAACACGCCGTATATAACCAGCAGGTAGGAATCGTAGGGAATGTGACATTAGGTGTACAGGTATAAGGTCACTTATTCTCACGAGCTAAGCATAAAAACTTGAGACTCTCTTCTTTTCTCCGTCTATCAAATCGAACGCGCAAGTTGAACGGTTCAACCCTGCATAAAAACACAGTGTTTCTTGCAGCGAAGTAAGAGGGCTCGGTAATAATTGGCCTCCCTCTTTGGCCTGGGTGAAATTTTTAACCACAGGTCTCTGTTTTTTTTTAAATTATTATTCAACTCCTGGGATCTGGATGCGAGCTTCCGTCGAAAGAGGAACTCCACGGTTCGCGCGAGTCGGGCGAAGCGTCCTCCACGTCACACGCACGTGCCTCTCATCCCTGCGGATGATGGGGTAGCCGCATCAAAACCCGGGTTCTGAATGGCTCTCCTCGGTATATGTGGTGATACGTGTGAGGGATACTCGGGTTTGTATTCTACGTGGATTTGGGCATGTGTGTACTTTTACTGCAGCCTCGGTGCAGGTTCTTTTCGATATAAATCACAACTTCGGATTCGCGCTTTTCAGTTTTTCAACCCTCGTCCCAAGTTCGATCCAAAGAGCCCGTTGAGCCCTGTCCAAGCCTCGCGATGTGACATTAATCCGTGAAGCGTTTCGACTTCGTTTTTCAGAGAAAGAAGATGAAAAAAACGGTCTTCAGATTTCTCGGAAAAATTGCGTTCCACCAAGATTAAACCCATCACTTAAGTTGCATAATACATGAGACCGGGTTGTCTTTGTGCGTACAAATAAGAGTTTGAATGCCGGAGGCTTGCTCGTCCGGTACGGATCAACAAAAGGAACAAATATAAGCAGGATCGACCATCGGGCACGTGAAAAGCTCAGCTCGTCGCGGCTTCGCGGAAAACCATTGACGAGCATTCAATGGAAGACACGAATCGAAAACATCCCTAACAATAAAATTCCAGGAATGGAAATGCCGCCGGAATCAACAATCGGCTGTAGACGATCTCGTCATCAGGATTCGTTTGTACCGCGTATATTTTTACCCTTCGTTTTGTTCAATTTTAGAAAATGAAGACATTTGCATCTTTCTTTTTTTACCCGGCGATGAACCGTACGAGAGAAAAACAGCGTTGTTGCCGGTTCGATAGGAAAACAAACGGTGTTTCCGTCTTGGAACTCTAAGATAAAACTTGGCCTACTTTTGCTTATCAGCTATTGCCTTGTAAACTCTTTCCAAGTGTCATATTGTGCCGCACCATGCGATATGGTGCCCATACCTACAGGCCGCTTTTATCTTATCGCGAACAATCGGCAATCACGTATATCCTTTAATCAACTTCCTCAAGAATTCAAGAAGAAATAACATTTCTGACACCGTGTGAATTGAATTTTCTCCCATACTCTCTCTGTTTCCTTTTCTTTCGTCTTTTCGCATAAAGTTCCATCTTTATTCTCCTCACTCCCACGATAAGAAGTTGGAATTATAATTTGGTACGAATTTTTTTACATTTTCATTATTTTTATACATTGTTCCGTTGTTATTATCGTCAATATATTATTGTTGTTATATTCAATTCAGAAAACTTGGAGAGTCCCGTCTGCCTAAGCTCTCCTTGCCAATTTTCTTTTTTTCTTTCTTCCTTTTCTTCGTTTTTCACGACGCGAGGTGAAAATGAAAAGAAAGGGGCGGAAAAATGCGGGCCATTCTCTGCGGTGAAACACGTCGTTAGAAAATATTCTCTCTGTCCCGTTGTCTCTCTCTCCGCATTTCTCCTCATTCGCATTGCACGAACGCAGAGAGTTTTCAACGTCATCCTCCAGAGAGACTCTTCCGCACCAACGAAAGGCCAAGGACTCGCAATTTTTTCACTATCTTTCTATCTTTCTTTATTTAGGTACTCCAGCGTTTCTCATTCCAAATTTATCTTCTCTGTACGACACGACGCGGATGCTGGGTACCAACGACATCCATAATTCCCAAGCCTCGCCCAGTTTTTCGTCTTATCTCACATAGCATTTAACGTGTGCAAATTTACCATATTTCTTTTTTCGCGTATACCTAAAAGGCTAGAAAATCATTAGCTAACAGGTGAGATTGACAACGAGCCAGAAGCTGCATAAGATACGAGTATGCAGAGGCAATAAGGCTTCGTTATTCAATTATTTATAACGCACATCGAGATGGAAATTCGTATTAGCACAGAGGCTTGAGCAGCGTTCATAATCCCTTATACATATATATATACTCGATATATGTATACATATATGTATAAGACGAGGGAGAGTTTGAAATTCAATATAATTACTTAATTTCTCGCGTGAGAGGTACTTGACACCCTTCGATAGTTTCATCTCCTTCAGCCCTCAGGGTTCGACTATCTCCCTGTACAGACGGCCCAATTAAGAGGTATCGATCCGCCTCTCGTAATTAGCTATATATATATATACATAGGCTATAAGGCGCGAGACGGAAACTGATTGTGAGGGAGGCGAAAATTTCACGGAAATAATTTTTCGATTACGAAAAATTAAAAAAAATAGTGATTTTCGACTCCAATGTTTCGCCGTTACGATAACGTTACTTACTTCGACCTCGTTTTCAAATAAAATCAATTTTGCCTTACCGTCCGTAATATGCCCCCATGTATTAAAAATCTGCGAACCCATAACGACGCCTACATCTGGCTACTTTCGTCCAAAATCTGTGGGGCTGAGTTATGCGCGAAGGTACAAGGTCTGGGTGTTGGCTGTTCGTTACCGAGTCCACGGGTATAAAAACAAGCAAGGCGGGGCAAAACTTGGTTTTCCTCTCTCCGTACGTAAACGCCGCGTTTCGTTATATTGACTCCATAAATCCTTATCAGGTTGTCGCAAACCCGTCATCGGCATTCATTAGCCTTCTACTGCTCGTATAAATTTCGTCTGGTGCAATTGCCGAGTTTCCGCCGCGGTTTTCGTTCGCAGGAAACGCGTAAAATGGGGGAGGCGAAAATTAAAACACTCCGTTTGCCGGGATTTTATTGTGCGAGATTACGAAAGGAGGGCACGAAACGACGAACATATTATATACACTCAATTTGGATTCTACAGAAGGCGACCGTAAAATTCTGCAGGATCGGTAGCTGCGATCATGCTACAGCTACAATCATGACACTGCGCTGGGCGAAAACCCGATATCATTATCGTATCATACCCTTTAGGGGTTTTTTGACCTGAAAGAAAAGTGAAAAGGAAGAAAAGAGAGGAGAGAAAAATGGAGAAAAACAAATCCAATGGCGTGAGTGACGAGACGTCGGGCTTTGTTTACGACGCTGGAATTCGGCTGTGAACATCACGCAGAAATGCGAGTTCGAATGTCGGACGCGCGGTAACTCGATCCGTTGAATTTGCGAGGTTTCGCCAGGGATGAGAAAAACCCGATGCGAGCTTGCAGCTATAGAAATTAAATTATGATTAATTATCAAGTGAAAAATATGTGGAAATATCCCAGGTGAACAATCGCAGAGTTCGCCGTAATAATATTGCAGAAACGGATTTCGTTTTTTTCGCGTAACAAACTAACAATGATATGTTAACATATTTGGTCAAACCTCTCCTCGATATGTTATTCGAAAGAATCGCGTTTGAATTATTTAACCTCTGTATCAATTAAGCATTTTCTCAGATTGATTTCAACATTTTTTCATTATTAATTTCCCTTCTTTAGACCGAAATAAGAAAAGATTAATTTTCACCGGTGCACAAGTTGACAGATCGAGAAACCTTCCTGGGTGTTTTGTATACTTTTACCGATCGAAGAGAAGAAGAATCCCGCGGTCCCCGTTGCCCTGAATTTTTTAGATTTTATCTCCGGTAACGCCGCAGCACCCGTAGGGATTCTAATTTACCGCAAGATCTTTCTTTTTCTTCTCGATCTTCTTCATCTTTCCATTCTATTTTTGCTTCTTCCTCAAGTATGAGGCAAACAGGACCAGGACGGGGGACGGCCAGAGCTTTCTCGAGTAGTAAGGAAACTCCTGATTTCCATGCGGGAAATGTAAATATCCCTTCGCCCAATCTCGCGCACTTGCCTGATCCTCCTTCCCCCCCGTCCAACCCCCAATCGTTCGAACCGTATATGTATAATACAGGTTTTGCAAGCGAGGTAAAGGCGTCGCGACGCCCATTCGTATATGTGCTCCGTCTGTGAAGGAGTCCCCCCTTCGCCTCCCCTGCCCCCACAGAGATCGAATATCTCTTCCCGCTAATATTCCCAGTGCGAAAAGCGGTGGACGAATTAGTTGCGTGGCAATATTTCATCCAAGCCGTGTGGTTAAACGTATTTTGACAATATTTAAACTCGTTTTACATTATGATGAAAACAAAAAAGAAAGGTTGAAGAAGTATAACCAGCGAAACAAAAATTCAATCGAAGTCTAACAACGGATCTCGTTGAAACTTTTCCTTTCATCCACCGAATTCCGAAAACTTGGTACAATACCTTATATATGCATTGAAAAAAATCTATTTACTTTCTTCGGTGTAAGGTTGACAATTTTTTTTCTTTTTTTTTTCGTAATAATAATTGTTAAAGAGAAAATAGGGTGTCTCGCCGCCTCTAAAAATTCTTCCGAGGTTGAATAAAATCGTTGTCAAATTAGCGTACCCTGTAATTTCATTAATTTAATCTTCCTTCTCTGAATACCAACAGTAATTCTCCCCAATCCTAAAGGCTCGCTCAATTACCTAGGCTTGAGATAATCAGAGATCTCCCTCCTCTACATCTGTATATATATATATAATACGTATTAAATATATACCTATACATAATATTCATCACCGCGACGGGGTATTCAATAAATAATTTGCGTTTATTATGTACTATAATACCGTAATTCTCTCTATGCATAATTAGGATGTTTGAAGAAAAAAATTATTTACGATTTTCCTTCATGACACCCCTTAAAAAGTTTGTACCGGCTGAAAGAAAGATTCTGTGAAAATATTAGCGTTCTACGTTATTTTGATGATCGCATTCATTTGATTATTCGCATTTTTTTTTTTTTTTTTTTGAATTTATGAAGAAACACGTTGTCAGACATGAATTATTATTTCTTTCGTGACATTTTCTATTCAACCCAAAGATCACGATCCGTAAAACAACAACATATCAACCGAGAATCTTATTCTCCTAAATTAAAAGTTTTAATTAACTTACAACTATTTCATTAAATTAAATTAATAACGATAAAAAAGTCGTCGGATAGGCTTCTCAAACATCAACTAGAGTCTTCATATTTCAAGTATGGATCTTCTTTGTGACGTAAATTGATATTATAATTAATGTAAGCTACTAAAAAACAATTTAACAAAGATACTTTGTAAATTGAAAAAGAAAAAAAAAATGTAGAAAAGTGAAAACTCAATTTGATAGAATCTTTCCTTTAACCTATACAAACTTTTAAGAGGGTGCCATAATGGAAAAACTGAAATAATTTTTTTCTTCCGCACC
The DNA here is from genome assembly GCF_021901495.1 of Neodiprion virginianus. Lineage (NCBI taxonomy): Eukaryota > Metazoa > Arthropoda > Insecta > Hymenoptera > Diprionidae > Neodiprion > Neodiprion virginianus. The sequence continues at coordinate 1,855,072 of NC_060882.1, forward strand.
ATGGCGCGATGAATAAAAATAAAATAAAAATGTGCGACAATTATTTACAAATCACTTCCGAAATAACGATGAGCCTCAGGTTTGCTAGGTGCAATATTCGCTCGTCAACGTGGCGTATATACGATACGAACGTGAAAATACACAGGCTTTCAGGAGTTAAAAAATCGCGCAAACGTCGAGGGTTAACTTTTGGCGAGGCGGGCACGTCACGTTGGTACGTCACGTCAGGTCACGTCACGTCATGCGTCAGCGAGAATGGGGAAGCCGAATTGCGGTGTAAAAAATCATTCCGCCAACCCTCCTTTCAACCTGCAAGCCGCGATCGCGGTCTCGGGCAGGTTTATCCTCTGATTTATTTTTCATGCCTGCGGTACGCCGGCGTTGGCGCTGCGGCACGCCTTGCGGGAAAACGCAATTCAATTTATACCATTTCATGGAGCGCTCTTGCTGCGCCGTGGAGGGGATGGAAAGCTAGGGTATACCCAAACCAAGGGCTGGTTACCCAAGGCGCGGGATAGCTGCTGCGTCTGGTCTGCTCGAAAGTCGAGGAAAACCACCGAAGAGAAAAGTCCAAGGCTTCGGGATTACGGAAACCTCGCTGCCGGGGAGAAACGCGAAGATTCGACGTGGATACACAGAAACCTACTTTCAACTTTCTGCGCAGACGGACCGACGTCGAAATCGGAAAAACACTCGGCTACCTAACAATTTTTTTTTTTTTTTTCTCATTTCTCTCTTTGTTTCATCCTTCAACTTGAGGGACAAGTCCAACCTCAACCCTGCGACGATTGTCACAGGATAAAAAGGCTTTTGAGTGATCGCAAGTTTGAAAATTACCACCGCACGGTGAGGGTTTGAATAAATTCTCATAGATCGATCGAGCAGTGTTAATTTTATGCCATTTTATTGACAGGACGAAAAATCATCAGGACACGTATGAGAATGAAAGCAAAAAAATTCTTGGGTATATGGTGAGATTTCTTTCGGACAAGAATTTTTCTACGATAAAATTTAAACAGCAATGTAAAGCTGCCGCCACTGCGTGGACAATCGATTGCGTATGTAAGGTAGATTGCAGTCCGACACTCGATGTGTACTTTGACTTCAACTCGCAGTTTCTTAAACTTACCGTTACGACTCTTCTTCCTTCTTTCTATCACCTCTCATCTCTCTCTCTCTCTCTATATATCTCTATCTCCGTTTCAACCGATTACGGAAATCACAGTCCGCTCGAATGCCACGCCGTTATCTTCATCTGTTTCTAACGAGACGACGCATATTATCCATAATGAAGACGTCTGCTGAAGGCTTGGCAGTAATCGAAACGACGTACGCGAGTATTCTAACAATCGGAAATAACATAATGTGAGATGTAATAATAACCCAGAGCCTGCTGCGCGTTATAACAGAAGGCGGAAGAACAAGTCCTTGATAATTTGAAAGCCGTGCTTTTAATTACCGAATACAGGGGAGGATGGAAGGGTTGACCAACTGGCGCCTTCTTCTTCATCTTCAACGCGGAATCGACTCCGTCTGACCATGTTATCATCAATGTGGGCATATTCTTTGTTGTCCGTCTCTTCGGCTCAACTAAAGATGCTCGCGGCATTGATCGATGCTCGATTCTAACCCGTTTGGCTGATTTTAACCGTAGCAATAAAGCGTAGAGATGTGACACAGTGACGGTGAAACGTAATACAGAGTCTGCGTAATAGCCGCGTAAAGTGCAATTAAAATCTTTTATAAGATAAGATTATACAGCTTCATGGATAGCGGACGACCATTCGGCGCCGTAGTCATCGTTTCCTTCTATACCCATTTGCAATTATACGCTAAAGGAGATAAAGGAATGAAATGGCGGCGACGGCCCAAACCCACCCGACACTTAGAGAGCTCAGAATTGAGAGGATCGATAGTCGTATCAAATTCAGATTCAAATGCCAATTTCAAAAGTAGTCTGACGAACCGTGAACATTTTCATCAATTTCTTTGTTTCATCAACGCGTCAAGAATCCCGGAAGATTATCAAAAATCGCGTATATTTCGCACAGTTTATAGCGACCAATTGGTAACGAGAAAAATCGAAAAATTTTATGTAACATGCATAGCGAAATGAGTTGTTTTTTTTTTTTTTTCAAATTTTTATCCGCTTTATATTTTATAGAATGACGCGATGTTGCCAAGCGTAGAGGTGAAATTAATTTGCAAACCGTATTGAGCAGCGGCGGCAACTCCGACGGTTTCCGAGGGAGACGGGGGAACAAGACATTCGGGAGGAATTGAGTCTTTGTTGTGAATTTGCGAGGAGGAACCGGATCGAGGAGGGTTGTACTAAAATTTGTAAATCGGTCGCGGGAGACAAAGGTTAAAAGTTTATTTACAGACTCGCTCAACCTCTAACGAATGACTTTTGACTGCAAGGGTTCCCTCGAGGTACCGAGACTCCTCTTTCTAACTTTGAACCTTCAAAGACACCGCGAATTTAAACCCACAGGAATCTCGGAAACAGAGATCTGATCGTAGCGAAAATCGGTTTACGCGTAAGACGATGCTAAAACGATCCGCGAGTAGTAAATCCAAAATGGGTAGAAAATGAGGAGAGCTGGTGGAAAGAGAGTAAAATCGTTCTCAACTCAGCTGAGAGATCAGAATCCCATCCCTGGTAATGAGTGTGAGTTACGAGGTACAAATGTTGGCAATTAAGTAACACCTAACTCCCGTTATTAAGGAGCACTTTTATCCTCATAAATTGAGTTGCGTAGGTTATATAGAAGAGAATAATAAATTTCACGGCTAACGTTGTTTGCCCGTTGATGAAAAGACACGATGAAGAAAAGCAGAGCGGATGTGAAGAGGTGGGGAGAAGAAGAGATACGATATAAAAAAAAAATAAAAAAACGAAAAACAGAGAGGAAGAGAAAATAAGAGAGCCGAAGAATGAAAGGCGAACCCGACCAAGAAATTGACGAGAATGAAGAAGAGGAATATGGGAGACGAATAAAAGAAGTTGCTCAAGTAACTGGCCCACTCACAGAAGGCGCGTCGTGGGACTAACCTAAGAGCATGTTATATATATAAAATAATAAACCGTATATCGGTAAAAGAAGACTGGCTGCTCTCTGGCGGTAAAAACACAAGCAAATATTATTTATGAAAGTATCAAGTGAAAGGGGGAGAATGGGAGTGAAGTGGACGGGGACTTTCGGAGACCTCCTTAAAAGCTCTGCTTCTCCTTCCCGCACTCCTCACCATTAAATTGCCTTCTCCTTCGCTCATCGCCGAGTCATTAATCATAGTATGCTCGTCACGATCTTCGCGCGACAGTCGAACAAGACCCTGCACAGCGAAAACTGTATCCCACACTTTCATTCGAGAATTAAAACAGCAGTACCTACTACATAATGTACGGGGCGGTTTCCGCCAACTCGATTACTTTTTCTTCATCCTCTCGGATTTTTTCCATAATTGGTTATGTAGTAGTACTACTTAAAGGTACTCTCTGAGAATTTTTTCAGATTTTTTAACTTACTCGTTGAGGATAAGGTTTTTTTGTTTCAAACCTATACATGTATGGAAAAGAGGAACTCCCATGTACCTTAATTGAAAAATAATTTCCATTTTTTTTTCTGATGCCATCAAAAATATAACATGTATTGCATTGAATGGTTCATTTGAAATCAAAACTTTTTTGTATTAAAGTTTTTCTCTTCCTATTTCAATCTTACAGGATATACGGTTTAAAAAAAAAAAAAAACCATTTGCGAAAGGAATGAATAAAAAAATGTGAAAAAATTTACAGAAAGTACCTTCGAGTATTACTACTATTCAACCAATTATGGGACAGATCCGAGAGGATAGGGGAAAAAAGGTGGCTGATTTTAAGCGGAGACCGCCACATACATCGAAAGTGTTTCGAGGTAGGTATACTGCAAACAAGTCTCAGAGGATTTATTTTTCATGCGGCTATAAGTATGAAATTGCCGGAAGCTCAAGAGCCGAGGGCTCCTTCTCTTGGGGATGGAAATAATATCAAAACAAGCGTCTATAAGAGAACGCTGCGGGCGGTCTATGATCCTCGGGAGATAAACCGTGAAAAGAATAAGTCTCTAATCGATAGTTGTGGCGAGAAAAATAAATGCGCCTGCCAGATGTAGATACGCTCTCTCTCTCTCTCTCTCTCTCTCCCTTCAACCCTTGTACCTAATTTTACTTTATTACCCCTTTAATCGAGCCTAGACAGTCTATCCAGGGCAAACACGCCGGCGGTTAAGCACCGATGTCATATTTAGCGTCAAACAACCGGATGCCAGACTACACGAAAGAGCGAAACGATTATTTCTGGATGATTTCACAATTTATCAAGCTTCGAAATAAGTCGAGGTAACGGGGGAGCAGGATAAACAAGCAACTTTCGGAGCGCCGAACTTGTGAAACTCGGGTTCGAGATCGGATTCGCGGGTTTCGGGCGTGGTCGTTCGCATTCGATTATGCTGCTCGAACCAAACACCGCTACGCTGCGTCGGGGGATCAAAGCTAAACGGGTCAGGGTGTACGTGGCGCCGGTGGCGTTACCGATCCTCCCGAAAAACCTTGGTGAGCAATGTCGTATGTATAACTGGAGAACCGGACAGTATGGTATGACGCGGTTTACAATATGGTGTCAGATAACACCTGGGTATATTCTGGCCCGGGGTGACTCGAGAGCATGAAGAGGGTCCGGATAGAAAGAGAGGTGAAGATAGTGATAGAAGAGGGTCGTGAGAGGGTCGTGAGAGGGTCGAGACGGTCGACGGTGTCACCGGAGTGCACTCAGTGTAGGCTCACCGCAACGAATCACCACACCCCGTTCAATTGATTCCCATGAGAAGCGTTGGGGGAGGGAGGGGAGGGAAGGATTGGCGTCTCTAATTTACCTCCGGACCTCGATAGATCACTCGCAATACGAACACGCGAACCCTCTCATCCCCGCCAGCCATTGGCCGTGACTGTGAGGCGAGGCGAAATCCCTGTGGAACCGGTGTGAGGTGTGACAATCTACTAATTCGGAAGCCGAAAAAAAGTCCCAAGTTATTTATCGCGCCATTGCGACACCCGGGAAAGGGTCAACAACGCGCGACTGATTCCTTGCGCGTAATTAAACGTTCTTACTCCGATTTTCACGTGATTCGCTTCTCCTTCACCTACAGAGGAGATCGTCAACGCTTAAATGGAGATGAGTTGATGAAGTCGCGAGGTTTTTTCAAAGTACCTGGCCTTCAGCTGAGAGTGGATTACTATGAAGAGCTTGGATATGGGAGGATTGGCTGTCACCTGTAACTTATTAATAGAATCTGGTAAACCAAGCGTGTGATGTGAATTTATAGGAGGCGATTAACAGATATTGCTCGGCAGGCTCATTTTGCACCGTCTCAAAACAGATCGCGGATTCGACGTTTCAAATGCCCGTCAGACCGTTAGATTTATTGAAACTCTTCGAGTCTAGTTGACGATCTGGGTACGCATTTGGAGTGCAGTAGTTCAAGCGCCTTTTAATCCAACGTTAACAGACTCGTCGTTTTGACCATGAATGGCATTGCTGGCAGTCGTTTATATCACTTCACAGCTCACTCTCTATTCCGCCTTTATTGAGTCTCGAGAAAACCGTTCGTCAGAGAAAAAGGTAGTCCCGTGTGGTGACTATTAAATATGTGGTGGCTCATTTCTGTGGGACTTCAATCTTCTTCCATTTGACAGTGGAGAAAGTAACATTCATGATTGGACTAGATTCAGAATTTTTCCAAGTCGCAAATCACTGCATTACCTCGAGTGGCGATGAACGAGTATTTCACGGAGGTGTCGGTCAGACGAGGAGGGTTCGAACGCCTTCTCAAAGCCTTATGAAGAAATTATTTCAGACTGTCAACGATTCGAACTAGTTGATAACCGTCAACGTCAAAATGTTATACGTTATAACCAACTGACGCCATTGACGGTCTCTTGCTACTCTCGGAAAATGATTAGAGGAGCTAGCGCAGAAGGTGCCTCAGCTTGTCTGAGGCGTTGAGATTAACGCGGGAGAATGGAAGGCCGCGTTGAACTGTGAATGTTCTACTGGAAATCCGTCAATCCCGCCGACTTAGGTGTGCGAGGTGTTCAGCGATCTTGTTGACAAGTTCAATCATATCAACTTCACGTTGCGATGATCGTTAGCAATCCCTCCAAGATTTGGATGGAAACCGCGGGGTGCCTAAGGTAGCCGAACGGGTAGGAACTGGTGAAAACACGTCGTTCACTCAAGACATCGATTTCGCTGCGCGACGAAAAATGTTTACAAGGACGAAAATTCGTTTCGCTCTGTTCCAGCTTGCGCGAGCTATAGCTACAGACGAGTGAGTAAGTCAAGCCAAGGATTTTCGGTTCCATAGTCTCGAGTAAGTTTAATCGGATATCGCCAAGTTTAATTAGGAGAGCTGGAGCTTAACCCGTTTGTTTTGTTCCTGAAATAAAGACGTCCTTCGAGTCTAAGCTCCTTCCTTGAAGAAGACTTTACAGAGACGAAGAGCGAACCTCTTTCCTATAAACGGCTATAAACAAGAACCATTCCACGGTCACATCTGTCTTTTACAAAAGTACCATACTTCAAACCCAAGCTTACGACCAACGGAATCATAGTTACATTTAACAAGTCTCGCAATGCCCGAAGAATCAAATAACCACAGTTTTGAACTTCTTGATAAAAAGAAAGACGTCAACTACACTCAATTTGCAACCATACACCGAAGTTTGTGACTCCCGCTCCGGAGGTGGATATCGATGGTGAAGCTATCAACATTAACGGATGGCACTTAGCTACCAGATCTGAGCGATAAGCTGAATCCTGAGAAGAACCCCTGTCTCGCCAGCTTCCCAAGAGTGCAAAATCTATTGGGACATATTTCCACTGGTTGTATTATTAGCAGGAGATTCGTGGTACGAATTAATATTCACCTAATACACCATAGAGCTGGGGTATTAATTCACGGCTTCCCTCCCTATCTGCGAACAGGGTTATCAGCCAGGGACAAACGGAGACTTAGGCGCTAATTAACGAGAAATACGTGTATACACCCTGGTTCCGTTTCTACATGGAACCACGCCGGGTAGACAAAGCCCGCTTGGGGTCGACGAGAGGTAATTTTATATCATCAGCCAGCCATCGCTCGTTTACGTTGTATGTAGAGCCAGGACTTTATCAACGCCTTTCAATTTCCACAAGGATAATATGGGACCGCGATAATCCAACCAACCTAGCATTACCCTTTGCTCTTTAGGTCCGCCGCTCAAGTAGCCGATTCAAGGCCCGCAACGTACTCGTATCAGCTGGGTCAATCCTCACCGGCTTCGAAACCCCAAGAAAATGAGTGATGGACAGTACTGAGGAACAAATACCGCCACTGGCGCTCTATTCAAGTTTCGCTGTTATTAGTGGCAAAACGTTGTTGATACAGCCGCGATACTGTTTGACTAAGGACTTCATATGTTCAGGATTCTATATGAAGGACGAGAGACGAGTCAGAGTGCTGTTGCTAGGATGCTGTACATGCTGGCGTGTGTACGTTCGTTTGCCATGTACGTATAGACAAGAATCCGATGCAGTTGGATTCTACGATATTTTGCGGTCTCGGGAGACAACGATAATAACAACGAGGCTGACAAACAAATTTGTAAAATTAAACTGTAATTTCAAACGATTCGAAACTCGGAATCGTATTTACATAGGTGCGGTGACTGAAAACCCGTGACTCTGCATGTACCCAGTTTGCAAACGGACCGATGTGGGTATATATAAATATATATAATATATATAAACTTGTAGACTGCCGCGTATCTGCTACGCATAGGTAGAATCGTTTCAATTTAATTAGCAAAGTTTCCCAATTTCTGCCGACAGCAGGTACAGCATTTCGATGTATTCCATCGGGTTGATCTGGTTCGCCTGCAGCCGAAATTCGTCGACAGGAAACGCGTTGCCAGTAGCCTGGCCAAACAAAGAGTGCGTCGAACAAGAAGCTTCCGGTTCCGCGGGGCAGCAGGCGCGGAGCCTCCGTAAATTGGGAGACTCGTAGAACCAACAAAGAGACTGGGCACGATTCCGGTGGGTCCGACCGAGCAAATCCCACTCGCTTTCGGTAAAGGCGTAATAAAATTAAATAAAAGCCAGGAGCCTCACGGTTGAAGTCGAGCACAAGTTCAACGAAAGCTGAAGTCCCTCCCGCCCCCTTTCCTCTCGCTCTTTCTCTCTTTTTCTCTCCGGCTTTCAGTCTTCTTTGCGCACACCCTCAACAACCACGAAGACAGATAAATACCTAGGTCAACCAATTCAGGTTCACTCGTATCTCAAGAGTAACAGACGGAGACAGGGAAAGCCGGAGAGGTTGAACGATGCATTTCCTCGCAGCGAAAAAAGCTTCCGTACGGAAAAGTTTCAACTAACGCGCAAGCGAATAAATAAGTCACGGCAGCACTAAGAGTAAAACATACAACGTTAGGTATACATACATAGGTATAATACACATCTATGAGAGTGGATACTAAAAAGATTAGAAAAAGTTTATCAAAAGAGACCGAGAAATAGAGGAAAATATGTTCAAATCTGAGCTTTATCTGGCAGCCCGCAACACCCATCCATCAAGGTATATGTGGGCATCGACTTATTCAAAGCTCACTGAGGTGAGCTTCTCGCTGAGCTAAGATTACAACACAACAGGTGTGCGACGACCTGCGTAAGTCGCTGAATGTACACGGGGATCTATTACAAAGGTAGGCTGGCTGTACACGCGTGTAGGGCTCGGATGTAACGTATTACTGACTGCAAGGGGATGACGTGTTTCCAGAAACTCATTCGTCGGAGAGGATCTTCGTATTTAATCTGACGGATTAGTGGAAAGCGCGCCTTGTTGTAATCAGAACCCAAAGGTGCGGGTCGTGCGAAAACAATGGCTTAAGAGCAAGTCGTTCGTTCCCCTAAAGAGAGAATAACGAGGGGTGAAAAAAATTAACCAAGGTACATTTTGAGCAATGTACTTCTCTTTTTTCCGCTTGTCTTGTACCTTTTTCTTTCTTCTGTTGTTTTTTTTTTCTCTCTCTCTTCTTTCTTCTCTTCGTCAATCATACTTATACAAAATCGAGAATAACTGGCTTTTGAAAATCATTCGATCATTAATTTTAACGAGATTCCTTCTACCAAACAACTCTTGAATTTAAACAGCGTGAAATAAATTCCGGTCGTCTGAATATGAAAGAAACCACCGAGTAACAAGAGCATTCAATATTTATCCACCAAAGACGTCAAAGTCGGCACTTCAAGAGTCTCGGGAATTTCACCGCAACGCGACCGAGAGAGTGAGAGCGGTGAAAAATTAATTTAATCGAACCAAACCCGATGATGTATATACAAGCTTATGTACAAAGTACACACGTACAAATTGCGTAATAACATTTTGCCCGAAATACGATCCCGCACAAGAAACCCCTTGCAGGCAATATAGCCCGAAAATTTTGATTAAGGTGAATATTAACGTCACGAGTTCTTAGGCATCCCTAAGCCCCGTGGCAAAGTAGGAGACGAGGTCTGACACGTCAGGGTGAGAATCACTGTAGGGTACATACAGTATGCACGAGACCGCACCACCGTCCTACGCCTTAAATCGTAACCTACTTAGGTCTGTATATCACCTGCCTCTGCAAAGCGATGCAGCGACATGTAAAACCTTACCGAGAATGCTTTGAGGAACACGAGACACTGTATTATTCCCTCCATAGTGTCGCCGGTCAGGCAGAAGGTCCCTGTCAAATGGCGTCCCTTTCGGCCAAAGGCCGAGCAGAGGCTGGCCTGAACAAACGCGTTCTGGGATCGGGAGGCTGCGGCCAGAGCGGTGGGCAGTGGACCGGCACTCATCAAGCGTTCAAGGGAGTCCATCGCTTCGCTTCACGGATTACGAGAGGAGGTCCGTCCTCGCCTTGGCTCAGGGGTCCGGGTCTCGCTGCGCCGGGGACGCCGAGTCCTCGACGAGTGGTGGCGGAGTTCGCGACCCGGGTCACGTCGACGACGGGGGTCCACCTGAGCCCCGACCCCGAGTCCCACGTGCGGCCGGATGTCGCGTCATAAATCCTTTCCACCAAGGGGAGAAGAGGGATGGGATGAGGTGGATGATCCAGGCAAAGCTTCAGCGAGACGCTGTGAAAGGGCGATGTGTTTTTCGGGACTATTCCTCCTCGATTACGGTGACGGTGATCCGTGTTTATTCGTCAACCGTTGCACGAGCCTCTCTGCGGGGGGTTTGCGGCACGGCGCCAGAACTCGAGGCATGGCGGTATCCGGTGAGTATGAGTCCTTGGGTTTGAACGAGAGCCAGCGACGACGTGAGTTCACTTCCTCCCTTCCTCTCTTCCGGTACAGCGAGAGTTTCCCCGGAGGCGGGAGAACAGCCAGTCTATTCGCAGCAGAAGTTCGGCGGGCTCTGGAGATTCTGGGAAATTGTATAGACCCCGGGCGATCGGGGCGTCGGTTGCGATGCCGAGGATGACGGGGAGGCGTTGGACATTTGGCTTTGGGGTTCCGGCACTGGGGGTGTCGCGTACCGTATTATCAGATCGCACATTCCGTAGCAAAAGAAACAAATACCCAGTATCATGAGCGTATCCATGTCTCGATGGCGTCGGTCGAAGGAAGCGAGACGGACAAAAAAGGCGAAGGAGAATTATCGTAGATAGTGAGAAGGAGAATAAACTTGTTCAAGGTCCTGCAGGATACGTACGCGACAGGAATTGCGCAGATGGATAGAGAAACAGAGCGAAAACGGGAGATGAAACAACGTATCCTCAAATTTCGAAGTCAGCGTTGCTTGTTCCACCGTGCCGCCGTCAACAAAAATCAACACTGCACTGATTATGAGTCATATTATTTATACCGATGTTGAGAAACGATCGAAGGTACGCTTCTCGTCTTGTATTCGGCCGGCAAAACTATGTTTCCGAAGAAGATGATGACGATGATGACGATGATGACGACGATGAGGGGGATAATTTACAGATTAACACAAAACAAAAGTAGGTAGTGCAGGTTATCCGTCACACCGAACTCTATGTACCATAAAGTACACAAAATCGGAACTACAATCCGATCCACTGAACAAATTGTATTGGACAGAGCAGTACGCTGCTTCTCACTAACATTCACTCAACATTTCAACAGACACAACAACGCGTTACATCGCGACATGAGCCTCCCTCAATAGCGAACGTGAAAAGAAACCACGTGAGGAGGAGACGAATCGGTAGTCCAGGGTTGACGAAAGTAATAAAAACAAACAATAAACCCCGTCCTACTCTTTAACGACGAGGATAAAATCTCGCGGTGAACCACGGCCAAGTGTACCAGAGCACGCGGTACAGCCTCTGTCTGATAATTTTCACAACTGGGTTAAAATATCATCGACTAATGAATATTCATCCGTATAAACGGTGTCTGTCCTGAGACCGGGAGACAAACCGTGCGGTGACAGATGTGATATTGAGAATCGCGAAACTGTCTCGTCCCTTGTTCGGTACGACGCTCAGCGTATGACTACACCATCGACGCTCGACGGCTGCAGGGTGCGCGATTTGGGGCGGGAGGATTCAGGCAAGCTGGGCGACGGCGCGGCCCGCGGCGCCACCACCCCCGCCCTCCTCCTCCTCCCACCCTCGCCATCACCCTCGCCCCCAACGACGCCCCGCAAACCTCGTCCTTCTGCTCCTCGATACCACTGGAATAGTCCGATATGCCACCAAGGAATGTACGGAGCCGATATTTTCCCCGAATTTTCCGTGCCAGGATCGCCGATAGGAGCGTGAAAAATACCAGCATAATCGATTTGTTCGTTCTTAGCGAGGCTGAAGTTGGTAACGTTGAAAAATCATTATTGGCCAGTTTTTGGGATGAATTTCTCAGAGTTTGCTCCTCAGAATCACTGTATATTTACTTTATCATCGTTTACGAAATTTCGGATAAAGCCCAAAGTCGCGAATTAGCCATTTTTCCTAAACGTACATCGTTAAAATAATGTAACTGACTTCATCCTTACAGTTCTTTTTGTAAATACTCAACCTAGAAGCTTTCCGAAAGCTCTGGCTAATTTGAACGGTACTGTCGTTTCACAATAGAATTGACTCGAAGCTCGTGGCAAGACTGTATTATTGCGCTCGCACGATTATGTGATATATTAACAGTAAAATACTGAAGGTAGCCACAATTCCTGATAATTTGACGTTGAATTCATCAATTCTCGATGAAACTTCGTCGTCGTGTCGTTCTCTCGTAATCGGAAGCGGATAGAAGAAGATTCCGCAGAGAGTTGAAGAACGAATGTAAGAGAATGGAATTAAAAAGGTTTTAAAAAAAATAGACGAAAGTCGTACTACGACGATGAAAAGAAATACACGACGAGTCTCTTCTCGAGTTTCGAACGTAAAAGTTTGATTAGACTTTTTCAGTATTAAAACTTCAACTTCGGCATTAACTTCGCTGCAGTTACGGGTAAGAACCTCAGACAATTTTACTTGCCGTTGCTCTGTCCACGGTTTTCTCTTCGTTTTCTTCTTGATTTCCCACAATTACTAGACCGATCGTGCTTTAACAATGTATACTGTCGATTTAATTCGAAAGTTAAAAGGAAAAGAGTTCTTATCTTGCTTTCAGTCTGATGATATAAATGAAGATGGTACTGCGATAAAGAAATTGGCCGTGAATACAATTCTGCACTGATTCGGTCCAATGTACTTTTTTTTCTATTTTTTTTTATTATTTTTTTTTTTTCATCGATTATAGAAAATAAACTATGGGCTACTCCAATTGCATGTTATTTTGTACTCGAAATACCCAGTATGAAAACGAAATCTAGTGAAATAGAAAGACATCGACAGAAAAAAAAAAAACAAATTAAAAAAGTCCTTGTCGATCGGTACCTGCGCCGATATAAACACGGTAATTGAAGAGTGCTTTGTGACAGATTGAATAATAGAAATAATTTCATCAGGACCAGCGTCAACGGAACGAGCCGAGTGCTCTTCATACATTGGTTATAATTTGTCGAACAATACAAATTAGAACTCAACGAGGCGGCTAGCAATATGCCGAAGTCATTGTTCGCATCTAATGACGTCAAGGCCAGCCATTTAGAAGATGTTGAAAATTTTCTGAAGCGTGAAGCGAGTATTCGAGAAATTTTACAGGTACCATGAACTAGATCAATACTGAGGCGGTGGGAGATGAAAAATAAAAAAAAAAATAAAAAGAAAAAAGAAAAGAAAGGAAAACTGGAAGGACAGGGTCGAAAGATAAAGAGAATGAGAGAACAACATCAATTACATCATAATAAAAGTTGTCCGACAAAATCAAAGAGGTCCGAATATAGGTAATGTATAAAACATGCGCGCACGTATATTCGAAAAGTTGGTAAAAATGTATTAATATAAAATATCGGCAAGCAGAAATTCATGGTTAGCGAACGGAACACCGCCCGGTTCATGCAATAATCATCCCATGATTCTTACAACTACCCTCCGCAGTACGAACGAATTATTCTCTCTCTCTTCCCACCTTTCGAAATACGCTTTCACCGCAAACGTCTCGATAGATATTCATACATCCTCCTTCGTGATCTTATATAGATACCCAACGTCTCCCTCCCGGGAAGTGACGCAAATAACAAAATTGCACGAGGTAGTATCTGGGTATAATAACTCCTGCCGATTTCCTCCCGCCTGTGTGTATGTGCGGTATTTATACATACACATAGGTACGAACATCCCTCAGTAACCACGGAAACGATTTCTGGATGCGCACGAGGGAGAAGATCATTCGCCCATAATTGGCGGTATTACGGTGAAAATAGGGGATCGGAATAGTTGGAAATAATTTTCGATATTTCCAATGACGGTCTCTAAGCTTAGAAGACTGGAAAACTGGACGTGTCATTTTCCTTGCAAGGGAATTTGAAAGTCACCGATGAGAAAGAAAAGAAGAAGGAAGAAAAAAAATACAGAACGAATCAACGGTGGTGGAGAGTTTGCCTGTGGACTGGATAACCTGCGGAATAAAACCCTCGAACACTGACGATGCCGAAAGTTATATTCGAATAGTAAGTAATTCAATTTTGGACGACCGCACGCTCCAACCCAGAGGTGAATTCTAATTCATAAAACAAGATCGGGGAGTCTCTTACCAATCAGTTTTACCCGACGATCGTATAACTCGGGAATGGATGATTACCTGAGTTGGAAATGGTGGTACGCGACGGTGTGACGGTAACGTTCACCGAGATCCACCGAACCGCAGAAGCGGCAGCAGAAGCAGCAACGCCTAGCAGCTAGGCAGGCTCGAATATTTAGTGCTATAGCTCTTTCCAACTATTGATATATTCTGACGTTTACGACTTCGGCACAAGTTAGTTGTAATCTACGGGCATACTTGGATTGTAAATTCAACCGTGACTAAATCTACGCCAGCCGTCTTCTCTTTATATTCCAAAAAACTGAGCAAGTATAGATAGCTCCGTGTTTTTAAAATTTACGAATTCCAACGTGCAGGTAACAGAATTTTCATCAACCCAACGAGACTCCATTCTCCTCTCCTCTTTCTTATTTCTTAATTATTTTGGCGTTTTTTAATTTCACCTGGTGTGGATATCAGCGGCCTGCGCGACGATAAAGTAGAAGAAAAACCATAAGAAAGCCTCGTCGGGTGTACCTGATGGATCTTTTCGAGCCTGATTTAGGTTCCAGGGCTGTTGCCGTTGCCTGAATTGCATAGAAAATGGGGCCTTATCGTCAAGACCCGTAAACACGACCGCGTAACAAGGGTAAGAGAAATTCCTACTACCATGGAGAAGGACGCTGCAGGCGTTTTGCTTCAAGCTTCATGTGTAGCGGAGGTGAGGGTAGCATACTGCAGTTCAACACCTAGGGTCAAATTTGCGGAACGTTGCTGCGGCGTTATGGAATTCCGATTTGGTAATTTAAGTTTGTAGCTGTAGAGGCTGGATGAATAGCGGGTGGCATGTGGATGAGGATCTAGTCAACTATACAATATATGTATACATATAGTACGAATTCCTGTGAACCAGACTTTCGTTCGCTAACACGATGATATGTTCACTCGGACAACTTTTTACGAGCACGTATAACTTCCGTCCATATATAT
This sequence comes from Neodiprion virginianus, assembly GCF_021901495.1. Classification (NCBI taxonomy): domain Eukaryota; kingdom Metazoa; phylum Arthropoda; class Insecta; order Hymenoptera; family Diprionidae; genus Neodiprion; species Neodiprion virginianus. The sequence continues at coordinate 1,870,271 of NC_060882.1, forward strand.
ATGTATATATGTATATATATATATACTATTTCTATACAGACAGGAGTGTATATGTATGTTTGATTTAAAATTCTGTGTATACATAACGTATGTACACAATATAAGTACGCATCACGCGGAATTGGGCGTTGTTGATTAAGGAAAAAAAAAAATGGTGAAACGAAAATGGAGCGGAATATGCGAAAGGGTGAGAGAAGGTGAGAAAAATATAAAGAATTTAATGAAATATTTTTTAACCCATGCAAAGCCTCTCTCATGATCTTATGCTGATTACAGGCGCGCGGAAAATTATCTACTTCAACGACGTCACGTCTGGTTCGTTGCGAGTATTTACCGTGTCGCGATGGCCTGGACAAATGTGGAATAGGGATGTTGAGTTTTTTGTAATCGACGATGAGTATACACCGAGATTGCAAAGAGCGTATGACAACACTGTGGCGGGTACTCGTAACCCGAGAGTAATTAACTGACGTACGATCAATTGATTCCGAAAACAAACGCTTTGATTCAATTTAAACGAATTAAAATCTGCGGGTGAAAATTCCTGCTTCTCTCACGGGTATGCTCTAGAAAAAACCGATACTATATACCATATGATTTCAAAGCACTTTCGGGATATAATTGTTAAATGTTTAATTGGAGCATGTATTCGACAGTATTAAATTTGTCAAAGAGACTGCTGATATCGGATTATCGCGTATTAATTACAGACGTCAAAGACAATCCGTCGGCTGAACTGCGAGTGCGAGAGCCGTTAATTTCGTTTTCTGTAAATGCAGATGTGTACCCACCTACATTTATACTTGGTGCACGTAGAAACGCATTTGCGGAGTTAACAGTGCTCGGCTTTTTCCACCGGTCAATATAACGCAGATCGTTAATAGTTCCAGACTGTTTCGGATATACAACGTCAGCCGGCGTGGTTTGCGGTCCCTTCTGTAGCACAGGGTTAGGATATAACGTCCAAAGTTTCATTTCCGTCTGACGTGGTACTCGGCAGATGTGTCAAGTTCTAACAGAGCCGTATGTACATCCCGCTAACCGAATCTTGGCTCACTTACCTGACCCGCCAAGTTATAAGGACGTTGGATAAATTAGCAATGTTTATACAGTTTCAATTCGTTGAGCTAATCACGCGGTCTGATTGATATTACAGCGACTTGAGTAATTGTGAAAAAAAAGGTGGCTTGATATAGTTATTTTACATCATAATTAACGAATACCGTAACCTTACGTAAAAGAATATCTTTGATTATCAAATAAAATTTGATCAGAATAAAGTAGTAACTGTACGAATCCCTTGCGGATACCGTAGTGTATGCAAGTTTATTATTTATCGCATTATGGTCGAGAAGTTATAAGCCCGCGGATTGAATGTGCAGCAATAAGGGATAAGAGAGTTCAGAAATTCTCCAACCAGTAACCCGAAAAGCCTTTCGTCGGTAGATCTTATAAAGTTAATATAATTCAATAATTTATCAGTTACTTCAGTGCAAGCTTTGGGAGCTTTCCGCGACGACTCTGACTTTCAACCACCGCGATAACCGAAGATTACCGCAAATGGAAACGCGGCGCAGCATCTACCCTTCGAAGTTGGTGGAAGTGAACTTCCCAAAGAGACGTTTAAGAACCGGAATCGCTGAATCTCTACTTGCATTATCCGCGAGTGTTTTATACGCCAACACAGCGATACGAACCGAAGCGTACATTTTCTCTCTTTGCGTTGAATCGCGAGATTTACCGTACACACACACACACAAATATATGTATATATATATATATAATTGTATGTATAACATACCCTTAGAAATGTATAAACACTCTCACACCCTTACCTTATCTCTGCGGTTTATATTCTTTCCCGCTGCATGATATATTATAATAACTTTCGCAACAACTAACTTTCTGTTATATATACGTAATTTATAAGTCTGACGTCACAGCACGAGCGTCGCGACGCGTGATGACGATGCAAAGAGTGCATCCCTTATGTATCTCCTACGGAATTATGTATTTCCGCACGGAGTGCGAGGGTATTTGCATCGCTCTCTCCTCCCACGATTTTCCCGGAGACACTGCAACCCGAGCTAGCGCTCCGTAGAAATACGATAATTTCGATTTAATAATAACATAAAAATGCAACGGTAAAAAACGAGAAGAAAACGGAGAAAGAGAATTGTAAGATTAAAAGAACTTGACGGGAATTACAGTGTTCCTATCCATCCTCCAGCTCCGTTCTTCCTCTCGCTGATAGTTTTTGATCATATTTTAATTTCCGTTTCATGCGGCTAATCAGCGTGTAGAGATATATGTAGGTATAAATATTCGTCGCGTATACCCGTTATAATATCAAATTATCTATGTAATTGGGAAAATATTTCTGTACCGCGGGAGATAGACAAAAGTAGATGCCTTCAAGGACGCGTGGAGCACTTCGATTCTTTTTACCCTCGTGCCCGTGCTGCCTTCCGTTATTTCCGTTCTACTTCTTCCTTCTTTTTCAATCTCTTTAACGGGTAATTAATTCGAATCACGGCCTTACGACCGGCGGTCCCAATTAGTTAGGACAAATATCAGGTTGGGTCGCGTGCCACGAGCGTGTCTCTAACTGCAGCCAACAACCAGCAGGTTCACCCTAATCAACTATTTCTGCTTCCGGTGTTTCTCCGGCTGATTAGTCACCTCGATCGGTCGGTGTATTTCGATGAATTTGCGGTTAACGAACGTCAATATTTACCCAAAATAAAGTCAACGATTACTTTTTACGTTACACTGACAGAAGAAGTCAAGAACAGGATGAAAAACAGTTATGGATAGCGATAGCACGCGTACGAACGTTATATTACGTATACGCGTCGTTGTCGTCTAGCTCTATAAATGTCAGACGCATTTCATTCGTCGCATCACTGTACAATTATAATCTAAATATATACCGTCGTGATTAAAAACATACTTACAACGCTGTGAAAAGAACTTCCTAGGTCAGCGGTTACGAGAGGATTGCGTCATTAAGAAAACAAAGTGAAAAAAATCTCTGGAGTAATTGCAGCGGAGAGATGTAGCATACATACCTGTAACAGAATTGAAAGAAAACATTACGTGAGAAGCGAACGTGGAGTACAACCTACTATCTACAGGTATGACGAAGAAACGAGAGGAAAAAAAATACAATGTTAACGTTTGGGCGATGCCCGAATTCGACGATGAACGCAGTCTTATCGATAAAAGTTGAATAAAAGTTAATGCACTGAGAAACTCATAAAGCACTGCACAAAAGGTCGAATCCTTTTAATCTTATTTGATAGCCTCGCGCGCTGCAACTTTTACACAGGCTACACGTTTGCTTCGCTAGCCAACTTTTAATCTCTTCTCTCGCCCTGTTTCCAACCTTATCACTGCCCGCCTTGACTCCGTTCCTTCTACGCGCAACGTGATCGAATTTTACCAAATTTACACCTACGAGCAAAGAAGAAAAAATGGTATAAAAGTATCCATATAAACGCCGGTGATGCGCACTTTGTAACACCCTGATAAAATTGGCGCCAAGTGATGTAGAGACTGAAGCACGGTCGAATATAAATTATACATGTAACACTATACCGATGCGTAATAAAAGGGTGATGTGCAGCGAAGTCGAGGTCCGAGCTGTTTGTTCAAAGCTGTCCGGGAGAGAGCAGAATTTACCAAGTTTTTTGTGTTTCCCTCGCATTTTTTCTTCCATCACGGGTTTTTTTTTTTTTTTGCATCTTTTCACTCAAATTAAAATGCAAATTTTTGTATCAGCATACAGCAGTAAAATATGTAAACTAAAATGAATAAAAATGAAACATTTTCCACGTAAACTAGTTATATATGTATATGTATGGAAAGAAAATTCTGATCTTGTACGCGTGTATCTCTTGACTCTCCGACTCATCAGTCTGGACGACAATAAAAAATTAATAAGGCTAAAGCGAAGAAGAATCAAAACGATGGAGAAAAAAATATGAATGAAAAAAGAATACGATGAGTTTAAGGAGATTCCTGAGAACAACGTGTATTAGTATAACACAACGCTTACGATTAGCCAAATCCGTTTGATGTAACAACGACGTTAGCGTGTGTTACGGAGTCGTTTAAGTTTCTTTTCTCCCTCTCCGTTTCTTCGCGTATCATCCCGTTGCCCCTCCTCAGCTGTAATCTTCCCAACGAAAAACCAAGCTCGGTCTTGAAGTACCAGCTTGGTTAACTTGAGCAATTCGGTATAAGGGTAGCCATGATACGGTGACACGAAAACCGCGTAGAAAACGAAAAATTAAAAGAAAAAAATGGGACTAATCAGAAACACGAATAAGAAATTCAAAAGGTGAATAGATAATCGAACGAAATACGAATAGAACAAAAGCGAGTGAGAAAGGTAGAGGGAGAAAGAGAGAGAGAGAGAGAGAGAAAGAGAGAGAGAGAATAAATTTAAATGGAAAGACTCTGCCGACAGAAAAACAAAAAAAACCCTCCTCGTCATAAAAGAAAAGTTAAATTGAAATATCATGTCTGTCATCCGAAGGCTCACCCCGAAAGTACTTTCGCTTCGCCATCTTTACGACAGAAATAAAATAAAACTAAGAAAACGGAAAAGGATGTACTAAAAAAAAAAAAAAAAATTTATTGTAAAAAAGAGAATCGCAAAATCGTTATAACCGGTAATTTTACAAACATATTTTTTTTTAATCTTTACTCTGTATACCACGGAGGTGAATACATTCTATATTATAATTGATCAAGCGAAACGGTGAAGAATCGTAAAAAAGTCAAAAATGAGCCGTGCCCGTATTACAGCACTGAAAGAGATCCATTAAATTCCGATTCATCAGAGCGAGATTAATATTCACCCGCGAGAGATGAGAGAGAGAGAGATACCGAGAGAGCAAACGTTCATAAATTCTACTGTGGTTGGTCGCGTATGAAATCGCGTGCATCGCCACCGCCCATTATTATTTTGTACCCCAGTTTAAACAAGGCTATTTATCTTTTCATTCTTCGTCCCCAGCTCCGCCACGCCCCCTCCTCTTCATCTCCCGCAGCACGGACCTGACCAGCGCATGTGCTCGTGAAAAGTGCCAAAATGAATTACTCCGCGTGTATTCCCTTTACATGCATATTCATATCTCCGTGCATACACATTTTTTACAGTTTATTTAAAAACAACGAAGCACGCTCGTGATCTCGGTTCAAGATTCCTCCGACACGTTCGAACTAATCCCAAACCAATCCTTACCTTATGCGCGTGATTTTCGTAGAAGTAAAATGCAAAAATCGGCTTTACATTTCGCTGCATTACCCTCGATGCAGCTGAAAAAGCAAATTTTCCGGCGTTTTCGTTTATACGCAAAGATTACCTTACACCAGTGTAGATTTCCGCAAGCTGATAAAGCGCACATCGTCTCCTATCGCCCAAGTAGATACATATACGTAACGCATATACACGTATGTAATACATACCCCGTGCATACGAATACACGTAGTAGAAGGAATGAATAAGCAGGGATGTAACACGGCTCCCGAACTGACAAAGTATAAGAAAGGCTGGTAGCGAAGGAAAATAGCGGGTGGAACGTTGATGCATAAATTTCCAATGAATGGAACTGTCTTGGATTGTTCCGAATTTCGAATAACGCTTCCCAGATGCCACTCTGTTTCGCTCTTCTTCCAGCGACCGTACGTATACGTATACAATGTATGTACGACTTGTGTCACGGTCCGCTTTCTTTTAACGTTACGAATTTCGTCCACGGCCTCATTTTATACGCATATCATATGCATCGGTGACTATTTCTCAGAGCTAGGCAAGCTTTACTTCTCCGAGTGTTGTACAGAGATGAATAAATAACCAACTGGTTCAATTCTCAGCTGAGAACAGATTTTTCTATCTCCTCGTATATTCAGCCAACAAAGGTATCTCTTCCATACTTGAATATGCTTGAAATCTTTTTCACTATAACCCATCTTTGTAAGAAGAACTCTGCGAGAAGCTTTAGTCGGATGTTGGTATTACCGGGATCGCAGTACCGCGCACCAGGCAACCTGTGTTACTCGGAATATTTATTCCGAAAAGCGACCACCACCGAGGCCGCAGCACAGCACCGGGGGGGTCGGCTCTGGTCGTCGTAACAAGACCGCCATTTAAGCAACCTCGCATCCAGAGGGATCTCGCACTGGTACTACCAATGCTTACGAGCGTTGCATGTAGGACCGCACACACGCTTGTTTACGTAAATGGAGAAAATTACCATGGGAAGTAGACGTGACCGTCTGCACGCTTTTAGTCCTGCACCGTAGGGTTCGTCCCGTTGCGCCGTACCCTGCGGTATCTCTCTATAAATAGGGTATAGGCATCACGGGATTTTCCGCGTAGGAAGGAATACGGAAAAAGCGTACGAGGGTGAATGGAAGGAGGCGAAGATGGGCTCCGATTGGTCGTTGGTACCGGGCGGTAAGCGTGAAAGCCAACCGTTAAACCCTTTCTCGGTCATAGTGAGAAGAGTAAAATGATTTGGAACCCGAAGTGGGCGGTTAGGGGTGAGGGGGAGAGGAGGCGTTACGAACGTAATGGTCGGTCGTTAAATCGCGTTTTAAAATCAGCAAGTCTATTTGCGCGGTTAACGACATTCGTCTCTCTGATTCCTACGCCAACCTCCCCCTGTACCTCACCGCTTTCCTCGTTCGTTTATACAGCTTCTGAAGTGAAATCATTTTGTATTCAAACTTCGATCGCTCATTATAATCGTCAACTAGTCGAACGAGAGCGAGTCAATACGTGGGAAGATAGATAGAGGGAGGGGGGAATAAAAATTAAGCGACAATGAAACTGTTCCACTTTTAAAATTCATTTCACCATCCGATCGAAGCCTTTGTTTTCCTGCATCAAGGAAATCAGCTCCCCTGGCAAATGGCGAAACGTAATATTGACGACACGGTTATAATACTCGGTCGTGGAGAGAGATGCAGGGTTTAAGCTTATTCAACAACAACTATGAGAAGAAACCAACCCTTAGGCAGCTGCGAGTGCGAATTAATGTCTCAGCTGAGATATTCGAGCCCTCGGAATATGCCGTTTCCCTGAACTTCCGTATCTATAACAACATGTGCGTATAATACGTGATTCGCCGAATACGCGCAGATTCGCAATTCCGGTGAAGGTACTGTGTGATTTGACAAAGCTGAGGGTGACACGGGATTTATCCGGTTTGCCAGAAACGACCTCGTAGGGTTGGTTTTACTTCCATTTTATACCTCGCTAAGAGTAGTTGTACCCATCTACGTTCATACGTGCCTCACCTACGCCCTCTTAACGTTGTTACCTGCTTCAAAGCACATCTAAAAGGGCTCCGACGTAACATCCACAAAGTATGATACGCACCCTACCAGCTACTTCCACGTTAATTACAGTCATCCTGTCGGAATGTACAAGTCAGTCGTAATGCAACCGGTCGGTCGAACTACCTCGTAAAATTACAGTCACATACTGAGAAATACGAGCGGGAACATATGTGATGTGTACGTGTGTTCCGGGAAGTTGAACAAGACTGAAATCCTCCTTATTCACCGGTAAAGATGAGCCTCTTCGCAGTAACAAATCTTGCGCAAAATCCGTTCCACTTTGCGACAGTACCTACCCTACCACGAGGAAGGAAATCAAAGCGAAACGAAGAAGTTCCGCGACAGCAAAGTACACAGGTCTTGTGAAAGCGGAGTGCAAGAAAGAAAAGTTTAAGTTCGATCGACGATTGAACAATTTTGTGGAACGTTTTACCGGGATAGGAAAGCTCCGGAGGAACGAGCGTGAGGTCATCCTGCTTATAGCCGGGTTCGGAGTTTGAACGTTGCCCAGTCCACTGACCGTAACGGCGATCTCTTTTCTCGTCTCTTCTCTTCTCGTTTTCTATGCCTCGTCGTTCCCCTTGTTCCTTGAACAGGGAGCTTTTTCGAGCAATGTCTATACATACCTGCCCGCCTACTCTCTCGTTCAGACGTCAGTGACACCAACTTATTTAAAACTCGGAGGACGTGCCTTTAATTGAAAAAGTTCACGCCTTTTATTGGTTCCCCCTCTTCCCTCGCCTCAACGTCTGCGTTAGTTTCTAATTGGAAATTACGCGACAGACCGGACGAACGCAAATGCTCTTCTCAACCCGGGTGTTATCATCCGCCTTTGCTCGCCTCTCTCCTGTATTCTTTGACAACCGCGAAAATCGTCTACTTTCCATTCCCAACCTACAGAGGGAGTATAACAACCGGGACGGTGATGCAGGCGGAACACATGGGATGGTCAATCTCCATAATCGAATACATCGTCCGTCCCGACCCAGCGCGCAAGCCGTAGTGAAGAGTAATAGTTGTCCGCAGTTCTCTGCCCAGTGAGCATGAAAAAGATTGAAATCATATTTTACGAAGTAGGTGCATTCGCGTGACGCAACTCCTGTAAAATTTTTGAGATGCAGTAACGGGCGCTGCTGATACGGCAGCTGCACCGGTAGAGTATGGATTTTCACCACCAGCGTGCAACGTTGTAATTCCGAATTCCCGGCCTCGTTAGATGACAAGCATCGAAGTCGAGGGTAAATTTGAATCTGAATTTCACAACGTGATTCAGCAAATCTGGCTACGATATCCTGAGACTCGATTCTTTCGCTAAAGGCGTAGAATAAACCCGGACAACCTCATCTTGAAAAAAGGGACAAAGAGATAGTATTAAACCGAAGTATCGATAGGGTGAAAGTAGACACTCAAGAGCGTAAAACAGTGTTGTCTAACCGGGTGGCGAAAGGGGCCGATCGTGAGTAAGTATATAAACCAAGTAGAAGCATTCCAGGGCGTCCCTCTCGTGCGAGAAGGCACGAACGGAGGCTAGTTTGCGAGATAAAGTGGTTCACGAGACCATTTCTATTGGCCTGGGAGTAGAAGGCGACTTGGACTTGTCCGCCATACCGTGCGGTGGTAAAAGACGGTACGAACGGCTGGCGAACCCGGAACCCGGTAAGTCAGGAACGAAGATATGCCAAGAGAAGAAGAGGGCTCGCTCATATTAGGTTACGACGAGTTGGACGCTCCAGAAAAGTCAGGGAAGGCACGCGGCTCTCTTGGCGCGTGACCCGGGAAGAGGGAAGAAAAAAACGGGGTCAAACTGACGTGAGCCAAGACATGCGTTGAAGAAGTTTTCTAGATCAGGAAGTCCAACTCGGCCGAAATGTTTGCACAGTTGTTGATCGACTCAATTTTCTTCATACTTCACATTTCTTCATACTATACATGTACATATATGTGTATATGTATGTGTATACTTCAGCCAGTCACCGTTTTGACAAAAAAAATTCTCAAATCTCGAAATAAATACATAGGTATAACACTAACGCGAAATCTGAAAAAACAAACGACAAATATTCAAGCATGAAACGAGCCCGGTTATCATAAAGTGTTTTGAGCAACGTCGATGATCTCTTTATATTCCTTGACTCTCTACGGAGCAATAACAACCGGGTTTTTTGCCGAAAGAAGAGTGCCAGTGAAGCGAAATGAGAAGAGAATCGAATGGAGCACCTTCCCGACACCAGATCCGTCAGATACAGATATAGTGATGAGGATAAATTACAGTCTTAAGGATCGTCGAGAGGATGAGTCTGGCGGCGTGGTGGTGGGGAGGTGGAAGAAGCGAGAGGGGCAGTCTGAAGCCGGTGACGGAGAAAGATGAAGAATACATATACCTATGTATATATTGCGTGTTTTTTCTACTTCTCGGAGTGGGTAAAACAAATACCAGTGATGAGATAAGGCGAACGACGGTTAAGAGATAAAGAAAAGGAAAAAAGACTAGACGAAACGAATGGAGGGGAACGAAAGCTCCTTCCCTCCTCACCACCCGCACACAAGTACATATTTCGTTCGTGTCTCAAGTTCCTCGAGGGTAAAGAGAAAATGCTTCGGATAGTGATGGAGGATCGGTACGAGAGGCCGCGCAAAGGACGAAGGTTATCGTCGGTGCGGTATGCCGGAGCTTCATCCTTTCCGCGAGGACACCACCAACACTGACGACTTGAAACGGAACTGGACTGGACTGGACTGAACTAGACACACGGTCGCAATCACACGGCCCAGCGATCCCTCGTCCCAAATAAGGGGATATCGTCAAGGGGTTAGGAGCTCCTCTCAAAAGTGGTCAGATCAAAGGAACCACTTCCTGACCTCAGAATCCTCACAGCCGTACTCCGACTAATAAATAAAACAATATTCCTCGTTATAAGCCTCGCCTCCTTGCTTCAGATTAATATGTAACCACTGCTAGCAACGGGGGCCAAAAATGAAAATTAAAGTCGAAAAAAAAAGACGAAGGGAGATCCGCGAATATCGGGAAAAACGAACAAGAAGTCATTGAGTATCAACGGGGGGGGGGGGGAGGGGGGGGGGGGGGGGGATTTATTTCCCGCGGGAGACTCGCAAGTTGACTGACTGACTTCAAATCCGAACGCACACGCGCACACAGACAGAGTAGTTATTATACTTCGCATCAATAAAAATTTATAGGACAGACGTGAAAAATTCCATTTCCAGCTTGATTTTATAACGCTGCTGATTCATACATGTATACCGGTTTCAAATATCTTACGTTGAAAACGGATGTTCATTTTCTTTCTTTTTTTTTTATGGTTTGACATTTGATTTAAAAATGAAAAATTCGATTCAAAAAGTATGAGAAAACGATTGCATCGGTTAGAAGCTCGTCACACTTTGATGGTAATTTTACTCGCAGACTTCATTCACAGCGGATGTGTTATTTTTTCGTTTGAAATCGCGAATGGTGAATAAAATTTTTGACTTGTACCTATACAGACGGTGGTGGAAGCGCGAACTGAAAGAGAATTCCCTCTGGTGAATATCGAACAATTATCTTGGCACGCGGGCGAGCTGGATTACCTGGCTTGCCTGCAGAGCATTGATTTGATTTTCGTGAACGTAAAGCCCTGGATAACCGTTGTCAATCGGTAGAAGCATCAGCGAAAGCCCTGGTATGTCTACAGAGAGCCTTCCGCCAGATCTAATTCGGCTTTATTTCATTAATTAGAAGTTGCTTAGGTTGGGTTAGATTACGTGTCTCTCTCTATCTCTCTCTCTCTCTCTCTCTCGGTACTCGGTAAAACCTCGCCAAGAGACGAGAGAGCTTTCCCATTCAAAGGCTATGCCCGCCAATTCCCGCCCTCCGAGTGATATCATAAATTTACCAAATCTACAACCCTGTTCACCCGTTTATCTTTAGCCATACAGCCTGCAGATAGCTGCCCGTGTCTTTCACCTGAAAGCAGTACTTGCACCCTGCTACAAATTGCGAACGTTTCGAGAACATTTTACATCGCAATCCGAAGAAACTTTATACCTCGTTCATTTTACGCAGCACTTTATTCATTCGTTCGCCTCCTTCCTCCATCTCTTTTGTATACTCCTCTCAGTCTCACTCTCTCTTTCTCTTTTCACAGTACCCCTAGTAGTTTGCTCGCTGTCGAATATTTCCGACTTGTTCTATCTCTATAAATTTATTATCATTATTATCGCTCCTGGGAGTATCCTTCGTCAACCGAGTTTTACGCCCCTTTGTCAATCCAGCGTACCCACAATCCACATACATCCGATGCGAGTAACTCGTATTAACCGTGTAATAAGAATTCCGAATAAATTAAAAACGAGATATAAAAAAAAAAACACGCTATTTTTTTCCAGAGCTAAAAACAGAAAACGCTGAATACCTTAGTAATCTTAATTCCGAATCTAATTTGATTTTTCATTCAGAGAGGATTAAGCAGAGAGGAAGGAATTCGCTGCAGAATTGTCGTAGTCGCTTGGTATAAAAATCTGGCACGAAATAATATTCACGATCACAGTAACGCCGTAACACAAGCCCGAAACGAGGGGGAAAAAAAATCAGGAATTACCCTGAGGTGGTAAAATTGGAGCTTTAGAGTTTGGAATGAATATCTTTTTGATTTATGCATGAATTTTTTACCCTTTCTTTTTTTTAAACCCTTTTCAAAACATTTTTTTGTTTCCTCAGTGATTTCTTCCGAAAGAAGCGAGTAAAAAAAAAGAATAATAATTCTCTTCAAGAGTTGTCTATATACACTATGAATCGCTTCGAGTTCCCCGGTAGGGACAATAAGCTTCATTAGCGTTCAGAACGATTTCAACGAGAGCTTTTCCCACCCTCCTCCCTTTCGCCGTTCCACATTCCGCCTCATCTCTGCCTTCCATCTGTCGCTGTCATCGTTCGTTCATTGATTGCGATAACGGAAGTGTCTGAAGACGGGAGAAACTCATCGACGGTTTTGATCAAGTCGCATCGACGAGTCGAATGCCTGCATATCATTACGCACGTCGAGTGTCAAACGCGTATGTGTGACAAGCGAATCAAAATTACACTTCCGACCAAATGAAGTGATAAACGACAAACTGCATTCAATTCAACTGTACACGACAACAAACCGCACGTATGCCAAACACGCCTGTATATCCTATTATTGCAAAATACTCCGCTTCGTTAATCCTCACTGAACGAGTTTGCGAATGCCTCGCGGTTTCAAATTTTTTTTAAAGCGATCTCATGATTAAACAAAGCAGCGAAAATGAAGATGTACAATTTTGTCAAATGATTAAAATAATCTCTCTTATTCTAATTCCGCGTGTTACGTTGGTGGATACTTTACAGTCATCCATCACTTCGGCTGATTCGAAATAAGGCCCCGCGATTTCTTCGTTCGAGTATTTCAATGATGCATCAGAATAATCCAGGAAAAGCCTTCGCCGAGGAGAACCGGATCTCCGCTCGGATTACGAAGCGAATATAGCTGTTGAGAAAAGCATCATCGCTTTAGGGTTGCTATACGGCACACACGCACGGTTGTCTCATTGAATACGTTTCGATGGTGGATACATTTCGGGATTGAGCTTTATCGGGTTACGTTGCATAACCGAGTTTGGACGTGAAGACCCGGCTTCTGCGTGCAGGAATAACAAAAAGGTATATTTCGTAGTTTCGCGTCATCGGCGTACAAAAATTCTCACCCATGTAACATCCGTCGTAAGAAGTTTAACATAACACCATCATTCGTGAGTGGCATTTTAATTTACAAACAAATCATCGAGTATATATTATGTACGTAGAGCTATACTTTGTTACAAAGAATTTGCGAATAACCAGAGGTGAAGAAAAGAGGTCAATCAATTACGAAAGTGCAGATACAAATCATCGGGACTTGAATAATTAGTTTCCACTCCAATATCCAATTATCCCAATTCGCGCACAGAGATGAATTATAACCGAATGATGGGATTCAGTGCTGAACCAAGCAGTTTTCATTCCAGCTATCAATTCGTATATAATAATAATCATGACGCAGAGGTTATCGTAGGTAATCGAGGAGAAAAAAAGTTAAAAATCGAGTAGAGATTTTTAGCGAGGACAAGATAAAGACAACAAAAAGGATAAAGATAAGAAGAAAAAATCATAGAAAGGATAATAAAAGCGATGAAATTTTACAAAATCTACATTTCTCCCTGAACTGCTGTACGTACAATACCGACCTTGTGTATTGGGTGATGAAAGTACCAGTCGATAAAAATTTAACTCCCCTCGTTCTGGTGGTCACGATTTCGTAGTGCCACCTTTACCCCTCTCGTTATTTCTCTCTCTCTCTCTCCAGCATTTATGTTTCTACCTCTCTCTTTTATTTCGCGTCTCTGTGCGCAAAGAAACCTTTGATGAAACTCGACGCTACGGTACGTAGCAGTGAGAAAGAGTAGAAAAAAAGAAAATAGCCACAATAAATTCCAACGTTTCAAAAGTCTGGATCTTGCGAACCGAACAAGCTCTAAATTGAAATAGCGAAACCGTGAAATCAGGACCGTATGAATCGATGATAAATTGAAATAAAAGGAGTAAGAGTCAACAGATAGATGCAAATATGAATAAAAGCAAGGCAGTGTAAAAAAAATTCAATCATTTCCAATTAACAAACCGAAAAAGCAATCATTGTATGTAAATACGCAAATGAATAAATATAAGGAAAGGCAAATAAAGTCCACGTCGGGCACCTACATATTATACGTTTCGTGTGTTGGACTTTGACTTTGAATGCTTCTGAAATGAAAATTACTGAAATACGTAAATACGGTGAGAAACCAACACTCGAATCCATTAGGCATAAATACTTACAGCGTTGCGCATGTGCGTGACATACATACACGTATAGATGTTCAACTACTGCAGGAGGAAACGTTGCCAACTGAGAAGAAAAGTTTCGACTTATAGTAGAAGCTGCACGATATGTGTAGGAATATTCATGCACTTATATATATATATATATATATATATACACACTAATGCATGTAATCCACTACATACACGTGTGGGATCATTACGTAATGGCAAAGTTTACGGGCTACTGGGTGGAGGAATTTAATAATTGCTACTGCTAGGTTAGTGCGGGTTCGGAAGTCGAGTGGCTCGGAACTATTTCCACCTCATTACATTAATTGTTAATATAGTAAACGCCACCTGCCGACCTATGCTGCGAGAACCACGACTCTGTAATACATACGATAAGAAACTAGTTCAATTATACATCGCAACAGCATGTGAAGCAGATGTTTCTTCGCTCAGCCTCAGCCTCAACTTCGGCGTTCTGCCCCTGCGTTCGTTTTGCAGATATATTATGTACCATCATTCAGGTGCTGTTTTTCTGATAAGGTATCAATCGATTAATACAACTTCGAACAATCTGTGTTATATTTGTACTCTGTTGTTTGTTCGAACAGACGATACAACGGACGATTTATTTAATTTCTCTGAAGAAGATTGAAAAAAAATGGAATTTTATACCGAGCTACCGTAAAATTTCACATTTTCACCAGATCATTATAAAAGACGCGATGGAGGGTTTTACGCGAGAGAGAAAAATCCATGAGAATCGTGTAACATTAACTTAAAGACAAACGTGTTTAAGTATACGTAGAAACTGATATTTCAATGTAGCAAACAAAAGGGAAACAACTTCGGCCTTGCAGGAAAGAGAACTCGAAGGGTAGCGTTGTATCGACTTATTACGTAGCTTCTTCGGCAGGCGGGTATATTCTCGAGTAACCGAAACTTCGTCGAGATTCCGTAACCTTGGAATTCGATTAAATATTGTAATGGAATGGCCGAAGACTCGGGGAAGGTTGTAGAACCGTTCTGTTGCTATTCCATATTTGCCGAAAAATTCAAGACATTCGATAAAACTTTCAAGTTATTTATGAATGTGTCAATAAAGGTTGTACGAGAGACCGACGTACAGCCTACATAGGCATAAGAACCACTATTAACTCCCCCGCCAAAATCTCATAACTCTCTGGATGTTGTAACATTTATGTACAACGAAACAAAGCTTCGCGAGGATGATTATTATCATTATGAACTTGAATAAAGAGTCCACTAGGTGAGTTATTTGCAGAAAAACCTTCCCCTTTGAGTACTCGTGAAAAACACTTGAGACGATAAGCAGCTTACGGTATACAAAGTCAGAGAAACCCAACGTCGCTGTTTATAAAAGGCAATTAAATCGAGAACGTGAACTTTTTTTATCGACCAATAGTACCGCAGCCCGGCGGATCCGTACAAGTTTGTTGAAATTCGAGCTCTCGAAGTCCGAAGGGATTAACCGGATGTTTCGATTGAGGTATTACGAAAGGTCCCGGAGCTCGAAGGTATGACTGATTAGTTTCTCTTACTTTGATCAGAGACGAGGATCCGCGAGATTGTTGAAGATACCAGAGAGCGCAATACCTCTGGCAAAGGCCAGGGGTATGTATTTGGTGCTTCGATTGACCCCGACGGAGAGCGGAGAGATGAAATTACGTGTGCCGCTCTCCCAAGTTTCGGAAAATCGTCGACCCGACGAGCCAAATCGACCGATCCGGACCGTTAATCGTTGCGAGTGCCTGCTAAAGGCGAGTTTCGCGTCGTTATGCTCAATTAGAAAGGACGCGACAGAGAAATGTTCCAAGGTTACAATCGAAACCCCGATATAATCGCCACTCGCCGTTTGCACCGTTGAACGGGAATCAAAGCTAAGTACCTAAGCCACGTTCGGGGTGACTGAAATCGAAGTTCGAGTTTACGAGTGGCGTAAGGTACGTTTTTTCGGTTCATTTCCCGCGAAGCAGCAACTGCATAATCGCTGTGCGATTGTCGACTGAATATCGGATCATCAACGGCGATCGGCGTCGAAGGTAATCGAAGGACGACAAACGTGCGAATCGTTCGTCGGTAACATGCTGGCCACTATCAAGCTTCTCGTTACAGCAAGGTCAACAACACTACGGACGCCGGGTTACACCGAGTTTAACGGAGCGTGCGGACAATTGCCGTTGGCGTCGAAGCATATTCGACGAGGTATTCTCCTGACCTGATATCCCCCAACAGCCAGAACCCAACAACCGCCGATATGTACACAGGACTTGCCCTGGCTCCTGACCCAACACGGCTGATTGCAACGCACACTGCACGCACGTACCCAAAACCGTCACCCTGGCGACGCGTCGTTCGAAGTCGGTGCGAGACGGCGAGCCAACTTATACCTCAAGGATATCAGACTAGATATGCAGCAGCAGCAGCAGCAGCAGTGGGAGCCAACTTGCCGGCAGCAGCTCCTTTCGCGTACAGCTATGCTAATTGGATAAGTTTCCTCATTATCAGACTCACGGGGTCGGAGTGGAAAGGAGGAGGAGGAAAAGTAGGAGGACACGGAGTAGGACGAGGAAGGGAAAAGTCTAGTTTCCTAATTACGCACGCACTGATGGAAACAACTTTTGAGGGCTCAGCTGCGTGTGCCGTTATTAGTTCAACTGACCCGCTGCTGGTGTCGCGAGGATCGTAGAGACATCGGCTTTGGAGTCTCCTTTTTTACCTATCCATCATTCGACTTGACATTGAATTAATCGATACGCTGAACCACCGTGAACGACCATGAAAAATTCGAAATCACGGTGACTTCATGAAGGTGACCCACGCGCACTTCCGTTGCATGTTTACAGCGATTTGAAAATTGAAATACGGGTACGGGAAGGGTTCGAATCCGTCGAATGAATAATGCTGGTGAATATTGGCTGTGCTAAATCCATATCAGACATTTGGAGCCTCCGAAGCTGGCAGCATGCAGTGCGGTTTCCGATAATCCTCCAAAACAATGGAACCAATTGCCTGTCGCAAATCTTCACTTTGCTCTCAGTGCCGACCGTCAATGCAGGTATGTATTACCTCGCGACCAACCGCTGCATTATCAACTCAACTAATTTTCTCACCTATAATTGCAGGGGATAGTATTCACCCGGCATTGTCCCAGCCACCGTAGACCATCGAACCGATTAGTGGCGTTTTGTTAACCCGCTCAAGTCTTCTACCCTTCGTTTGACCTTTTTTCTGTTTTAGGAAAGGTACACAAGATCCCAAGTTATTTTCTACCCGCACTCCCCCATTATCTCTGGACCAGAAAGACCAACTTATTCTCCTAATCTCATTGTTGCGGATCCACCCTCGACCTCTTCGGTACCTTTTATACCCTGGCACTGTTACACAGTATACTGTATATTCCGAAAGCTTCATGCGCGCCCGGCGAGCCAACCTAATCCAACTATCCCGTCCGGGTATACGAAAGAAGGGAACGTCTCGACTTAGCAGTTACGCAAAATTGGTGCAAGAGATAAAACGTAAGCGTGTAGAGGAGAAGAAAATGAGGGACTGGCAGAAGCCTCCTGCGACTCGCCGAGACACGCCGGGGAGCGGAAGAAGAATTAGGAGGATAAAAAACGATTTTCAAGGTTCGGATTTTCCTAAATAAAACGTTACACGCGAGGCGAATGACTCGACACATCCATCCGAAGCCCTGACCCGAATCGAGGGAGAGGAAAATCGCTACATTGAACGACTTACGGAGCACGACAATTTTCTCATTCGCTGCTCGACTCGTCAATTTAACGCACAGTGAAGTTAAATTTCTTAACAATTATTATACGTACCTAAAGACGTCCGTGATCGACCAAAATTGTTGTTCCTTCGTTAAAAGTTTCCACTCCACTAAGTATACCACAAGTACTTGTACTATTACTTAGCTTAGAGGAAGGCGTAACGGCGACACCTACAGGTCGTGAGATAGAGCGAAACTCCTGGGTAAAGTTGAGCTAATTACTCATAATTAGAGAAGGTAGCATTAGTTAAATTAATCCGGCAACGCACTGAGATTACGGATGGTTATCATCTGACTCGAGGATTTCTGAGAATTGATAAAAATTTCTGTACATTTCTCCGTGATCTCTCTCTCTCTCTCTCTCTCTCTCTCTCTGTCTCTCTCCCTCTTTCTTTCTCTCTCACTGTCCTTTCTCATCGTCCCGTGACCTACGAAACAAGGAGACTAGCGATTCCGTAAGACTTGATAGCGCAGCGATTCCGAGATGAGAAAAGGACGACGCCCTCTCTGCAGAACCTCCCTCACCGGTGCCAGAATCCGGAGGCTGTCAGCAACCGCCGTAATCCAAGTTTAATGGGTGTCGTTCCTCGCATGTCTCCCGACGCTGACTTCAGGGTGAAATGGTGGCGGGTGTGGGGCATGGACGGTGAATGGCACAGGTATCGCGTGTAGATAGTTGTGTGTGTATACATATATATATATATATATATATATATATAAAAGAGACCAAGAGAACAAGAGAAGAAGAGAAGCTAAAGAAGAATAACCGCCATAAAGAAAAGCAGGAATAAAAAACCACCGTCTCCTCGAGCCCCGACGGCTTATAGATATGTGATATTCTCCTCGTCGCCCTATCTCGTCAGCGTCTGACCCACAACCGGTTTTACTACTGACAGATAACTATCTACCGCCCGCGCTACGCCGCTTCCCAACACGCGGGCTTTCAGCAGCCCTACCAAGCTTCGGGCACTATTTTTTCTTTCTCTTCTCGGAATGGAGGTACACCACAACCAACCGAGGCTCAGCTTTCTTCCTCACGGACCACGAGACCAAAGAAAGAGATCATCAGCAGTTTCGGAAACTTTTTTCTCTTCTTTTTTTTTTTCCCCCGCTTTTCTTCTTTCACTTCCATCAATGAGAGCACGTGTAAATGTGTTGTCCAGATGGCAAAGACAAAAAAAAAAAAAGAAAAGAAAAGAAAAAAACACACCTCGTACCCCATACTCCGTTCAATTGGGCTTTCCAGCACAAGGGACATGAATTAATTCGTCTCGCTAAATTCGCAATTCGCAATAACGTGATGTATAATCCCCCACGATATCCGAATATCCTCAAATCCTGGATAACGCCTCGCGGAAGCCAAACGATGGACAGAACCTAGACAGGATGTAGGGTAAGCAAACTTCCGCGATCTATTCCCCGCTGCAGTCAGAGCTGGTGAAAAGCGCAAAGCCACCGACGCTGCGAATTCTGGCTGCCAAGCTCTCAGAGTTTCCTAATTCACTTCTCGATAGAACGGAAGCTGACCGTTACGGCATTCGCAATGAAGTTTAATATTCTCCTCTTTCTCCCTTTTTCCACTTCTTCTTCTTCTTCTTCTTATTCTTCTTCATTAGCTGCACCGTATCGTCTACCGACCGAGCGTTAAAAGTTGCGCATAATTGGGAAAGAACGAAATGAGTCCAATTTAACTTTGCTATTAAATTCATCGAAGGCAAATTAAGTGGAAAGTCAAATGGGAGGAACGTCTGATCGTTATCAACCACCACTGCAGACGAAAATCGTTGCAATCGCAATTGTAGGGAGGCAAATTAAATCGAAGTAATTGCCCGTTAGTCTGCGGTGCAACGAGTGGAATAATTGTTTGGTGTTAGCAAAGTAGCTGGCATGTAAAGTTGAAGCTATATCTACATCTAACACACACACATACATATACGTACATACGCAAGTCTGCCGGAATGCTGCAACTTCAAGTCTCTCGCTAGGTAGACGTACACCGTATACTGAACCTGTTATACGGGACTAAATTTTACCATAGCAGCCGCTGCTGGTGCTATTGCGCCTCTATAACGGATTCGAGCTTCCTCTTCCGGTATCGTTATTAAAATCATCTCTCTCACTCGATAAATAAATAAATAAAATACCTCCCCTATGCCCGGTTCCAGAGTTCAATAAAGCCTGTAGGCATGTATACGTATTTTTTATACAAAATACATGTGCACATATTTCACAGTGTACAGGATATACAAGGATTATCGCAAGGACGAAACTTTTCACTAGTTAAATTCTAAGAAGGATACTAGACAAAAAAATTCGAACAACATGTGACCAGCTGTTAATGGGAAAAAGAATCGAGCTTCGACTCTGAATTTTCATAATAAATACTAAGTAATACCCGTACATACGAATATTTTTAAATAATATGAATAATAATATTTGAAAAAAAAGGATAATAGAAAAACTTCTAAACGTATAAGGTGCAGGTTACGTACAAATATTACAAGATTGCATAAGAACATATTGTGCATGAAAAAAAAATAGATTATAAGAAGAGGAAGTGAGTCTGTACGAGAGCGAGAAAAAGATGGCAAGGAAGAGCCAAACAAGACCCGGTTTGTTGCTTCCTAGAGCAATTTTCCACGTCTCTACGAAAAGGTTCCGGGGAAAGCGACATTTTTTTTTATGCTTCATTTATGTCGTGGTACACGTGCGGGTGCCTACGTCACTCCCTTTTCCTAGCCCCCATCCCCCTACGGAGGGCTACAGATGTCCTAGTGCAGAATCAATCTGGAAATCCGATTGGCACGCCTTCAAAGGCGGACTCCGCTCGTCATCTCCAGGAAAAAGCTCTACCCCCCCCCCCCCCCTTCCCTTCCCCCCCTCACCCATCCGTCCCGCTTTTTCGAGAGAGAAGAAGAAGGAAAAAAAGAAGGCACGACGAAACCGTTCCGCGAATTTTCCATTTCTTCGGGACCCTCGAGTTTTCGCACTCGTTTCATCATCGTAAAACTTGTTGTCTTTCGTTTAAAGTTAAACCGCAATTAGAATTATTCAAAGATCCGATTTGTAATTCGGGATGTGGAAAAAAAAAACTTTTCTCCGTATACTTGCGTAAGGTGGACGTTTGCGCGTTGTTATAACAACAGCGTGGATATCACGCAGGTGAAATCTTTTCCAAGTTTCTAATGCGGAACAGAGAATAGCGATAAATTTAAACTCCGGTGCAGAGCTTCCCAGCCAACGCCTTTGTGAAGCGCGTTGAAGGGAAACCGGGAGGAGAGGGAGGAGGTACGGGCCTCGTAAATAATTCCGGTAGCGTTATATACGCACCTTGTGTGTTCTCATTGTGTGTACATTCCTAGGCACAATGCATGTAACCCCTAAGAAGCTGGATTGAAATATAGATGATTATACGCCTCGCACATGTATGCATAATCCATGTACCTATGTTTAATAAAGTTCATTGAAATCGAGCTCGTGAGTTGTGGGTTGGAGGTTGAGAGCGATCTTTCAAAATCGTTGGAAATCATATTCGATACAAATGTAATACAAATGCGAAACAAACGAAACAAATTGCGATAAGCCGAAAATTTATTCAAAAGGACGAACGCTGTTGCGAATCCATCATGAATGTCACTCATTCCTGATTCACGCGCGCTTCCTCCTATATTTTCACCAAATTCCACGTGATACTCGAGCCACGAATATTTCGCGTTCCGTGTAGTTATATACGTTATGTATAAAAATTGAAATGCAAACTGACAGGGATGGATGGAAATTGTAGACTCGGAGAAACTTTTCCTCCCTTCGTAACAAAATCAATACAATAAAATCAATCTTATAGAGTCAAGTTCCTATGCTTGACGGAAATTTTTATAAATTACAATTAAAAAATAAATGGCAATCGCCATGTTTAAAAAAATATGTCAGTAAAAGTAATTGCGTAAAGTTTGCAATTGAACAGGGAATCCTGCGGAATGTTTGAAATCGGTATCCCTGCACGTAGATACGAGCATATTTACATAATATACATATAGTACCTACAGATAGACGACGAATATTACAATGTTCGGAACATAGTTATAAATGCAGAGAAATGTGCACGCCAGAAATTCCTGTTCAGCAACAGCATCAGCATCAGCGTAGCGACCAATCGTTAGCGGTATTAAACGCGTATAATAAGTGAGATTATGAAACAATGGATCGTCGTCGCGGATAATATGGGAGGGGATGCAAAGTTGGGAAACTACGGCCTCGCTGAACGTCGGATAATTTCTGGATAATATACGCGTCCGTTTAAATAGGTGCGAGGCGCGGCATCGCCGATGAGAAATGGGACGAGGATCGGGACGAGGAAACGAAATGGGAATGGAGGATGGAGGAGGGAGGAGGGAGCGAAGGAGAACAAGGCAGATCCGCGAGCTGCGGCGATAGCGGATAGACGGACAGACGGAGAGACGAACGGAGGGACGGATGAGGGAGGGAGAGAAAAAGAGGATAAGAGAGAATAGCCGGCCAGCGAAAACCCGGCAATATTGGAAACGTGAAATTGAGCGTGCATAAAAGTTCTAGATAACGATCCTCTCGACCGACGACTCCTCACTTCGTTTTGTATCAGGTTCGATTTATCCTAATCATCGACGTTTTCGAGCTTGATTTCCACTGGGACACACCCGCCGCCGTCCTCCGCCTATCGCTTCTGGAATCCCGAATAAAAGCTATAAAAGACAAAAGAGCATGCCGGATTTTCCTTCTCTCTCTCTCTTCGAAACCCACTCGCTCGATTCTCGTTACCCTCATTTCGTTGCCTCCTTCGTTCCCTCCTCGTCCCCCGTTTGTCACGCCAACTCGCGGCATCATTGCAGCCTCTTCGTCCTTCGTCACCAAATTTTAAATCGCCGTTTCGGACTTGCCTACCTCCTTATTGTGTACCAAATGTAAGGGAATTGACAACTGTGTAAAATGGTTTGGAAGATGGAAAACTACGAGTCACTTTCCCAGCCACTTTTCCTGTATCTTCCAAACACGAATTCAAAGTTTGCAAGTACGAGATATTGCGAATTAAACGGTCAGATTATCGTTCGTATATTTTTAAGTTGTACGCAACAACCAAAGATGAATAAAATTGATAAAAGCTCCAAATTTTTTCCAAAAAATAATTAAAAGTTATCGAATTTCCTTGGCTATGATAAATTGGTATCAAGTAGACTGTTAAAAATAATTGTGAATTTACTACACATTTACTGTACAAACAGTCCATTCACGAATTCAGGTTGCAAATTTACAAATTCGGTGCAGCGACGTAAATTATTACGTATTTGTCTCAAATTTACAATGAAAATTTTTGATTTTACTAATTTTATAAGGCGAAAACAAAAAAAAAAAAAAGTAATTTGAATTCACTAAATCGTGTAATAAATGTAATGTATACTTGAATTCACTTACAGAAATTTTTAACAGTGTATTTCATTGTTAAAAATCAGAAGCTCATTCCTAAAAAAAAAAAATTAGATACACCTGAGCTAACGAAATCAAATCTCTGAATTTCATTCAGCGTTCTTAAGCGAGCATTGAGCAAAAGAAGGGGGGATGAAAATGAGGAGAATCAGGTACGTCAACAAAAGCGTTAAATATTTAATTTACAAGAAAAATTATATTATTCGATACCTGTATATATGCATGTATGTATGTGTACATGTATAATACGTCACACATACACACACATCCGCGCATCGTTTTTCAGCGTACGCTGGATTTGCCTGCCAAGGCGTGCAGAATCCTAAATTCGACGTGACAAAGACATCATCGTGGCTTTTGTTGGTGTGTATTAAATTTAGCGTTCGAATCGAATCACGCCTGTTCGACAGTGTGCACGCCGTCCGATGCGAATATGTACTCCTATTCACAATCAGACAGGGCTGAAGGATTTGTATTGAAAAAGGTGGCTCTCTCCCCCTCCCTCCGCCCCTGATTCACGAGAGAGAGAGAGAGAGAGAATCGGCAGACACGCGCGCGAATCCTCATCATTTTTCGTTTCACCCACGGGTCCACAATTTCTATCACAGTTTTTGTCGAATAAAAAAGAAAAAAAAGAAAAAAAAGAAAAAGGAAATCACAAAAACGCGTCAAAACCATAGAGGTGAAAAGCAAAATTTGAATAGAAATAAAAATTTCGACAACCGTACAGAACACGGTCTTTGTTTCCTCCTATTTTTCCCTCTGTTTTGCATTCCAAGTTTGTAGTTCGCGATTGCGCTATATTTTCATCTTCGCCGTGCGTTATCGACAAAAGTTCAACGTGAAAAAGTTAGAATAGCTCGGTACTTGACTATTTCGCTCGCCCTGTGTGACGTTGCAAAGTCCCAAGATTGGTTGCTGCGCTAATCCCAAGGATACCTACATTACCGACCGACACAAATATTTCCAATTTTTACATCCTGTTCGCGTGTAAAACAAAAACTCCACCGTACTATAAATGCTGATAAAATTGTAAATCAACAACAATATGTTAACATATCGGTTTCAATTATCATAACTATTGTATACCTGATCAAAGCAGATTACTTATTTTTTTTTGTAATTTTTTTTACTTCATAACTATCCCTACAGGAAACACGAGACACAAATTTGTTGTGTATAATAATTACACCAGCATATATGTATACATATACACTCAACGTAACGTGTACGTTACATCTGTGTATATGTACGTATATATGTATAAGTGTATGAAATTTATTTTGCCGAGATGATAAATCATTGAAACCTCATCCCCGATTTTCCCAGCCCCGTTAAGGGGGCGGAGTAGCCACCGTGGCTCGATTATTTCTATTCCATAATTACCCTTGTGCCGGACACGGTAAAATACGAGCGCCCGCAGGTTTACAATACCCTAATTACCCTACGAACCCTGCCTTTCACCCTCCCTTTAGGTTTCGCCTAACTTTTGCCCACCGACACCTCGGAAAATTCGCTGCTGCAGCTTAGAAAAATATAGAACGACCTGGTGCGGGAACGTGACAAGAAGGTATTTAAAAAGTTTATCGCTGACGCGGTACCGTTAACTAGTGATGAAACGAAAAATCACACCTCAAGAGATAGAATATAAGCTTCTATTTTCACTGTCTAGTTCCTGCAACTTTGGTTATAAATCTGCAAATGTGAAAACAAAAAAATGTTTTACGATAAAATATAATTGTCATGTACCGGTTTTTAATTCCGATCGTCAACGTAATGAAACAAAAAACAGAATTTATAAAATTTGACAAAATTTAACATCTACACTATTTATTCCACCGTACGTTATACAAACGAACGATGATTTCTGTACGACGAATATCGTACGGCTGAAATATCTGTGAAATTCTAGTAGACATTCGCATAATGATTCGCTATGTCGTTCGAGTTAAAATAAATTTTGACAGCTGCCAGTGGCAGTTACGCTCAACTTCGATCATTCCCCGATAAGTAATTTTTACAAATAAAAACATTTGCAATATGTTTTTGGTGGCAAAAATTCACCGACAGTCACCGACAGCTGTCAAATTTTTTTTAGATTTCATACATCGCGGCGACCCGTAACCTCCACTTATAATAGTTGATTATCCTAACAAGTGAACTGCTTTTACTCAAGAATCTTAGCGCATGCGCGTTACTCTATTCGACCGATGGCTACTCAATCTCTATATGAAGCGGATGGCAGTCCGACATTTGCAAAATACATGTATGATAAACCCCCCCCCCCCCCCCGTCAACACCGATACCTAAGGATAGAGATGTTCTCTCCTGGAGAAAGCAAGTCAAACCAAAGCAAACCAAACTAAACCAAATTCAATCTAATCTGACCCGAGACCCGCACCGTACACGAGTCTGTACATACATATATAGTATATAATATGTATACATTATACATGTATATATATTATAACGAAGGTACCTTCTCACCCTGTATATTTAAACAAGGGAATCTTAGCCCTCTAAGATGAAAGCACGTTACGAATAGACGAATTACTTGGTTGCTGCGCGAACCGGCATTATTGTAAAAACAGTCTTTCAGGGGTACTGACCACGCAATTTCTTGAACGTACGATTTTGCTCCGTTACCTTCTGTTTTGCTGCATTTGCTTTATTGTCGGAGAACCCCGTTGACGAATCTTTTTCACCCCACCCCGAAAATCGACTTTAAATAATTCACAAACAATCACTTGATTTTTTTAATATCTCCTCTTTCTCTCAGTGTATATTTTATCGTAAGAGTAATAATGTTCCGAAGAATCTGATAACTGTCAGGTCATACAGTTAGCGGGAATTAGTGCTACTGTTTAAAAATAACACGCATCATCGTGCCATGCGATAAATCCAGACGAATTCCAGTTCCATGCATACGTAGAATGTTGTATTACATAATAATATTGCCGAACCGCCGTGATGCGCAATCTCTGTATAAATCTCCAGATGTAATCATCGGATAGGCGCAAACGCGTAACGAACGGTGTCAGGAACGTGATTACGCTTAGCCGAAATGAGGTGGAACTGCGGTGAACAGAGAACCGGACGAATTGCGACCCCGTCTCGTCGTGTTGACGGGTGTATTGCGAAATTAGCGTATATGTACCGCGGAACAATGGACTCTATCCGTGTTCGCTGTGACTATTCCCTGTACTCCGTACCTCCTCCCTCCCCCCCTCCCTCTCTTTCCCTCTCTACGTCAAATCCGCAATGTCAATTCTCCGCATAGTCGCAATAGGACTGCTCGGCAGCTTCCGCGTCATACGAAACTCGCTGCAGACCAAACGTTGAACATTCTGTTCGAAAATATGTATCAAGGGTGCCCGTACACGTACACGTTTATACCCGTGTCGTATACCGCTGTTCTGTACTTGAAAAAAAAAAAAAACAGCCAACTATTCCGCTGCGAGCCTCCAGTCAGTGTGCAGGATTTACTCCGCGTAACGCAAAGAATAGTCACATAAAATGAAATGGGAAATAAAATGGGAAATGAAGGTATCCTACGCGTTTCCAACGTATATTCGCAATATCTGTGAGAGTATGTTGATAATACCTGTGTCATGTAGGTGCTGCTGCTGCACAGTTTCGAAACCGATTTAGAAAAGGTTTAGAGTTGAATAAAAAAAATTTTGTCAATTTTTTGAGAACTTTTGGAACTTTGAGAGGTCGTGCGTTGTTTGTTCGAAATGTTTGAAGTGCTGGGAAAAATATGAGCAAAAATCGCCCCGTCAAGGAACGGGTGTCAAAATGATCGGGATGAAAAATAAAAGATGTTCGAGATTTTTAATAAACGACAATTTTAAGTATAGATTTGAATAATCGTAAGAAATTAACGGTTGTAAGAAAAAATCTGATTAATTAAACAGTGCTTTTTTGTGACCGTATGAATAATCGTCGGTCGAGTTGACATGGAATGCCCCATGTACAGTACACATACATCCAAATTAGAGAAAATGTACTGGCAGATTGTACACTTTAGGGTTATCTCGGCACATATATACATATAATACATATTTACATTAGAATCCTCTAATTTCGATCCCGCCAACTTCGTAATCCGTGCACACAGCAGAAAATACATACACCGTATACATGACTTCACGTACCGTACATGGTATAGGTACATATGTGATAGGCGATGCATGTAAGTAGGCATACTTGAATCTCGAGAGTAATTAAGGTGTTCTCAACTCGGTGAGTTATAATAAAATCCGCCGGAAAATTTCAAGAATGTAATGTTCATATATTATTCGTATTCGTTTATTCAATGATTTGATATTTTTTTCTACTTTATACCGAATAACGAATCTAAATCTTGTTGAGAATGAAAAGGACAGTACCAATCGTTCGCTTGTTACGTGAAAATATTAAATCAAATAATTATATGGTCACGATGAGTGGATATATCGCTAAATTTAATAGGTAGATAGATAGGCGCGGTAATATAATGCCTAAAACGTATAATACCGAAAAGCACGAAAAGAGGAAGTGGCGACGGGGCCGCGGAAGGAAAATCGCGAGGAGGATTGGGGGGAAGAACGGGAAGAAGGTGCGCTTCGCTACTCTCGGTAATTGAATTAGAGGCGTTCATCCGGCGCCCCTCCTATAGCCACCCCTGGCCAACTTATCGAGGTGGGGACAAATAATTGTTTATATTTCCATAAAATTAATGCCAGGTATTTGGGACAAAGTCTAATACTAACAATAATCGGAACAGTGCCAAAGGCTTCCCATCACCGACCCGCCCTTAAGCAACGATCCTACGCCGCGTGATGTGTTGAACGTACGTATATATCATTATTTCCTAGCGTATCGAGAATTACGAAGGTAAGGAGATAAAGCGAAAAATTAGGATTGGCTGGAATTTGAAAGTTAGACGGTAAGACAGCGAATGAAAAGATGAGTGAGGTTGCGAACAAGGTAAGAAAAAATTCTTAGTAAAACAGAAGCAATAGTAAATCACGATATTAAAATCGTCAAAATTTACTCTCCAGAATTCAATAAACCCTGATAAAGTAAATTCAACACGATCAAAATCAGTCCAAAGGAATCCAAAGCAACGTTTCGTTAACTTGTACGTGTCTTTACCCTAAATTGAATGTAAAATTCATCTCAGATTAAGTGGCGAGGGTGTCACGAGAGGATCGATCGTCGGTCGGTGTTGATTCGTCGGGGGATTCCCGCTGTATCGATTCGACGTTGTATCCCCGGTTTTTGAACGTCGACGAATAGCGCCACCTGCCGTGATCCGGGCGAATCCGTTCCGCCGGCAAGTGGGGGATGAAAAGCTCGAGATGGGGTCGTCGAATTCGACATTGAGCATCCCCCTGACCAAGGTGGCAGCGCCGCGAACAGCAGCAGCAGTAAAGTCAGCGCGCGCTGTCTGCCGTACCGCCATTCGATACCGAGTTACCCGCAGCAGCATCGCGGCTGCCGCAGAGATAACTGCGATTCGCGTACAAAAGGGGGCAGCAACGATCTTGTCACGGAAACGTAACACGGGTTTGCAAAAAAAGAAAAAAAATATTTTATTTCAGCTGGACCGGATGTTTTTGGTAAATTACATCATGTTTTCGAGTGTGCTGAATCCGAAAATGACTTCAAATTAATATAAATACAAGGAACTTGCATTAAAAAACAGCATGCGATGACAAGAACTAAACAATATTTCTTATAAAGTTAAACAAACACTTTTTCTTCGTGAAATTTACTCAACATTCAGTGTTTATTCTTTTTGCCAGTAACGAATACCTTTTCTTCTTCTCTTTGATACTTCTTCGAACACGCTTCCGCTTTTCATTTTCGTCTTTCCCTCTTTGTATTTATTCTTGAATCTCACTTTAATACGTATTTCAAACTAAATGAAACTACGAACACGAGTTCAAGAAAAAGCCTGACGTAATGGAATTTTTGGAGTATTTTTTCCGGTTTTAGTAAGTGAAGATTTTCTACGAAGCAGTGTGAAAAAAAAAAACCCCCGAGCAGTTTTTTGATCGCAGACTTGTGTAATTGGTGAATTAAATTTCATTCTTTTCCTCCTTTGTGCCTGTTAAAAATTTTACGGATAAGAAAAGAAAATTTACATCTTCGTACGTAAAAATTGAGTGAAAAGTGTGCGATAAAAATTATTCACCAAGTGATAAATAACACTTAACCCGATATATTCAACAAGAAAATACATCGTTCGAGATGTCGGTGAAAATGGGTGGTTTGAAATTCCCGCCGCGCAACGCGAGCTGCAATCACAGCGTCCAACAGTCACCGATGAAAGTCCCTATGCGGTACGGGGATTCAAAGAGTGCGGTGGTGAATCATCGCTGTTGTACGTGAATTTCGAGCTTAAAAAAGCATGTCAGTGGGAATCTTAGCTTCGGACGGAATTTGTTTTCTTATTTCACTGTTACTTGCGTACATGCGATAAAAAAAAATACAGAAAAAAAAGACACACTCACGCACAACCATTGACGTACAGGAAACGGGATAAACGTTCTTGTACAACTTCGTTGCGAATCGTGACGATTCTTAAAAATCGACTTATTTATGAAACACATGAAATTGCATTCGAGCGGTTGTTTACACTTACACATATTTCATCAAATTGGGTATAAATTTTTATGATACTTTGGCTAATGCAGTACCTGCATGTATGCAGAGCCGACGTGTACCTTTCGTACATGCATAGCGTACGCAAATCGATGAAAAGCGGATCGATTATTTTACAATGCCTACACATACTTGGGTGTCGCGTGATTCTGGCGTACCTACAGTTCTCTGTATAAAACAGCCTAAGGATCGTCATAGCAGAACTAAATATTTCATACGGTTTATTCAGACACACACACAAACACATGCGTAATACGAAGAACGTAGAAACGACGACCGAAAGTTCGACCAAAGCTTCACATCATAATGTTCGCATTTTAAAGATAAAATCCAAGCTCCCATCACACCGTCAAATTTGAAACTTCAATTTATTTGGCTTTAAAAAAAAAAAAATTTATTCGCATAAAATCGACTCTCAAATTTCTTATCTGTATGAAATCTCGTCTTCTGTAATTGATGGTTTTTGATATACGATAATATCTCCAGCATCTATATTTAAATACAACGTATACAAAGTATACAGGCCAATTAAACCCAGTGGGTACTTTACTAGCGGGATTAGTATCGTGCGGTATACGATGTACGTACATAGGAATGTATACACGGACACACACACACACAGATACACCGTCATTGCATATTCAAAAAGAAACTCGTCGATGACGAAGTTGCCGCGTTATGTGTATAAAGTACAAAGCGTCGAGACTGTGCTACAGTACTTGCGGATCATAAATGTCAAGAGTGCAATTAAGCGAACGCCTTTGAGAAGAAAGAGTATCAAAAGCTTTTGCCGCGACACCTGCGGCATACCAACGTCCCGTAACGTCCTTCTCGATATCCTGAAGATCGCACGATTCCACAATCAGCGTGTTAATAATCTTTTCTCGTTGCAAAATTCATTCCAGTATCGATCGTTCGTTCGATAGGTATACGTTACATTTTAACAGCAGTAAAACGAGAATATTACGCTGTATCTAATAACACGTATTAAACGGAATTCGAAATTAGAAAATTGTTTCAAGTTGGAGTCAAAATTAATTACGTTTCTCGAAACTTTCTACCGAAGAAAACCAGATGTAAATTTTTTTATTAATATTACCGTTATGTACTCGGCGAAGAACGGTTTCGAAAAGTTACAGTGATTAAAAATCTTACGTAAAAATTATTAATTACAGCAAGCCAGCGCCTGCTGATCGTTCATTTGATACCCGAAGAAAAGAACAAAAATTAAACAATAAGCAGAAGAGCAAGGAGAGTAAGAAAAATAAGAAGTAGAAGAAGAAGAAGGTAATCACGAGGGTGAAAATTGATTACAAGACTTTCTCCCTTCTCCTTCTCTATATCTCTTTTCCTTTTGTCACCGTCTTCAAGCCGATTTCTATTATTGCGAGTAAGTTTCACGGAAGAACCACAACGGTGTTAATAAAGCTGAAAACACGTACGCGGCGTGCTTCTTTATCAAAGGTAAAAGGTGTATGATAAAGCGCTGTGCCGTTGTTGTAGGAGGAGAATTCTGGGGCAGTAGGGTTATATCGATTTTTAATTACTTACAGCTGCCCCGTTCATGTACTGTATATTATACGTGTACACAAAATACGTGCAGGCATAGGTGGACGCGTAGAATACTCCTCGATGTTTCCTCCACTTTGCTTTAAAAATATCGTCGTACCCGGAATGCAAGCGGCGGCTGCTGCACGCTTTTATTGTCGCCCACTATCGTATATTGCAGGCACAATACTGTATGTATATACAGTTGTAATAACCATGAGAATAAAATCGTTTTTTTTTTTTTTAATTTACACGGCCTTTCGTACGTTTAATGTCTTTTTTCAACATTCTTCTTACACCTTTTGCTCAGAACCGTCAATTCGTTAAGGTGAAAAGAAAATGGAAAGAAGAAGAAGGAAAAAAAAAACAGTTTTCACGCGAGCAAAAGAAAAAACGACAATTATAAATTTTACAAGAAATTCGCAAGAGAGAAGATAAAAAATATACAGGGGGAATGTTGGACGAATTTAATTTATAAGCACAACAAGTCGACAGGGATTATATTATTACAATCACCTCAAAACTGAGAGAATTTATCTGATTTTAAAGAGACTCTAAGGAGTATAATCAGTCAAATACAGAGCGTTGGGATAGCGGAAGTTTTACTCTGTAATAAAATTAATCTACCCTGAATTAATTCTCGGTGGAAAAGAAAAAAAAAAAAGAAAAAAAAAAAACAACACCTCGCTTCGTAGAGTTTCAATTTCACGCAATATATTTGTGAGAGCTACTCGGAGGACATTAGTCGGAGGAGACAAAAGTACAAAGCAAGTCTGACGCTTGCATTGCAAATCGTATAGTAACAAAGTTTCGTACAATATTCATGAACGGATATACTTTGAAGTGGAACAAAAGTAGATATCCCCCAGTATATCGACTGTGTCTGCGTATCCTCAAGTCGAATATACATATATCCGCGGATCATTTCGTTGCTGTTTCTTTTCACTTCCCGATACATTTCACCTCGTATCCCCACCGACGAAGATGCGAGAGGTAAATATATATTACAGAAAAAGGGTTTGGCCAGCGCGTAACCAGCCTACAACGATCTCCCTCCTTCCCCCCTCATCCCCCCCCCCCCCACCCCCTCCCACCCTTCCCTTACCCGCGGTAAAACGGGTTTCTAATTTGTACAGAAGCCATCAAATTGAGTCTCTCTCGCATCCATTAACTAATTAAATCCGCTCCTCCTTCTTCTACGCCCATTATTACAAACATATACTACACTTAACACAGACGTATTAAATGTAAATAGTTACGCCGACTTGAGTCGTAAGAAAAGCTACAATTGTACGGTCGATAATAATTAACGAATACGAAAAAAAAAAAACAAAAAAAAAAAAAAACGAGCGTAATCGCGACACGCGGATATTACACAAAAATCTCTGAAGCGGTCAGGGATAAAGCGAAGGGATGATTTTTCTGATACCTGAATGCAAGCGGGACGATTTGGGGACTTGTTATAACTACGATCTGCCGCTACTGGTTAACACGTGAATTATGATCGCTAATTAGATACATTGATGACGGGGTCCATTAGCGGAGATAATTGGAGCTTATACACACGACGCGGTACGTGATGCAAGCGTGCAGCTGCGTCAGGCTAAATCCCATCATTCCGCCACAAATATAGATGCATCTACGTACATATAGATATTTCACGATAAACATCGTCTGCAACTATAATTACACCCCCACCAAAAATCTCCAATTTCATGGGAAATAATTCTCCGCCCGTCGGAATCAAATATATATTACGTGTGAGGTCAAAACCATCTCCACGTCATTAATTTGGATTATCAATTTCATCATCAAAACACAAGGAAAAGAATAAAAACCAACGTTTCGTTTTGCAGAATCGGAAAGAACGATAAAATAAAATAATTGTAGCAAGCAAATGTAGGCCTCTCGTGTTTGCTCGACAATATTCGGGTAGAAGAGTAAATTTCACACGCGATCCCGAAAAGCGAATCGATTCGAAAAAGTTTCTACGAAATTCTAAAACTGACATTACAGTATTTATTTCTTATTTCTTAGACTATTCAGGAGCGTATCTAATCATGTAAATACGGCTGCCAAATAAAATTGATTGAAAAAAATCAAAACGTCGTTTTCTTTTTTATCAAATCGCTATATTATTTGCAATTTTGCAATGTTCTTTGATTTTGCTATCTGATTCGACGGAGTGTGAGATACTACGTATTCTAAAATAAGAATTTTGAGAAAAGCTCGAAAATGACAGAATTGGCGTTCGTTTTTCGGATATTAAACGTTAAACATCAGAAAAATTGCATATGTACCTTATAATCTTTTAAAAAATCGGTACAACGTGTGAAAAATTTATTTGGATAACACGTGGTAATAAAATATACGTGTCCGCTTATTTTTACCAAGGACCGAACATAGTTCAGTAACGCTGGCTTGCACAATTTGAGATAAATTAAGCCATATAATATATGTAACTATAATATTATTCCTGAAAATTCGTCAAATCAAATATTTGCTAATTTTCAACTCGAGGACGATTTTTTTTCTCATCCGATCTAATACTATTTCCGCACGGATTGCTCACGTGGTTCGAAATAATGTTCAGACGTAAAAATTTTCGATCATCGTCAGAATTTCTTTGATAAATGTACACGAACGCGTATCCGTATCTGTATACTCGAACGATAAAACTTCCCCTGCAACGAATAGAATAAACGTAACCCTTGATCCCCATGGCGATAGGGACAATGCGGTAGATAGCCGAAGTGAATCGGGACGCGTTGCCAGTCGGAAATTCAATAACTGAAACTGCAGTGATTTATCGAAAGACTGATCGGGGATCGATCGATCATCCGTTGACGCATACCGGGTGGGTGGAGCAAACGAGACTTCCACCTTATCCTGAACATCGCGCGTTCTGGTTATTATCTCACTTACCTGAGACAAAAGAGGCCAGAGATCATCTCCGTAGGATATGAAAAGAAGCAGGGAACTTACCTGAAACAAATAATAAAAATGTTTCTTTAGCCTTTTTCATTTTCTTCTTACGATCGTTTGTTTTTATACATTACATATTACACGAATGGATCGATAATTCCCTGAATATCGGTTACAAGTTTTTTCTTATCTTGTTTTTCAAACTGCACCTCGTCAACTTCCGTAATCCGAGTACAAATTTTCCTCAAATTCTTCCTACTGATTTGAGTAATTCATAAAAACTTCCGTCAGCGGTTTGAAGCTTTCAGATTTACCAAGAGCAAAGGTTAACGAGCTCGCGCGCAATCGGCATTATTATAATACAGAGGTAAAAATCCCCGAGGGACCAAAGAATACCTTATACCTGAACCGCGTGCAAGAAGCTGCATACAATTACTACGGTCAGCGGCACGAGGTAAGTTTTCATGCAAAAGTAATGAGACGGAGGCTAATTAAAAGGACGGCGAATAGCTTGCGAGTGTATAAAAATAGAAGGCTTTTCACCTAGGTCGAGACCCAGAGGAATAGAGTACAATATATATATTCATATAATATATGAAGGTTTCTTTCCTGAGTAAGTCGATAATTAAACACGCGGTTCTCCCCAGCATCACCAACTGTAAAATTGAGTACATGCATACCTACATATACCGTATAAAATGATATACAGCACGTAGTTATCTACGTTTCTAATACAGCACACACAACATGCGAGTATAATAGGTTTCGGTTTTATACGTGTACGTGTACAGGGAAAGTCTCTCCCTTAACCCTCCGAGATGCTGGAGGCAAACCCCTCAATCTAAGTCCGGCATAACAAATGCTCGTAATTTGTACTAATCCGAAGATTCGTCAGTCAGGAGAGGAGAGGAGAGGAGAGGAGAGGAGAGGGAAAGAGAGGAAACGGGGTTGGTTGAACTGCCGCGCCGAGAGTGACAGAAGCTATAGCTACAAGGGGTTGAGAGACTTCTACGACCTCGGGAATCGCCTTCCAACTCTCTCTCTCTCTCTCTCTCTCTCTCGACATTAACCATAGCGTCGAAATTCGCCTCCTTATCCTAAGTACCTGCTCAAACTTTGCCGGGTCCTCGTCGTCAACGGTGTGTACGGAGTGCACGTAGAGGGTATACGCAAAGGTGGGTATACGTATATTTTACAGGCATGCGCGCACTGTAGACACACACATAGTTCAGACAGGACATGCTGCGGGGTGTAGTATTTTGCAGCGTAGAACGCAGGCAGCGAGCCAGACACTATGAGGTATAGAAAACCGAACTCCTCTTCTCTTTCTCGTTTCCGTCCCTCTTGACATCCCAAACTTACTTTCGACAATCTCTAAGGCGTTTTATCCCGATAAAACGCGAGATGCCTTGCATCTAGGAGGAGAACGACGACGGGATTTCGGATAACTGTCGGTCCTTGGCACGTATCTCGTCAAGAACTTTAACCTTGTATACATCATACAACTGTCCTACCTTCTCCACGTGCCGAGGTACCCAACGATCAAGAAGAATTTGCTTTCTAAACGATACGGTTGAAATTATTGACACCTTGAATAATGTTTGTCGTTCAAGTATCGAGAGATTTGTTAACGGAAAAAATCTCGCCGAGCAGTCGACGTTAAAAGATACAAATATTCAACACGTCGAATTTTAAATTCCCTGCCGCCACGGAGGATAAAATTCAGAAACCGCGTACTTCTGATTATGTAAATGATGGAAAATCGAGGCGAGGGAACCGAGTGCATTAAGGTTCGCCGATTTCGTTCCTGTTCGTGATAATATTCACCCTTCGTAGGGATCGGCGGTTGAGAGAAGAGAGGAAAAAACGACGAATCCTTCGGAGCAAAACGTGCGGGCAACTCCGATTTCCATGTCCTGCAGGCCGGTAGGTACAAGAAAGCCCAAAAGAAAAAGGGTCGCTTGATGAATGAATCAAGTGAAGTGAAATGAAGAAAAATGATATGAAATGAAAAAGGTAAATATACCTCGTGTGAAAAATCCTCTGTTCTGACCTAAAAATGTATCGATAACTGAACAAATTTTTTGCAAATTCGTTGGTACTTGTTGTTTTTCCATATTAAGAGGACAACCTGTTTTCCCAACTTAATTTATGTAACTTCAGCTTTGCTTGTTCAGTCTTTAAATTTGGTAACTTTTCTTCGTTTTTTAAATTGTTCTTACTGGACTGTACCGGGCTTGATAAATCCTCGAGAATAGCCGCATATCGATACAATATCGAAGAATCGTCAAAGTTGAAAATTCGATTTTCATTATATCTCGTTGATCCCTAAATTTCGTACAAGAAAATCTCCACCGACGCTGATCAAGTGTGGTAGAAAATCAATAAGAGGCGTGTGCTGACCGAAAACTTGTTCAGAAAGAATAGAAACTCGACCGGTCGACGTTGGCAGGGCAAACCCCAAGAGGGGTTTAGATCGAGGGTTCAATTATCTTAAAACCTATTGATGTATGGGTTACCCGACCGAGAGAAAGAAGACGGAGAGAGAGAGAGAGAGGAGAATCCGAGAAAGTTTCCCATCTGCGAGTTCTCCGGGTGTTAAATGCTTTCCTCGAGACGATAATAATAGAGAGACACGCGCGGCGGAACGAACCTTACACTACAATATACGTGCACGTAGGCTTAGCCGAGAAAAGTTAGGTAAACGGAAAACAAACGGCCTCTGTAAACTTGATCCCTCATTTTCCGAAAATCAAATGTTTTTTTTTTTTTTTTTCGAGTTCTAGCTTTCGTTCGAATAGTTCCAGAGTTCTTTGCAAGTTTCAAGAATACTTCGGTCGATTTTCGTAGTGAATATCGAATTTAACACTCGGGGAGCCAACTTCACGAGAGGAAACTTTTTTCAATTAGATAGGATCGGAAAATTTCGCGAGTATATTCGTTACAACTTTTGTAGAGCTGCCTAGAACTCTCGGAAGCAAGGCGCGTGAATATTTTGTTCAATATCTTGGTAGCAAAATGGAACAAAACAGAAAAAAAAAAAAAAAATCCGCTAAGCAGGAACTCTGGAACTCTTCGAAATTTTCTTAGATCTCGAAAATAATTCGGGGGGGGTGCTGGCATTTTTTTATTTTTATTTTTTATTTTTCATTTTCTCAGTCATAAAGAATCAAGACTATTTCTACAATGGGCATACAACTGTAGACTTGTTCCAGTACTATACAGTTTTTTTTTTAACCCCTATTGACCAAAACTATTGATGAAAATTATCAGGAACAGTAAAACTCTTTGAGAAGATTCCACTACGTTAGTTATATCGACGATCCTGATGAAAAAGTTCGCTCTCCAATCGAGATTGAAAAAGTTACGTGAGTTTTTCAAAGCTCAACCGACGATTCTGGAAATACTTATTAGTCAAGTCGAGTTCCGGCAGTTCTGACGGGAGTTCTGCAGACGATTTTGACGATATTGCGTAATCCGATCAAAGTTGAGTAAGTTGGGTGTAGCATCCGGGTTCCCGGATATTTTTTTTCACTTTCTCGAATTTCCAAAATTTTAACAGAGTTCTGGGTAGGCTTAAAAGATTTCTAGCGAAAAAAGACGCGGGGGTTTTTAGGATTCCGTTTCGTGAAGTTGGCCCCCCGAGTGTTAAACCCAATTTTCAATACCAAAATCGACGGAACTATGTTTAAGACCTACAAAGAACTCTAGAAGTATTCGAATGCTAAGAAGCTAGAACTCCAAGAAAAAAATTCGATTTTCGGAAAATGAGAAGCCAAGTACACAGAGGTGAAGAAACGAATCGATCCGACGATCGGCAAGAATTTATGAGGATGTAGTTAGTAACGTTACTCCAACGGTGCAAGTTTAGAAGAAGTCGTTACTTCGTACTTTTGGGATCATCTGAAATACGGATAAATCATGATAAAATAAAAAAAAAAAAACCATACTCATACTTTTAAAAGTCAACTCCTCGAAAGTTGTTCAGAAATTGTACAGCAATAACTTTTTCCCCGACGTTTTTCGTTACGTTAACGTTACTCAAACTTCAGCCTCGCAAGAACTTACACGATTGGGAAACGTCGTATTCACGCACCAGTGAGTGAATTACGCGGCCTGAATTTTGGCCGTCCTAATTATCGGCTAGCCAACGATTAATTAAGTGACAAACGTCGGTTCGGTTGCCCAGTGCGAAGCGATTATAAGATTAGCACAAAGCTCGTTCGGCCTCCCCGAGAATCTTCCGGCTTGTATTAATTAACGCCTGGTTAATTCCAAACTGTTACAGTTGGCAAGGTCGTCGGAGCTGATGCTGAACAAGCGAACTGTCGTCGAAAAGGGCTTTCCGTGGATATGAAAGCGCGTTATTGAATGCCGATGTTTAAACTGCGAGCCAATTTCCAAAAACAACGGGACGAATCGGCCTCTGCAGGTTTCGAGCTGAGCTTTAACAGTAGCGGCAACTTATCGGGACAAATTATTCATGACGCGAGGACGATGGGCGCGGAGACCAATTAGCAAAACCCTTCTCGATTCGATGGATTATCCGCTCGACTCGGGGATTCAAATCCCGCATAACGTGCACCGTGCGCGCTGAATCCGCGGTATAATAAATCTCAAGAGAGAGAGAGAGAGAGAGAGAGAGAGAGAGAGAGAGAGAGAGAGAGAGGCCCTCGATTCCAGCTTTTGTGAATATCGGATTCATCCGCGCATGCTGCCGCGGGTACACTTGAGAAACTTATCAAATTGAACCCTGCAGGTTCAGCCTCCGATATGCGGTTATATTACGAGTTTTTCCCCAGCGGCTGGCAACCAACTTTCACTCACGTTATTACACGTACCAACCTACCTATAGGAAAAGCACCGATTTCCATGGGTATTAGCTTATGATAACTTTGAGTTCCGACTCGCCGTACCGAGTTTCGGGTACACCTAATTCAGCATCCTCCACCATTTCGGAGTTTAATTTTCTCTTTTATACGCGTAGCTTCGTCGATATTCCGGAGAGTTTTTCACTCTTCGAGTTTACACATTCGGCTGAAAGTTATCGACATTTCCAGACTGATTCTCTCGTCTGTAATTAATAACTTCGAAGCGTTACAAATTTTCTTCCGCGATATAAAAAAACAACAAAAAATATATTCATCAGTTCGCAACCTACTTCGTATTCCATATAAACGTAGCCCTGGAACGCCGTAAAACATAGACGTCATAAAAATTTCAAATAACGACAAGAGAAAAATAAAAGCAGCGTATAAATTGTACGAATGCAGATTTACGGGGAATAAAAACAATACCATTGACCCTGCAGCATATTCATTTTCCATCCAGAGCACCCTGAGCTATTTTCCGAGTCCACTCGGTCCGTTCTAAAGCCCGGGACCGACTAACGGACCGTTTTAACACCTGGGTCGCAAGGAGAACAAGCTACCTAAGCCAGTAATTAACACCGAGCTAATAACAGGGGACGGGGAAAGTTATGCAACTGTCCGGAACACCGGCATCTATAGAGGGTTGTACGTTGAAACTGTTATATTATATTTGACATTTATACCTATAGATGCTCACATTGAATAAGTCGGGTTAATTCCAAGCGCGCATATTTCACTCCCCCCCCCCCCCCCCTCTCACTCTCTCTCTCTCTCGCTTCGCCCGGACTTCGACTCTCCATTTTCCGGTAATCTCAAACCTCTCCCTGACCCCAGGCCACGCCACGATGGTGCAGCAAGAAAGCAAATTATCTGACGCCATGGCTATCGTGTTGCCTAATGCCGCTGGATTCAGGTTCAAAATTTATGACCCGGCTTTCTCTGGCACAGCATCGAGTGGTCAATTTGCTTTTGGATCTGCTGCGGCAGCATTCGCGAATATTGCAACACGGTATCAGAAGTATCAAGAGATTCAACGTGCGGATAAATGATGCTATATATTTGCGATCGCTGCGTTTGAATTTCCTTTAATTCTTAGTATTTTTTTTTTTCCGGGGAGGCGGGGGTGAATGTAAATCGAGCTTTCGAAACTGCGGAATCAATATTTGCGATATCGAGCGTAAATTATTGACTAGCATATCGGAAACTTACGTAGCTGACTCCCCGGAATATTTGCATATTCGATAAACTTCTGTACCTAACTCATAACCTAACTCAGGACCGTATCTCCTGCGTGAGTAAAGTAAGTGTGCAACAGTTATTGACACGTTTAGACCCAATTATTGACCCATTTATTTTTCATAATTATAAGTTGACGGCATAAATTGTGAACTTGATTAAATCGAATTGCTAGAGGGTTAGACACTACAAATTTATTTCTTGATAATTTTAGAACTAAGGATCAAACGGACGCAATCAAAATAGGTCGATAACTGGAACAGGGTCAGTGTAACGATACGCTCACCTCAGAGGTGTAAAATTTACGTTGTTTTACCGAAGATCGACAAAGGTTTACCTCCTTCGAAATTGGATTAAAAACCTGGACGTTGACGTAATGAACGAGACACGTTCGAAATTGACGCGAAGTATCGAGAAGCAAATTGGAGGAATGATTGCTCGCGGAAAATGAAAACCGCAAGCGTTTTTCGCCGATCTTTTCTCTCTCAGCTAGCAATTAAATTGCGTAAAATGATGGAAAAACATTGTTTTCCACGAAGAACTACGGAGAAAAATTGTAAATTTTTGTGTACCTATCTATTGAAAATACAATACCAAGATGACGGTATAGTCCAAATGCAAGTGTACACTACTACGTGCCTACTGTAACACCGCAGTATATAACGGATAATAATATTCACAAGCTTTTACGGGACTTTCAGCCATTGTTTTATCAGCTTTCCATACCATTTGGCTGATTAGATAAATTCTGAAAAGCTATAACAGCGTTGCAACTCTAACGCGGTTTCCGTCAGTCTCTTTTTCCGTTGGTTTCCACCTTTTTCGTTTTCCTCGTGCGTTTTTCCCTCAACCCGCCTCTCCGCTTTCCGCCTTTCTGCTCGAGGGCAGTTATCGCGATTTCACCCCCTCCCTTCGCCCTTCTTCCACTTAATTAACCCAACGCGTATATATACGTATATATACATATCGTACACACGCACACACGCACACGTGTATAATGTTATACAGCAGTAAACGCCTAGCTGGAACTGTATTTATGTAGACTGTGTAATACCGCGAATCTTACGATGAAAATATACTAGACTCCGAATTAACTGCAGGACTCTCGCTTTGAGAGCCCGTTGTTACAAGCGTATAATATCACCCGACAACCAATGGAAATCCGTAATGCTAATTATTACACGGTGCCGAATGGCTGATGCATGTCGCAGTTAACGGTAAGTGTGACTCGATTTGTCGAATAATAATAAGAAACATTACAGCCCTGTAACGCGAGGTTTCTCTTATCCTCTTTCTCCCTCCCTCAGCCCGCGATAACGGAAACAATCAAAATCACTCGTCTGATAAATCGTCTCTCTTCTCTCTCACCCCAGAGTATTATATTATCGTCAAATTCATTGTCCTCCGTGTCGTTATTAATGCCGTTATATTCCATTGTTTTATTAGCTACTGTTTATAATGATAAGAACCTGCGGAAGGATAATATTATTTCTCGAGTAGGAATACCGTTTAAAATACAGAACCGTGTACTTGAGTAAAATTAACGATAACAATAACGGCCGTGATAATTGGGCACCGCAAATTTCTATTATGGATAAAGAAAAAAGATCCCCGCAGCGGAGTTTCCTCGCTCCTTCGTTTCGTTATATTTTCATATTCCATATCGCCACATGTATAATGATAACCAGAGGTTATCAACTCAACGTTATGAAATTCACTCGAACCGAATTTTGCCTGGGGTCGTTGATATTTTACTCTGAAAGAATTAAAGGGCGCGGGAGGAATATTCATCGTTTTGAACATTTCGTACGAATATTGAAAGACGAAACTGAAGGGGGAGAAATGCGTTTTACAATTTTCATTCTTATTCCCGACTCAATTTTATTGTTATACCTGCCGATGTGCGGTAATTGAAATGAAAAAACAAACACAAAATAACAAGGACAGCGTTTTTGTTTTTTCCTAAATTTTTATATTCCGTGCATCAAAGGTGTACACATAATATGGTATAAATAAATCGTCAAGTATATGCGTATAGTTACAGTGGACATGCATAAATGAACGGTAGGACGAAGCACGGTGCTGAATTCTCATACGTGTTTCATGGGGAGAAAAAAGAGAGAGAGAGATAATGAGGGGTGAAAAGAGTTGGAAGAAAAAAGGCGAGTGGCGTTCGCTCAGCGAGATAAATCTCTCCGTGAAAAGGGAGCCAATTACATCTCGAACCCGAAACGGCTAATCGGTTTTTCGTAACTTTTGCGGCAATCCAAAGCACACCGGTTCCATTCTCCTCTTTTTATTTCCCCTCGTTGCCGCGTCCCTTTCAACCTTTTAAACCACTGACGTTCGTTTTTGTTCGTTATGCTGCTGCTGCTGATGCCGCGTATTAGATATGCATTCGTAAGTGAAAAGAAAATATTCAAATTAACATAAAACGACT
The DNA here is from genome assembly GCF_021901495.1 of Neodiprion virginianus. Classification (NCBI taxonomy): domain Eukaryota; kingdom Metazoa; phylum Arthropoda; class Insecta; order Hymenoptera; family Diprionidae; genus Neodiprion; species Neodiprion virginianus. The sequence continues at coordinate 1,913,419 of NC_060882.1, forward strand.
AAAGGTGGCGACAGTTTTACACAAATAAAGTTCCCTTGCTTCTCCCTGACTTTTCCCGCGTCAAAAAATTCACAATTCCCTGACGTTTTCTTACGAAATTTAGATAAAGTTGGGCAGTTTTTATAACGAAAAACACGTAGCATTGCTCAGTTTCACGCAAATAATTAGAAATTGAACAATACGATTTCCAAAATATAGCTTAACTGAATTTACGAAGCATAGCTGAAGGTTGAAAAGGATTTATAAGGAAAAAACAACGTTTTACCCTGTGGTCCGTAATAATTCCCTGACTTTTCCCGACAGACGAAATTCCCTGATTATATCCAGTTTTCCCGGTCTGTCAGCCCCCTGGAATTTTGTAAAAATCCATCCGAAACACGGCGAGCGGTGAATTGAAAATCGGTAAAAATAAGGAAAAAGAAAAGCAGACTTAAAAGTATAAGCATCGAAATGGTCCGGCGTTTGTAAAAAAGAAAAAATATGAGCGAAAAGGAAGAACTGACAACGAACCCTGCCTTTAAACGAAATCCAACATTGCGGAATGAATGCTTCGCTTCATTTTACCGTCAGTTACTCCGTTCATTCGTACGGGAATGTAAAAATAGGCGCAGAGTTTACCGCGATCCGTCTGCGTGATACCTACTGAATGAAAAGCGAGTAAAACCGACTCCGATTCTGGCAGCCGTGCGCTTTGCACATACTGCATATATGCGATATATGCAGAAAGTCTGCCGCACGCATGTAACGCAGGTATTTTTACTTACGCACACACGAAGCTAGAATACGCCAGAGCTTTTTCAGAGTGCATGCACGGCATGAATAAAAAATGTAATGTAAATTTTGCATCTCTTGTGGTTAATGTATGTGACAGATCTACCTAAGAATATCGTAACTCCTATACTATTGGTTTTCTAACTTTCATTATCGCATTTGTAAATCTAGCTACGATTGCTGTAGATTTAACTGGAAAAAATTGCTGTCCGTACGTTCAGCAGAGGATATGTAGAATCTACGATACTTTTTTTTCTTTCCGTGTACACATTGTATGACACTGCGTTATGAAACATACGCTTCCGTTTCCGGTCGGTGAACGAAACTTTCTAATTACGTCTACAACGTTGCGTGGGTATATACAAAATGTATAATCTACCTGCTACTTCGTTATATAATTAAATACGAATTTGAGGAATATGTCGTAAATCGGGCAGCCGTTTAAAAATCCGAGAAAATTCACCGGTGAGGTGAAAGTGGAATGAAAATAAAAAAAAAAATGTGATGAAACGGTAGGATAAGGAAATATTTTTTCTTCATTAGAGTTGAGAATTTTCGCGAGTGGGTTATCATGCGACGGAAAAAAAAAATGGGTCAACTCTCTAACGAAGCTCAGGCTATTCTCAAGCACACGAGTTAATATACAGGGTGTCCCATTTCGAAAAATACGCTCAAAAATACGATACGAAATATACGATAAAATTACCACGAGTAAAACTCACTCGCTTTTCAATGAGAAATAAGAAAATGCAATAAAAAAAATAAAAGGTTCGATTTGAAAAACGATAATTGGGCCTCATCGGGACCAGCAGAGGCCCCGGACCAAAAAATTGGGACGCACATCCAAGTGTTCCCTTTCATATATGAACAACAACTTTTGTCCGAAACATTTTTCAATTCAATGTTTAGTTTTCTATATATTTGAGCATATATTTCAAAGTGGCACACCCTGTATATATGTGTGCGCGTGTGTGTACAGTTGATAGTTAGCAGGGGAAAAAATGCAGCAAAAAAAAATGGAGCTTTCTGCCGAGCGCGGAAAAATCTTCGTCTCCCATTTGTGACATTATACGTTGCGGAGATTTTTTTCGTTGCGGGAAAGTGGTTTTTTCCTAACATTTTTTTTCTCACGCATACTCGGACAAGTTTTGCGATATTTATGGCAGTCCGGTACATTATATTATTATATGATACAACATGTCCGTAAAAAATTATAGACACGCGTGAAGAGAATGTTAGGTATGCGATATTGTACGATGTTGAAACTACAAACGTTAACCTGTCGAAACGATGATTCCAAAAATCTCCAATTTGCAGCTTCAAAATAAGTGAAAGAGTTGAATTTACGAAATCTGAGTTTGGTAATTTTGTCACAAATTTTGTTGAATTTTAGGTAATTTCAGGGTGCCGAAATGACGAGTTTTTCTAAAAATACATCATGACAATAAAACGTTACAAACATTGATCTTATGATATTGTCGCATCGATACGAAGAATAAATACAACTGCATGCGTTGTTGCACATCATCTACACACCGCGTAAAACGTTGTAACTTGTAGTAAAATATCCAACTACCAATACCGTATATATATATATATATATATTGTATATTATATTACGAAAGATGAGAAAGGAGATAAAAGAACCAGACGATAAAGTATAGAACAAAGAAAACAGAGGCGGATATTGGAGTACGAGAGGTTATTTATAAAATAGAAAAAGAGAAGAAGCTGAAAACGGGTAACAATATTGTCTTGATACTCGGTAGATATAAACTGATCAACGCCGTAAGGTTGCGTCGTCCAGACGTTGGCTTTTCCTTTCTTTTTTTCCTTCCTTTTCTTTTTGTTTCTGTTTTTCTCTACAGAGAGGAAACGCGATCCTCGCGCACCATGTTGTTGCCTTCCCCTACACATTTTATATATATATATATATATTATATTGATAACTCGCACCCGCGGGAGTGTGTCTTATCCCTTAGCCTGTGGTATTAACGGGCAGCTTCAGGCTCGTACACCCCGCCGGTCATCGTAGCAAACCCACATCAGCCCCATAAACTTATATACTCCTATAGCCCGCGGGGCTGTTAATTTTTGCTAATCAATTTTTCCGTCGATTATTACACGTCGCTGTGCTGTGCTGCATATGTTACGCATAAATACCGATACCTGCATCCGCGTTGTACGCAATCAGTCCGTTGAACAGAAGATTGAAAAAACAAAAAATACGGAATGCAGTGAAATTAATTTTTCTATAGTTGCGAAAAAATGTATACAGAGTGAAAGTGAGCGATGAAAATATTTCTAAAAATATACCGTATTACGTACAAGTATGAAGATACGTGGGAGTAAATAAAATATCCTGCACACCGCGTCTAGAACTGAAAGAATCTCTCTGTATACCTTTCCTTTTCCATTTTCCACCACCATTTGCGACACGCAGCGCGTGGGTGGACGATATTGGTTCCCGCTGTTGTACACATCGCGTCACAGTGTTATATACGTACACGTTCCGTCAAAAGGGTGAAACTGTAGTACAGTATAAACAAGGGGTGCAGCGGCAAATCGGCGTAATCGTAATGTGGACGAACGAGGCGGGGATCGAAGGGAGGGGCGGGGGGACAGGTATAATAAAGGCGTCGAGACGGACAATTAGCATCGCAACTAATTACCCGCGCAGCCCGGACTAGTGTTGTTATACATGCGGTGAGAGATTAACCTGTCAAACGTGGCAAGGTGACATGGACGTGTAACTTTTAGTCAGCCTACGCCCGTCGGTTAAATTAACGTAGACTAAAAATGTCCCTGTAGAACCGCGCCGAAAATTCTATAGGAAATTTACTCCCGACTCAACCGTAATGTTTACTTTTTTAACCTGAAACGCGGAACGAAAATGAGATATTATTCCCTCTAAACTTTTTTCCCTCATCTGCGGTAAATATGAGATATCGTATTACGCCCGCTTAACTCGGGCAGTAAACTCTCCAGCGGGAATAATCGTGGAATTTATTCCCTTGTTACATAATGTAATATTTCAGGGTATATAATACAACATAAGAAATTTGGACAATCATAAAAAAAATATATAAATATTATACCCGATTATAATTGTTAACGTTGTGTCAAGTCTTGCGCAAAAAAAAAAAACACACGCGATTTTCTCGTGTTTTATGGGCTGGATCGATCAAGCCATAGTAAGACTATGGATTCCAGATTACCGACTCGATTTTACTCCCTCAACCTGGTCGTATAACAGACGCGACGGTAAAGTTCTCGGGGAATGCTTAAAGCGAGGGTGCCTGAGATTGACAAATTCAAATTCTCGGGGAAGCTTTCCCCGGTCGACGGAAACCCCTTTGCCAGATCGAGGTGAACACCGCGAGGATGGAGATATACTGAAACAAGATTTTCCACCGGGAAACCCGCGGGGCGCAGGTTGCAGGAAAGACGGAAATCGACGCGGTCCTCGATCAGGGTGCGGTTAGGCCGGGACGACTCGGCTATTAGATTTTAGGCGACGACGGTTCGAGAACTCGAGGACGAAATACGAGGCGAGTCAAGAGCCGATCGTTCCTTCGGGATCTCTTATGGGACGTACAGTCCTTACCAAAAACGCAAAAAAGTCTCGGTAGAATTAATCTGTATAGTTACTAGTTAATGGAGAAATTATGACATTCTATTACCACAACAACAACGAAAATAAATGTTGAAAAGGAAGTTGACTGGTAAGAGTGATGGCATTGATTATAATAATAACAAACAATGGAATTTTTTTGCTTCTTTATTTCGAGAGTGCGCTGCGATAAAATTGTCTCAACAACAAACGTGGGTAAAAACTCAAAATTTATGCTAACTAGCCTTCGGTTACTGCATCACCGAATTGGATTCAGGTATTAATGTTATGCAATAAGTTGTTTCGAATAACGGTCCTACACAAAAGAATTGCGTGTCGCACCGCTGGTTAAGTCTGACTAAAAAAAATCATTGTTACGAAGACAAATTTTTTACAAACACTGAATTTCAACCACAATAAACACATTACGTGAACAAAACCGGAGAGATCGCATGACTTGACAATTTTTTTGAAAAACTGAAATTCAATGTCTCGAAACTTTGTGCAGTTATCGTATTATATTTATTGTATTATTCTGAGCTTCGACTCGACTTTTTAAACGTTTATTCTACCATTTCATAGCTAGGAGAAATTTTTTGCCCCGACTGTCCGTCCCGTGTTTCTTTAAAAGTTCACCTCCTCCGTTCCTCCCTTGTTTTCCCCGAGATGTGGTAACCCGGAAAACGTGTTCTTAATTCTCCGCAAAAAAAGAAACTTGTATAAAGAAGCGAGAAAAAGTGTAGATAAAACTGCAAAACAATTGGTTGGAAAAATGATTTAACCGCCGGGTGTCTGACCTATTTTAATTCACCAGAATTTTCTTTCACAGATTTTTACTCTTTCACCGAAGGAAAAATAGATTAATTTTCTCTTCCACGATCAATATCGAGGGCTGATAAAGAATTAGCGAGGAGATCAATGAAGGACCAGGAGTGATTAAATTTCGCGCTAGAAAGGCTTGTAACTTGCATTAATCACGGCCGGAAGTTCGCTGCGCGTAATCCCGTTTCCCAAAATCGAGGGCTGCTTTTCCCGCGATCCTTTCCGAGCCACAAATAGCATGACAGGATGTGAAACGGAATGCGGAGCGTTGAAATCCCGCCACCGATCCGAGGTATGCGTGATGTTTAATGTTCGTTGCGTTCCAAAGTGCCTATATGGATACTTTGCAGCCCCCGCAGACTGCTGGAATTTGCCTAATTAGTTTCTCAAATCAGCGGTATCATACGATGATGCTGCTGTAACCACATGTACGTACAACGCACGTTGGGGTGACCCTCGTTTAGGGTGTGAAAGATTTTTTTTCACCCCACCCCCCTCCCCCCAAATCAATGTCAAATAATTAAAAAACAATTGCCTAATTTCTTCAGATTTTTACCTCATCTCTAAAGGTAGTTTTTTTTCTGAGTGGGTACATATTTTATTGTCAGAGTATTAATGTTCGAAAAAATCCGTAACTACGACGTCTTAATTTTTACTTATTTATTACTTCTATAATAAAATACATACGGAAAAAAGAAATGTTCCCACGTTATATCCGTAAGAAATTTCGATCACAAATCGGACCATCTATCTTAGAGTTGAGATAAAAATCTGAAAAAATTACGCAATTGTTTTTAAATTATTTGAAGTTGATTCGATGGGGGGGGGGAGGGGGTAGGGTGGAAAAAATTCGACCACACTCTAAACAAGAACCACTCTAATACGTACATTGTACGTCCATATACGTAAACATGGTATAAGAAGAAGGTCAATGCCGCGTCGATATGAAAGCCGATAAGTGACATATGGCGATCTTTCTCATGTTATTCCATTCGAAAAAAGTGACGGGTCGTGCGGAAAATATTGTCTTCCCTTCGACGGAGTGAAAGGATGATATATAACACACTTGAGTAAAAGAGAGAATTCGTCTCTTTCAAGAACTTTCATCATCTATATATAATACGGCAATCTCCTTCTTTATTTCTTTCCCTTCACATTCCGAGTGTAAGCAGTTTCAATACGACGGGCTAATTTTCCGTTTGCAATATGCGGTGAAAGGTGCGTAAAGCAAATTTCAAACAGTAGCACTAATGCCAACTAAAATATCGCAGTTACACATTTTTCAACAAACCTTATACATATATATATATATGTATATATATACGTACAACGTATTGAACGCGGTGTTAAAATTTTTCTCAGTCAGAAAACGGTTTCTGCACAATCGCCATTGTTACACATGAGTACACATTTGGGTTATACTCTATCCTTGTTGTACGATTTTGGCGGATTGGTCCTGAAGTAGACGTGCCAAACTGATTGTTAGGCAGGTTTCCTCTCACCCGTTACTGGACCAAACCTAATTACGTATTGAATGGTCTGAGAACCGCAGATTACGTAGGCACGATAAAAGCCACCCCCTTACAATCGGATCTTCTCCTCGAAAGTATCAGATAGCGGCTGTCGGCATTATCCGACAATGAGTTGGCGAAATTAACCGTTTCTCGCATTATACAACGAGGGCTGTCGGGGCGACTCTTCGACTTTTGGACCGTTTATAACGAACGTCTGCCCAGCCGTACACAAGATCCTTATTACGCGAAAACTCATTTCCGGATCTAAACTTCCCCGTTTTAGGTTTATCTTGAATTCTATCTTTCCCTCTTCTCCTCTTCGCCGCATCGTCGTCGTCACCCTTGCGGGAAGTGACACGGCGGCTTTTCTGACGCGATCACACGGCTCATTATAATAATGCACCGCGAGCTTTACGCAAGCTTTCCTTACACAAACGTATCTCTGGAAGGCTGTATGCCCGCGACACACAATGCCGCACACTTTGAGAATAAGAAAAAGATGAATAAGTGAGAGAAGTGCTTTTGTATTAGATTTCCCGAGTGAGGTAGTCTAAACTCTAAGCCTCGGGAGAAAGTTTAAAGCTCGCCTCACATAGTCCCGGGCACCAAAACTTTGACAAAATATCAAAATAACTTTCTTTCCTTCGTTCGTCTTCCATTACAAACCCCGCGTCTACGTCTCAAAAATTAGATTCAAGACTGTAATTAGGTATACGTTAACGGCTAGGAGAGATTATCCCCCGGAGTATATAAATAATGACAAGATATATTGTACGTATAAATAAATGCTGGAAACAAATTAAAACGCTGTTAAATTAGGACAAATTAACGCTCGCGAGATAAATATAAGGCTGCTGCTACCGCTTCTCGGTAGGGTGAGAAAAGTTTTATACGACAACGGAAGTAATCAAAGTTTAAAGGAGAGAACGAGGCGATGCGAGAGAAACGCGAATGCGACAACTACCTACAGATCGAAGACAAAGGGAAACATTTTCCTTAACGAATACTCTGAAAATACCTTAAAACGATTCGAGTATTTTATTCTAGTCTACCAATGCGGAACATCTAACCTAATATCATGGCATATACATAGGGTGGGCCAAGAAAAAAAAACGGCACCGATTTGAAACGTGAATAAAATCCGAACGTGTTCATCAATTTTCGAAAACTTTCTCTTGCTTCAAAGTAGAAGAACGAATCTTTCACTTCGCGTTTCAGAATCTGAGAAATTTTTATTCGTTGCTGAGATACACGCTCTTGAAAATCGGATTTTATTCACGTTTCAAATCGGACTCGTTTGTTCCTTATTGCCCATCCTGTATATTGTAGTTTTTCCAAAGCAATCGAAAGTTTTGGTGAATAACCGGAGTTGCAGAATGTCGGTTTATTCTTAGAGCAAATATTCACACGCTGCAGGCGGATTTCTTACGTGATATTTCCAAAGAATATCTTCCATTTTTAATATTTTTCTTCTGTCTGTTTCTTCTTTTCTTGATTTCTCCATTAGAATTAGGTTCGACTATCCGTATATCGCAACTTTTGCCTTCGGTTTTCAATTTATCTCGATACCGTAAGTGAAAAAAAAGTTCGGAGAAAATTTTACGGACAAGTTTAATTTATTTTCATCTCTTTTTCTTTTTTGCTATCCAATTCCGCTGTAAATCAAACTTTATATACACCACAACGAATCTGTCCGAACGACACGAGAGAGGTGAGGAGAAGTTTTATTCTTGGTATATAGCTGTAGCTGTTCATACCTACACGTGTCGACTGTGAATGTGTATATGTATATCACACCGACGCTGAAATTCGGGTGAGGAAGGGACGCCTTTACACGGATAGATTTGTCGAGAACCTGCATGTAACGTGATGTATTTTTTTTTCGCCTGGCCCGCGAGGGGTGAATAAAGAAAGAAAAGCAGACCGAATCGTGAAATCCTTATATTAAATATACTGAAAATCAGTGAATAATGTCTACTTTTCTTTAACTCCAAGATGTTACCCTGTTATTTGCAAAAGAAAAAAAAATGCTCGAAAAAAAACAAAGGAAAACAGAAACGAAAGCGAAAGAAGAAAAAATGGAACGCGGTAAAATCGGAATTTATTCGCAGTACAGCACATGCGTGGTTCGTTTATTAAAAGAGACATTTAATAACAGTTTTAACATTTCCTGCTGTATACTCTATGACTATATATATATATATATATATATATATATATATATATATATATATATATATAATATGTATATGCAAGTACGTACAAACAAGCGAGTGAAAGAGAAAAATCAGAGAAGACGAAGCGTGGCAGCTAAAATCTGTCGAGAAAGCTAAGGGGGAAATTTTTTCATACATATATTATATATTACATATATACTGTAAAATAAGCCTCTGTTTCTTTTTTTATACATTCTCTTCAGTCAACTTTTGCCAAGAATTTCCTTGCGTGTCTCGGGGATCCTGCTAAGCTTTAACTCCGCACCACTCAGCTTATGCTATTCAAGCCGCTTTAAAAAGTCTTACAGAATTTGAAGAATAAATTTTTACCCAATTCAAACGAAAGTGTACATATATTAAAAACAAATACTCTAACCAGCCGAATATATCTCGACACTTTTTTCTCCAAGAAGCCGATAAAGGTGTTGAGCAATTTTCAAATCGTTCTTTCAACTTTCCTCATCGTCACTGTATGCATTTATTTGCATAACTAGTGCTATCCCATTCGCTATTTTGTACACCATAGCGTATCATCGTTTTCGTTTTTTACAATTTTCTCGAAACCTACCGCGCATTAAATAATTGTCAGGTATATGAAATAGGGGTAAGATTTTCCGACCAATCGATTGACGTTGTTTATTTTATAGAATTATTCTCATATTGCGAGAAAAATTCAAATTTTGAAGAGGGAAGAAAAAACAATTTCTGAAACATCGTCAAAATCGTTCAAAGAGTGTTTACTTTACTCAAATGAAGGCATTTCGAGTCAATTATTTCATTTTAAAGTAAACGGTTTAATGTCGTACCAGAAGAAAAAAAAGAAAAAGAAAATTTCCCATCGTTTCCTCGCCAGTGTATCCCAAATCAATAACAATAATCGTCCGCCTCCTTCCTTCATTGTCTGATCGTCCCTCAATTTTCTTTTCATTACATACGACGTACATCAATATTCGCATTTCCTAATATAATCTCCCCCACTTTCTTCTTCCGTACCTCGTTTCTGCTCTTGAATCGTCTTGTTGCCCCTCGGCGAATAAAAATGAAGCTGCCATGCATCTCTCGTTAAAGTAACCTCTCCCCCCCTCCCCCTCCCTTACTTCGGTTGATTTATTCTCTTTGGTAGATTCACGCTCAAGTTGTATACGCATACGTATATAATACATCCGCAAGGAGATACAAGATAACAAACACAGATGTGCAAGCGTGCTGAGAGAACGGCGGCAGGTACATTAAATTTCCCAAGACCACCTTATACCCCAATCCCAAAGGGAATTACCCAGTTACAGGGTGATGATATCGCCATCATTTATACAACGTAACCTTCTCGCGCCGAATTGGCTCCGTAAATTCTTCAGAGAGCGTAAAACGCACCCCTTCCCCCCAGAATTCCCTCGAATTAAGCCTAATTGCCTCGAGAGAGCGATTTGTTAGTTTATTCGTTAATTCCTCGTTTCATTCGACAGGATGACGATGACGCGATACAACGCGTGCGGTAGCATGTCTGCACGGCGTAGCTATCAAAGAGCCGGGCTGTAAAGCCCGTGGCACTTTAAATTATGGTTAAACTTGCGCAGACCGCGAGAGTTTCATGCGCAAACTGCGCAATTTTGCGGTGCAGTTGGGTCGGAATAACGTAGCCCCGCGGCTAAAGTTACGGACAACAAACGATCCATTCGTCGTCGTTGACGATCAATTATTCCTAAGCACGAAGGAAAGCTCGATCAGCTTATGCAGCATCGACAAAGAGCCCCAAGAAGCCCGATAACGTCGTACCTCCTACCCGCTCTTCTTCGTTCCGAGAAGCACCGGGTATAAGTCAAGTCCTGTCGCGATATCATATATATATACATAGTATATACAGCATCAAAGTACATATCCGAGCAGATAGGTATAAACTATGTACATTATACACGCATACCGTACATACACCACGGTGGCAATGTAATTCCCGATCGTTATAAACGTCTTTGCTAGCTTATTATACGTAATATTCGATGAGCGATGTACAACCATTGACGACGACACCGACGCGAATCGGCAACTAATTCTCTCCAAGGTTCGCAGGTTTCCTGGATTACAGCCGTGATATATTGATCTCGATAAAACGCTTTGTTCTTTTGAGAAACTGTGCGATGATATGTTTAATCGAAATTGCGTTTGTTGGAAGAATACCGTGGATACGTTATAACTGACAATGATCCGCTGCGCACAGCTCTCAAGTAATTAAACGAATTCTAAACTTTCACCGTATCACTCGCAGTCTGTGTAACCGACGCAAGAAGAAAAGTTTTGTCAGAAAGTTCTTTTGACGAAAAAATTTGAGAACGAAACTTTCTTTCAGCTGGTACATACATATATACGTATACATATAACTATACGAGCATGAAAGATTTACGATTGAATTTTTCGACCGAGTGAGTATATTATTTAAAACATTTAGGGGAGGGTACGGAAAGCGTTAACGGAGTTTGGGAGTCCATTAATAAGATACCTATCCGTACCACGAATGGGCTTGCAAATGAAGGTAAAAATAAGTAATGATCCATCAAAAGTTCCCTTTTTCCCCCGAATCGCTGAGAGCATCATCAAAAGGGTCTACACTGTATAGAACAAAACGGATCGGTCTCTTTCAAGTGGAGTAAAAATAGACGGAATGAAAAGCCACTCGCTCACTCATTCGCTCACTCGCTCACCCGGCGATCCGGAAGCACCGCAGAGGGCGGTGCACGCGATTAATTAGCAAATTGAATTATTGTATAAAATCGGTTTGACGTTGGTGGTATATTCGTAGCTGAACATCGCCACATCCGTAACAATATAATTCACACCTCACGTCTCGCGAATTCAAGAGTCGCGTTGTCACGAGCCGTCCCATCCTCTCTTTCATTCAACGGAGTACATTATTACGTAAGAGGGTGAAAAGCGTTACGTGTACAGTGCCGTTAGCATCTCTCGGTGAGTTGACTCTCGGTATAATTTGTAGATCCGATTGAATTCGCGTACAAGGTATAGAATTGCACGCACAGGGTGCCTGCATTGATCTATGTATGATGTACGTACGTATGTATGTACGTGTATATAAAAGGTAGAGCCGCGATAGAATCTCCCTCGGGTGAATTCGCTGCTATTTACCGAGCGAAGTAGCTTCCACTTTTTCACTTCTCCTTGCCGCAAAAGCTCTCTCTTTTCTCGTCTCTTCTCCTCGCTCGCGGTTTTGCTGCGCATGCAGCACCGCCAGTGGAATGCACGTGCCAGCAGCCACCGATGGCCTGAGTCTAGCAGACACAAACAATGCTGCCTCGTATCCACTGTGCTTGCGGGGTGGTTGAATCGTCGAGGGAATGGCTCGTGCACGGATCCAACCAGCAACGAACCGGCGCTGCCAGTGGATAGGTAAGGATAGAAAGGTACTGCCAACCTCGCTTGGCCACTGTATTTGCACCGCGGTATTTCGACCTTACCTCCCGTTCCATCCTCTCCTGAGGAACAAGCGGTCCAAGTCCAGGATTTATGAAGCTCGTCCTGCAGCACCCACTATCCGGACACTGACAATGCGACGTGTATAATACAGTGAAACAATTTGGATTGAGAGGGGAATTCCCAGAGGCTGATGAAATTTGGAAAAGGCCTCGAGAGAGAAAGACGCCCAATTTTCGAAGCATTCAATTCACACACCGTTCGTTCCGTTCCCTCTCGAGGTCCGGGTGAAAAATTTTCAGTCTCCTCTTTCGATCGTGAACCGTGAAGCGAGAAGCGGTGAGTATAATAATAAAAGGGGACGATCTCCGTTGGAGGAATGCTGACAGAAAGAGAAGGAGGAAGAGGAAGAAGAAGAAGAAGAAGAAGAAGAAGAGAAGGAGGAGGAGGAGGAGAAGGAGGAGGAGGAGGAGGAGGAGGAGGAGGAGGAAGGAAAAGAGCCGGGTTGGTTGGTGGTTGTGATTTGGGAAGTAGCTCTTGGTCCCTCGATGCGCACGGCCGGAACTCGTATATAATTTTTCGGACAGAATGCGTGCTCAGGCTTCGCTGTACCTACTTGGCGGGCATATTTCAAGCGTTTTCAAAAAGTAGGTGTAGCAGTCAAGTGACGTGCTACAAGGGACGCCGGAACGCCGGCTTCGGCGTCCGGATGGGTTTTATGGAAAGCAAAGGCGTGAAAGGTGGCTGTGAATAAACAACCCGGAAGCCCACTTTACTCCGCAAGAGAAGAGAGAACGAGACGCGGTGAACGAGCATGCCGGCTCGAAGCAAAACCATATCCAAGATACTCGACGAAGGATGATGGCCTGCCACGGGAAAACCCTCAAGGAGGCAAGAGAGAAGAAAAGAGAACCGAACATCCACCGCCGACGAAAACTTACAGGTACTTCGGACTCGGAAGAGTGACCAACGACCTCGA